>NC_047120.1:2753874-3353874 GCF_902500255.1 Thalassophryne amazonica | reverse complement strand
TTACAAACCCTAGGAACTACAAGTAAGCCTGCAGTCTGAGAGCGAAGTGCTCTATTGGGGGTGATATGGTACTATGAGGTCCCTAAGATAAGAAGGGACCTGATTATTCAAAACCTTATAAGTAAGAAGAAGAATTTTAAATTCTATTCTAGAATTTAGAATAGAAAATCAGTGACTGAAACTCTGGAGATGTAAACTCTGTGTGTTTGACCTTTAATTTTCATCTCCTCTGTGACACTTTACAGCTTTAACACGTCCTCATATAGTCACAGTGACCTAATATTTGGTGCCGTGTTTGAAGATGGTATCATCCATGACATTAATCAACATCACTTTCATCTGGAGGCTGAACAGTGTTTAAATAGTTCAGTTGATCAGACACATGAATGTCAAAGGTCAGATCGTCCTTATGGACGAGCTCCTTCTGTCCCTCCTTGAAGATGACGGTCGTTGCCTTCATGGAGAAGATGTCTTGGTGGAATGATGGGACGTAAAAGTTCTGCTGTCAGTCAAGTGAACTTTGGCTGCCCCCCCCCCCCCCCCCCCAACAAAACCCTGTTGGTCCTCTGTCCATCAGCAGCTCCAATATGTGCTTTTGCAGTTTGAAACTTGAGTCAAAACTCTTAAATAAACCATCAACCAAAGTCTCTTCTTCCTTCCTCAGTGTGGTGATAACAGTCTGGCATGAATAATATCATCTGTGATGCTCTCATGAACAGCTTTTTGAAGGGATGTCAGCTCTGTATCCAGGCTGATCACACGTGGCTTCACTTTACCAGCATCATGGTCTCTGAGAATCTGAAGCACCTTCCTGCTGTCGTCCGCTGTGTCTCTCATCACAAGTGACAGACTTTTATCATCCAACACTTGAATCAGTTCAACAAACACCTCTTCATTTCTTTCAGTGTCTCATCTGCATCCTCGTCACCTTCATCTGGCTCTTGCAGTTTGTTCCTCTTTAGACTGAGCAGATGCAGTTTCCCGTAACTCATAGTTTTTCTCATCTCCATCGAAACATAATCGATTCCATCAGCTTCCAGTCTCCTTCCTGGGTCCATAACCTGTTGATGTTGCATCATAAAAGCACTGGAATACTGTGTCTTAACATCATGAGGAACAAACTCACACACAGCCTTCAGTTTGTTTGACTGACAGGAAAACTGCTCACAGGAGCAAAGTCACAGTCATTTATTGATTATCTGCTGCACTCTGACAATGAGAACAGAGTGAAGAGCACATTGAAGAACACAACAGTTCAACATCTTTAAATTACAGGTTTGATGGAGAGAATATATATATATATATATATATATATATATATATATATATATATATATATATACTTAAGTTTCCTGGTGTCTCCTGGTGAATCTCTTGTCAATACTCCAGTCCAGTAGGTGGCGGTAATGCAACGAAGAACTGTTTCCTGTTGTGGTCCGAGGCTAAAGCTAGTTAGCTGGAGACGTTGGAAACTCTTCTGTGAACAGATCAAACTTCACTCTGTGATCCTCGAATATGTTTTTTGAAGAGCTCCAGAAGCACAAAGGTCCACAGTAAACCGGAAGAAGAAGAAAAGGCGAAGTTAGCGCGAAAAGGTGGAAGAGCTGAGAAGGTTGTTGAAACAGCGGCTAACTGCTGCTAATGAAGCCGAGATATTTGAGTTGGTAGAAACAAACAGATCGCAGAGCAGCAAGAAGAAACGAGTGGATTTAAAGAAGAGAAGCAACTAGTCAACTTGCTGGATGCTGTTTTCAAGCCTGAAGTTCGCTGATCCAGAGCAGGTTTGTCCACTAAACTTTATTTCAGACCAACTCCACCACAACCAAATGATAGCTGTTAGTTTGTGTTGGAGTTCTTATTATAGACTGAACACCAAATATCAACAAAAATAAATAAGACAAACTGTGACTTATGATGATAAATGAAGGACAGTTCAGCTTGGTGATGGACTGATGAAGCCAATCAGTAATTAATATAGCAGTTTTTCCTGTATACACCAAAAATGAACTGTGTACATAATTCATAAAATCTGAAGCTCATGTTATGTTTTCACCCCTGTTTGTTTGTTTGTTTGTGAAGAGCCTGGAGCTCACAATGTTTCATATATCATTATGAAATTTTTACTCAAGATTCATATCCTGATAGGCAAGAACTGATTCAATTTTCAAGGTCAAAGTCAGGAAAAATCTTGGAACATTGGACTAAATCCCTGTCTTTAACCCTAAACAAATTTTCCAAAATTCATAACTATACCAAAAAAGATACATTTCTTTCATATTTGAAAGAAATCTGTGTAGGATGGTATCCGTTATCGACTGACAAAGTTTGATCCAGATCTGATTTTGTGGCCATTTAAATTTAACATTGCAAACTCCATTTAATGTATGAGGTCTATTAATCAATCAATCAATTTTTTTATATAGCGCCAAATCACAACAAACAGTTGCCCCAAGGCGCTTAGAAAAATATCCGACCTTATTATTTTTTTCAAAAACCATATGGATTTGAAGCACGTGTGATTGCGTCAGCCAAGCTTGAACCTTCGTGTGCATGCGTGAGTTTTTTCATGCCTGTCGGTTGCGTCATTTGCCTGTGAGCAGGATTTGAGTGAGGAGTGGTCCACCCCTCTCGTCGTTTTTTTCATTGTTTAGGAATGGCTCAGAGACTGCCGCTTTTCTTGATCAAAATTTTTTCAGAAACTGTGAGGGACATCAAAGTGGACACCATTCGAGAAATTCAGATGGTTTTTGGTGAAAATTTTATGGGCTTCAAAGAGATTACGGAGTGTTACTGTCGCTTTAAGGACAGCCCAGAGTGACTGGTGGTGCGCCACGCTCCGAAGCCTCCATCGACAGGCTGAGCGACCATTTCATTTCTAAACGGATGGCTGTATGGATCCGTGACCATCGTGTGCCATTTGTCTGGTTATCACAAGAGCTGGACATCAACCATTTTCTGGCAGATTTCACTTTTAACAAGAGATTTTGTCATGGAAAGCCGAGCGGAGGCTTCGTGCGTCACGATGGATTCGCTACTGGAGCGAGACAAAACCACCTCCGTTTTGGTCTCACAGGACGGCTTTGAGATGGTGTTCAGACAGCTGTCGGTGGTTTTTCCATCGAGTGATTATCCAAGAAATTGTGGATGTGCCTGGACATGCCAGAACATGTGCTGTAAGGCTTCATCACGGCGTTGCTTTGCGCCATGCGGCACCGCCACGATGCGCGGAATTCCTCCGCACGTCTGTCTCAATGTGCCGAAAAAGTGCTGATGTCCACGTCTTTTCACAATTCCTGTGCTAGCCAGATGACATGCCGGATAAAACACAGCGTCCAGTTTGGAAATGAACGGCACATTCCACTGTTACAGGAGTTTTTGTCATGGAAAGAGGAGAGGAGGCTTCACGCGTCACGGCGGTGCCGCATGGCGCAAAGCAACGCCGTGATGAAGCCTCACAGGACATGTTCTGGCATGTCCAGGCACATCCACAATTTCTCGGATAATCACTCGATGGAAAAACCACTGACACCTGTCTGAACGCCATCTCAAAGCCGTCCTGTGAGACCAAAATGGAGGTGGTTTTGTCTTGCTCCAGTAGCGAATCCATCGTGACGCGCGAAGCCTCCGCTCGGCTTTCCATGACAAAATCTCTTGTTAAAAGTGAAATCTGCCGGAAAATGGTTGATGTCCAGCTCTTGTGATAACCAGACAAATTGCACACGATGGTCACGGATCCATACAGCCATCCGTTTAGAAATGAAATGGTCGCTCAGCCTGTCGATGGTGGCTTCGGAGCGCGGCGCACCACCAGTCGCTCTGGGCCATCCTTAAAGTGACAGTAACACTCCGTAATCTCTTTGAAGCCCATAAAATTTTCACCAAAAACCATCTGAATTTCTCAAATGGTGTCCACTTTGATGTCCCTCACAGTTTCTGAAAAAATTTTGATCAAGCAAAGCAGCAGTCTCTGAGCCATTCCTAAACAATGAAAAAAACGACGAGAGGGCTGGACCACTCCTCACTCAAAGCCTGCTCACAGGCGAATGACGCAACCGACAGGCGTGAAAAAACTCACGCATGCGCACGAAGGTTCAAGCTTGGCTGATGCAATCACACGTGATTCAAATCCATATGGTTTTTGAAAAAAATAATAAGGTCTGATACTTTTCTAATAGACCTCGTATAGTCTACATTATATCTTAATCAAATGTGTCCCAATCACTTTCATATTTGAAAGTGAGGTTGCAGACTAGCACTCGCTATCGCCTGACAATATTTGATCCGGATCTGATCTGGATTGTGGATTTTGTGGACGTTTGAATTTAATATTGAAAAGCCCATTTGGTGAACATTTTGCATTATATCTCATTCAAAAGTGCCTTCAGTCATATTTTTCTGTTATCGATTTACCTATACCATCAAAATTGGATTGAGGTTCCAATTTTATGCCTGTTTGTCTTCCAGTTATCAGTCGGAAACCAAGTGCCAAAAGTGATGACAAACTATGCATAGTAGAGATAACCAATGTTCTGTGAAAATTATCTGAAAAAGAATTCAGAAACTGAACAAAGTGAAAACCAGACCCTGACAACACCACAAAAAACCTTTGATTCAACTGCATGGACTAAATACATACTCCTGACATTTGATAACATTTAATTTAGCTTTTGAAAAGCCACGGGACTTTGACCTTGAAAGGTTTTCCGAGGTAAAAATTAGTAGAATTAGAAACTAGTGTTGCGGAAGGCTTGCGCTCTATTTGTGCTGTGCTCTAGTTGTAAATTAAATTGTCCCATTACTTGCCACAAAATGGGGACAATGTCTCATTGTCTTCTTTCTTTTCCTGATCACTGGCTGTAGATGTTCAGAACATTTAATTTTATTTCATCACCATCTTAGTTTGACTTAAACATCTTATGGACATTAATATCATCTCTCTCTCTCTCTCTCTCTCTCGCTCTCTCTCTCTCTCTAATCAGCTGTTTGCAGCAGGTATGCAAGGAAAACGTGCACATCAGGTGATATCTGGGATGAGGGTTGGTTTCTCCTGCTTTAGGACACCCCTTTGAGTCTGGTCTCCTTGAGGTTTTTTCCTCAGAGGGAGTTTTTCCTTACCACTGTTGCTCTGGGGGTTAGTAAGGTTAGACCTTACTTGTGTGAAGAGCCTTGAGGCAACTCTGTTGTGATTTGGCGCTACATAAATGAAAATAAATTGAAATTGAAAATAGGATGTCTGTCCCAGCACCAGGACATTTCGGTGTTGTCTCACTCTTGTGATTGTTCAGTCTGGGCAGCAGAGCAGCAGCAGATGAATAAATCGGCCTGATTTTAATCTTTCCTTCACTTGGTTGTTGACTCTTTCCTTTGTGTGTTTTAAAGTTTTTCTACAAACATGTCTGAAGTCCAGCAACTGAGGGACATGTTGAAACTACAGCTAACACCTGCTAATGAAGGAATGGTCACAGACCAGGAAGAAGAAATGTGTAATTTAAAAGAAGAGAACAAAAGAGGTAAAGGGCAGGATGCTGTTTTTAATCCTCCAAATCTCTTCTACAGAACAGGTTTGTTCACTCAACTTTGTTTGTGTTACAGATACTTGATAACATGTTGTAATGGGCATATCACATGTCAACCTGTATAGTGTAAATCTGGAAGTGTGCAGAAATGTTGGTTTGCAAAAGAGAGAGTGGGAGAAAGAGAGGCAGTGCTTGGATGTCTGGTCCCAGAAACAGTCTTTGTTAATTGAACTATCTTTGGTTTTTGTGATAGCGTTGGCTGTTAGCTTGAGTGGTGCTAGCAACCATCTTCAGGCAGGTCCGGCTGGGAAGCATCACCGGTTTACAACTGATTATGGAAGAGCATCGAAAACTGGTTCCTGTTAAGAATCTATAAGAAATTATTCATCCACTGACATCAATAGCCTTTTTGCTTAATGATTCCCTTATTGGTTCTTCATTTCACATTGCGCCGGAACTAGCTGGTGGTCAGAGATAGCTCCAACCAGTTGCTATGACGAAAACACGTTTATTGTTGTCTCGCTCAAGCTCCCCTGAGGAAATGATTTTACAACCCCTGGCAAAAATTATGGAATCACCAGCCTCGGAGGATGTTCATTCATTTTTTTAATTTTGTAGAAAGAAAGCAGATCACAGACATGACACAAAACTAAAGTCATTTCAAATGGCAACTTTCTGGCTTTAAGAAACACTATAAGAAATCAGGAAAAAAAAATTGTGGCAGTCAGTAACGGTTACTTTTTTAGACCAAGCAGAGGGAAAAAAATATGGAATCACTCAATTCTGAGGAAAAAAATTATGGAATCATGAAAAACAAAAGAACGCTCCAACACATCACTAATATTTTGTTGCACCACCTCTGGCTTTTATAACAGCTTGCAGTCTCTGAGGCATGGACTTAATGAGTGACAAACAGTACTCTTCATCAATCTGGCTCCAACTTTCTCTGATTGCTGTTGCCAGATCAACTTTGCAGGTTGGAGCCTTGTCATGGACCATTTTCTTCACCTTCCACCAAAGATTTTTAATTGGATTAAGATCCGGACTATTTGCAGGCCATGACATTGACCCTATGTGTCTTTTTGCAAGGAATGTTTTCACAGTTTTTGCTCTATGGCAAGATGCATTATCATCTTGAAAAATGATTTCATCATCCCCAAACATCCTTTCAGTTGATGGGATAAGAAAAGTGTCCAAAATATCAACATAAACTTGTGCATTTATTGATGATGTAATGACAGCCGTCTCCCCAGTGCCTTTACCTGACATGCAGCCCCATATCATCAATGACTGTGGAAATTTACATGTTCTCTTCAGGGAGTCATCTTTATAAATCTCATTGGAACGGCACCAAACTAAAGTTCCAGCATCAACACCTTGCCCAATGCAGATTTGAGATTCATCACTGAATATGACTTTCATCCAGTCATCCACAGTCCACGATTGCTTTTCCTTAGCTCATTGTAACCTTGTTTTTTTCTGTTTAGGTGTTAATGATGGCTTTCGTTTAGCTTTTCTGTATGTAAATCCCATTTCCTTTAGGTGGTTTCTTACACTTCGGTCATAGACGTTGACTCCAGTTTCCTCCCATTTGTTCCTCATTTGTTTTGTTGTGCATTTTCAATTTTTGAGACATATTGCTTTAAGTTTTCTGTCTTGACGCTTTGATGTCTTCCTTGGTCTACCAGTATGTTTGCCTTTAACAACCTTCCCATGTTGTTTGCATTTGGTCCAGAGTTTAGACACAGCTGACTGTGAACAACCAACATCTTTTGCAACATTGCGTGATGATTTACCCTCTTTTAAGAGTTTGATAATCCTCTCCTTTGTTTCAATTGACATCTCTCGTGTTGGAGCCATGATTCATGTCAGTCCTCTTGGTGCAACAGCTCTCCAAGGTGTGATCACTCCTTTTTAGATGCAGACTAACGAGCAGATCTGATTTGATGCAGGTGTTAGTTTTGGGGATGAAAATGTACAGGGTGATTCCATAATTTATTCCTCAGAATTGAGTGAGTCCATATTTTTTCCCTCTGCTTGGTCTAAAAAAGTAACCGTTACTGACTGCCACAATTATTTTTCCTGATTTCTTATAGTGTTTCTTAAAGCCAAGAAGTTGCCATTTGAAATGACTTTAGTTTTGTGTCATGTCTGTGATCTGCTTTTTTCCTACAGAATTAAACAACTGAATGAACATCCTCCGAGGCCGGTGATTCCATAATTTTTGCCAGAGGTTGTAGATGCACAGTCAGTGGGCCCAGTCTGATGATTTATGCAGACTGACAACAAATATAAGTAAAGTCAGTACTTTTATGCATTTTTTTTTTGTGTGTGTGTGTGTGTGTGTGTGTGGTTTCATGAAGCATTTTGTGAATGCAGAAATGCACTCCGACCTCAAAACGCGCTCTTGTAAAACAAATCAAACACACCCTCTCTTCTTCTGTGGTGTTTATTGGCAGCCGTCATCCTTATTGTTCCATTCCTGCCACCTTCTGCATCAGTCCGTTATAGCAGTACTAAATCCTCTCAGGATTACGCTGGAGGAACTACATCTCTCGGCTGGCTTGGGAACGCCTTGGGGTTCCCCCGGAGGAGCTGGGGGAGGTGTGTATGGATCGGGAGGTCTGGGCGGCTTTGCTTGAGCTGCTGCCCCCGCGACCGGCTCTGGATAAAGCGGAAGAAAATGGATGGATGGATGGAAATCCTCTCAGGTCCAGTGTCTTTCAAGTTTTTAAAAAGCCAGCCTCCCCCCCACACACACACTTTAATTTATTCTTTATTTAACCAGGTTAGTCCCATTGAGATCAAGCTCTCTTTTACAAGGGAGTCCTGGACAATTATAAAGTTTCCAGTTCACCTATTGGTACTGATAAGGGAATCGATTGATAAGCAGAATTGATAATGGCATCGATATCAATAAAATCTTATCAGTACCCATCCCTAGAACTGATACACGTAACTATGGTTCAGTGGTTTCCAAAGACATTCCAGAAAGGGCCGAGAGGGTGCAGGTTTTCTTTGCAACCACTGACTCCACCAGGTGGTTTCACTGATGAACTCATCCCATCTGTTCAAAGTGATTTAATCAGTCACATCACCTGGTGGAGTCAGTGGTTGCAAAGAAAACCTGCACCCTCTCGGCCCTTTCTGGAATGTCGTTGGACAGCACTACTTACACGCACCCCAACAGGGCGCGCCATAGCAACATCTCTGGGTTTTTATCTTGCAAATAAGAGTTTATAACACCAAACTGTACTTTCATCAAATATTTAGACATGGCCCTTTACATAAATTGTAGCATAAATCAGGACGTCTTTATTCTGGAAATACCACATTTTATTTTCCACTTTTAGTTTGAGGGAGTCTGCAACTGAATTAGTGTGGTGAGTGTAACTCTGTATTTGGTGCATATAACTGACAAACCTATGAGAGATTCACCGATATCCACGGACACTACGGATAATCCACTGGTCGTGCAGACAAAGTGATTTAAAACAACAAAACAAACAAAAAAAAAATTCTGATTAATTGTTGCGGGTAAATCAATCAATCAAATAACTACGTTGTTTGAAATGTGAACATATTTAAAACTTAATTATTTTGATGCACTAATTTTCAGACTCTTCTTGGGCTGCACAGTTGTGAGGTCCAACTCAGCACATTAGTTCATAATCTGAATGACAAAAGGTTAATAAAGGTCATACTCATTAGACATTTCTCTTTGTAAAAAAAAAAAAAAAAAAAATGAATTTTCAATAGGCAGCTAAGTAGGGGTCAAGTGAAGATTTAGACAGGGGTCAAAATTTAAAAATGCTCCAATCATATTGACATCACCACATTTTACTTGTCTGATCATAAAGATTCCAAAACGGTATAGTTTGGACTATCTATGACTGAATGTTATGGAGTTATGAGCTAAAAACAGCCAGAATGGGGACAAAGGTCAGTTTGTGCAGGGGTCAAAGTTAAATTTTGGTAAAAAGTGGTGCAAATTATTGGTTGAACTAATAGGATTAAAAATAGAATAGTTTTGACTGTGTTGAATGCTTGTTCTCCAAAGTAAAGGTCAACCAATGTTGGCATCCATTGGATTCTATGACGTGACATATGTTACCCCGTAACGTGATAACTAAGCCTGACACATAGTGCAAACTATTCCTTTTTAAAACACTGTTAACCATTAAAAAGTTCCTACGTGTACATTGTTGGTTCTGGTGTCTCTTATGTTCCTCTTGACAATACCTCTTAAAGAATCTCTGAGGGATTGTCTTGCTTGTCTCTACTGGTGGTTGGCTCTCACTGCGGTATTGTATCAGTTCCGGAGCACAGCGGTGTTTTGCTGTATCTGTTAGCTGTTTAATCTGCGCAGTTAGATTGATCTAGATAACGATTTGTTTCACAGTGTAATCTTCACGTGCCTTAACTAAAGCACTCCCTCTGCTGAATCACCTCCAAATTATTTACACATTATTCACTTTGTGTGTTTTTAGGAATCCGCTAGCTTAGCGCAGCTACTAGCTCTTAGCCGATTTAGCATGGCGCTTCTCCTGTCTCTCCCGCACTTTTCTGCTCTGGGTGTGAAATGTTTAGTTATTCCTCGGCCTCCTTTAGCAGTAATGGTACTTGTAATAAGTGTAGCTTATTCGTAGCTTTGGAGGCCAGGCTGGGCGAATTGGAGACTCGGCTCCGCACCGTGGAAAATTCTACAGCTGGCCAGGCCCCTGTAGTCGGTGCGGACCAAGGTAGCTTAGCTGCCGTTAGTTCCCTTCCAGCAGATCCCGAGCAGCTGGGAAAGCAGGCCGACTGGGTGACTGTGAGGAGGAAGCGTAGTCCTAAACAGAAGCCCCCTGTACACCGCCAACCCGTTCACATTTTTAACCGTTTTTCCCCACTCGGCGACACACCCGCCGAGGATCAAACTTTGGTTATTGGCGACTCTGTTTTGAGAAATGTGAAGTTAGCGACACCAGCAACCATAGTCAATTGTCTTCCGGGGGCCAGAGCAGGCGACATTGAAGGAAATTTGAAACTGCTGGCTAAGGCTAAGCGTAAATTTGGTAAGATTGTAATTCACGTCAGCAGTAATGACACCCGGTTACGCCAATCGGAGGTCACTAAAATTAACATTGAATCGGTGTGTAACTTTGCAAAAACAATGTCGGACTCTGTAGTTTTCTCTGGGCCCCTCCCCAATCGGATCGGGAGTGACATGTTTAGCCGCATGTTCTCCCTGAATTGCTGGCTGTCTGAGTGGTGTCCAAAAAATGAGGTGGGCTTCATAGATAATTGGCAAAGCTTCTGGGGAAAACCTGGTCTTGTTAGGAGAGACGGCATCCATCCCACTTTGGATGGAGCAGCTCTCATTTCTAGAAATCTGGCCAATTTTCTTAAATCCTCCAAACCGTGACTATCCAGGGTTGGGACCAGGAAGCAGAGTTGTAGTCTTACACACCTCTCTGCAGCTTTTCTCCCCCTGCCATCCCCTCATTACCCCATCCCCGTAGAGACGGTGCCTGCTCCCAGACCACCAATAACCAGCAAAAATCTATTTAAGCATAAAAATTCAAAAAGAAAAAATAATATAGCACCTTCAACTGCACCACAGACGAAAACAGTTAAATGTGGTTTATTAAACATTAGGTCTGTTTCTTCTAAGTCCCTGTTAGTAAATGATATAATAATTGATCAACACATTGATTTATTCTGCCTTACAGATACCTGGTTACAGCAGGATGAATATGTTAGTTTAAATGAGTCAACACCCCCGAGTCATACTAACTGCCAGAACGCTCGTACGTAGCACGGGCTGAGGCGGAGGATTAGCAGCAGTCTTCCATTCCAGCTTATTAATTAATCCAAAATGTTGGGAAAGTGTAGTGACACGGACCCACAACAGGGGGCGTAAATGAACGGACAATGGAAGGAGTCAAATTATAACACTTTACTGTTGTGAAATACACAACCAAACACAGCAGATTCAGAATGTGCAACAGTCAATCAATAAAGGTGTCGTGTGGGCAGGCTCGACGATAGGAGACGCCCGTCTGGAAACGAACCGGAACCACACGATTTCCACCACCACCGAACCCGAGGAATACTGGAGCCGCCAAGTCCCGGAGTCCCCAGGTGGCCACCTTCACGGCGTGTCGGATCTGGTACTGCTGGCAAAAAGCAAAAGACAGTCAAAGGGTGGGTGTGTGAACACCCAGTAACAATCCTGGAGGGAATTACACCTCCACCTCTCACTCAACACGTTGCAGCGGTCTCAGAAGAAAAAGAGCGCCGTCTTGCACAGCCTCCACAAAAACGACCGGTCCTCCTGCAAACACTCACAATAACAGATTTACAAATCTCACAAAAAGGCTGAGAGTATTACCTCTGATAGAAGATGATATCTCGGCAGTGTGGTGGAGGTGTCTTCCTGCTTTTATACCAGATGTGGATGATTAGTGACAGCTGTCACGGATGATGGGTGATAGCTGTCACCACGGCTTGTTCCTGAGGCGGCAGCGCCCTGTCGTGCCTGAAGCCCGCACTTCAGGCAGAGCGCCCTTTGGTGGTGGGCCAGCAGTACCTCCTCTTCAGCGGCCCACACAACACAAAATCCAGACAGAGCTTTAATTCATTTGAAAGCTTGACTCTTAGTCTTGTCCATCCAAATTGGAAGTCCCAAAAGCCAGTTTTATTTGTTATTATCTATCGTCCACCTGGTCGTTACTGTGAGTTTCTCTGTGAATTTTCAGACCTTTTGTCTGACTTAGTGCTTAGCTCAGATAAGATAATTATAGTGGGCGATTTTAACATCCACACAGATGCTGAGAATGACAGCCTCAACATTGCATTTAATCTATTATTAGACTCAATTGGCTTTGCACAAAATGTAAATGAGTCCACCCACCACTTTAATCATATCTTAGATCTTCTTCTGACTTATGGTATGGAAATTGAAGACTTAACAGTATTCCCTGAAAACTCCCTTCTGTCTGATCATTTCTTAATAACATTTACATTTACTCTGATGGACTACCCAGCAGTGGGGAATAAGTTTCATTACACTAGAAGTCTTTCAGAAAGCGCTGTAACTAGGTTTAAGGATATGATTCCTTCTTTGTGTTCTCTAATGCCATATACCAACACAGTGCAGAGTAGCTACCTAAACTCTGTGAGTGAGATAGAGTATCTCGTCAATAGTTTTACATCCTCATTGAAGACAACTTTGGATGCTGTAGCTCCTCTGAAAAAGAGAGCCTTAAATCAGAAGTGCCTGACTCCGTGGTATAACTCACAAACTCGCAGCTTAAAGCAGATAACCCGTACATTGGAGAGGAAATGGCGTCTCACTAATTTAGAAGATCTTCACTTAGCCTGGAAAAAGAGTCTGTTGCTCTATAAAAAAAAAAGCCCTCCGTAAAGCTAGGACATCTTACTACTCATCACTAATTGAAGAAAATAAGAACAACCCCAGGTTTCTTTTCAGCACTGTAGCCAGGCTGACAAATAGTCAGAGCTCTATTGAGCCGAGTATTCCTTTAACTTTAACTAGTAATGACTTCATGACTTTCTTTGCTAATAAAATTTTAACTATTAGAGAAAAAAATTACTCATAACCATCCCAAAGACATATCGTTATCTTTGGCTGCTTTCAGTAATGCTGGTATTTGGTTAGACTCTTTCTCTCTGATTGTTCTGTCTGAGTTATTTTCATTAGTTACTTCCTCCAAACCATCAACATGTCTATTAGACCTGATTCCTACCAGGCTGCTCAAGGAAGCCCTACCATTAATTAATGCTTCCTACCAGGCTGCTCAAGGAAGCCCTACCATTAATTAATGCTTCTATCTTAAATATGATCAATCTGTCTTTATTAGTTGGCTATGTACCACAGGCTTTTAAGGTGGCAGTAATTAAACCATTACTTAAAAAGCCTCACTTGACCCAGCTGTCTTAGCTAATTATAGGCCAATCTCCAACCTTCCTTTTCTCTCAAAAATTCTTGAAAGGGTAGTTGTAAAACAGCTAACTGATCATCCGCAGAGGAATGGTCTATTTGAAGAGTTTGTCAGGTTTTAGAATTCATCATAGTACAGAAACAGCATTAGTGAAGGTTACAAATGATCTTCTTATGGCCTAGAGCAGGAACATCTCTGTGCTTGTCCTGTTAGGCCTTAGTGCTGCTTTTGATACTGTTGACCATAAAAGTTTATTACAGAGATTAGAACATGCCATAGGTATTAAAGGCACTGCGCTGCGGTGGTTTGAATCATATTTATCTAATAGATTACAATTTGTTCATGTAAATGGGGAATCTTCTTCACAGCCTAAGGTTAATTATGGAGTTCCACAAGGTTCTGTGCTAGGACCAATTTTATTCACTTTATACATGTTTCCCTTAGGCAGTATTATTAGACAGCATTGCTTAAATTTTCATTGTTACGCAGATGATACCCAGCTTTATCTATCCATGAAGGCAGAGGACACACACCAATTAGCTAAACTGCAGGATGACCTCTGATTTCCTGCTTTTAAACTCAGATAAAACTGAAGTTATTGTACTTGGCCCCACAAATCTTAGAAACCTGGTGTCTAACCAGATCCTTACTCTGGATGGCATTACCCTGACCTCTAGTAATACTGTGAGAAATCTTGGAGTCATTTTTGATCAGGATATGTCATTCATTGCGCATATTAAACAAATATGTAGGACTGCTTTTTTGCATTTGCGCAATATCTCTAAAATTAGAAAGGTCTTGTCTCAGAGTGATGCTGAAAAACTAATTCATGCATTTATTTCCTCTAGGCTGGACTATTGTAATTCATTATTATCAGGTTGTCCTAAAAGTTCCCTGAAAAGCCTTCAGTTAATTCAAAATGCTGCAGCTAGAGTACTAACGGGGACTAGAAGGAGAGAGCATATCTCACCCATATTGGCCTCTCTTCATTGGCTTCCTGTTAATTCTAGAATAGAATTTAAAATTCTTCTTCTTACTTATAAGGTTTTGAATAATCAGGTCCCATCTTATCTTAGGGACCTCATAGTACCATATCACCCCAATAGAGCGCTTCGCTCTCAGACTGCAGGCTTACTTGTAGTTCCTAGGGTTTGTAAGAGTAGAATGGGAGGCAGAGCCTTCAGCTTTCAGGCTCCTCTCCTTTGGAACCAGCTCCCAATTCAGATCAGGGAGACAGACACCCTCTCTACTTTTAAGATTAGGCTTAAAACTTTCCTTTTTGCTAAAGCTTATAGTTAGGGCTGGATCAGGTGACCCTGAACCATCCCTTAGTTATGCTGCTATAGACTTAGACTGCTGGGGGGTTCCCATGATGCACTGAGTGTTTCTTTCTCTTTTTGCTCTGTATGCACCACTCTGCATTTAATCATTAGTGACTGATCTCTGCTCCCCTCCACAGCATGTCTTTTTCCTGGTTCTCTCCCTCAGCCCCAACCAGTCCCAGCAGAAGACTGCCCCTCCCTGAGCCTGGTTCTGCTGGAGGTTTCTTCCTGTTAAAAGGGAGTTTTTCCTTCCCACTGTCGCCAAGTGCTTGCTGACAGGGGGTCGTTTTGACCGTTGGGGTTTTTACGTAATTATTGTATGGCCTTGCCTTACAATATAAAGCGCCTTGGGGCAACTGTTTGTTGTGATTTGCCGCTATATAAATAAAATTGATTGATTGATTGATCCTGAGATCTGTATTTCAGTGTCCAGGTCTGGTTTGAGAGCAGAGTTTGAGATGAGTAAAATATCTCACAGGTCACTGAGTCTTGACTTCAAGCGGTTGTTGTGAAAGTTCATAAACGCTCACACAAATATTAGAGGTGAATGAAAAGTTTTGAGCCTGACCATGAAGAAACAACTGAATTAATGTAACGTTTTATTTTTCAACATAATCCTCATGTAAGTCCACAGACTTTTTCCAGCTTGGCTGCTGTGACTTAATATTGTTCTCAGCCAGGAGACAACAACAGCTGACTGTTTGTCGCTCACTTACTCTTCTGTCAGTGAGGACCATAGAATGGATCTTCTGGATCATATTGGTCGAGGTTGCAGTTCTGGGTTTTCCTGATCGTGCTCCATCTTCAACGCTTCTTCTGCTCCTCTTGAATTCAGCTCACCAGTGGCTAACTGTAGCATAAGACGGGACATCCTCCCCTAATGTCGTGACCATGTCCTCATGGATCTCCTTATGAGACATTCCATTTTTCTTGAGATACTGAATCACAGCATGTCCAGCAGCTTTCTCCATTTTCTAACACACCCTACTCACTCCACTGAAATATTGTGTCTGCAACGCTGCACCCAGTCAGTCAAAATTTCATACATTCTCAAGAGAAATGTTGGTTTCTCATTATGCAAAAGATGGAGAACAACACCCTACTTTTTCTATGTCAGGATCAAAACTTTTCAGTCACACATATGTGGATCCATAGATTCTCAGCATTTTATTTGCAACTTTTCTCGTTTCTCGGAATGTGCTTTCATCCAGCTGCTGGTAAAATTTTACCAGAGAAACCTGCTGGTGTCAGCTGTTCCACTCGTTGTCTCGCTGCAGCTCAGTGAGCTCCAGCTGCAGCTGAAGTGGTGCAACATCAGAGTCAAGAGAGAAGAGAAGAGCAACATATTCTTTTCAGCAGCTGCAGCTTTCTGAAAGTATTGGTTAAACTCAGCTGTTAGAGATGCAGCTGCTGTTGCAAACCTCTTGGTTTGTGCACTGATGCTGTCCTGTGGAAAACTGTCCATGACCTCATGGAAAGATGGAAAATGTGCAGTGCTGGACTCCATCTGTGACAAGTGTCTTTGGAAAAGTTGCAGCTTCTTTCCAAACATTTTGATGTGTACATATAGCTGCTCGCCACGGCGTCTACCGTGGATGCTAACGTTCAGCGAATGTGGCTAACGTTCAGCGAATGTGTGTCTGTGTTTAACACACAGACACTTTGTTGTGTCTGTGTGTCAAACAGTATCTGCCAGTTCATATATCATTTGTCCCTTGGGAGCCAAAATTTTTTACATTTCCCCCTTGAGAGAGTAAATTTGTTAGAGCTGAGTGCAAGCGGTGGCACCCAGGCACTCTCTTTCTGCATAAAATTCCAAAATGGGTCATTCAGCTCAATTTCATTTTTCAGTGTAAAGATCTCATTCTCAAGAGCAACGATATCCAGGCTGAAGAGTGATGCCACTTCGGACATCATACAGTCCATATCTATATTTTGTTCAAATGGAAAACGGAGAAAACTGCAACACGTTCAATGGATGTAAAGTCAGTAAAGCGCCTGTCAAATTCTGACAAGATGTTCTGCACTTGATCATCATAATATGTACTCTCAAGCTTCACACAGACTTTGTCTTGATGCTTAAGTTCTATGTCCATGTGTGGAAAGTTCTGCAGGTCACACTGTTGCAACATGCTTGATTGGTGTAACTTGCTTTAAAACTTGCTTTCAAATCCCAAAGCTGTGCATATTCAACATGGTTCGAACACTTCAGAAATTCTTTAATTTTGGGTAACAACTCCAAAAACCATTTCAGAAATTTACCTCTGCTGAGCCGCCTAATGTCTGTGTGCAGCAGATGTGTGTGTTCTGCACCTGTCTTTCTCAGCTGCACACAGAATAAATGTGTCCTCAGACTCCTGGCCCAAACAGAGCTTTCAGAAACAGGTCGATCTTTTTAGCCACATTGATCACATTTCCATATTTATGGACGGTTGTGCTGCTAGTTAGCTAGGGAATTTGGCATCGTATCTCTTGTGAATCTTCTTGAAATGCTGCTCCAGATGTCTTTGCTTCAGTAAAGCTACACTTACATTGCAGATAAGCCAGATGGATTTGGCATTTGAATAAATTAAAAAATAATCCTCCTCACTCAGAAAGAAAATGATAATAAGCCTGTTCAGCATTACAAGTACACATGTGCGGCGCGCGCTTCCGGTATCGGGACAAACAAAGCCATGACACAAATGATATAAAACACTACAAGACAACAAGGTCCAGTGTATTTGGGGAAACATTTATTATGCTTACTTTTAATGAGAAATGCCATTTACCGCATGCAGTAGTGAGCGATATTACATTGATTACGCGTCCGCCGTCAAGCACGTGCATTTGTTTGTCCTGATGCCTTCCCATCAGCCCCCGCGCGCCTGAGATGCTGAAGTCGCTTATTTTTTGTTTTGTTTTTTTTTCCTCCTCTGCCATAGAAGAAGAGCTCTTCTTCTATTGAGTTTTACATCAGCCGACATCCTTATTGATGCATTGCTGCCACCTTCTGCGTCAGTCTATTATAGCAGCACTAAATCCTCGAGTCCAGTGACAGATTTTTTTTTTTTTTCTTCTTCATGCGATCGACTGGGAACTCAGCACACAATCGACTGGTTGGGCACACTGGCCCTATACTATTTTGTGGCAATCCAGAAAATAAAATATTACAACAGTCATTTGTGGACAACAAGGATGTGAATTACAATTTGTGAAATGTAAAGGAAATCCTGATGTACATTTCCACTTTATCCACTTTACAGTTCCATCAGTGCAATAACTTACTGTCATCAGGTCAAACTCACCACTCTGATACTTTTATGTAATGAGTGTTGTTCTTACATTTATTGTTAATTTTTCAGACATGCAGCCGTTGTTGGTGATTAAAGAAAAAACTCTCCCTGAACACCAGGAATGGAATGTGAGTGTTGACCAGGAGGACATTAAAGAAGAAGAAAAGCTGTGGATAAGTCAGCAGGGAGAGCAGCTTCAGCAGCTGGAGGAGGCAGATCTCACCAAGTTTGGTTTCAGTGCCGTCCCTGTGAAGAGTGAAAATGATGATGAAAAACCAGAGTCTTCACAGCTTCATCAAAGCCGAAGTGATGAGAGCACAAAGGCTGAGCCTGTAGCCAGCAGCTCATCTGTACACAGAACACTGACAGCAGAAGCTGATGGAGAGGACGATGGAGGACCACAACCAGCCAGCAACTCAGGTCCAAACAGTCATTTACAACCAGATACCAGTGGCAGGAGTTCAGACTGTTCAGGAACTGAGACTGATGACAGTTATGACTGGAAACAGACCAGGGGACTTCAGTCAAATTTTAGCTGTCAAAAAAATACCAATATTGTTCATTCAGGCAACACTGATGAGAAACAATTTAAATGCTCTAAATATAAAAAAGCATCTGGTCACATGAACAACACAGAGCAACAAAAGGAGAGGCAAGCAAGCAGAAAACCATTTAGCTGTTCTGATCGGAATAAAAGACAGAAGCAGAAGGGCACTCTGAACAAACAGATTAAAATTCAGACAGGACAAAGACCATATGGCTGTTCTGAATGTGGTCGAAGATTTGGACTAAAAGGCAACTTGAACAAACACATGATAATTCATACAGGACAAAAAACATTTGTCTGTTCTGAATGTGGTCAGACATTTGGACAAAAGTGCCACCTGAACAGACATGAAATAATTCATACAGGGCAAAAAGCATTTGTCTGTTCTGAGTGTGGTCAACGATTTGGACAAATGAGCCACCTGGACACACACATGATAATTCACACAGGACAAAAAGCATTTGTCTGTTCTGAGTGTGGTCAAAGATTTGGACAAAAGAGCAACCTTAACAAACACATGATAATTCATACAGGGCAAAAAGCATTTGTCTGTTCTGAATGTGGTCAAAGATTTGGACTAAAGGGCAACCTGAACACACACATGATAATTCATACGGGACAAAAAGCATTTGTCTGTTCTGAATGTGGTCAAACATTTGGACGAAAGGGCAACTTGGATGCACACGTGACAATTCATACAGGGCAAAAAAAATTTGACTGTTCTGAATGTGGTCAAAGATTTGGACATAAGAGCAACCTGAACAGACACATGATAACTCATACAGGACAAAAACAATTTGGCTGTTCCGAATGTGGGCGAAGATTTGGACTAAAGGGCGACCTGAAAAAACACATGATAATTCATTCAGGACAAAAACAATATGGCTGTTCTGAATGTGGTCGAAGATTTGGGCTAAAGGGCAACCTGAAAAAACACATGATAATTCATACAGGGCAAAAACAATATGGCTGTTCTGAATGTGGTCAAAGATTTGGACAAAAGAGCACTCTGAACACACACATGATAATTCATACAGGGCAAAAACAATTTGACTGTTCTGAATGTGGTCAAAGATTTGGACTAAAGGGCAACCTGAAAAAACACATGATAATTCATACAGGAAAACAGGAAAGGTCACCATCTTGAAGAGAGCCCTCAGATACAAAGTCAGTAATGTTAAGGGTGCAGCTTTAGACCCCGTGTCTGGGGCCCACTGCACTCTAGTAGAAGGAAATTCAAGGCAAATGAAGAAAAAAAAACAAAACAGCCAAAATCATCGATGTGACAGTCCCCAATGACTACGGCCTGAATCGAGCGGAAAGGGGAAAGATCTCAAAATACCAAGACCTGAAAAATGACCTACGAACAACATGGTCATTGAAAGACATCGATATCATCCCAGTTGTGGTGGGAGCAACAGGCCTGATGAAGAAGAACCTGAAGAAATATATTGAGGCAATCCCCGGTCACCCAAGTGCACATGAGGTGCAGTTGTCTGCAATTAAGGGAACGATCACCATCTTGAAGAGCGCCCTTGGATACAATGCCAGATCTGGTTAGGATAACTATAGAGCCTAGGGTGCAACTTTAGACCCCAGGTTTGGGGCCCATTGCATTCTACTAAAAAGACATCAAAGATAAATGAAAAACCAAAGACAAAGACATCGATATCATCCCAGTTGTGGTGGGAGCAACAGGCCTAATGAAGAAGAACCTGAAGAAATACCTTGAGGCAATCCCCGGTCACCAAAGTGCACATGAGGTGCAGTTGTCTGCAATTAAGGGAACGATCACCATCTTGAAGAGAGCCCTCGGATACAATGCCAGGAATGGTTAGGATAACTATAAAGCCAAGGGTGCAACTTTAGACCCCAGGTTTGGGGCCCATTGCATTCTCTTAAAAAAACATCAAAGATAAATGAAAAACCAAAAGACAAAAACAATATGGCTGTTCTGAATGTGGTCAAAGATTTGGAAGAAAGAGCACTCTCAACACACACATGATAGTTCATACTGGGCAAAAATAATTCATACTGGGCATGAAGAGGACATGCCAAACTAGCTAACTAATTGGGAACACAAGCCTACTACCAAAAACCACAGAAAAAAAACACAATCACAGCTATGAACATCTTGACATGGGTAGCTACCTGGAAAATGAACAGAAATGTTGCATATGGAAAAGATTAGGATCTAAAGACCAGTTATTGATAAATAAAGCTATCCTGGAGGACTGTAAGAACAGGAAGAGAAACCTTAGCATAGCTTGGAATGATCACAAAAAGGTATTTGACAGTGTGCTACGCTCCTGGATATTGAGGTGCTTAGAACTGTATATCATCAGCGAGGAAATAAGATCTTTCCTGGGGGCACTAGGGCTGAAACCATTCCTCGAGTAATTCAATTACTGAAATGCCTCGAGGCTTCGTTTAATTCACTAGTATGTGTGCGACACACACACAGCACGCTCACATCCGCTTTTGATGCCATGAAGCGTGGAATGTAAAATGGACATGAAGATGGGTGGAGAAGAAAACAGTGAGTGGCAGGGAGTACAAAATGACCCAGAGAGATAACGTCAGAATCTGTTGAAAGTGTGGGCCCACTATCAATTAAATGGAAAGAAAAACGGAATTAGCTTTTCATAACAGCACATCTTCCATGTTACAGCACCTGAGCTGAAAACATCTGCTGTATGCATCGAGCCTGCCAAGCGAACCCAACAGATAATATTAATATCACGCATAATTTTAAGGCAGCGAGCCGTCCAGCTGTCATTTGAACGGTCATTTTTCTAAAAAGATGGCTGAAAAAATAGTGGATGGCTTGCTCAAAATTGAAAGACATCGATATCATCCCAGTTGTGGTGGGGACAACAGGCCTGATGAAGAAGAACCTGAAGAAATACAGTACCTTGAGGCAATCCCCGGTCACCCAAGCACACATGAGGTGCAGTTGTCTGCAATTAAGGGAACGATCACCATCTTGAAGAGGGGCCTCGGATACAATGCCAGCTATGGTTAGGATAACTATAGAGCCTATGGTGGAACTTTAGACCCCGGGTCTGGGGCCCACTGCATTCTGTTAAAAAGAAATCAAAGATAAATGAAAAAACAAAGACAAAAACCATTTGGCTGTTCTGAATGTGGTCAAACGTTTAGGCTGAAGAGCCACGTGAACAGACACATGACGATTCAACATGACAACTTCTGCCAGTGCTACAGGGAGACATCTCTCCTCTGCTATAACCCACCAGATCACCAAAGTTCTGATCCTGGACCCCAGCAACAATACCTTTAACAGTCCAAAAGAAACTAGCCAAAGTGCAACACTGCAAATTGGTCCACATTGCAACAAAGGCGTGTTTTAAAACAAGATAAAAACACCACATCTGAGGGAAATTATCTTGCTGCATGGAAAGATAATTTCACTTGACAAGATGTCTTGAATTAAGATTGTTAAATCTAGAAATAAGCACTTGGCGCACTTAAAATAACAAATGAACTCTTACAACAAGACAAATTATCTAACACTTCTTAATCAATTTTATTTATTTTTTAATCTGGGTAAGAACCAAATAATTTGCAGTGCACTGAGGAGAAGAAAAAGATCTGACACTCCTTCGCATACTAACACATGAGCAATCTGAGATTTCTGACATTGTCCAATCCGGATCACCTCCAAAATTCAGTGGAGTCTTCCATGCCCTAATATCTAACTGTGGTGTAGATTTGGTGAGAATCAATTAAGTAGTTGACATAATCCTTAAAAGCTTATACGAGGTCTGTTAGAAAACTATCCGACCTTTTTATTTTTTGCAAAAACTATATGGATTTGAATCATGTGCACTTGCATCAGCCAAGCTTGAACCTTCGTGCACATACGTGAGTTTTTTCACGCCTGTCGGTTGCGTCATTCGCCTGTGAGCAAGCTTTGAGTGAGCAGTGGTCCACAAAACTCCTGTAACAAAAACTCCTGTAACAGTGGAATGTGCCGAAAAAGTGGTATGTCCACCTCTTCTGCCATTTCTGTAGTAGTCAAACGACATCCCGGATCAACACAGCGTTCAGTTTGGAAATGATCTGGTCGTGCGCCGTCTTTAAACCGGTTGTAACACTCCTTAATCTGTGTGATCCCCATAGAATCCTCCCTGAAAGCCGTCTGAATCTTCCGAATTGTTTCTGGAAAAATTTGATGCAGCAAAGCTCCAAATCGTTCAGACATTTTCCTCACAAGGCGTGCTCACAGGCGAATGACGCAAGCGACAGGCGTGAAAAAACTCACGCATGCGCATGAAGGTTCAAGCTTGGCTGATGTAAGCGCACATGATTCAAATCCATATAGTTTTTGCAAAAAATAAAAAGGTCAGATAGTTTTCTAACGGACCTCATATAAAGTGAAATCTTGATCCAGATTCCAATCACCTCCAAAATTTAATGGAGTCTTCCATGACCTGTCTGGTGAAAATTTCATCAAAATCCATTTAGCACTTTTGACGTAATCCTGCTAACAGACAAATAAATAAATAAACAAGACCACTCGGACATTTCAGACACCCGCCAATCCCGATCTGGATCACCTTCATAATTCAGTGGGGTCTTGCATGGCCTAATTTCTATCTGTGGTGCAAATTTGGTGAGAATCCATGAAGTAGCTTTGGTGTAAAAATTAAAAAGCCTATAAAATGAAATCCTGATCCGGATCAGCTCTAACATTCAGTGAAGTCTTACACTGCATAATATCTGTCTGTGGTGCAAATTTGGTGAGAATCCTTGAAGTAGTTTTTTTTTTTTTTTTAACATAGTCCTTCAAAGCCTATATACAAAGTGAAATTTTGATCCCGAAATCCAGATCACCTCCAAAATTAAAGGGGTTCTTCTATACCCTAACAACTATCTGTGGTGAAAATGTTCTCAAAGTCCGTGCAGTAGTTTTGACATAATCCTGCTAACAGACAGACAGACGAATAAATAAACACTGATGATTTTATTACGTCCTTGGCAGACACAATTAGCCAACAAGACTGAGGAAACGGGAAGAATGGGCATGCAGGAACATCCTAAACTGATCAAATTTATTTAGCATTTATATAGCACTGATGTGGTGAACAATAAAATAAAAACTAGCTGTACAGTTAGTGAATATCACTGGTTTGATATAAATAATACATAAAAGGGGACACAGTCCAGAACCCCGCAGTTAAATAACCCTGGTTAAATAAAAAAAATAAGTGTCACTCACGGGATTCAAACCGATAAGCTCTGATTACCAGACGGAAACCTGACCACTGCCCTACCATTGCTGGCCTGTAATTGGTACGGAAAAATGCCTGAAATTAACAAAGACATGGAGGAGGTGTGCTGTGTCCTGCCGTTACAACCTGGCGCCAAGGTGAAAGATGTTTTATATATTTCCACGTGAGGACAACAGGCAGAGACACGCACCTAACGGAGGGATGTTGTAAGTTCATGTCCTTCCATACACTGAACGTGTTCTCAAGCTGAAACCTCCAGGAGCAGAGATCTATACAGCCGCGGTTGTGTGCAAACACGCCACCCCCCGTGTTATGTGGTCATTCATTTTCATTATTGCAGATGATACCCAGCTTTATCTATCCATGAAGCCAGAGGACACACACCAATTAGCTAAACTGCAGGATTGTCTTACAGACATAAAGACATGGATGACCTCTAATTTCCTGCTTTTAAACTCAGATAAATCTGAAGTTATTGTACTTGGCCCCACAAATCTTAGAAACATGGTGTCTAACCAGATCCTTACTCTGGATGGCATTACCCTGACCTCTAGTAATACTGTGAGAAATCTTGGAGTCATTTTTGATCAGGATATGTCATTCAAAGCGCATATTAAATATGTAGGACTGCTTTTTTGCATTTACGCAATATCTCTAAAATCAGAAAGGTCTTGTCTCAGAGTGATGCTGAAAAACTAATTCATGCATTTATTTCCTCTAGGCTGGACTATTGTAATTCATTATTATCAGGTTGTCCTAAAAGTTCCCTAAAAAGCCTTCATTTAATTCAAAATGCTGCAGCTAGAGTGCTGACGGGGACTAGAAGGAGAGAGCATATCTCACCCATATTGGCCTCTCTTCATTGGCTTCCTGTTAATTCTAGAATAGAATTTAAAATTCTTCTTCTTACTTATAAGGTTTTGAATAATCAGGTCCCATCTTATCTTAGGGACCTCGTAGTACCATATCACCCCAATAGAGCGCTTCGCTCTCAGACTGCAGGCTTACTTGTAGTTCCTAGGGTTTGTAAGAGTAGAATGGGAGGCAGAGCCTTCAGCTTTCAGGCTCCTCTCCTGTGGAACCAGCTCCCAATTCAGATCAGGGAGACAGACACCCTCTCTACTTTTAAGATTAGGCTTAAAACTTTCCTTTTTGCTAAAGCTTATAGTTAGGGCTGGATCAGGTGACCCTGAACCATCCCTTAGTTATGCTGCTATAGACGTAGACTGCTGGGGGGTTCCCATGATGCACTGTTTCTTTCTCTTTTTGCTCTGTATGCACCACTCTGCATTTAATCATTAGTGATCGATCTCTGCTCCCCTCCACAGCATGTCTTTTTCCTGGTTCTCTCCCTCAGCCCCAACCAGTCCCAGCAGAAGACTGCCCCTCCCTGAGCCTGGTTCTGCTGGAGGTTTCTTCCTGTTAAAAGGGAGTTTTTCCTTCCCACTGTAGCCAAGTGCTTGCTCACAGGGGGTCGTTTTGACCGTTGGGGTTTTACATCATTATTGTATGGCCTTGCCTTACAATATAAAGCGCCTTGGGGCAACTGTTTGTTGTGATTTGGCGCTATATAAAAAAAAAATTGATTGATTGATTGATTGATTATTTATGTAATTGCATATGTAGGTATTGCAGCTGGTCTGCTCTGTGTAAGCCTGATCCCGTCAGATCTCAGAAGCTAAGCAGTGCGGCATCTGGTCAGTACTTGGATGGGAGACTTCTTTGGAACACCGGCGGCTGTGTGTTTCTCCAGGTAAAACTGGAGTTGTGTCAGGAAGGGCATCCGGCGTAAAACTTGTGCCAAATACCAGTGCAGATCTGGCTCGATCCGCTCTGGTGACCCTGAACACAAAGGGAGCAGTCGAATGGACAACAACAATTGCATATGTAGGTATTGTCGTACTTATTTTTGACCGTTGGGGTTTTACATAATTATTGTATGGCCTTGCCTTACAATATAAAGCGCCTTGGGGCAACTGTTTGTTGTGATTTGGCGCTATATAAAAAATTGATTGATTGATTGATTTATATAACTGTCTTGGCGGAGGTTTTTGTGTGTCATCCAGCTGTCAGTGTGCTGTGATCAGCTGATGGCCACCTCCCCGTGCTGTGCGCGAACAGACCTCGCTGTCCGGCCCCCATGTGATCAGATCTGTACATGTAAGCATTTTATGCAACTGTGCCTGACACACGCACGTGTTTGGCTTCTTGCAACTCCACACTCGTGGGGCACTTAGACAAATTTTACATCCAGCTTGACAGTGATTGTCTGCAGACTGTTTTCGCGAATGGCCACACATTTTCTAAGTGCCAAACGAGGAGTGTTAGATGTACGTGTGTGTCAGCTGGAATTTGGCCGACACCTGCCGCGAGAGGGTTTGATGGGCTCTCACAGTGCACACTCTGTCTTTCAGCCACTGGTGTGTGCAAATAGCTGTAGCAACAGGTGTACGAGGCGTTGGAAGCAGCTACACTTTTACACGTTTTGCATACGACTCCTGCTTCATGCGCAATTCGACCAAATTTGCACTGTGTGTAGGGGCCCTAACAAAATACAATGTTGAAGATAAACAACTGGATGGAAGGCTGGTAGAACATCAAGCTCTAGTGAAAGTCTTGAGTGCACAAATCGGGAACAAAGACAAGAAAATATATGCAAAATATATAAACAGGCAGTTTGCAGAAAACCAAAGTCTAGTCTACAGGAACGTGGCAAAGGACACAATAGAAGTACAACAGCCATATCGACGGAGGTGCAATAAAACATGACATTGTTATTTGGAATAGAAAAGGTTAAAATTCTTGATGTAACAGTCCCCAAAGACTATGACCTTAATAGAGCTGAAAGGGGATGAAAAAGACTCACAAAATACCAAGACATTAAAAATGACCTATGAACAACATGGTCATTGAAAGAAATACATATCATACCCTTTGTGATGGGGGCAACAAGAATCATGAAGAAGAACTTGAAAAATACCTTGAGGCAGTCCCTGGTCACCCAAGTCCCCACGAGGTGCAGTTATCAGCAATTAAGGGAACGATCACCATCTTGCAAGTTACAATGCTAAAAATGTTTTGGTGCAGTTATAGACCCCAAGTCTGGGGTCCGTTGCATTCTATCAAAAAGAAATCTAACAGAAAGTAAAAAACAAAAAGTGGCTCAGTGTGTCAGAAGATTTGGAGTAAAAGGTGGTGTGAAGGTGTGATGTGTTTGGATGTTCATGGTGTTTAACCTGTCGGGTGTTGCAGTAGTCGAGGTGTGAGATGGCGTCTGTGTCAGGAGTCCTGCTGCATGCTGGGAAACTTTATGATTCTCTGAATGTTGTAATATCAAATTTGGGGGAAAATTTGGAGCTTTGGGGGGGGGGGGGGGGGGGGGATTATAAATTGAAATTCACACCCAAATGTTTTTGTTTGGGGGGATCCCTCTTCACTTCTTAATTGATTTTGACGTTTGTTTGTTTTGTCTTCATCTAAACACAATTCACCTGTTTATCCTTGTGGAAAAATGAAATTATCAATTTTAATAAAAAATATCATGACTTGATTTACAGCCGTTGGTAAAGAATTTTATTTGGGGTTTGTCATTATTTTCCTCACCTGCATAGTGCAGGGAAATAGTTGGAGAATAAACCCGGGTGAGCTCTGGTTATTAACTAGAACAAGTTCATGATGTCTGCTGTACCTGTAAGGTGAGAGGTCGATGGTGGAGGTGGAACGAGGAGTGTCTTAAAGGGGAACATGTTTCCTGAATCAGCGGCGTTTCTGATTCTGTCATGAAGACAATTTGCCAGCAGAAATGCTGGAAGATCAACATGACAGAAGAGACGGACATGAACTGAGGACAACAGGGTGTCCAGATTTACAACGCTGACGTTCAGCTGCTCTGATCCAGGTTTCTGACAGCTTCAGTCAGCTGGATGTTGGCTCCTCCTCCTCTGCATGGACAGACACGCCCACCATAATGTGTCAGCTGTCTTCTGTGGTCATTCTGTAAAACACTCCTGCATGACGTTGATGCGGCTCTATGACATCATATTAAAATGTTATCAATCAATCCTCAGTGGGGGCTGATCACCTTTGACCTTTGCATCGTGTTCAAAAAATCCATTTACCAAAACGAAATTCATGGTGTTCAGGTTCAGCAGTGATCAGTTTCAACGGCAGAATACATATTTGGTTTACATTTCTGTCACATTTAGATCCTAAGATTCACCCGTTTCTAATTTCATGCTCAGAAATTTCACATCCCTGAGATCAATGACCTCGAGCTGACTCCAGAGGTCAAAGTGAGAACGTCTCCACATCTTAAATTAAAGCTTCTGTCATCAAGAACAAACCCTGAAAGTTTCATGTTTTCATTCTGTGCCCAGTTGTCCTGATTAACAGCCCCACTAACACACTTTTTGATTGAAGAGCGTCATGTAGTAGAATGAAGCTGTTTGTACTTTTATTGTGACGACTTGATTGTAAAACTAACTAAACTAAACTAACAAACTGAGACAAATGACACTTGATCCATGATACATTTAAAGTTTGTTACATTTTACAAATTCATTCATGAACATCAAGGAAATGATTTAAACTTGGATGATGTGTAAATTGTGTTGCCAGAGTCACGTTTCAGTTTGAAGTAAAAGAGAAGCAGTAAAATTAAGAACCGTGCACCATTTTCTCTGAGACACAAACAGCAGTGGAACAACACAGAGACAACTGGACTCAACATTAATGTTTGGGCTTTTAATTTGTCCCGTAGATCTATGAGCCATTTACACTCATTAATTTTACTGATTTTGACAGAAATTGTTTTATCACTTATCAAATAAGGACAAAAACTGAAGTTGAATGGTTGAAAAAGGTTGTCACATATTACCATGGCAACCCTTTAGAGAGACAAATGTCCAGTTTTTGTCCTCCGTGATATTACAGTTCTCAGGTCAGTGGTTTTTATTCCACAGCTGACGTACTTTTAATAGAAGATTGTGATAAATATGAAGTTGTGTGTGTGTGGGAGGAAGAATTCAGTCCAGCAAACTGTCTGTCTCCGTCTCTGAGGCGTCCCTGTTTACAATTTGGTCCACAAATATTCTAGAACGTAAATGCATTTATATCACTATGTAACACAATTTTTGTTCCTGGCTTCTAAGTGTTATATTTCAACTGCTTATGTCAAAAGTCTATGGAAAAATGACTACATTCAGCACAATCTTTGATTTTATTTTTTTTTACGTTCCAGAAAGTTCTAAAAGTTTCTTGAAATTTCTAGATAATTCTGGACAGTTCTAGTAGTTAAAGAATATTCTAGAAGACAGTAGTAGTGAAGGCGAATCAAGAATATTCTTGAAAACAGACAAATTTCAAAATATCATTGTCCTGATCACAGAAGCAAAGTTTCTGTGGAATAAGAGCTATTTTCTATTTATTTAAGGCATAACAGGTTAGAAAAACACACTGTGTACCCAGGAACAAAACAAAAAGAAAAATGTTACATAGTGTATCAAAAATCCCTCAGATTAAAACAGCTTCTTCTTAACGGTAACAGTTGTTACTATTACTATCTCTAAATTATTTACACATTATTCACTTTGTGTGTTTTTAGGAATCTGCTAGCTTAGCGCAGCTACTAGCTCTTAGCCGGTTTAGCATGGCGGCTTCTCCTGTCTCTCCCACACTTTTCTGCTCTGGGTGTGAAATGTTTAGTTATTCCTCAGCCTCCTTTAGCAGTAATGGTACTTGTAATAAGTGTATCTTATTCGTAGCTTTGGAGGTGTAGCTTATTCGTAGCTTAGCCGCCATTAGCTGTCCCCCAGCAGATCCCGAGCAGCCGAGAAAGCAGGCCGGCTGGGTGACTGTGAGGAGGAAGCGTAGTCCTAAACAGAAGCCCCCTGTACACCACCAATCCGTTCACATCTCTAACCGTTTTTCCCCATTCGGCGACACACCCGCCGAGGAACAAACTCTGGTTATTGGCGACTCTGTTTTGAGAAATGTGAAGTTAGCGACACCAGCAACCATAGTCAATTGTCTTCCGGGAGCCAGAGCAGGCGACACTGAAGGAAATTTGAAACTGCTGGCTAAGGCGAAACGTAAATTTGGTAAGATTGTAATTCACGTCGGCAGTAATGACACCCGGTTACGCCAATCGGAGGTCACTAAAATTAACATTGAATCGCTGTGTAACTTTGCAAAAACAATGTCGGACTGTAGTTTTCTCTGGGCCCCTCCCCAATCGGACCGGGAGTGACATGTTTAGCCGCATGTTCTCCTTGAACTGCTGGCTGTCTGAGTGGTGTCCAAAAAATGATGTGGGCTTCATAGATAATTGGCAAAGCTTCTGGGGAAAACCTGGTCTTGTTAGGAGAGACGGCATCCATCCCACTTTGGATGGAGCAGCTCTCATTTCTAGAAATCTGGCCAATTTTCTTAAATCCTCCAAACCGTGACTATCCAGGGTTGGGACCAGGAAGCAGAGTTGTAGTCTTACACACCTCTCTGCAGCTTCTCTCCCCCTGCCATCCCCTCATTACCCCATCCCCGTAGAGACGGTGCCTGCTCTCAGACCACCAACAACCAGTAAAAATCTATTTAAGCATAAAAATTTTAAAAAATAATAATATAGCACCTTCAACTGCACCACAGACTAAAACAGTTAAATGTGGTTTATTAAACATTAGGTCTCTCTCTTCTAAGTCCCTGTTAGTAAATGATATAATAATTGATCAACATATTGATTTATTCTGCCTTACAGAAACCTGGTTACAGCAGGATGAATATGTTAGTTTAAATGAGTCAACACCCCCGAGTCACACTAACTGTCAGAATGCTCGTAGCACGGGCCGAGGCGGGGGATTTGCAGCAATCTTCCACTCCAGCTTATTAATTAATCAACGCAGACAGAGCTTTAATTCATTTGAAAGCTTGTCTCTTAGTCTTGTCCATCCAAATTGGAAGTCCCAAAAACCAGTTTTATTTGTTATTATCTATCGTCCACCTGGTCGTTACTGTGAGTTTCTCTGTGAATTTTCAGACCTTTTGTCTGACTTAGTGCTTAGCTCAGATAAGATAATTATAGTGGGCAATTTTAACATCCACATAGATGCTGAGAATGACTGCCTCAACACTGCATTTAATCTATTATTAGAATCAATTGGCTTCGCTCAAAATGTAAATGAGTCCACCCACCACTTTAATCATATCTTAGATCTTGTTCTGACTTATGGTATGGAAATTGAAGACTTAACAGTATTCCCTGAAAACCCCCTTCTGTCTGATCATTTCTTAATAACATTTACATTTACTTTAATGGACTACCCAGCAGTGGGGAATAAGTTTCATTACAGTAGACGTCTTTCAGAAAGCGCTGTAACTAGGTTTAAGGATATGATTCCTTCTTTGTTACGTTCTCCAATGCCATATACCAACACAGTGCAGAGTAGCTACCTAAACTCTGTGAGTGAGATAGATTATCTCGTCAATAGTTTTACATCCTCATTGAGCACAACTTTGGATGCTGTAGCTCCTCTGAAAAAGAGAGCCTTAAATCAGAAGTGCCTGACTCCGTATAACTCACAGCTTAAAGCAGATAACCCGTAAGTTGGAGAGGAAATGGCGTCTCACTAATTTAGAAGATCTTCACTTAGCCTGGAAAAAGAGTCTGTTGCTCTATTAAAACAAAGCCCTCCGTAAAGCTAGGACATCTTACTACTCATCACTAATTGTAGATAATAAGAACAACCCCAGGTTTCTTTTCAGCACTGTAGCCAGGCTGACAAAGAGTCAGAGCTCTATTGAGCCGAGTATTCCTTTAACTTTAACTAATAATGACTTCATGACTTTCTTTGCTAACAAAATTTTAACTATTAGAGAAAAAATTACTCATAACCATCCCAAAGATAATTTCGTTATCTGGCTGCTTTCAGTAATGCTGGTATTTGGTTAGACTCTTTCTCTCCGATTGTTCTGTCTGAGTTATTTTCATTAGTTACTTCCTCCAAACCATCAACATGTCTATTAGACCCCATTCCTACCAGGCTGCTCAAGGAAGCCCTGCCATTAATTAATGCTTCGATCTTAAATATGATCAATCTGTCTTTATTAGTTGGCTATGTACCACAGGCTTTTAAGGTGGCAATAATTAAACCATTACTTAAAAAGCCATCACTTGACCCAGCTATCTTAGCTAATTATAGGCCAATCTCCAACCTTTTTCTCTCAAAAATTCTTGAAAGGGTAGTTGTAAAACAGCTAACTGATCATCTGCAGAGGAATGGTCTATTTGAAGAGTTTCAGTCAGGTTTTAGAATTCATCATAGTACAGAAACAGCATTAGTGAAGGTTACAAATGATCTTTTTATGGCCTCAAGCAGGAACATCTCCGTGCTTGTGCTGTTAGGCTTTAGTGCTGCTTTTGATACTGTTGACCATAAAATTTTATTACAGAGATTAGAACATGCCATAGGTATTAAAGGCACTGCGCTGCAGTGGTTTGAATCATATTTATCTAATAGATTACAATTTGTTCATGTAAATGGGGAGTCTTCTTCACAGACTAAGGTTAATTATGGAGTTCCATAAGGTTCTGTGCTAGAACCAATTTTATTCACTTTATACATGCTTCCCTTAGGCAGTATTATTAGAAAGCATTGCTTAAATTTTCATTGTTATGCAGATGATACCCAGCTTTATCTATCCATGAAGCCAGAGGGGACACACCAATTAGTTAAACTGCAGGAATGTCTTACAGACATAAAGACATGGATGACCTCCAATTTCCTGCTTTTAAATTCAGATAAAACTGAAGTTATTGTACTTGGCCCCACAAATCTTAGAAACATGGTGTCTAACCAGATCCTTACTTTGGATGGCATTACCCTGACCTCTAGTAATACTGTGAGAAATCTTGGAGTCATTTTTGATCAGGATATGTCCTTCAATGTGCATATTAAGCAAATATGTAGGACTGCTTTTTTGCATTTGCGCAATATCTCTAAAATTAGAAAGGTCTTGTCTCAGAGTGATGCTGAAAAACTAATTCATGCATTTATTTCCTCTAGACTGGACTATTGTAATTCATTATTATCAGGTTGTCCTAAAAGTTCCCTGAAAAGCCTTCAGTTAATTCAAAATGCTGCAGCTAGAGTACTGACGGGGACTAGAAGGAGAGAGCATATTTCACCCATATTGGCCTCTCTTCATTGGCTTCCTGTTAATTCTAGAATAGAATTTAAAATTCTTCTTCTTACTTATAAGGTTTTGAATAATCAGGTCCCATCGTATCTTAGGGACCTCATAGTACCATATCACCCCAATAGAGCGCTTCGCTCTCAGACTGCAGACTTACTTGTAGTTCCTAGGGTTTTTAAGAGTAGAATGGGAGGCAGAGCCTTCAGCTTTCAGGATCCTCTCCTGTGGAACCAGCTCCCAATTCGGATCAGGGAGACAGACATCCTCTCTACTTTTAAGATTAGGCTTAAAACTTTCCTTTTTGCTAAAGCTTATAGTTAGGGCTGGATCAGGTGACGCTGAACCATCTCTTAGTTATGCTGCTATAGACTTAGACTGCTGGGGGGTTCTCATGATGCACTGAGTGTTTCTTTCTCTTTTTGCTCTGTATGCACCACTCTGCATTTAATCATTAGTGATTGATCTCTGCTCCCCTCCACAGCATGTCTTTTTCCTGATTCTCTCCCCTCAGCCCCAACCAGTCCCAGCAGAAGACTGCCCCTCCCTGAGCCTGATTCTGCTGGAGGTTTCTTCCTGTTAAAAGGGAGTTTTTCCTTCCCACTGTCACCAAGTGCTTGCTCACAGGGGGTCGTTTTGACTGTTGGGGTTTTTACGTAATTATTGTATGGCTTTGCCTTACAATATAAAGCACCTCGGGGCAACTGTTTGTTTTGATTTGGCGCTATATAAATAAAATTGATTTGATTAAGATCAAATAATTTAAGTTGTCAGTATGTTTGTTTCTTCAGGAAATGTAACATCAAAGTCAAGTTTAATGCTACGTTTACACATAACGACGACAAGTCACGAATGCCATGATGTACACATTCTTGGCCGCTGATCACGAATGTGATAATTCGGGGCAGAGGCGTCAGGTGTCCTCAGGAACTGCTGCAACCTGTTACCACACGTTACGATTAATGGCACGTGTTGCTGGAGAATTATCAGGAACCATTACGCACGGTCAAGAATAGTGTTCCGCGTTGTTGCGCATCGTTAAGTTCTGTCACGTTGTGAATGAAGTGAATTGTCTCCACACACACACCCATATTCATCCAACCGAATTCAGATCGCTTCAGTTTTTCAGAAGAATTTTGTGACTGCATGCGTAGTTGGGCTCTGTGCCATGGAGTGGTGGAGAGAGGAGGAGGAGGAGACGGACAGAGCCAGATGTGTGGCTTCATGCGGCTCTTGTTTTGCGCATTTCCCCAAACATCAGGCACATGCAGCAGGTGTAACACCTGCAGGAGCACTGAAATGAGGCTTTTAGCTGACTTGGTGTCAGCAATCAAACTGATTGCGGTGCAGCAGGGTTTAATTGTGCGCGCGCTTCTTCCTCCGTTGGACTGGAGGAGGTGCAGAGATGTCTGGCTGCACGTGAGTCTCTCGCTGCTCTGGTTCAGACTCGTTCTCCCGCTCAGGTGGAACACCTGCATGGGCGTCCTGAGGAGCTTCAGCAGGAACTGTGGAACAACATTTGGAGCCGAGTTTAATTGTGCGCACGTGACAGAAAACTGATCCGTCGTGGCGCGTAGTGAAATGTGACTCCGCGTTACAAGTCGTGTCAAAACTTGACAGTTTTCGTGTCACTTCATAATAACACGTGACAGTTTGGGCTCCAAGAACCATCACAGGAACCACTACGAACGTTGTCACGTTCCATTAAGGATCAGTACTCATCAAGACGGATCAATACGCTCAGTTGTGACCTCCACGACGTGAGACGAAATGAGGGTGGAGTGTGACATTCGTGGAAGATTTTTTTGACAGGCAAAAACATGCTCCACGAATATCAAGAATATCACGCACCAACACGCACTATTAAGAAACCTATTCAGATGCGTTAAGTCACATTAAGAATATCAGGAATGTGTCACGAATGACAGAAAAATCATTTCATACCAAAATCTGTTAATTTGACATAATCGAGGGGAGGCTGTGAACACATGAAAACAAAACCTTGAAAATGGGTTAAAATAATTTCAGGAAACTTTTCTGTAATTACATGGTCTTTATTATTATAATATAAATCAGCACAAAGCAGAAAAAACTCAAAAGGTTTAATACACCATTAAGAAAATTACACACACACACACACACACACACACACACACACATATATATATATATATATATATATATATATATATATATATATATATATATATATATATATATATATATATATAATATATATTTAAACCATGAAAATGACTGAAATAAAAAACAACAAAATTGATTTAAAAAAAAAGCATTTAAAAACAAATGTCCTGATTAACAGCCCCAAAAGGAGATGGATTAAAATCAGAAATGTGTTTAAAAATGTGATTCAGTATCAAAGTTACAAATGCAAAAATTTGTCACCCTCATGAAAGTGCTGAAAAAAATTTTTTAATTGAATATTAGTTCAAGAATCTTAATAAAATTCTGTGTCTGACTGTCAACACACACTGGATCAGAACAGAACCAGATGTTTAATGTCCAACTTGTCACATTTATTCTAACTCCTGTTAAAATACTGTCCACAAGACACACGTGTTGGGCAGAACACGCGTGTGTGGGGTGACTCGACGCACTGAACACCTCCATTTTGGAGTGCCAGGGGACAAGTTGGGACATGCCTATCTCGGCTTTCAGTGCTTACCAGTCGAGTAAGTATAAGAGAAATTGTGGAGAGCTGGGCATGTCCCAACTGTCCTCTAACACTCCGAAACGGAGGTGTTCCTTTGTCTCACTCCATCAGCGAATCGGTCGTGACGTGCGAAGCCTCCGCACGGCTTTCCATGACAAAATCTCTTGTTAAAAGTGAAATCTGCCAGAAAATGGCTGATGTCCAGCTCTTGTGATAACCAGAGAAATTGCACACGGCGGTCCCAGCTCCACACAGCCATCCGTTTAGAAATGATGTGGTGGTTTCTGTCTCTCGATGGCGGCTCAGAGCGCGGCACGCCGAGCGCCATTGTGGGCTGTCCTTAAAGCTGTAGTAACACTCCTTATTCTCTGTGAAACCTGTAAAATTTTCACAGAAAGCCAGATAAATTTTTTGAATGGTTTCCAGCTGCCTGTCTCTAACAGTTTCTGAAAAAATTCTGATGGAAAAAAAGCCCAAATCATTCCGCCATTTCCTCGCAATGAAACAACGATGAGAGGGGTGGAGCAGTGCTCACTCAAAGCCTGCCCACAGGCGAATGACGCAACCGACAGGCGTGGAAAAACTCACGCATGCGCACGAAGGTTCAAGCTTGGCTGACCTAAAAACATATGAATCAAATCCATATAGTTTTTGAAAAAAATTAAAAGGTCCGTTACTTTTCTAACAGACCTCATATTCCCACCCCAACCAAACAGTTTATTTAGGTGAACATCACCCTGACATGCCTGAGGAGTTAGGAGTTAGCGAAGGCATGTTAACACTGATGCAATGCAGCGGAAAAAAAAAACAATTCGTCACACATATTATTTTTTACTGTACCTCAATTGGTCCAGTTTTTCCTCTTTGAATTTTCTCTTTTTCCTCTCCTGGGCACCAGACAGTTTGGTCCATTTTACATTGTTGAATTGTTATTCACGTAACAAGTCCTGACACCAGGTTTGGGCTACGCCTTTTTTTTTTTTTTAAAGAAGGGCTCTGCTCATCAGACACTTTGGGGGGGGGGGGGGGGGCAGGAAACCATCATCATCATCATTATTATTTAATAGGCTTTTCTATGCAGTTTAATCAATATGGGCTTACATTTATTTTATATTAAATACTGTTAACTTGTTTTAGTATAAGAATAATGAAAATTGACTTATTGGCGCTTTGTGGAGTTTTTAGCTGGGGTTTGTTTCTTTTGAAACATCCTCATACCAAGATCTCTCCTGGCAAACCCCTTCACAGTGAGACCAAGGACACTCGAGGCTTGTGTCCAGTAGGAACTCCAACCCTGTATGAATTATCATGTGTTTTTTCAGGTAGCTCTTTTGTCCAAATCTTTGACCACATTCAGAACAGCCTTCACAGTGGGACCGAGGACACTCGAGGCTCATGTCCAGTAGGAACTCAGGTTGCTCTTTAGTCCAATTCTTTGACCACATTCAGAACAGGCAAATGCTTTTTGTCCTGTCCGAATTATCATCCTTTTTTCAGAATGCCCTTCTGTTTTTGTGTTGTACCCTGATCAGAACAGATAAATGGTTTTCTGCTTGCTTGCCTCCCCTTCTGTTGCTCTGAGTTGTTCATGTGACCAGACATTTTTCCATATTTAGAGCCTTTAAATTGTTTCTCATTTTATTTTTTATTTATTTTTTATTTTTTATTTTTTATTATTTTTATTTTTTTATTTTTTTTTTTTTTAGCACTGTTGTCGTGTGTTACCTGTGCTGCTCCACAGCCTGTCCAGTGGATTTTTATTTTATTTTTTAGCGCTGTTGTCGTGCGTTACCTGTGCTGCTCCACAGCCTGCCTAGTGGATTTTTATTTTATTTTAGCACTGTTGTCGTGTGTTACCTGTGCTGCTCCACAGCCTGTCCAGTGGATTTTTATTTTATTTTAGCACTGTTGTCGTGTGTTACCTGTGCTGCTCCACAGCCTGTTCTGTGGATTTTTATTTTATTTTTTAGCACTATTGTCGTGCGTTACCTGTGCTGCTCCACAGCCTGTCCAGTGGATTTTTATTTTATTTTTTAGCACTGTTCTCGTGCGTTACCTGTGCTGCTCCACAGCCTGTCCAGTGGATTTTTATTTTATTTTTTAGCACTGTTGTCGTGCGTTACCTGTGCTGCTCCACAGCCTGTCCAGTGGATTTTTATTTTATTTTTTAGCACTGTTGTCGTGCGTTACCTGTGCTGCGCCACAGCCTGTCCAGTGGATTTTTATTTTATTTTTTAGCACTGTTGTCGTGCGTTACCTGTGCTGCTCCACAGCCTGCCTAGTGGATTTTTATTTTATTTTTTAGCGCTGTTGTCGTGCGTTACCTGTGCTGCTCCACAGCCTGCCTAGTGGATTTTTATTTTATTTTAGCACTGTTGTCGTGTGTTACCTGTGCTGCTCCACAGCCTGTCCAGTGGATTTTTATTTTATTTTAGCACTGTTGTCGTGTGTTACCTGTGCTGCTCCACAGCCTGTTCTGTGGATTTTTATTTTATTTTTTAGCACTATTGTCGTGCGTTACCTGTGCTGCTCCACAGCCTGTCCAGTGGATTTTTATTTTATTTTTTAGCACTGTTCTCGTGCGTTACCTGTGCTGCTCCACAGCCTGTCCAGTGGATTTTTATTTTATTTTTTAGCACTGTTGTCGTGCGTTACCTGTGCTGCTCCACAGCCTGTCCAGTGGATTTTTATTTTATTTTTAGCACTGTTGTCGTGCGTTACCTGTGCTGCGCCACAGCCTGTCCAGTGGATTTTTATTTTATTTTTTAGCACTGTTGTCGTGCGTTACCTGTGCTGCTCCACAGCCTGCCTAGTGGATTTTTATTTTATTTTAGCACTGTTGTCGTGCGTTACCTGTGCTGCTCCACAGCCTGCCTAGTGGATTTTTATTTTATTTTAGCACTGTTGTCGTGTGTTACCTGTGCTGCTCCACAGCCTGTTCTGTGGATTTTTATTTTATTTTAGCACTGTTGTCGTGTGTTACCTGTGCTGCTCCACAGCCTGTCTAGTGGATTTTTATTTTATTTTAGCACTGTTGTCGTGTGTTACCTGTGCTGCTCCACAGCCTGTTCTGTGGATTTTTATTTTATTTTAGCACTGTTGTCGTGTGTTACCTGTGCTGCTCCACAGCCTGTTCTGTGGATTTTTATTTTATTTTAGCACTGTTGTCGTGCGTTACCTGTGCTGCTCCACAGCCTGTCCAGTGGATTTTTATTTTATTTTACCACTGTTGTCGTGTGTTACCTGTGCTGCTCCACAGCCTGTCCAGTGGATTTTTATTTTATTTTTTAAAACTGTTGTCGTACCTGTGCTGCTCCACAGCCTGTCCAGTGGATTTTTATTTTATTTTAGCACCGTTGTCGTGCGTTACCTGTGCTGCTCCACAGCCTGGCCAGTGGATTTTTATTTTATTTTAGCACCGTTGTCGTGCGTTACCTGTGCTGCTCCACACAGCCTGTTCAGTGGATTTTTATTTTATTTTTTAGCACTGTTGTCGTGTGTTACCTGTGCTGCTCCACAGCCTGTCTAGTGGATTTTTATTTTATTTTAGCACTGTTGTCGTGTGTTACCTGTGCTGCTCCACAGCCTGTTCTGTGGATTTTTATTTTATTTTAGCACTGTTGTCGTGTGTTACCTGTGCTGCTCCACAGCCTGTCTAGTGGATTTTTATTTTATTTTAGCACTGTTGTCGTGCGTTACCTGTGCTGCTCCACAGCCTGTTCTGTGGATTTTTATTTTATTTTAGCACTGTTGTCGTGTGTTACCTGTGCTGCTCCACAGCCTGTTCTGTGGATTTTTATTTTATTTTAGCACTGTTGTCGTGCGTTACCTGTGCTGCTCCACAGCCTGTCCAGTGGATTTTTATTTTATTTTACCACTGTTGTCGTGTGTTACCTGTGCTGCTCCACAGCCTGTCCAGTGGATTTTTATTTTATTTTTTAGCACTGTTGTCGTGCGTTACCTGTGCTGCTCCACAGCCTGTCCAGTGGATTTTTATTTTATTTTAGCACCGTTGTCGTGCGTTACCTGTGCTGCTCCACAGCCTGTCCAGTGGATTTTTATTTTATTTTTTAGCACCGTTGTCGTGCGTTACCTGTGCTGCTCCACAGCCTGTCCAGTGGATTTTTATTTTATTTTTTACCACTGTTGTCGTGCGTTACCTGTGCTGCTCCACAGCCTGTCCAGTGGATTTTTATTTTATTTTTTACCACTGTTGTCATGCGTTACCTGTGCTGCTCCACAGCCTGTCCAGTGGATTTTTATTTTATTTTTTAGCACTGTTGTCGTGCGTTACCTGTGCTGCTCCACAGCCTGCCTAGTGGATTTTTATTTTATTTTAGCACTGTTGTCGTGTGTTACCTGTGCTGCTCCACAGCCTGTCCAGTGGATTTTTATTTTATTTTTTAGCACTGTTGTCGTACCTGTGCTGCTCCACAGCCTGTCCAGTGGATTTTTATTTTATTTTTTAGCACTGTTGTCGTACCTGTGCTGCTCCACAGCCTGTTCAGTGGATTTTTATTTTATGTTTTGCCACTGTTGTCGTGCGTTACCTGTGCTGCTCCACAGCCTGTCCAGTGGATTTTTATTTTATTTTTTAGCACTGTTGTCGTGCGTTGCCTGTGCTGCTCCACAGCCTGTCCAGTGGATTTTTATTTTATTTTAGCACCGTTGTCGTGCGTTACCTGTGCTGCTCCACAGCCTGTCCAGTGGATTTTTATTTTATTTTTTACCACTGTTGTCGTGCGTTACCTGTGCTGCTCCACAGCCTGTCCAGTGGATTTTTATTTTATTTTTACCACTGTTGTCGTGCGTTACCTGTGCTGCTCCACAGCCTGTTCAGTGGATTTTTATTTTATTTTTACCACTGTTGTCGTGCGTTACCTGTGCTGCTCCACAGCCTGTCCAGTGGATTTTTATTTTATTTTTTAGCACTGTTGTCGTGCGTTACCTGTGCTGCTCCACAGCCTGCCTAGTGGATTTTTATTTTATTTTTACCACTGTTGTCGTGTGTTACCTGTGCTGCTCCACAGCCTGTCCAGTGGATTTTTATTTTATTTTTACCACTGTTGTCGTGTGTTACCTGTGCTGCTCCACAGCCTGCCTAGTGGATTTTTATTTTATTTTTACCACTGTTGTCGTGTGTTACCTGTGCTGCTCCACAGCCTGTTCAGTGGATTTTTATTTTATTTTTACCACTGTTGTCGTGCGTTACCTGTGCTGCTCCACAGCCTGTCCAGTGGATTTTTATTTTATTTTAGCACCGTTGTCGTGCGTTACCTGTGCTGCTCCACAGCCTGTCCAGTGGATTTTTATTTTATTTTTTACCACTGTTGTCGTGCGTTACCTGTGCTGCTCCACAGCCTGTCCAGTGGATTTTTATTTTATTTTTACCACTGTTGTCGTGCGTTACCTGTGCTGCTCCACAGCCTGTCCAGTGGATTTTTATTTTATTTTTAGCACTGTTGTCGTGCGTTACCTGTGCTGCTCCACAGCCTGCCTAGTGGATTTTTATTTTATTTTTACCACTGTTGTCGTGCGTTACCTGTGCTGCTCCACAGCCTGTCTAGTGGATTTTTATTTTATTTTTACCACTGTTGTCGTGTGTTACCTGTGCTGCTCCACAGCCTGTCCAGTGGATTTTTATTTTATTTTTTACCACTGTTGTCGTGCGTTACCTGTGCTGCTCCACAGCCTGTCCAGTGGATTTTTATTTTATTTTTTACCACTGTTGTCGTGCGTTACCTGTGCTGCTCCACAGCCTGTCCAGTGGATTTTTATTTTATTTTTTAGCACTGTTGTCGTGCGTTACCTGTGCTGCTCCACAGCCTGCCTAGTGGATTTTTATTTTATTTTTACCACTGTTGTCGTGCGTTACCTGTGCTGCTCCACAGCCTGTCCTAGTGGATTTTTATTTTATTTTTACCACTGTTGTCGTGTGTTAGCTGTGCTGCTCCACAGCCTGTCCAGTGGATTTTTATTTTATTTTTACCACTGTTGTCGTGCGTTACCTGTGCTGCTCCACAGCCTGTCCAGTGGATTTTTATTTTATTTTTACCACTGTTGTCGTGCGTTACCTGTGCTGCTCCACAGCCTGTCCAGTGGATTTTTATTTTATTTTTACCACTGTTGTCGTGCGTTACCTGTGCTGCTCCACAGCCTGTCCAGTGGATTTTTATTTTATTTTTACCACCGTTGTCGTGCGTTACCTGTGCTGCTCCACAGCCTGTCCAGTGGATTTTTATTTTATTTTTACCACCGTTGTCGTGCGTTACCTGTGCTGCTCCACAGCCTGTCCAGTGGATTTTTATTTTATTTTTACCGCCGTTGTCGTGCGTTACCTGTGCTGCTCCACAGCCTGTCCAGTGGATTTTTATTTTATTTTTACCGCCGTTGTCGTGCGTTACCTGTGCTGCTCCACAGCCTGTCCAGTGGATTTTTATTTTATTTTTACCGCTGTTGTCGTGCGTTACCTGTGCTGCTCCACAGCCTGTCCAGTGGATTTTTATTTTATTTTTACCGCTGTTGTCGTGCGTTACCTGTGCTGCTCCACAGCCTGTCCAGTGGATTTTTATTTTATTTTTACCGCTGTTGTCGTGCGTTACCTGTGCTGCTCCACAGCCTGTCCAGTGGATTTTTATTTTATTTTTACCACTGTTGTCGTGCGTTACCTGTGCTGCTCCACAGCCTGTCCAGTGGATTTTTATTTTATTTTTACCACTGTTGTCGTGCGTTAGCTGTGCTGCTCCACAGCCTGTCCAGTGGATTTTTATTTTATTTTAGCACCGTTGTCGTGCATTACCTGTGCTGCTCCACAGCCTGTCCAGTGGATTTTTATTTTATTTTTTGCCACTGTTGTCGTGCGTTACCTGTGCTGCTCCACAGCCTGTCCAGTGGATTTTTATTTTATTTTTTGCCACTGTTGTCGTGCGTTACCTGTGCTGCTCCACAGCCTGTCCAGTGGATTTTTATTTTATTTTTACCACTGTTGTCGTGCGTTACCTGTGCTGCTCCACAGCCTGTCCAGTGGATTTTTATTTTATTTTTACCACTGTTGTCGTGCGTTACCTGTGCTGCTCCACAGCCTGTCCAGTGGATTTTTATTTTATTTTTACCACTGTTGTCGTGCGTTACCTGTGCTGCTCCACAGCCTGTCCAGTGGATTTTTATTTTATTTTTACCACTGTTGTCGTGCGTTACCTGTGCTGCTCCACAGCCTGTCCAGTGGATTTTTATTTTATTTTTACCACTGTTGTCGTGCGTTACCTGTGCTGCTCCACAGCCTGTCCAGTGGATTTTTATTTTATTTTTACCACTGTTGTCGTGCGTTACCTGTGCTGCTCCACAGCCTGTCCAGTGGATTTTTATTTTATTTTTACCACTGTTGTCGTGCGTTACCTGTGCTGCTCCACAGCCTGTCCAGTGGATTTTTATTTTATTTTTACCACTGTTGTCGTGCGTTACCTGTGCTGCTCCACAGCCTGTCCAGTGGATTTTTATTTTATTTTAGCACCGTTGTCGTGCGTTACCTGTGCTGCTCCACAGCCTGTCCAGTGGATTTTTATTTTATTTTTTAGCACCGTTGTCGTGCGTTACCTGTGCTGCTCCACAGCCTGTCCAGTGGATTTTTATTTTATTTTTTAGCACCGTTGTCGTGCGTTACCTGTGCTGCTCCACAGCCTGTCCAGTGGATTTTTATTTTATTTTTTACCACTGTTGTCATGCGTTACCTGTGCTGCTCCACAGCCTGTCCAGTGGATTTTTATTTTATTTTTTAGCACTGTTGTCGTGCGTTACCTGTGCTGCTCCACAGCCTGCCTAGTGGATTTTTATTTTATTTTAGCACTGTTGTCGTGTGTTACCTGTGCTGCTCCACAGCCTGTCCAGTGGATTTTTATTTTATTTTTTAGCACTGTTGTCGTACCTGTGCTGCTCCACAGCCTGTCCAGTGGATTTTTATTTTATTTTTAGCACTGTTGTCGTACCTGTGCTGCTCCACAGCCTGTCCAGTGGATTTTTATTTTATTTTAGCACCGTTGTCGTGCGTTACCTGTGCTGCTCCACAGCCTGTCCAGTGGATTTTTATTTTATTTTAGCACCGTTGTCGTGCGCTACCTGTGCTGCTCCACAGCCTGTCCAGTGGATTTTTATTTTATTTTTACCACTGTTGTCGTGCGTTACCTGTGCTGCTCCACAGCCTGTCCAGTGGATTTTTATTTTATTTTAGCACCGTTGTCGTGCGTTACCTGTGCTGCTCCACAGCCTGTTCAGTGGATTTTTATTTTATGTTTTACCACTGTTGTCGTGCGTTACCTGTGCTGCTCCACAGCCTGTCCAGTGGATTTTTATTTTATTTTTTAGCACTGTTGTCGTGCGTTGCCTGTGCTGCTCCACAGCCTGTCCAGTGGATTTTTATTTTATTTTAGCACCGTTGTCGTGCGTTACCTGTGCTGCTCCACAGCCTGTCCAGTGGATTTTTATTTTATTTTTTACCACTGTTGTCGTGCGTTACCTGTGCTGCTCCACAGCCTGTCCAGTGGATTTTTATTTTATTTTTACCACTGTTGTCGTGCGTTACCTGTGCTGCTCCACAGCCTGTTCAGTGGATTTTTATTTTATTTTTACCACTGTTGTCGTGCGTTACCTGTGCTGCTCCACAGCCTGTCCAGTGGATTTTTATTTTATTTTTTAGCACTGTTGTCGTGCGCTACCTGTGCTGCTCCACAGCCTGCCTAGTGGATTTTTATTTTATTTTTACCACTGTTGTCGTGTGTTACCTGTGCTGCTCCACAGCCTGTCCAGTGGATTTTTATTTTATTTTTAGCACTGTTGTCGTGCGCTACCTGTGCTGCTCCACAGCCTGCCTAGTGGATTTTTATTTTATTTTTACCACTGTTGTCGTGCGTTACCTGTGCTGCTCCACAGCCTGTCCAGTGGATTTTTATTTTATTTTTTAGCACTGTTGTCGTGCGCTACCTGTGCTGCTCCACAGCCTGTCCAGTGGATTTTTATTTTATTTTTACCACTGTTGTCGTGTGTTACCTGTGCTGCTCCACAGCCTGCCTAGTGGATTTTTATTTTATTTTTACCACTGTTGTCGTGTGTTACCTGTGCTGCTCCACAGCCTGTTCAGTGGATTTTTATTTTATTTTTTACCACTGTTGTCGTGCGTTACCTGTGCTGCTCCACAGCCTGTCCAGTGGATTTTTATTTTATTTTAGCACCGTTGTCGTGCGTTACCTGTGCTGCTCCACAGCCTGTCCAGTGGATTTTTATTTTATTTTTTACCACTGTTGTCGTGCGTTACCTGTGCTGCTCCACAGCCTGTCCAGTGGATTTTTATTTTATTTTTACCACTGTTGTCGTGCGTTACCTGTGCTGCTCCACAGCCTGTCCAGTGGATTTTTATTTTATTTTAGCACTGTTGTCGTGCGTTACCTGTGCTGCTCCACAGCCTGTCCAGTGGATTTTTATTTTATTTTAGCACTGTTGTCGTGCGTTACCTGTGCTGCTCCACAGCCTGTCCAGTGGATTTTTATTTTATTTTAGCACTGTTGTCGTGCGTTACCTGTGCTGCTCCACAGCCTGTCCAGTGGATTTTTATTTTATTTTAGCACCGTTGTCGTGCGTTACCTGTGCTGCTCCACAGCCTGTCCAGTGGATTTTTATTTTATTTTTACCACCGTTGTCGTGCGTTACCTGTGCTGCTCCACAGCCTGTCCAGTGGATTTTTATTTTATTTTTACCACTGTTGTCATGCGTTACCTGTGCTGCTCCACAGCCTGTCCAGTGGATTTTTATTTTATTTTTAGCACTGTTGTCGTGCGTTACCTGTGCTGCTCCACAGCCTGCCTAGTGGATTTTTATTTTATTTTAGCACTGTTGTCGTGTGTTACCTGTGCTGCTCCACAGCCTGTCCAGTGGATTTTTATTTTATTTTTTAGCACTGTTGTCGTACCTGTGCTGCTCCACAGCCTGTCCAGTGGATTTTTATTTTATTTTTTAGCACTGTTGTCGTACCTGTGCTGCTCCACAGCCTGTCCAGTGGATTTTTATTTTATTTTAGCACCGTTGTCGTGCGTTACCTGTGCTGCTCCACAGCCTGTCCAGTGGATTTTTATTTTATTTTAGCACCGTTGTCGTGCGTTACCTGTGCTGCTCCACAGCCTGTCCAGTGGATTTTTATTTTATTTTTTACCACTGTTGTCGTGCGTTACTACCTGTGCTGCTCCACAGCCTGTCCAGTGGATTTTTATTTTATTTTAGCACCGTTGTCGTGCGTTACCTGTGCTGCTCCACAGCCTGTTCAGTGGATTTTTATTTTATGTTTTACCACTGTTGTCGTGCGTTACCTGTGCTGCTCCACAGCCTGTCCAGTGGATTTTTATTTTATTTTTTAGCACTGTTGTCGTGCGTTGCCTGTGCTGCTCCACAGCCTGTCCAGTGGATTTTTATTTTATTTTAGCACCGTTGTCGTGCGTTACCTGTGCTGCTCCACAGCCTGTCCAGTGGATTTTTATTTTATTTTTACCACTGTTGTCGTGCGTTACCTGTGCTGCTCCACAGCCTGTCCAGTGGATTTTTATTTTATTTTTACCACTGTTGTCGTGCGTTACCTGTGCTGCTCCACAGCCTGTTCAGTGGATTTTTATTTTATTTTTACCACTGTTGTCGTGCGTTACCTGTGCTGCTCCACAGCCTGTCCAGTGGATTTTTATTTTATTTTTAGCACTGTTGTCGTGCGCTACCTGTGCTGCTCCACAGCCTGCCTAGTGGATTTTTATTTTATTTTTACCACTGTTGTCGTGTGTTACCTGTGCTGCTCCACAGCCTGTCCAGTGGATTTTTATTTTATTTTTACCACTGTTGTCGTGTGTTACCTGTGCTGCTCCACAGCCTGCCTAGTGGATTTTTATTTTATTTTTACCACTGTTGTCGTGTGTTACCTGTGCTGCTCCACAGCCTGTTCAGTGGATTTTTATTTTATTTTTACCACTGTTGTCGTGCGTTACCTGTGCTGCTCCACAGCCTGTCCAGTGGATTTTTATTTTATTTTAGCACCGTTGTCGTGCGTTACCTGTGCTGCTCCACAGCCTGTCCAGTGGATTTTTATTTTATTTTTTACCACTGTTGTCGTGCGTTACCTGTGCTGCTCCACAGCCTGTCCAGTGGATTTTTATTTTATTTTTACCACTGTTGTCGTGCGTTACCTGTGCTGCTCCACAGCCTGTCCAGTGGATTTTTATTTTATTTTTAGCACTGTTGTCGTGCGTTACCTGTGCTGCTCCACAGCCTGCCTAGTGGATTTTTATTTTATTTTTACCACTGTTGTCGTGTGTTACCTGTGCTGCTCCACAGCCTGCCTAGTGGATTTTTATTTTATTTTTACCACTGTTGTCGTGTGTTACCTGTGCTGCTCCACAGCCTGTTCAGTGGATTTTTATTTTATTTTTAGCACTGTTGTCGTGCGTTACCTGTGCTGCTCCACAGCCTGTCCAGTGGATTTTTATTTTATTTTTACCACTGTTGTCGTGTGTTACCTGTGCTGCTCCACAGCCTGCCTAGTGGATTTTTATTTTATTTTTACCACTGTTGTCGTGTGTTACCTGTGCTGCTCCACAGCCTGTTCAGTGGATTTTTATTTTATTTTTTACCACTGTTGTCGTGCGTTACCTGTGCTGCTCCACAGCCTGTCCAGTGGATTTTTATTTTATTTTAGCACCGTTGTCGTGCGTTACCTGTGCTGCTCCACAGCCTGTCCAGTGGATTTTTATTTTATTTTTTACCACTGTTGTCGTGCGTTACCTGTGCTGCTCCACAGCCTGTCCAGTGGATTTTTATTTTATTTTAGCCACTGTTGTCGTGCGTTACCTGTGCTGCTCCACAGCCTGTCCAGTGGATTTTTATTTTATTTTTGCCACTGTTGTCGTGCGTTACCTGTGCTGCTCCACAGCCTGTCCAGTGGATTTTTATTTTATTTTTACCACTGTTGTCGTGCGTTACCTGTGCTGCTCCACAGCCTGTCCAGTGGATTTTTATTTTATTTTTAGCACTGTTGTCGTGCGTTACCTGTGCTGCTCCACAGCCTGTCCAGTGGATTTTTATTTTATTTTTTACCACTGTTGTCGTGCGTTACCTGTGCTGCTCCACAGCCTGTCCAGTGGATTTTTATTTTATTTTTAGCACTGTTGTCGTGCGTTACCTGTGCTGCTCCACAGCCTGTCCAGTGGATTTTTATTTTATTTTAGCACCGTTGTCGTGCGTTACCTGTGCTGCTCCACAGCCTGTCCAGTGGATTTTTATTTTATTTTAGCACCGTTGTCGTGCGTTACCTGTGCTGCTCCACAGCCTGCCTAGTGGATTTTTATTTTATTTTAGCACTGTTGTCGTGCGTTACCTGTGCTGCTCCACAGCCTGTCCAGTGGATTTTTATTTTATTTTAGCACCGGTTGTCGTGCGTTACCTGTGCTGCTCCACAGCCTGTCCAGTGGATTTTTATTTTATTTTTACCACTGTTGTCGTGCGTTACCTGTGCTGCTCCACAGCCTGTCCAGTGGATTTTTATTTTATTTTAGCACCGTTGTCGTGCGTTACCTGTGCTGCTCCACAGCCTGTCCAGTGGATTTTTATTTTATTTTTTACCACTGTTGTCGTGCGTTACCTGTGCTGCTCCACAGCCTGTCCAGTGGATTTTTATTTTATTTTTTAGCACTGTTGTCGTGCGTTACCTGTGCTGCTCCACAGCCTGTCCAGTGGATTTTTATTTTATTTTTAGCACCGTTGTCGTGCGTTACCTGTGCTGCTCCACAGCCTGTCCAGTGGATTTTTATTTTATTTTAGCACCGTTGTCGTGCGTTACCTGTGCTGCTCCACAGCCTGCCTAGTGGATTTTTATTTTATTTTAGCACTGTTGTCGTGCGTTACCTGTGCTGCTCCACAGCCTGTCCAGTGGATTTTTATTTTATTTTAGCACCGTTGTCGTGCGTTACCTGTGCTGCTCCACAGCCTGTCCAGTGGATTTTTATTTTATTTTTACCACTGTTGTCGTGCGTTACCTGTGCTGCTCCACAGCCTGTCCAGTGGATTTTTATTTTATTTTAGCACCGTTGTCGTGCGTTACCTGTGCTGCTCCACAGCCTGTCCAGTGGATTTTTATTTTATTTTTACCACTGTTGTCGTGCGTTACCTGTGCTGCTCCACAGCCTGTCCAGTGGATTTTTATTTTATTTTTAGCACTGTTGTCGTGCGTTACCTGTGCTGCTCCACAGCCTGTCCAGTGGATTTTTATTTTATTTTAGCACCGTTGTCGTGCGTTACCTGTGCTGCTCCACAGCCTGTCCAGTGGATTTTTATTTTATTTTAGCACCGTTGTCGTGCGTTACCTGTGCTGCTCCACAGCCTGTCCTAGTGGATTTTTATTTTATTTTTACCACTGTTGTCGTGCGTTACCTGTGCTGCTCCACAGCCTGCCTAGTGGATTTTTATTTTATTTTTACCACTGTTGTCGTGCGTTACCTGTGCTGCTCCACAGCCTGCCTAGTGGATTTTTATTTTATTTTTACCACTGTTGTCGTGCGTTACCTGTGCTGCTCCACAGCCTGTCCAGTGGATTTTTATTTTATTTTTACCACTGTTGTCGTGCGTTACCTGTGCTGCTCCACAGCCTGTCCAGTGGATTTTTATTTTATTTTAGCCACTGTTGTCGTGCGTTACCTGTGCTGCTCCACAGCCTGTCCAGTGGATTTTTATTTTATTTTAGCACTGTTGTCGTGCGTTACCTGTGCTGCTCCACAGCCTGTCCAGTGGATTTTTATTTTATTTTAGCACTGTTGTCGTGCGTTACCTGTGCTGCTCCACAGCCTGTCCAGTGGATTTTTATTTTATTTTAGCACTGTTGTCGTGCGTTACCTGTGCTGCTCCACAGCCTGTCCAGTGGATTTTTATTTTATTTTAGCACTGTTGTCGTGCGTTACTTGTGCTGCTCCACAGCCTGTTCTGTGGATTTTTATTTTATTTTTTAGCGCTGTTGTCGTGCGTTACCTGTGCTGCTCCACAGCCTGCCTAGTGGATTTTTATTTTATTTTAGCGCTGTTGTCGTGCGTTACCTGTGCTGCTCCACAGCCTGTCCAGTGGATTTTTATTTTATTTTAGCGCTGTTGTCGTGCGTTACCTGTGCTGCTCCACAGCCTGCCTAGTGGATTTTTATTTTATTTTAGCGCTGTTGTCGTGCGTTACCTGTGCTGCTCCACAGCCTGTCCAGTGGATTTTTATTTTATTTTAGCGCTGTTGTCGTGCGTTACCTGTGCTGCTCCACAGCCTGCCTAGTGGATTTTTATTTTATTTTAGCGCTGTTGTCGTGCGTTACCTTTGCTGCTCCACAGCCTGTCCAGTGGATTTTTATTTTATTTTAGCGCTGTTGTCGTGCGTTACCTGTGCTGCTCCACAGCCTGCCTAGTGGATTTTTATTTTATTTTAGCGCTGTTGTCGTGCGTTACCTGTGCTGCTCCACAGCCTGTCCAGTGGATTTTTATTTTATTTTAGCGCTGTTGTCGTGCGTTACCTGTGCTGCTCCGCAGCCTGTCCAGTGGATTTTTATTTTATTTTAGCGCTGTTGTCGTGCGTTACCTGTGCTGCTTCGCAGCCTGTCCAGTGGATTTTTATTTTATTTTTACCACTGTTGTCGTGCGTTACCTGTGCTGCTCCGCAGCCTGTCCGGTGGATTTTTATTTTATTTTTTACCACTGTTGTCGTGCGTTACCTGTGCTGCTCCGCAGCCTGTCCGGTGGATTTTTATTTTATTTTTTACCACTGTTGTCGTGCGTTACCTGTGCTGCTCCGCAGCCTGTCCGGTGGATTTTTATTTTATTTTTTACCACCGTTGTCGTGCGTTGCCTGTGCTGTTCCGCGGCCTGTCTGGTGGATTTTTATTTTATTTTTTACCACCGTTGTCGTGCGTTACCTGTGCTGCTCCGCAGCCTGTCTAGTGGATTTTTATTTTGTTTTTGCACCGTTGTCGTGCGTTCGCTGTTGCCGTGCGTGGCTTGTGCTGCTTCATGGCCTGTCTGGTGGATTTTTGTTTTATTTTCTGCCACTGTTGTCGTGCGTTGCCTGTGCTGCTCCGCAGCCTGTCTAGTGAATTTTTATTTTGTTTTTGCACCGTTGTCGTGCGTTCGCTGTTGCCGTGCGTTGCTTGTGCTGCTTCATGGCCTGTCTGGTGCCTTGACTGGGGCACTCCTTCTGCTGAATCACCTCTAAATTATTTACACATTATTCACTTTGCGTGTTTTTAGGAATCCACTAGGTTGCGTAGCTACTAGCTTTTAGCCGATTTAGCATGGCGGCTTCTCCTGTCTCTCCCGCACTTTTCTGCTCTGGGTGTGAAATGTTTAGTTGTTCCTCGGCCTCCTTTAGCAGTAACGGTACTTGTAATAAGTGCAGCTTATTCGTAGCTTTGGAGGCCAGGCTGGGCGAATTGGAGACTCGGCTCCGCACCGTGGAAAATTCTACAGCTAACCAGGCCCCTGTAGTCGGTGCGGACCAAGGTGGCTTAGCCACCGTTAGTTCCCCCCTGGCGGATCCCGGGCAGTCGGGAAAGCAGGCTGACTGGGTGACTGTGAGGAGGAAGCGTAGCCCTAAACAGAAGCCCCGTGTACACCGTCAACCCGTTCACATCTCTAACCGTTTTTCCCCACTCGACGATACACTCGCCGAGGATCAAACTCTGGTTATTGGCGACTCTGTTTTGAGAAATGTGAAGTTAGCGACACCAGCAACCATAGTCAATTGTCTTCCGGGGGCCAGAGCAGGCGACATCGAAGGACATTTGAAATTGCTGGCTAAGGCTAAGCGTAAATTTGGTAAGATTGTAATTCACGTCGGCAGTAATGACACTCGGTTACGCCAATCGGAGGTCACTAAAATTAACATTAAATCGGTGTGTAACTTTGCAAAAACAATGTCGGACTCTGTTGTTTTCTCTGGGCCCCTCCCCAATCGGACCGGGAGTGACATGTTTAGCCGCATGTTCTCCTTGAATTGCTGGCTGTCTGAGTGGTGTCCAAAAAATGAGGTGGGCTTCATTGATAATTGGCAAAGCTTCTGGGGAAAACCTGGTCTTGTTAGGAGAGACGGCATCCATCCCACTTTAGATGGAGCAGCTCTCATTTCTAGAAATCTGGCCAATTTTCTTGGATCCTCCAAACTGTGACTGTCTAGCGTTGGGACCAGGAGGCAGAGCTGTGGTCTTATACACCTCTCTGCAGCTTCTCTCCCCCTGCCATCCCCTCATTACCCCATCCCCGTAGAGACGGTGCCTGCTTCCAGACCACCAATAACCAGCAAAAATCTATTTAAGCAAAAAAATTCAAAAAGAAAAAATAATATAGCACCTTCAACTGCACCACAGACTAAAACAGTTAAATGTGGTCTATTAAACATTAGGTCTCTCTCTTCTAAGTCCCTGTTGGTAAATGATATAATAATTGATCAACGTATTGATTTATTCTGCCTAACAGAAACCTGGTTACAGCAGGATGAATATGTTAGTTTAAATGAGTCAACACCCCCGAGTCACACTAACTGTCAGAATGCTCGTAGCACGGGCCGGGGCGGAGGATTAGCAGCAATCTTCCATTCCAGCTTATTAATTAATCAAAAACCTAGACAGAGCTTTAATTCATTTGAAAGCTTGTCTCTTAGTCTTTTCCATCCAAATTGGAAGTCCCAAAAACCAGTTTTATTTGTTATTATCTATCGTCCACCTGGTCGTTACTGTGAGTTTCTCTGTGAATTTTCAGACCTTTTGTCTGACTTAGTGCTTAGCTCAGATAAGATACTTATAGTGGGCGATTTTAACATCCACACAGATGCTGAGAATGACAGCCTCAACACTGCATTTAATCTATTATTAGACTCTATTGGCTTTGCTCAAAAAGTAAATGAGTCCACCCACCACTTTAATCATATCTTAGATCTTGTTTTGACTTATGGTATGGAAATAGAAGACTTAACAGTATTCCCTGAAAACTCCCTTCTGTCTGATCATTTTTTAATAACATTTACATTTACTCTGATGGACTACCCAGCAGTGGGGAATAAGTTTCATTACACTAGAAGTCTTTCAGAAAGCGCTGTAACTAGGTTTAAGGATATGATTCCTTCTTTATGTTCTCTATTGTCATATACCAACACAGAGCAGAGTAGCTACCTAAACTCTGTAAGGGAGTTAGAGTATCTCGTCAATAGTTTTACATCCTCATTGAAGACAACTTTGGATGCTGTAGCTCCTCTGAAAAAGAGAGCTTTAAATCAGAAGTGTCTGACTCCGTGGTATAACTCACAAACTCGTAGCTTAAAGCAGATAACCTGTAAGTTGGAGAGGAAATGGCGTCTCACTAATTTAGAAGATCTTCACTTAGCCTGGAAAAAGAGTTTGTTGCTCTATAAAAAAGCCCTCCGTAAAGCTAGGACATCTTTCTACTCATCACTAATTGAAGAAAATAAGAACAACCCCAGGTTTCTTTTCAGCACTGTAGCCAGGCTGACAAAGAGTCAGAGCTCTATTGAGCTGAGTATTCCATTAACTTTAACTAGTAATGACTTCATGACTTTCTTTGCTAACAAAATTTTGACTATTAGAGAAAAAATTACTCATAACCATCCCAAAGATGTATCGTTATCTTTGGCTGCTTTCAGTGATGCCGGTATTTGGTTAGACTCTTTCTCTCCGATTGTTCTGTCTGAGTTATTTTCATTAGTTACTTCATCCAAACCATCAACATGTTTATTAGACCCCATTCCTGCCAGGCTGCTCAAGGAAGTCCTACCATTATTTAATGCTTCAATCTTAAATATGATCAACTTATCTTTGTTAGTTGGCTATGTACCACAGGCTTTTAAGGTGGCAGTAATTAAACCATTACTTAAAAAGCCATCACTTGACCCAGCTATTTTAGCTAATTATAGGCCAATCTCCAACCTTCCTTTTCTCTCAAAGATTCTTGAGAGGGTAGTTGTAAAACAGCTAACTGATCACCTGCAGAGGAATGGTCTATTTGAAGAGGTTCAGTCAGGTTTTAGAATTCATCATAGTACAGAAACAGCATTAGTGAAGGTTACAAATGATCTTCTTATGGCTTCGGACAGTGGACTTATCTCTGTGCTTGTTCTGTTGGACCTCAGTGCTGCTTTTGATACTGTTGACCATAAAATTTTATTACAGAGATTAGAGCATGTCATAGGTATTAAAGGCACTGCGCTGCGGTGGTTTGAATCATATTTGTCTAATAGATTACAGTTTGTTCATGTAAATGGGGAATCTTCTTCACAGACTAAAGTTAATTATGGAGTTCCACAAGGTTCTGTGCTAGGACCAATTTTATTCACTTTATACATGCTTCCCTTAGGCAGTATTATTAGACGGTATTGCTTAAATTTTCATTGTTACGCAGATGATACCCAGCTTTATCTATCCATGAAGCCAGAGGACACACACCAATTAGCTAAACTGCAGGATTGTCTTACAGACATAAAGACATGGATGACCTCTAATTTCCTGCTTTTAAACTCAGATAAAACTGAAGTTATTGTACTTGGCCCCACAAATCTTAGAAGCATGGTGTCTAACCAGATCTTTACTCTGGATGGCATTTCCCTGACCTCTAGTAATACTGTGAGAAATCTTGGAGTCATTTTTGATCAGGATATGTCATTCAAAGCGCATATTAAACAAATATGTAGGACTGCCTTTTTGCATTTACGCAATATCTCTAAAATCAGAAAGGTCTTGTCTCAGAGTGATGCTGAAAAACTAATTCATGCATTTATTTCCTCTAGGCTGGACTATTGTAATTCTTTATTATCAGGTTGTCCTAAAAGTTCCCTAAAAAGCCTTCAGTTAATTCAAAATGCTGCAGCTAGAGTACTGACGGGGACTAGAAGGAGAGAGCATATCTCACCCGTGTTGGCCTCTCTTCATTGGCTTCCTGTTAATTCTAGAATAGAATTTAAAATTCTTCTTCTTACTTATAAGGTTTTGAATAATCAGGTCCCATCTTATCTTAGGGACCTCGTAGTACCATATCACCCTAATAGAGCGCTTCGCTCTCAGACTGCAGGCTTCTTTTTGCTCTGTATGCACCACTCCGCATTTAATCATTAGTGATCGATCTCTGCCCCCCTCCACAGCATGTCTTTTTCCTGGTTCTTTCCCTCAGCCCCAACCAGTCTCAGCAGAAGACTGCCCCTCCCTGAGCCTGGTTCTGCTGGAGGTTTCTTCCTGTTAAGAGGGAGTTTTTCCTTCCCACTGTTGCCAAGTGCTTGCTCACAGGGGGTCGTTTTGACCGTTGGGGTTTTTCATAATTATTGTATGGCCTTGCCTTACAATATAAAGCGCCTTGGGGCAACTGTTTGTTGTGATTTGGCGCTATATAAAAAAAAAGTTGATTGATTGATTGATTGATCAGTGTTGCAAACCCACTCAGTCCGAAATCTCCCACTTTTTGGATATATGTGAAGTCCCAGTTTGCCCAACAGAGGTTAGTTCTGCAGCTTTATCGAGGTGAGGATAAAATAAAAGTAAAACGTGACATTTCTGCACAGGTTTAATGATCGGCTAACGTTAGCTTAGCTTTTTAGCACAGTTGATCTGAGTGAACGCTTTAATTTGTAGATGGTACAGTGTTTCTTATTTTTACCAAATAAAGCTACAGCTTTTTTCAGACACCACAAAAGCTCAACTTTAAATAACTTATTTTTTCGGGCGTTTTTTCCATCTTTTTTTGCCGTTTTTTCCTTTTTTATATATAAACTGTTTAGCGTTTCTTTATATTTAAAAAATATCTTTATTTGTCCCAATCAGGAACATTTGCTGTGCATTCAACCAAACTTCCATTGATGAGCTGAACACCACGAAGTCCAGTCAAAAGAAAACATCTCTGCTCTTCAAAATAGGACAAAAGTGTCTTCAACAAAACCACCAGAGTTCAAAGCTACAGAAGAGGCCTTCATCTCGTCCCGAGAATCCAGCAGAACATCACCTGCTTCTAAATAAAAGGCTCTTTCAACAGCAACTATTTTTTTTTTTTTTTAAAAGCTGTTTCAATTTAATTTTAACAATAAATGAATGGATCATTAAAAATGTCCACGAATCAAAGTCAAAAGACATTTGCACAGAAGCTCTCCACTTATTGTGCTCAAATTCATATTTTAGAAATGACTCTGTCCTGATAACAACATTAACGGCAATTACATATTTTGATGAAATTACAAGTTTAAATGACTATATAAAAAAAAAATTCATCATGAGGTTTATGTCACAGAGAAATCCTACTTTACAATCACACTGCAGTCATTGTTAAATTATTTCCTGTTGCATTCATAATACACATTTGTATTTATTTAGTGTCTTTTGAGATATAAATAATCTACCAGACTTTAAAAAATGTACAAGTTTCCATGTTATTTAATTTGTCTAAAAATAAATGTCCAAGGTTCCTTATGTTAAACAAGAAATTAATCTGAAATAACAGGTGGTTTTAATTTACAGATGAAAGGTTTCTAAAGAACCATTTATTGATTTATTTAGCTATTTTAATTACAAGTGTTCTAAACCTTTTTAACAGTAATCAGAAATTTTGAGGTAACAAACAACAACAACAACAAAAAAACATTTCCAATGATTTTTCTTCAGAAAACTGCTCTATAAATGAGCAGTCCTGTCACACGTTAATGTTTTGTTCAGATCAGTCGTTTCTGCACCAATCGGATTGGTCCAATCCATTTTGTAGAGATCAGTGGTTTCTGCCACGAGTCTTCCATGTTTTGGCCCGATGCGTCGATCCTATTGGACAACGCGAAGGTACGTCACAGCTCAGAGTGTTGAAAGTTGGATTGGATTGAACTTTGACCCGCGTCAGCCTGCCGACAAGCGGCAATGCGCGCTCCCGTCAGAAGCATCATTTTAGCTCGGCTTTTGACACGACACTTCTGACGCGTCTAAAAAGCAACGCGTCTTATTGAAAATAATGCTTTTTAGAGCGATTTTTGACGCTTCTGACGCGTCTGACGCGTTGAGTGTGAAAGGCCCTTAAATGTTAAAACAGCACTCATTAAAATAAAGTAGCAGAGTGGCAATCCAGAAAATAAAAGATTACAATAACCAATTCGGGAAGACAAAGGCTGAATTAAAATGCGTGAAATGTAAAACAAAACCTCCTGATGTACATTTCCACTTTGTCAGTTCCATCAGTGCAAAAACTTACTGTCGTCAGGTCAAACTCAGTAGTATATGTCTACAGATGGTACTGAATACTGCTGCGAGTGTTTTGATGAAAAGCAGGAGATTTGATTAGAGTCATTCTGGTTTCCCTTCACTGCCTCCATGTGACTCGAACAGCAGATTTCAATGATTTGTTGCTGACATATAAGGCTCTAAATGCACATAAACTACAGTGGCTTGCAAAAGTATTCGGCCCCTTGGTATTTCACACATTTTAATTTGCTTATGCGATTTCAAATATAAAAAGTAAATCGGGCTTCTTGATATAAAAAAAAATTCTAAAAATTATCTTCCTTAAACCCAAAGCAAATCTCTACAATTTGATATAATTTAATTAAAAATATAAGGTAATGGCCCCCTTTGGTATAATACCTGTAACTAATCGGTTTTATTGCCAGTTTTCTTCAGACAAGTCAGGGGATGGATACATGAACATTTCCAAGTCAGTTAATGTCTTGGACTTTATTTACATCAATTACGAGGAAATGCAAACAGTATGACACTCTATGGTAAATCTGTGTGGAGTAGACAGTTCTCAAAAACTGAGTAACTGTGCAAGAAGGAGAAGAGTGAGGAAAGCCACCAAGACACCCAGACAACCCAGAATAAGTTACAGGCTTATGTCAAAATGATGCAAATTATTAGTCGAGTTAGCATTTTAGCATAACTCAGCCATTTTAAAAAGGAATAGTTTGTACCATCTGTCATGCTTAGTTATCATATTACAGGGTAACATATGTCACATGTCATGGAATCCAATGGACGTTAGTCAATACTATTCCATTTATTAATCCTATTCGCTCGCATGTTTACTTTTATGCACACGTCTTTTCTGGCAGCATCCTCAATCCACAGTTACATGTTGTTTACAACATACTGCAGCAATGACACAAGACCATTTTAAGACAGATAGGTGAAAGAAGTGTTTTTGGAAATTTGTTTTTAAGAGCCAATATTTTTAAAGTTCGGGCAGGTTTATATTAGGGTGCGAGTCAAGCCGACTCAGATTTCAATGAAACTTGGCTCAGAGATGGAACCTACCAAGAAACAAACTCTCCCAAATTTTCTTGACCAAAACCAAACGATGACCTTGCCAGGGGTCCTCAAAGTTCAAGGCAAAAATATGCAAAAAACTGACATTTCATTAAATTCCCATCTTTCAAGTGGTGTAACATTCTGCGCCATCAAGTCCCCAAGCTAGTTTAACTATCAAATGTCATAGGGAGGCAAACTCTTTCATCTTACATACATATTAGGTTAGAGGATCGATGGCGCTGAATATAGGGGGCGCTCAAAATCTGGTCATTTTACAAATTTGGATGTATTTAAAGGCCCATAACCCTCTTCGCCATCAAGACCCCAACCAGATTTCAATGTTATCAACAAATATAGGAACCGAAAAAACGCTGGGGTCTTGATAGCGCTGGCCACCAGGGGACGCCAAAGTACTCAACTTGCCCAATTTTGCCACAAGTAAATGTCCACAAGTAGACTATTGATTTTATTGCAACACCATCCAACATTTTTAGTGCATATAATCCTCTATGGAGCAGAATTGTAAACACATTTAGTAATCTGCTTATTCTTGCTATACTGTACATAAGTGAAGGAGAATCAAACAAAATATAATCAGATCATACATGCATTCATATGGTAATTCATGCAATTGGGTTAGTGAGCGTCCAGCCCCTCTCCAGGAGTTGGGTACCTGACTGGGGATGTTGTCGGGCGGTGGAAGGAGTACTTCGAGGATCTCTTCAATCCCATCGTCACGTCTTCCGAAGAGGAAGCAGAGACTGGGGACTCGGAGGCGGACTCATCCATTACCCAGGCCAAAGTCACCGAGGTGGTTAGAAAGCTCCTCGGTGGCAAGGCTCCTGGGCTGGATGAAATCCGTCCTGAGTTCCTTAAGTCTCTGGATGTTGTGGGGCTGTCTTGGCTGACACACCTCTGCAACATCGCGTGGCAATCGGGGACAGTGCCTCTGGATTGGTAGACCGGGGTGGTGGTCCCTCTGTTTAAGAAGGGGGACCGGAGGGTGTGTAGGGGGATCACACTCCTCAGCCTCCCCGGTAAGGTCTATTCCAGAGTACTGGAGAGGAGAAGTCGACCGATGGTCGAACCTCGGATTCAGGAGGAGCAGTGTGGTTTTCGTCCTGGTCGTGGCACACTGGACCAGCTCTACACACTCCATCGGGTGCTCGAGGGTTCATGGGAGTTTGCCCAACCAGTCCACATGTGTTTTGTGGATCTGGAGAAGGCATTCGACCGTGTCCCTTGGCGCACCCTGTGGGGAGTGCTCCGGGAGTACGGGGTCCAGGGTCCTTTGCTAAGGGCTATCCGGTCTCTGTACGACCACAGCAGGAGCTTGGTTCGTATTGCCGGTAGTAAGTCAAACCTGTTTCCAGTGCACGTTGGCCTCTGCCAGGGCTGCCCTTTGTCACCGGTTCTGTTCATTATTTTTATGGACAGAATTTCTAGGCGCAGCCAGGGTGTAGACGGGGTCTGGTTTGGGAACCACAGAATCTTGTCTCTGCTGTTTGCGGAAGATGTGGTTCTGTTGGCTTCGTCAAATCAGGACCTTCAGCGTGCACTGGGGCGGTTTGCAGCCAAGTGTGAAGCGTCCGGGATGAAAATCAGCACCTCCAAATCCGAGGCCATGGTTCTCGACCGGAAAAAGGTGCTTTGCCCTCTTCAGGTCAGTGGAGTGTCCTTGCCTCAAGTGGAGGAGTTTAAGTATCTCGGGGTCTTGTTCACGAGTGAGGGACAGATGGAGTGTGACATCGACAGACGGATCGGGGCAGCATCTGCAGTGATGCGGTCGCTGTATCAGACCATCGTGGTGAAGAGAGAGCTGAGTAGGGGGGCAGAGCTCTCGATTTACCGATCGATCTACGTTCTGATCCTCACCTATGGTCATGAGATTTGGCTCATGACCGAAAGAACGAGATCGCGAGTACAAGCGGCCGAGATGAGTTTCCTCCGCAGGGTGGCTGGGCGCTCCCTTAGAGATAGGGTGAGGAGCTCGGTCACTCGGGAGGAGCTCGGAGTCGAGCCGCTGCTCCTCCACGTCGAAAGGAGTCAGTTGAGGTGGCTCGGGCATCTTTTCCGGATGCCCCCTGGACGCCTTGCTGGAGAGGTGTTCCGGGCACGTCCCACTGGGAGGAGGCCCCGGGGAAGACCCAGGACACGCTGGAGGGACTACATCTCTCGGCTGGCTTGGGAACGCCTTGGGGTTCCCCTGGAGGAGCTGGAGGAGGTGTGTGTGGATCGGGAGGTCTGGGCGGCTTTGCTTGAGCTGCTGCCCCCGCGACCCGACTCCGGATAAAGCGGAAGAAAATGGATGGATGGATGGATGGGTTAGTGAGCATGTGTTCAATGACCTGATTAAAAAGGGATATCAAACCAGTATAAGAGGAGTCCCCAAAATTCTGCCAACTGTTACATAAAGTAAAGATGCTAGTTTATCCACTCCTGAAAATTACGTTAAAAAAGGCTGATGGCATGGGCCACCAGGTGGCGCTATCCTTCCTCAAAATTTGGCAAGTCGAGTGCTTTGGCATCCCCTGGTGGTCAGCGCCATCAAGACCCCAGTGTTTCTTCAGTTGCATTTGACAGAGTAGGGCCTATATTTGTTGATAACATTGAAATGGGGTTGGGGTCTTGATGGCGCAGAGGGTTATGGGCCTTTAAATACAGCCAATTTTGCAAAATGACTAGACTAGACTAGACTTTGACCCCTATATTCAGTGCCATTGATCCCCCAACCTAATATGTATGTAAGATGAAAGAGTTTGCCTCCATAAGTCATTTGATAGTTAAACTAGCTTGGGGACTTCCATCCATCCATCCATCCATCCATTTTCTTCCGCTTCATCCGAGGTCAGGTCACGGGGGCAGCAGCTCAAGCAAAGCTGCTCAGACCTCCCGATCCACACACACCTCCCCCACAACTCTGGGGGAACCCCGAGGCATTCCAAAGCCAGCTGCGAGACGTAGTCCCTCCAGCGTGTCCTGGGTCTTCCCCCGATGGGACATGCCCGGAACACCTCTCCAGCAAGGCGTCCAGGGGGCATCCAAAAAAGATGCCTGAGCCATTTGGAGGTGCTGATTTTAATCCCGGACGCTTCACACTCGGCTGCAAACTGCTCCAGTGCACGCTGAAGGTCCTGATTTGACGAAGCCAACAGAACCACATGGTCCGCAAACAGCAGAGACGAGATTCTGTGGTTCCCAAACCGGACCCCCTCTACACCCTGACTGCACCTAGAAATTCTGTCCATAAAGGTAATGAACAGAACCAGTGACAAAGGGCAGCCCTGGCGGAGGCCAACGTGCACTGGAACACACCCACCGGTCCACCTTCTTAAACAGGGGGACCACCACCTCGGTCTGCCAATCCAGAGGCACTGTCTCCGACCGCCATGCGATGTCGCAGAAATGTGTCAACTAGGGCTGCCACAAATGACTATTTTGATAGTCGACTAGTCAACGATTATTTTTGCGATTAGTCGACTAGTTGGATCATACATAATTTCCTAAATTTAAGGCCTGCAGCATTTTCTGAGAAACGTCAGGGGATGAAAACATGAACATTTCCAAATCAATGACTATTTCTTAGACTTCATTTACATCAATCATTCAGAAATACAAACAGTGTGGTACTTTATAGTAAATCTGTGTCAGGTAGGCAGTTCTCAAAAACTAAATGTCCATGCTGGAAGGAGACAAGTGAGGGAAGCCACCAAGACAACTTTGGAAGAACTTGTGAGTGGAGAAACTGGGAATAGTGTAACATTTTTATTTTTATCTTCATTTTCCATATAGTCCCAACTTTTTCTGATTTGTCGTTATTTCTGTTGCATTTCTGAAATTATAGAACTGCTATAAAGAAAAGTGTGAACATTTTATTGTGTTTTAAAACTTTGTGGAGCAAATGCAAACACCAAACTCTTATAAATGTTGTATGGCTGGGGGGCCTGGCTGCCTTTTTGTTTCTGTCTTTTGTTTTTCCTTCCAGGTGGCTTGCATTTGGGACTGAGTGGCTGTGTTGCTGAGGTTATCAGGACCTCACCCTGATCACCTGCGGCTCGTCAGGACTCACAGCTGAGGTGCATCTATATGGATTGGAACATGGTGGCATTTAAGACTGGAGTATACAGTGTTTATTTGCCAGAGACTCGACCTTGTGACCAGACGGGTGAGATCGTCGTCTCGGGAGCCATCTCATCATCAGTGGATGCAGAGAACGTCCAGGGTTTGATGCACGGTCTGTGAAAGAGGAGGGGGTGAGGTCTCACGCTCGTCAGCACACTTCCTGAGGTACGTTAGATTTTGTGACTAACATTTATACAGTCAGTAAATGTGGTGTCCCTCACACCTTTATTATATTGAGCTGTATGTTAGTCATGTATCAGCTTCCACTGCAGTGGAGTTTTGTGAACGGGATGTTCCATGCCTGCAGGTTGGGAAGCTGATTAGTAATCAAGCCAGGAAGTGTTTGCTGTTTGTACACCTTTAAGTGTTCTCTCTGTGTGTAGAGTGTGGACTCACATAATGGTTCCTTCTTTCACAGACTCGGTTTGTTGCGGCCACCTGGGGGGTGTCGGCGGGGTCCTTGGGTCCGAACAGCTTCTGGCTCCGGACCGTTAGCGCTGCTGGGAGCGCACCACGCCAGACCGCACTTTCTGTTATTTTTGTATCACTGTTATGTATTAAATTCAGTTAGCCTTTGTACCGTGCTCTGCTTATTTCATACTGGGTCCTTCAAACGCTGGTCGGTTCTCCGAGCTGCGTCCGACACATAACAATAAAGAAGGAAAAAACATACCTGGAGATGTGCAGTAAAACTTGGATATAAACTGAACAGAACAATGCAGGCTGATTTGACTCCCCATATTTTTTGTATAAATAAATCAGTATAACATTTTGAAATGAATAAAACATATAGCTCCAGCTTATAATAACTTTGAAAAATAACAAAAATCAGCAGCTTGTATTTTTATTCTGACTCCAGTTCATTTTAGTGTGATGAAGTCATTTTGAAGTCATTTTTTTTCTCCTTATCAAATCAAATCAACTTTATTTATAAAGCACTTTAAAAAAAAAACAGCTGCAGCTGAAACAAAGTGCTGTACACAAACGGTAACAAAACTATATAAATAAAAGGTAACAAACTACAAAGTACAAATAAAAAAAAACAAGCCCCCCCCCCCCAAAAAATGAACTAAAACAAGTAAAATCAGTTAAAACAACCAAAACAGATCAAGATCTCATTCCGGGTTAAAAGCCAGTGCATAAAAGTGGGTTTTAAGATTAGTTTTAAAAACAAAAAGTGAAGAGGCCTGCCTGATGTGGAGCGGTAATTCTTTCCACATCTTTGGAGCCACAACAGAAAAAGCTCGGTCCCCTCTGAGCATACGCTTGCACCTCGGCACCTCCAGGAGGAGCTGATCAGCTGACCGGAGGTGGCGTGCAGGGGCGTAACAATGAAGCAGCTCAGAGAGGTAGGGTGGGGCAAGGCCATTTAAAGATTTAAAAACAAATAAAAGAATCTTAAAATGAATTCTAAAATGCACAGGCAGCCAGTGGAGGGAGGCCAGGACAGGAGTAATGTGCTCCCTCTTACGTGCACCAGTTAGCAGACGGGCAGCAGCATTCTGAACTAGCTGGAGACATGCAAGGGAGGACTGGCTAATTCCGTAATAAACTGCATTACAGTAATCCAGCCGGGAGGTAATAAAAGCATGGATTGCTGTTTCAAAGTGCTGATGTGCAAGAAAAGGCTTAAAACCTTAGCAAGCTGCCTTAAGTGAAAGAAACTTGATCTGACTACTGCACTAATTTGGTGGTCCAGTTTAAAATCGTTGTCCATCTTAAAACCCAAGTTTGTGACAGTAGATTTCGAAAAGGCTGACAAAGGCCCCAGATCGACAGGTGAGGAAGAACAGGAGCTGCTAGGGCCAAAAACAATCACCTCAGTTTTCTTTTCATTAAATTTAAGAAAATTCAATGCCATCCAGGCTTTAACATCCTCAAGACAGGACAAAAGGGGCTGAAGAGAAGAGGCATCATTTTTCTTTTAGGGGGATATATCATCAGCTGGGGGCTGTCATCAGCATAGCAGTGGAAGCTGATGCCATGCTTTCTGAGAAAGGACCCCAGGGGAAGCAAATACCGGGAGAAGAGTAGGGGTCCAAGAATTGAACCCTGTGGGACCCCATATAAAAGTGGAGCAGAGAAGGACTCACAAACCCCGAGGTCAATGCACATAGTCCTACCAGTTAAGTAGGACCTGAACCAGTCCAGGGCACTACCACCGATGCCCACAAGCTGCTGCAAATGATTTATCAGTATGTTGTGGTCAATTGTATCAAAAGCAGCAGTCAGGTCAAGCAGGACAAGAATGACATGGTTACCACTATCATTTGCCATTAAAATGTCATTAAAAACCAAACCTCCACGGTTTGGCTTTGTTTGTTTTTAACATGTTCTCTCGGGTTAAAATCCTCTATCTCTACTCCGCGCTCGCTGCACTGATGGTTCGTCTCATGCCTCTGGAATCTCCCTCCCCCACCCTCGCAGTCTGCAGTGAGTTGACTCCGCCCGCGCGCGCACACCCGCACGCACGCACACACACACACACACACACACACACACAGCTCCACGTTGTCATGACAAGCCGACTAGTTGTGGCAGCCCTAGGGTTAACCAAGACAGTCCCACAACATCCAGAGACTTAAGGTACTTACTTAAGGTACTAGGATTTCATCCAACCCAGGAGCCTTGCCACCGAGGAGCTTTCTGACCACCTCAGTGACTTCGGCCTGGGTGATGGATGAGTCCGCCTCTGAGTCCCCAGTCTCTGCTTCCTCTTCGTTAAACGTGACGATGCGATTGAGCTTGGGGACTTGATGGAGCTAAATGTTACACCACTTGAAAGATGGGAATTTATTGAAATATCAGTTTTTGCGTATTTTTGCCTTTAACTGCTGTGACCGCTGGCAAGGTTTTCGGACGAGAAGCTTTGGGAAAGTTCATTTCTTGGTAGTTTCCATCTCTGAGTTCAAGCCAACTCCAAATCACAGCCCGTGTGATCCTTAAAAAAAAATTGGCTCTTCATGTCGTCACACTAAAACAGGGTTCCTACCGCTGAATGCAAGACAGACTGAAAACTTTTTAAGAGCAGTGGGATTTAAATTTAAGAATAACATCACTGTGAGGCAGCATCCTGGCAATAAACCAACAAGATTTGTTGGATCCACTGTCTTGATTTTCCTCAGAAACTTAGTGGTTGGCAAAGCAAAAACTGAATGGGTGAGGGAGGAAACAGAGCCCACAGAGAATGACTTTCAGTCAGCCTCAAAACGGTTTTGGCAAACAGTCAGATGGGTCAGGACACGGAGGCTTGTAACACTGTGGCACAGAGGACTGAAGACACATCATCTGATATAACTAATTCATGCATTTATTTCCTCTAGGCTGGACTATTGTAATTCATTATTATCAGGTTGTCCTAAAAGTTCCCTAAAAAGCCTTCAGTTGGTTCAGAATGCTGCAGCTAGAGTACTGACGGGGACTAGCAGGAGAGAGCATATCTCACCCGTGTTGGCCTCCCTTCATTGGCTTCCTGTTAATGATAGAATAGAATTTAAAATTCTTCTTCTTACTTATAAGGTTTTGAATAATCAGGTCCCATCTTATCTTAGGGACCTCGTAGTACCATATTACCCCATTAGAGCGCTTCGCTCTCAGACTGCGGGCTTACTTGTAGTTCCTAGGGTTTGTAAGAGTAGAATGGGAGGCAGAGCCTTCAGCTTTCAGGCTCCTCTCCTGTGGAACCAGCTCCCAATTCAGATCAGGGAGACAGATACCCTCTCTACTTTTAAGATTAGGCTTAAAACTTTCCTTTTCGCTAAGGCTTATAGTTAGGGCTGGATCGGGTGACCCTGGACCATCCCTTGGTTATGTTGCTTTAGACGTAGACTGTGTTTCATAATTATTGTATGGCCTTGCCTTGCAATGTGGAGCGCCTTGGGGCAACTGTTTGTTGTGATTTGGCGCTATACAAGAAAAAAGTTGATTGATTGATTGATTGATTGATTGATTGATTGATATTAAAAAGACAACTGGGGGACAGAGGAGAATTTAAAGCACAGATTCTTCCGACTCCAATCAGTTCCTGATTTTTTTTTTTTTTTTTTTTTTGAGGTTGTGACGATGACATGAACGTAGCAGAAGAGCTGATTTATATCAAAAGCTTTCAAGGTTAAACAAGAGGAACAGATTAACAGATAAAGAAAATGCTGAAGGATTTTTAAATCCACATATTTGTGTGAGCAGACATTTTCAGTTACAAACATCAACAAGAACCCACTTGAGTTTCAATGACTTGAGTCAGCTTTTGTTACAGACTAAGTGGACTGACATCACAAAACCAAAGATAGTTCTGTTAACAAAGACTATTTCTGGGACCAGACTTCCATCACATTCTCTCTTTCGCTCTCTCTGTCTTTGGCAAACCCACATTTCTGCACATTTCCATATTTACACTATTCAGGTCGACATGTGACGCCTGATATCACATCCGGCTGTTAATACCACCAAGTTACCAAGGAAAAGTAACATAGTTTGGATTGTTGATGGGATCTGTAGAAAATAACAGAGTTTATTCATGCTGATTCAAATTAATTTTGCAGTGATGAATAAATTCTGGGAGCAAAGATAATTATTCTTCGTCTGCTCATAACTAGAGCTGCTCTTACTCGTGTACAACAGGTTACTGATGTTGATCTTTTAGTGCCAAGTGTTGGATCAAAATAAACCAAAACTCTACGTGTCAGAATACACAAATCACTGCCACCAGAATTATTTCAGTTACCTTTAATCATTTCCAAATTCAAAGTCCTGCTGATCTTAGACTAAGGGAGTCGAAACACTGAGGGTGGTGACGTCACTTTCCTTCAGGAATAAATTATCCAGAGATTTTACAGAACATGGAGAAATTTTACGTGTCTGTTTTATCAAAATCCTGCTCATCATCATAAGTATTCACAGAATCTCTGAAGAAATACCAGAGGAGGTAAATTTTTGACCGTTACAACATGTTATAAAGTATCAGTAACACAAACAAAGCTGAGTGAACAAACCTGTTTTGTACAAGAGATTTGGAGGATTAAAAACAGCATCCAGCCCTTTACCTCTTTTGTTCTCTTCTTTTAAATGACACTTTTCTTCTTCCTGGTCTGTGATCATTCCTTCATCAGCAGGTGTTAGCTGTAGTTTCAACATGTCCCTCAGCTGCTGGACCTCAGACATGTTTGTAGAAAGACTTTAAAACACACAAAAGAAAGAGGGAGTCAACGATCAAGTGGAAGAAAAACTAAAGGTACCTTGACACTTGCACGAATTTGATCCCCCATTGCCATGCCATTCGCTGTACCAATGTGACCCGCTTTGTCCCGCTGGATGCCGCGTTATATAAAACAGGACTGTGAAATGAAAATTATGAAAGAAACCTTGCAGGGGGTGTGGGGTGCTCAGCCCCCCAGGACCCAGGGTCTTGGGCCTGCGGGGCCCCAGAAAACAAATTAATTTTGTATCTAATGATACATTTTCAGCATCTCCTGGAAAAAAAATAAAATCTCAAAAGAAGTCCATATTTAAACGATCCTAGATTCAACCTTTCATTTGAACATTCAATGATAATGTTGAAATAACAGAATGTGACTTTCCCTTTAAACTAAATTATGCATTAACTCAGAACAATTAAATTACATGAAATTCATGAAGACTGAAAGGACCGTTAAAGCATTTCAAAAACCACAGCTAAAGCTTGTAGAATATTTTGAAAATCATGGTAAAATATCAATAGCCTAACACAGAATCACAAAATACGGGATGTGATAGTAACCTGTTCATTATGCCAATGGATGGTAGTCACATAAGGTTTGCCTTAATATTGAGAGTGGTGTGGGAGCCGTTTGTCAGACATGGAAAGGATGTGAATTAAGGGACACATCATCAGTCGTGTACCTTTGAATCACGGAGTGTTTCGGCCTTTCAACACTAGACACACTCATCAAAGGTGGCCAGCTACAGGGTGATTAAGCTTGTGTCCCATGCCCAATCATAAAAGTGTCTGGCTGTTTGAATGGTGCAGCCCACGGGACCACGCAGGGCATAGGGCTCTTCCCTATGCTTTGTTCTGACTAAGGGTGTGGAGTGATTAGTGTGCAGGCTATGCTGCTGTTCTGTGAGCCCAGCAAGGGTCCTTCTGCTTGAGCCATACCCACTGGCTGCTTCAGAGACTGATCTGATTGTCTGTCCATGTATACGAAGGTGTTTCAGCAGTCTGATGGTGGAAGAAGCCACAAAGCCTCTGCAACCCATTTCAAGTGGATAAACTTTTGCATTCCATTCTTGTTGCAGAGCGTCTTCTGCCAGTTCTGTGTAGCGCAGTCTCTTGTGCTCATAGGCCTCTTCGGTTGAACTCTCCCATGGAACTGTAAGTTCTATGATGTAAACAAACTTCAGTGAGAGGGATTAAAGTACCAAGTCTGGCCTAAGGGTGGTGGCTCCAATCTCAGGTGGAAAGATTAGTTACTGGCCGATATCAATTACCATCTTCCAATCCTGGGCCATGGTCCATGGATAGCTGCCCAGCTTCTGGTTTGACAGGGGGACCTTTGGACTTTTTCTGTCTTTCTCAGCTGAATGTTGGTGCCATGATGCAATGGGCTGTGTGCACGTCGGAACGTGACGTAACTTCCGCTGAGATTTCAGGATGGTTGTAAACATCCGGTGCCGGTAGCCTTAGCAAGAAAGCCGGCACTTTGGTGCTCGTTAGCCGCATACTTGTACTTCTGCTTCTACCTACATTTACGTCATGTTTTCCGTTTACATGTTCTAGGCAAACATGACATGTAAATGGACAAAGTTATCATTTCAGCAACGCACAGATAGTCGGGCTAATCACCACTGCTGTGTGCCATTCTGCACAGCATCAAGTAGGTGCAATTCTCTACTGAGTTTCCACAATTTTCCAAAGGACTCGGAACTGCAGAAACAGTGGGTTGTTAAGATCAGGAGAGACCATTTTATTATCACAAGTACTTCCCGAGTGTGTTCGTGACACTTTGTCACTGCTGATTTGATCGAGCCTCCCACTTCTGCTGGACGATGACGACTACGACCTGGAGCTGTTCCTCTGCTTTTCCATTGGAATAACTATACTATCCCAATGCCACGACCTGGAGTATGGGAAAGAACAGAGTGTCCACTCAACACCGACCCAACAGAGATGCAGACTGAACCTGATGATGACCCATGGCCCCATGGACATGACTACTGCGCCACTTCAGAGGCTGTTGCGCTTGATCTCTCCCTCAATGAGACTAATGAGCTATGCGAGGAGATATCAAGGCTCCAGAAACAAATCGAGGAGATAACCATTAGCAGCAAGTTCGGTTTGGAGCGGTTTTCTGCCTCTGATGAGGATATACGATTCTATACCAGGTAAATAAAATATCCACCGTGTCTGACTCCATAGAGCAATACGCTAGGGCTTAAAACTGTCATGTATCATGTTAATGTTGGGGTTTTTGTTTGTTCCCTTTTGTGGCTGGGTGGTTTGTGTTTGGGTTTTTTGGGTCTGTATGTCTCTTGTCTGCCTTCACTGTGCTTGGTGGGGGCGGTGCTCGGTGAGTGGGTCACGCCCTGTTCTGGGTCTTTCTACACTTGTTCCGGGAGTACTTAGACGCCACTAGTTGCACCGGGTGTTGCCTGATCGTTGTGCCCTGTGCCAGTGCTTCAAGCTCAGTACCACGTTTTGTTAAGCTGTCTCTTGGTGTTTTGACTGCCTGCCTGTATTTTTGTCTACGCCTCTGCCTGATGTTTCGGTTTTGATTGCTCTTCTTGGACTGTCTGCTTGTGTACCGAACCTTGCTAAGCACCTCAGTAAAAGCCTCTCTGAACCAGAACTGTTCCAGTGAGTCCTGCATTTGTCTCCTGCCTTCCTCGTCTGACAACCGTGATAAAAACAATATTTGTGTGTGTGTGTGTGTGTGTATGTGTGGTCCAGGTACTGACCATAGCCCATTTCTTAAATGTCCCTAAGATAGTACTTTATTTATCCCATAGGAAATTCAAGAGTTGTATAATTTGTTACGGTTGTTTTGTCATTATCAGAGATACCAATATTGAGGTCTAACCATAGCTTTCCTATGCTATTGTATTATGTATGTGTCATAGGCCTATAGCCTAACCTTGAATATGATAGCAAACACAATTACAGCAATACAAATGCCCATTCTGCAATAAAAATAATAATAATTATTTTTTCTACAGATACATCCTCATGGGTCCTTGGACATAACCAATACATTAAATATATTCAACAGGTTTGCAAGTCATGCCCATCTCATGGGCTTTCGGAAGCAAATTGAGCCAGCCACAGCCAACATTGTACGGGTTACAAGAGCACGGAGTGCAGCAAAGACTGATCTGGTCCCTCACTGTGGCAGTGTAACGGTAAATGTTTTCCTGTTGCCCTTATCCTAATCGATCAGCACCCACCTATCCCACATGCACACAGTACACTGCTTGTCAATAGTAAGTCTCCTCAACATACTTACAGTACACACACAGAACATTCCCCCCCCCCACACACAGACATGTACAGCACAGTGACTTATTAGACAGCCCTCTAACCTAGACACAGCCCCCAAGAGGATTTTCTTTAAATGAAGACCTGAAAGTTTAGCTATAATTTGCCAGAAGGTACATCTGAGATGCAAGCCTGGATTTGATCTGTTCTGGTGAAAGAAAATCCTACTCTGCTCTATTCTACTATGAAGCTAAAGTAGTGATACAAAATGCAAAGCTTGCACTGTGCACAATTTCTCCAATCACAGCCACGTAAGCCCATAACTTCTCCTGGGTTGTCTGGGTGTCTTGGTGGCTTTCCTCACTCTTCTCCTTTTTGCACAGTCACTCACTTTGAGAACTGTCTACTCCACACAGATTTACCATAGAGTGCCATATTGTTTGTATTTCCACATAATTGATGTAAATAAAGTCCAAAACATATTCAGTGGCAGCTTTACCATCAGAGAGCCGCGTCCACAACCACCACAAGAGACTCCAAGCTGTCATTGATATTAAAGGGGCAATACACAGTATTAAGAACAGGGGTATGTAAACTTTTGATCAGGTTCATTTGGGTAGTTTCTGTTATTATGATTTGAAAAGAGTAAACACTGTTTTTTTGCAAGTAAATGGCTTCACCCAACCACTAACCATGAGCGAAAAAAATTTTTTGTGATATCATTCATATTCTCTGAAAAATGGCCAAAAAACTAAACTTCTGCCTTCAAGGTGCTATCAGTGATAAAGAGATCTTAAAGCAGTCTGGCATCGTGGCCCTTCTTAAGCCATCTATGGCCATCATGGTGGACAAGGGTTTCCTTGGAGCCACCACCCATACCTTCATTTCTGTCAAAGACAGCTCAACTGTCTGGGCCAGAGATCAGACCATTGCAAAACTGAGAGTCCATGTTGCGCGTGCAATTCGCAGGGTCAAAGAACATAAAATATTCAGCACAGTGATCTCCCTTTCAATCACAGGCAGCATAAACCAACTTTTTGCTGTTGCCTGCATTTTGGTTAATTATCAAAATGGCCCCTTGGTGAAAGCCTGGGCAAGCAATTGCTGATCTCAATTCAGAATTGGACAGATGATAATGTATCTTGTATGTATAGTTCATATCTTTGTAGTCACTTGTAACCTTTTCTCTAACATTAAAATAATCTTTTTAGGGCGTGCACCAAACTGTAAGTATAGGCTGTGATAAGGTGAATGATTTATTGTATGTAACCTTTTCACTTTTATGCTAAAACTGACATAACACAATACATATGTACATACTGTATATTGTTTTACCTTTACTGTTAAAATGTGAAAATTAAATAAATACAACTCTTCAATACAATGAATACATATCAATACAATAGACTGAATAAAATTGTTGTTTTTTTTAATTGTTCATGTCTTCATTGCGTTTTCAATTACTTGTGCATGGACAGGTACTTTGGCATGTAAGTGTAAAAGAAAAACATGTCACTTCTTTTTCAGCTCTTCTAATACATCGGTATCTCTGTAAATGCGCTGCACAAATATGTCATCATGTGCACAGATCACAAAATCACACCACTGCATTCCAGTTAACAGTAATTGCCCCTGAACTTGCCAGTAATAGCAATGACCCTCCTTTAATGTGTGAAGGCCTTGTGTCACCTTCAGAAATTTGCAGTCAATATGGCTTTGGACATTGGGACATTTAATTTCCACAAGCCCAAATGATGGGCATTCCAAAGGGTCATATACGAGGGCTGTCCATAAAGTATAGGTCCTTTTTATTTTTTTCAAAAACTATATGGATTTCATTCATATGTTTTTACGTCAGACATGCTTGAACCCTCGTGCGCATGCGTGAGTTTTTCCACGCCTGTCAGTGACGTCATTCGCCTGTGAGCACTCCTTGTGGGAGGAGTCGTCCAGCCCCTCGTCGGAATTCCTTTGTCTGAGAAGTTGCTGAGAGACTGGCGCTTTGTTTGATCAAAATTTTTTCTAAACCTGTGAGACACATCGAAGTGGACATGGTTCGAAAAATTAAGCTGGTTTTCAGTGAAAATTTTAACAGCTGATGAGAGATTTTGAGGTGATTCTGTCGCTTTAAGGACTTTTCAAGGTGTGAGACGTCGCGCTGCGCTCTCAGGCAGCGTCATCAGCCTGTTCAAGCTGAAAACCTCCACATTTCAGGCTCTATTGATCCAGGACGTCGTGAGAGAACAGAGAAGTTTCAGAAGAAGTCGGTTTCAGCATTTTATCCGGATATTCCACTGTTAAAGGAGATTTTTTTAATGAAAGACGTGCGGACGGGTCCGCGCGTCGGGACGCAGCCGACGCGGCACGGCGGCACAGGAAAAACACCTCCGTGTTGATAACCATTTGTAAAATCCAGGCGGCTTTTGATGGCTTTCAGTGGAGTGAGTATATGAGAAATTGTTTATCAGCTGGAGATGTTCCAACTTGTCCTCAAGGCTTCCAACGGAGGTGTTTTTCCTGTGGCGGAGCGTCGCGGCGGCTGCGAGCCGACGCTGCAATCCGCCTGCACGTCTTTCATTAAAAAAATCTCCTTTAACAGTGGAATATCCGGATAAAATGCTGAAACCGACTTCTTCTGAAACTTCTCTGTTCTCTCACGATGTCCTGGATCAATAAAGCCTGAAATGTGGAGGTTTTAAGCTTGAAACAGGCTGATGACGCCGCCTGAGAGCGCTGCGCGACGTCTCGCACCGTGAAAAGTCCTTAAAGCGACAGAATCACCTCAAAATCTCTCATCAGCTGTTAAAATTTTCACTGAAGACCAGCTTAATTTTTCGAACCATGTCCACTTCGATGTGTCTCACAGGTTTAGAAAAAATTTTGATCAAACAAAGCACCAGTCTCTCAGCAACTTCTCAGACAAAGGAATTCCGACGAGGGGCTGGACGACTCCTCCCACAAGGAGTGCTCACAGGCGAATGACGTCACCGACAGGCGTGGAAAAACCCACGCATGCGCACGAGGGTTCAAGCATGTCTGACGTAAAAACATATGAATGAAATCCATATAGTTTTAGAAAAAAATAAAAAGGACCTATACTTTACGGACAGCCCTCGTACAAGCCCATCTGGCGATGCACCCAGCCATGGGGCCTCTGGGTGGACCACCAGCCCACACTTTGTTAAGTTCAAGATTTTCAGAATGGCATAATCCTTCAAAGCCCCCGTTTCCACTTCCAATCCCCTCTTCATTTGTGCAGTTTGTCGTGTTCCTCGTATGATTCTTTCTGCCAGGCTTTCTGCAGTTCCTGGACCTCTAACGTAGCTCACCTCTCTGAAATGTGAGGCAGTCAATCTCTCTCTCTCTCTCTCTCTCCTACGTGAATGCCACTCAGGTGAAGCACTTTGGCATCTTGTTGCCTCCTCAATGAGGTGTGACTGTGACAAGGTCACAGACAGCGAGTTCAGATGTAGCTGTTCTTGGTGTGTTGGCACAAATGAACATTCAGTTGGGCTTAGATGGTAGCCCTCTAGTGGCACAATCGGGAATGGGGGTGCATCCCCATGTATGACAACACTGTCGGATGGAGGTGGTGGTTGTTGATAGGACAGTATGCTGCCAGCTTGCACCTTCCCAAAGATGGAGTCCACAAGTGGCTTGTCAGCTGAGATGTTCATTGTGCAAATGAGTGGGAGAGATTCTGCTTCCATTCCAGCATAAGCAGGTCCAGGATTGAGGGTAGCTGGGTGTGGAAGCACACCACTGTAGGCCTTGTAAAGTGTTGATCTGAAATGACAGTACACAGTCATTAACATTTATTTTAACACACTGTAGTCTGTCTATTAAATGTGGTGCTACATACCTTATTCCACTTGCTGTAGTAGCACCTGGTTTGGGCTTTAGGCCAACCATTGCATCCACAGGTCCAGGCTTCACCCCCTATTTATTTAAAAGATGGTGTTGGTCAAAGTGATTGTAAAAAGTGATACAAGTGTTAGATGCTGAGTAATTAATAAAATTGTATTTATTTATTCATTCATTTATTCTTAGAGGGATGTGCAATATTTTAACAGGGCAATGAAGCAATAAGGCAACAATGCAACATAACATGATAATGTGAATATCAAAGGCATTTTATGACTTATCCAAACTTTGATAGAGGGCTGTGCAATATCAGGGCAATGGTGCAATAATTGTGGTGTAAACACGTATTTTATTTATAGGATGCACTTCTGTGAAGAGTGTGTTTGTTGCTGTGGATTTTTTTGTGTGTGTGGGACTTGGCAAGACTGCATGCTAATGTAACTGTTGTCTTTGATGGTGTCTACTGATGTGTGTGCTATGTGTCACACCTCTGACAAATAAAGATAAATTAAAATTCAAGTGAGACAAACCATTGTTCTGGGTTTGTGCCATTTCTGCTCTGTCTCTGTGCACGACAGGACAGGAGGGACGACGGACAGGCCACATTCAGAATAATGGGCTGTCTGGAAAAGCAATGCAACTAAGTGGTTGCAGATCCCACAACCAGCCACACAGGAGCAGTTGCTGTTGATCAGCACAACTGGATTTGAATCATGCAATGTCATCTGAAAAACACAGAGGCAAAATTGATTATCTTGAAAAGACTGTCTCCAGCAATGGCAATCGGAGCAAAACCTGCCCTGTCCTGTTGTTAGTGGTGTAGGCCACTTATCTGTTGTCTCATGTAACATTTGTACTGTTCATTACTCTTCACATATCTGAACTTAATTTTCAGTCCAGATGAAATACGTACACACAGAGGTGAAATAAGCCTTCATTTTATTTATTTATTTATTTATTTTTTTGTGCCACCAAAACAGAACAGCGCAGATTTTGCTTCATGAAGAGTGTCATCATAATGTGTTAAGTATAAGAGTTGGAGCCATGCAAAGATACGACATTCATTGATACAGTAGGAAATATGTTTACAAGTTAAGGTGACAGGAAGTTAGAACATGCAGTTTGAAGAATAGTCCCGTTTCCTTCACACAATAACAAAGATGGCTAACCGCTAATGGAGAGCGAGTTTCGTCAGTGGTTTGAGATTGTTGTGACAGACGTGGAACAAGTGACTAGACGCTGCAGAGTTTGTCTAAAGACACGGTTCTCCCCACACAATGGAACAACGGCGTAGTGCTGTTGTATTTTTGTTTAATCCAGCCAGTCTGTTTGTGCTGATCGGACCAGAGCAGAGTCACAGCGCTGCAGCTCAGAGTCTCTCAGTGAAAGAACAAAAACTCCGTCCAAGTCTTTCAACAAAACAGCTCCTTCTGCCTATGTAGCTAGTGAGACATTAAGGCTTTATTTTACAAATGAAAGCTTTCATGTTTCTAAAGTTTGCTCAAATAAGCCGCAAAGACGGTGTTAGAGTGAAGAGTCTCGTTCCCTCACAACGAGAGAGAGAGAAAAGGAAAAAGTGAACAGAGGCTCCACACTTTAAAAAAAAAAAAAAAGCGAAGCAATTAATCAACGATCTTCTTCACCACACAATTTAGTGAAACAGTAAAGTGTGAAAAACTGATTTTTTATTATTGTTGTTTATGCACCAATGACACCAGATCAAATTAATTGTATGTGACAACTTACTTTGCAATAAATATGATTCTGATTTGACAATCAAATCAGTCCAGGTTTAGCTCTTGTACAAACAAGACAATTAGAGGTTATATTGTTTTTAAAAAGTATGCACTCAGAAATGTTAAAAAGAAAAAACTAAACTATCAACATGCCAGTAAAACTCTGCCTGTCTGACTGGAGTAAAGGTCCAGTGTGTCATTTTTAAAGAAGAGGAGAGCAAATGATATATCCATCAAATATTAATGTGTTTTTAAACTTTTCAATGTTATTTATTTTATTAACTTAGACAGAAACATGCAAAAAGAACTTTGATATTACAACATAAGAGTCATTTTTTTGCTCTATTATTCTTGCTTTCAATACATCTCAAACCAGTCAAAATGACTCACAACGCGCCACCTCGGGTGATAATTGCCAACAGCACCACTATACTAAAAATTTCTGGGGTAAACCCTGAAAGCCCATCGCAACAAAACGCAGCCACACAACAAACTTATTCCAGTATCTAAAACAGAGACATCCAGCTGCACGGGAGAAATGCTACACTTTACGAGGGGAACAAGAGCGCAAACTCCCGCTAAAAACCAGCTTACTCTGGTAGAATAATTTACCCAAGAGTATTTTTTAAATCAAAAGTACAGTTGGAGCTTCAATTCCAGGAGGTAAGTAGGGGTTAGTTTTAAGTTTTTGATAAATTAAAGCAAAACTTGTTCTGAGTTATCTCTGTCATTTGTATTAAATGTTTTCTTTTAAAAAGTAGGGGGAAAAAAATAATAATCGGAAAAAAAAATCAAAAATCGAATTTTTTTCTGAAAAAAATCTGAGATTTTATTTTTAGGCCAAATTGCCCAGGCCTACTCCAGGTGTAGCAGCCTTGTGTGAGGCTGGTCTTACAACCGGTCAGGATGTGTTTGAGAGTCACTGGAGTTGGACATAGGGCTCAGGTTGGGTCCTCTCCGTACCACTGGTGGAGGTTTGTTGGAGAGGGAAGCACATCATAGGTAGCTTTTATGATGAAGCTGACATTGCTTGCCTCCATTTCCCAGATCTCCCTCCAGCTGAGCTTTCTCCTCTCCAGGCCTTCCCACCTCATCCATTGTCCCTGCTTGGAAAGAGAAACCACCTTTGTGCTTCTTTCAGCCTCCCCCTGATGCTGCACCTCCTCCACCACCATTTTCCTCCTCTCTGATATGGAGTGGATTTACTTGTGGCACGACCAAAGCCTCCTCTTCCCAGTTGGACATGCCCCACAATGTCCTTGTGTCTCACAGCTGAAAGAGTTTGCTGCACCACATCGGATGGTGTCCATTTCCGTCCAGTTATTGGGGTGGTGCAGCATTACTGATGGTCTGGTCTCTAGAGTCCTTCAAAGTCATCTGGAGTCTTACTTTAAAGTATTTGTACTCTTCAGTGAGGCTCGTGATGGGCAGTTTGAGGACCCCTTTGCCATAGAGGCTGATGTTAGTCAGACAGCGTGGGACCCTGAGCCATTTCTTCACGTATGAAGTCATGGTTTGCTCCATCTTTTCCACAGCTGTTTGTGGGACCTCGTAGATAGCGAGTGGCCACATCACTGCATCCAAAATGCAGGCACCAGAGCTTCAGTTTCCCTGGCAGTAAGGTCTGATTGATATTGTCCAGGCTGTTGATGATGTCCTGCCTACTTGATCTTTGTCTCTGAGGCTTATGTTGTACCATTTGTCCAGGCTTCTGACAGGTTGCTCAGACACGGTTGGAATTGGGTCATCACCAATGCAGAACTTCACATTTTTAATTGCTCCCTTGACTACTGAGATGCTTTGTTACTTGTTTGGCTTGATTTTACAATTTGTGAATTGGAGATAAAGTCTTTGGAACTGAGGAGGAAGGATCTCTCATAAAAATACAAAATATGATCAGCATCCAAAAACATTTTATGCTCTTCCAAACCATGTATTAGTCCCCTAACCCCTGTGATGTGTCTGACTGCAGCCGCTAAAGGCTCCAGCAATAATATGAATAATAAAGGACTCAAAGGATCTCCGTGCTTTGTCCCATAGTTCAGCAGCTTGGAGTCATGATGTTGAATCATTAGCTTCAGATTTTATGAATTGTGTGCATAGTTCCATTTTTGTGTGTATAAAATGAGGAAAAACTGTAATCGATAGAATTGATTGATCGGGTTAATCAGTCCGTCACCAAGCTGAACTGTCCTTCATTTATCATCATAAAGTACAGTTTGTCTTATTTATTTTGTTGATATTTGGTGTTCAGTCTATAATAAGAACTCCAACACAAACTAACAGCTATCATTTGGATGTGGTGGAGTTGGTCTGAAATAAAGTTTAGTGGACAAACCTGCTGTGGATCAGCGAACTTCAGGCTTGAAAACAGCATCCAGCACGTTGACTAGTTTCTTCTCTTCTTTAAATCCACTCGTTTCTTCTTGCTGCTCTGCGATCTGTTTGTTTCTACCAACTCAAATATCTCGGCTTCATTAGCAGCAGTTAGCCGCTGTTTCAACAACCTTCTCAGCTCTTCCACCTTTTCGCGCTAACTTCGCCTTTTCTTCTTCTTCCAGTTTACTGTGGACCTTTGTGCTTCTGGAGCTCTTCAAAAAACATATTCGAGGACCACAGAGTGAAGTTTGATCTGTTCACAGAAGAGTTCTTACATTCACATATTGCTATATGGTGGGTTAATAACAGTTTTAGTTCATTACCATTCGACCTCGGGGACCTTTAGGCTGAACTGGGAGGTTCCTGCTGCAGCTGCTGCTGTTGTTGTCTGATGTTTCATGGTCATCATCAGGATCAGTCTCCTCCCTCTGTGAATCTAAAAGTACTGATTGACATAGTCAAGATTTCATTAATAATGTTTTAAATTAAACTTCCATTATACTTTTTACAATGCAGCATAAAGTGCAGATATTTAACTCCTATTAAAACACTATTAAAAACTGCACAGTGCACAATGCCAGTTAATTTAGTAACTGAAAGTAGCTAATTAAGTTACTTCATTCACTGAGCGACTGTAAAATCCTGCAGAATACCACATGATTCGACATTTTTAAATAGTTTAAGCTTTTGTTTCTGCCTTCACCCTTTCAGGCACATGGGTATGTTGTTAAATTGTTTTCTTTATTTTTCTTTGCTATTTTGAGTCTGCGTGTGCCAAATAAATTCATTAATTCATTTCATTCCTTCAGTTTTCCTCATATGTGTATTTTCTCCTAAGTGCTGGTCCAGCACTGGAAGACTTGTTCAGCCTGTGGTCCCTGGCTGCTGCGTTCAGACTGACTCTGAATTTCCCTGCTGATTTCACAGCTCGACACCTGCTGACCTGCACTGTTCCTGCTCTCAGTTTGTTTCTTCTGAATGAAGAAATCTTCAATATCTCCCTTTCTCCTTTTCACTGTCACTCTACAATGAAAACTATAGTAAACCTTGTTGCTATTAACAAGGTTTACGGTCAGGAAGTGGTCAGGAACACCGCTGTCAAATGGAAACAGAAACAAACATGGCGCCCAGTGAAAACTTGGTTGTATCTGGCTGTGGTTTTTGGTGCTGCTAGCCGGGGATCAAACCTGAATCCCGTGAATTCCGTGTATTGACTGTTTGAAGCCAGTGAGATCCAACCAGAAAGGCGTCTGCTGGGACACTTACAATCTGTGGTCCACTGCAAATGTCCAGACCTGGATTCATCAACCTCCTCCAGGCTCTGGAACTCTGACCAACCTTGGTACTGCAGTAAGTGCACATTAACTGTGAATGCAAGTAACATTTCACTTTCTGACATCAATTCAATTTCAATTTCAATTCAATTCATTTTCATTTATATAGCGCCAAATCACAACAGAGCTGCCTCAAAGCACTTCACACAGGTAAGGTCTAACCTTACCAACCCCTAGAGCAACAGTGGTAAGGAAAAACTCCCTCTGAGGAAGAAACCTCAAGCAGACCAGACTCAAAGGGGTGACCCTCTGCTTGGGCCATGCTACAAACATAAATTACAGAACAATTCACAGAACAATTCACGGACAAATATACAAGAAATGCTATTGGTGCACAGCACAGGAGGATCGCCAACATGAATACAACTCCCATCTCTGGATGGAGCTGCACATCAAACAAAATGAAAAAACAGAATCAGACATCAGAAAGACAAAAAATACTGTATAATTTGCCAGCATTAAACAACAAGAAAAACAGAGAAATACTAAGGTGATCGCCGGCCACTAGCCCTAAACTTCACTAAAAGACACAGAATTTAGGTAAAGTTGAGGCCGCAGCCCGCTCCAATTACTAATAAATGAATTAAAAGAGTAAAAAGCATAAAACAAAACTGTACCAGTATGCTAGCCATATGAAAGGGAAAATAAGTGCGTCTTAAGTCTGGACTTGAAAATCTCCACAGAATCTGACTGTTTTATTGATGCAGGGAGATCATTCCACAGAACAGGGGCTTGATAAGAGAAAGCTCTGTGACCTGCAGACTTCTTATTCACCTTAGGGACACAAAGTAGTCCTGCACCCTGAGTGTTATGTGTCGGACGCAGCTCGGAGAACCGACCAGCATTTGAAGGACCCAGTATGAAATAAGCAGAGCACGGTACAAAGGCTAACTGAATTTAATACATAACAGTGATCATAATAATAATAAAAGGTGCGGTCTGGCATGGTGCGCTCCCAGCAGCGCTAATGGTCCGGAGCCAGAAGCTGTTTCGGACCCAAGGACCCCGCCGACACCCCCCAGGTGGCCGCAACAACCGAGTCTGTGAAAGAAGGAACCATTATGTGAGTCCACACTCTACACACAGAACACTTAAAGGTGTACAAACAGCAAACACTTCCTGGCTTGATTACTGATCAGCTTCCAACCTGCAGGCATGGAACATCCCGTTCACAAATCACCACCGCAGTGGAAGCTGATACATGACTAACATACAGCTCAATACAATAAGGTGTGAGGGACACCACATTTACTGACTGTATAACTGTTAGTCACAAAATCCAACGTACCTCAGGAAGTGTGCTGACGAGCGTGAGACCTCACCCTCTCCTCTTTCACAGACCGTGCATCAAACCTGGACATTCTCAGCGTCCGCTGCTGATGAGATGGCTCCCAAGACGACGATCTCACCCGTCTGGTCACAAGGTCGAGTCTCTGGCAAATGCACACTGTGCACTTCAGTCTTAAATGCCAACATACTCCAATCCCTCCAGATGCACCTCAGCTGTGAGTCCTGACGAGTCACAGGTGATCAGGGTGAAGTCCTAACAGCCTCAGCAACACAGCCACTCAGTCCCAAATGCATGCCACCTGGGAGGAAACACAAAAGGCAAACAAACCAGCAGCCAGGCCCCCCCAGCCATACAACACTGAGAACGTAAAGCCCGGGCCGGTACGTAAGGTTTAATTAGGTCAGCTAGGTAGGGAGGTGCCAGTCCATGAATAATTTTATAGACTAGTAGCAGAACCTTAAAATCTGATCTCACTGGGACAAGAAGCCAGTGAAGGGATGCAAAAATGGGTGTATGTGGTCGAACCTTCTGCTTCGTGTCAAAAGTCTGGCTGCAGCATTTTGAACCAATTGTAGACCCCTAATGCTGGACTGTGGTAAACCAGAAAATAGAACATTGCAGTAGCCATAGACAGGATAGGACGAATCTTTGCTATATTTTGCAGGTGGAAGAAAGCAGTCCTAGTAATATATCTAATGTGGAGGCCAAAGGACAACAAAGGATCAAAAATTACCCCAAGGTTCCTCACTTTGTCAGTGTGATGTATGACACATGAGCCGAGGCTGAGCGTTAACTGGTCAAATTGATGCCGTTGTCTCACTGGACCAAGAACCATCATTTCAGTCTTATCAGTGTTTAAAAGTAGGAAGTTTCTAGACATCCAACTTCTCACTGCTGCAAGGCAATCTTCTAAGGATTTTATGTGAACGAGATTACCAGCAGTTATCGGCATGTATAACTGAGTATCATCTGCATAGCAGTGAAAGGTAATCCCAAAACACCGCAATATGTGCCCAAGGGGTGCTATATAAAGGGAGAAAAGCAGGGGGCCTAAGACAGACCCCTGTGGAACCCCACATTTCATGTCACTAAGGTTAAAGGTAGTGTTACTGTACAAAACACAGTGAGAATGACTGGTCAAGTATGACGTCAGTCATGCAAGGGCACTCCCAGTTATCCCAAAATGATTTTCCAGCCTATCAAGTAGAATATGATGATCCAAGTATCAAATGCAGCACTGAGATCTAACAGCAACAGAACCGTAGTGGTGTCCGAATCCATTGTAAGCAGAAGATCATTCACCACTTTAGTCAGAGCTGTCTCTGTGGAATGATATTTTCTAAAAGCAGACTGCAGTGGCTCAAAGAGATTTTTCTCAGTAAGATACTCGTAGTCTACGAGCTGCCGTGACACCACTTTTTCCAGAATTTTAGAGAAAAATGATAGATTTGATGTCGGCTGATAGTTTTTCAACACACTAGGGTCAAGATTAGGTTTCTTAAGTAATGGTTTAATCACTGCAGATTTGAAACATTTAGGAACAGATCCAGAAGTTAAAGAAAGATTAATAATTTCAAGCACAGTCAGCCCAAGAGTGGGCCACAGGTCCTTAAACAGTTTTGTTGGTACAGGATCAAATAAACAGGTTGTGCTTTTTGTTGACATTACGAGTTTTGTCAGCATGCCTAGTGAAATACTATCAAATTCTGCCAGTCTAGGTAATACCTCAGTAGTGGCGCCCACCTCAATAGCAGGGTGTAGTGGCTGGGTTAAGGCATGCCGGGATATGTTTAACCTGATGTCTTCTATTTTCTTCCCAAAGTAATCCAGGAAATCTTGTGCTGTAAAAGGAGAGCGAACTACAGGTGGTTGTCCATGAATAAGTGTTGCCACCGTGTCGAACAAGAACTTTGAGTTATGCTTGTTTTTGTTGATCAAATCAGAGTAGTAGGTCTGCTTTGTAGCCAATAATGCATGCTTATAGTCTAAGATAGCATCATGCCACGCAAGGTGAAATACTTCTAATTTTGAACAACACCATTTCCGTTCTAGACCTCTTGCTTTATGCTTGGACAGACATCCAAGTTGAAGACCTGCCCCCAGAACCAAACTTCAACAGTTTCAAATAGAAAGACCTTCATATCCTCCACGTGAGTGCATGGAGCCTGTTGCCCAAAGTGGACGACCTTCATCTGATTGCTGAGGGATCCAGAGCTGTCGTTAGAGGTGTGAATAAAACGTGGCTGGATGATTCTGTGATGGACACTGAGAAACTAAAGTTTTCATATCACCACACCAGACTGTTGGGAAAGTGTAAGTACACGGACCCACAACAGGGGGCGCAAATGAACGGACAATGGAATAGGTCAAATAACACACTTTACTGTTGTGAATATGCACAACAAGTACAACAGATTACAATAATGGACAAAGTCAAATTCACACAGGTGTCGTGTGGGCAGGCTCGAAGATAGGAGACGCCTCTCCAAAGTAGAACCGGAACCACACGGTTTCCTCCGCCACCAGACCCCGGGAATACTGGAGCCGCCAAGTCCCGAACTCTCAGGTGGCCACTGCCTCCGCGTGTCGGACCTGGTACTGCTGGCGAGGAACAAAGGACAATTAAAGGAGGGCGCGTTCGCACCCAGGAATCCAAATGGCAGGTAAGTTACCTCCACCTCTCGTTGGAAAATACTCTCGGAGCAATGCACAAAAGTCACAAAGATCACTGTTAAACAGTCAGCTGAGCACGTTACCTTCTCGGTAGAAACGATATCTCGGAAAAGAGGTGGAGGCGTCGTCCTGCTGATATTCCCCTGTTGATCAGATGATGGGTAACAGCTGTTGCAGGTGATGCGTGACAGCTGTCACCCTGGCTGCTCCTGTGAGGCGGCTGCGCCCTCTCGTGCCTGAAGCCCGCACTTCAGGCAGGGCGCCCTCTGGTGGTGGGCCAGCAGTACCTCCTCTTCTGGCGGCCCACACAACACAGACATTTGGATCCTGAAATATAAAAACTACTGACTTGCGCTTTGATTCAATGTCACTATGACAACAGCAGCATTTCTTGGTACTCTTGTTGTGTGGGCGGCTGAAGAGGAGGTACTGCTGGCCCACCACCAGAGGGCGCCCTGCCTGAAGTGCGGGCTTCAGGCACATGAGGGCGCCGGAGCAACCGGGAGTGGCAGCTGTCACTCATCAACAACACCAGCTGTCAATCATCATCATCATCCACACCTCCATAAGAGCCGGGTAGCATCTTCACCTCACTGCCGAGAAATTGTCTACCGAACAGGTAAACAACTCAGGCTGAAGTATCACATTAGTAACATCCTTGCTTCTGTGTATACTAGTATTATTGCAGACGTTCCTGTTTGTACGGAGTAGTCGTGTGTGGGGAGTTGGCGTACTCCGCTCCTCGGTTGGAGGCTACGTACTTTGCCAACAGGATCTGCACGTAAACATTGTGATTGAGAGGTGGAGGTGCTTTCCACCTTTATACTGAACTGTTTGCTGGGTGTTCCCGCACCCACCATCACCTGTCTGTTCTTCCTGCCAGCAGTACCCGATCTGACAGCCAGAGGCAGTGGCCACCTGGGGACCCAGCGCTTGGTGGCTCCAGGGTTGCTTCAGATCCGGTGGAGTGGAAGGCGTGTGGGGTCCGGTTCTTTTCTGGACGGGCATCTTCTATCCTCGAGCCTGCTCACACATCACTGTGACTAATTTGACTGTTGATCTCAATTGTGTTGTCTGTTGTGCACATTCACAACATTAAATTGTTATATTTTCGGCTTATTCCATTGTCCGTTCATTTGCGCCCCCTGTTGTGGGTCCGTGTTCCTACACTTTTCACAACAACTCTGGTCTTACTAAGAAGCTTCAGAATTGTCTGCAAACCACTCAGAACAAAATAGTTTGATATATCCTCAATGTCCCTCCCAGGACCCACATAGGACACGCTGAGAGTAGGGCCCTACTCTCATTATTTATCCTGTAAAATCTTTTGGACAAACCTCCTTCAAACATACTGGTGCCACAGCCTGGAACAGTATCACTGCTTAGTTACAGTCGATAAACACCAAAATAAGTTTTAAAACAGTCATTTTTATTCAGTCAGTTAAGGGAAGAGGAACTCAACCCATTATTTATTAATGTGATTTTTAATTCAAATGACTAGCCTGTCTTCTAGTCCACTGTTTTTCTAGTCTTAAATTTGGTGCTAAATTTGTTGTTTTGTTGACATATCTAAAGGTATACAGTTGCTGTTTACATTAATTATGAAGATCTTATTGTCTTCTTTACAATTTTAACTTGTTTAATTGGTATCCCAGTGCATATATATATATATATGAGGTCTGTTAGAAAAGTATCCGACCTTTTTATTTTTTGCAAAAACCATATGGATTTGAATCACGTGTGATTGCATCAGCCAAGCTTGAACCTTCGTGCGTATGCTTGAGTTTTTTCACCCCTTTCGGTTGCGTCATTCGCCTGTGAGCAGGCTTTGTGTGAGCAGTGGTCCACCCCTCTGGTCGGATTTTTATTGCGAATAAATGTCTTAACGATTTGGAGCTTTGCTGCATCAAATTTTTTCAGAAACTGTGAGAGACCTCCAGGTGGACACTGTTCGGAAAATTCAGATGGCTTTCAGGGACGATTTTATGGGGATTACACAGATTAAGGAGTGCTCCAGCCAGTTTAAAGACCGCCCACAGCGTCTGAGAGCGCGGCGCAGTCCGAGCACCGATCGACAGGCTGAAACCCCACTGAAACAACCAGATCATTTCCAGCGTGAAGGCTTTGTTGATCCGGGACGTCGTCTGACTTCCACAAAAATGGCAAGACGTGGACATCAGTACTTTTTCAGCACATTCCACTGTTACAGGAGTTTTTGTCATGGAAAGAGAAGCGGAGGGATGTGCCATCATGCCGCTCATGGCGCGGGACAAAAGCACCTCCGTGTTGGTCTCACAGGACGGCTTTCAGATGGCTCAGACGGCTTTCGGTGGCTTTTCAGTCGTGTGACTATCCGAGAAATTGTGCATGAGCTGGACATGCCCCAACATGTCCTGTGAGGCTTCATCACGGCGTTGCTTTGCGCCATGCGGCTCCACCGCGATGCACGGAATGACGCGGAAATGATCTGGTTGTTTCAGCGGGGTTTCAGTCTGTCGATCGGCGCTCGGAGTGCGCCGCGCTCTCAGACGCTGTGGGCGGTCTTTAAACCGGCTGGATCACTCCTTAATCTGTGTAATCCCCATAAAATCGTCCCTGAAAGCCATCTGAATTTTCCAAATAGTGTCCACCTGGAGGTCTCTCACAGTTTCTGGAAAAATTTGATGCAGCAAAGCTCCAAATCGTTCAGACATTTATTCGCAATAAAAATCCGGCGAATGACGCAACCGACAGGCGTGAAAAAACTCATGCATGCGCACGAAGGTTCAAGCTTGGCTGATGCAATCACATGTGATTCAAATCCATATGGTTTTTGAAAAAAATAAAAAGGTCGGATAGTTTTCTAACAGACCTCGTATGTGTGTATGTATGTATGTATATATATATATATATATATATATATATATATATATATATATATATATATATATATATATATATGACAAAAGTTGAAGTTGAATGGTTGAAAAAGGTTGTCAAATATTACCATGGCAACCCTTTAGAGAGACAAATGTCCAGTTTTTGTCCTCCGTGATATTACAGTTCTCAGGTCAAAATGGTTTTTATTCCACAGCTGAAGTACTTTTAATAGAAGATTGTGATAAATATGAAGCTGTGTGTGTGTGGGAGGAAGAATTCAGTCCAGCAAACTGTCTGTCTCCGTCTCTGAGGCGTCCCTGTTTACCATTTCGTCCATAAATGTTCTAGAACGTAACTGCATTTATATCACTATGTAACACAATTTTTGTTCCTGGCTTCTAAGTGTTATATTTCAACTGCTTATGTCTAAAGTCTATGGAAAAATGACTACATTCAGCACAATCTTTGATTTTTTTTTTTTTTTTTTTTACGTTCTAGAAAGTTCTAAAAGTTTGTTGACATTTCTAGATAATTCTGGAAACTTCTAGAAAATTCTGTACAGTTCTAGTAGTTAAAGAATATTCTAGAAGACAGTAGTAGTGAAGGCGAATCGAGAATATTCTTGAAAACAGACAAATTTCAAACTATCATTGTCCTGATCACAGAAGCAATGTTTCTGTGGAATAACAGCTATTTTCTATTTATTTAAGGCATAACAGGTTAGAAAAACACACTGTGTACCCAGGAACAAAACAAAAAGAAAAATTTGTTACATAGTGTATCAAAAATCCCTCAGATTAACAACAGCTTCTTCTTAACGGTAACAGTTGTTACTATTAAGATCAAATAATTTAAGTTGTCAGTATGTTTGTTTCTTCAGGAAATGTAACATCAAAGTCAAGTTTAACCAATCAGAACCTTCAGCTTGTGGACCCGCCTTTTCATACCAAAATCTGTTAATTTGACATAATCGAGGGGAGGCTGTGAACACATGAAAACAAAACCTTGAAAATGGGTTAAAATAATTTCAGGAAACTTTTCTGTAATTACATGGTCTTTATTATTATAATATAAATCAGCACAAAGCAGAAAAAACTCAAAAGGTTTAATACACCATTAAGAAAATTACCTAAAATCTGCATATATATATATATATATATATATATATATATATATATATATATATATATATAGTTTTTTTATTTACATTAATTATTAAGACCCTTTTCTTATTTACAAGTTGTACATGTTCAATCAAGCTCCTCTATTTTGTCACGTGATAGTTTCACAAGGACAACAATGGAAATAATCGTTTATTTTTTATTTTATCCGTGTATCATTGATAAATTCACCTCTGTATATTTATATTGATTTTACAAAATGAACTCAATCAAACAGTCCACAAACACATTGAACAGCAACAAAATACTTGTGCTGCATCAGTGAAGAGCATGTCCCCGCTTTAAAATTTGACAATTCTCAGGAATATTTATTGAGATTATAGGAATATAGTGTTCTTACGGTAAGAATGTTACTTTAATTCCGCGCACGCTGTTGTGCTGCTGCTGTCAACACGAGGAAAGTCCGTGATTGGTAAAGCTACAGCATTTAATCGATACAGCCGCTGAACCACGTCCTGAATTTGTGTCAAAATAAAAGCCTTGTAAGTGTTTCATACCCAGTTCAGTCTTACACTAGGTTTCAGTTTTGTTTCCGTTTGATCACACAACGGTGGATGACGATCAGCACAATGATTGATATAACCAATAGCCTATGACAATTGAGAGAACACACGAGATGGCCAATCAGATTGCCAGCAGGGCGGATCTCCCTGCCACCATAGAAGACCTGCACCTGCGAACCGCCAACCGGACAGAACGACGGTCTTTGACTGACTATAAGGTTGAAATCGTCTCTTTTAGTTACTTGTGCATTACTTTTGTTAGTCGTTAAGTGCAACGGCTACGGATTTTAGCTCATTAATTTACTGCTTTGTGAGTCCCAGCAATAGTTAGCTTCTCGTTAGCGCTTAGCTTGCGCTCCTCGTTTGTTCTCTTCTTATTTCTAGCTAGTGCACAACACTTTAAAATAACTTGTGCTTTGTTGTCAGACATGGTTGCCCTCTGAGAGAGTCGTGTCCGTAAGTTAGAGCAGCTTCTGAGTTTAGTGGAGTTTGATATCACGGACAGTCCAGACGAGTTTAGTGTCTGGTCGGCTAGCGGGCCTGTAAGCTGCATTGCATTGTGTGTATGTTGTCATCATTTATTTTCGCAGTGCAATTTGTGACATTTATGAGACTCAAGTGAATGATGATCAAAGATGAGAGACACTAGTCCAGCCCTTTAATTACAATCCGGATGGGCCAGCGTGCACCGTGTACCAGTTAAATCGTGCATTTTTTTTTTCAATAGACCTTATCGGAGTTCCGCGCGCGCAGGGGTTGATGGGATGCCAGTGTTAAAAACAAACCCCCGTGTTTCACTCGCTTCGGCAAAACAGTTCAATATCGCTCATGAGCGCACGCTCTTCAAAGACGTTTTGCATCTAAATCACACCAATCTGACAACAAAACGATATTCAGAAGGTTTTCTGATAGGAAATGAAAAAATGTGCAAGGGAAAAACTTCTTCTGGCAAGTAAAACTGGTCACCAGCCTGCACGAAAACAGGCGCATGAAAAAGCTTAATATCACTGTAGTGGAGGAGGGATCAACAAGCACTAAAACGGGTAGAAAAATCATGAAGAAATAAGCTTTATCACATACCTGCTTTAGCTCATAGCCAAGTTGAAGTGTTGGGTTTGGGTGCAGTTCTGTGGGCTTCCCATCAGTAAAGTACACTGCAGACACAAGAATTCTTGTTGGGTGTCCAGTTCTTTACATAGCCAGAGCCCAGCTGCTTTCTGTTCACTTTGTCCATTCTGCTCTCCTGGCTGGCTCTGTTGGGAATGGGAATAGCTGAAATGGCCTTGGGCAATCACAATCCCCAGATGCAAACCTGCAGTTGTGTAGTCCACACACTCTGCTTCCATCTCTTAATAGATTATGTGCTATTCCACAGTCTTTCACTGGCACATATCCTGCCCATCTTGCCTCTACTACCAGTTGAACATCTGCTGCTGGTCTGGGAGCTGTGGATCACTGAAGTCCAAGTGTTGAGAGAAAAATAAGCATGAATTGCTGATGAAAACAAAGCCTGATGCAACAGAAAGCAGTGCCTCACATGCGCGTACGTGGGTTTGTTTATAACGATAGCGGCAACCGGAAGTGGATTCCTGACACGCGCACTTGGAACTCCGATATGGTCTATGTATGTACCTGCTGTGTACGGTGCCTGCCAGGGCATTGCAGTATATGACATGCTATCACCTTTTATCATCATTCACTTGAGTCTCATAAATGTCACAAATTGTTCTATGAAAATTAGTGATGACAACATACACACAATGCAATGCAACTTACAGACCTGCAGGCTGGACTGAAAGTCGCAGGACGAGCAGCAGCTGAAAATATCACAGGAATGTCCAGGAGACCTGAAAAAAAAAAAAACACTTGCGTGCCGTGGTGGTTGTTGTATCAGTTGTATTACTTTAGTAAGCCATATACGAGGCTTAGAAAAGTAGTTAGAAAAGTGTCTGACCTTTTTTTTTTTTTTTTTTTTTTTTTTTGCAAAAACCTGATGTATTTGAATCAAGCCTGCTTGCGTGAGCCAACCTTGAACCTTCGTGTGCATGTGTGAATTTTTTCCCGCCTGTTGATTGCGTCAGTTGCTGGCAAGCAGCGTTTGTGTGAGGACGTGTGTCGTGCGCTCCGCGGATTTTTATTGCAAGGAAAATGACGGAACGACTGGAGCAGCGCTACTGCATCAAATTTTGCCAGAAACTGGGCGACAGCTAGGTGGAAACCATTCGGAAGATTCAGACGGCTTTCGGAGATGATGCTATGAGCATCACACGGATTAAGGAGTGGTACAACTGGTTTAAAGACGGCCGCGCAATGGTGGAGAGCGAGCCGCGCTCCGGTCGGCCATCAACATGCTGAAATGACGAGATCATTGCCAAAGTGAACGCTGTGGTGATGCGGGACCGTCGTGTGACTGTCCGAGAAATTGCAGAAGAGGTGGACATCAGCACTTTTTCGGCACATTCCATTTGTGACAGAAGATTTGGGCATGAAAAGAGTTGCAGCAAAATTTGTGCCGAAGTTGCTGATGGCGGAGCAAAAGCAACTTTGTGTTGAAGTCTCACAGGACATGCTGGACTTCACAAAGAGTGACGCCGACTTCATGGACACCATAATCACTGGCGATGAGTCCTGGGTGTACGGGTACGACCCGGAAACCAAATTCCAGTCGTCACAGTGGAAGCATTCCACGTCACCAAGACCAAAGAAGGCCTGCCAAATGCGCAGCAACTTCAAGGTGATGCTGACTGTTTTCTTTGACTCCCGCGGTGTGGTGCACCACGAGTACGCACCACAGGGTCAAACAATTACCAAGGAGCACTACAGGGATGTCGCCTACGTAATGCTGTGCGGTGCAAGAGACCGGAGTTGTGGGCCACACGAAATTGGCGACTCCATCACGACAATGCTCCAGCACATTCCTCGCACTTAATTCAGACTTTTTTGACAAAAAAAAAAGACTCTGGTGGTTCAACATGCTCCTTAAGCCCAGGTTACACATAGACGGTTTTGTCGGCAGGTAGTACGTAGACCGAAGTTCGCGGTAGTTCCGGCTGTTTTCGCGGTGGAAAGGGGCGGAGCATTTCGCCGGCGTTTTGAGCGCCGTACTAGCCGCAAATACGCGGCTAAAACGCCGCTAAATCCGCCGAATAAAGCGGCGTTTTGACGCCGTAGCATCCGGCACGCGTCAGGCAACAGGGGTTAATACCCAGTTCTATCCTTACAATCGCAGGTTAAGACGTGCGTGAGAACGGCGGTGTTCTGCTGCCGCCGATAATGCCCTGTGTACCGCTTTATTTATCCAGGCAAATCCTGCATTACTCCAGGACTTTTTTGTTGTTTCAAACTCAGCAGTTGCTTGTGGCAGGAATAGAGTTGGGTATTGAGAACGGGTTCTTTTCGACTATCATTAATAAATGATCCGATCCACCGATATCTTTAGTCTTTTTGCTTAATGATGCCCTTATTGTCCTTTAGAGTGGCCATTGTTTTTGAGGGTGTTTGTCGGGAAAATGATCATTTCTCTACGTTGATGGCAGACCCTGCAGCGGCTCTGTAATCAACCGCTTCTGCAGCGCGACTCCACTTTGAAGTGTGAATCAATGAAGCAGTGCTTCGATCCACTGGCTCGTTGGTTCTTTGTTTTATTTCGCTTTATCTTAATTTTTCCTTGCTAAAACCCTAAAGCGCATATGTCTGTGAGTAATATATACCCTTTTATGTTAAACCAACCTGTTATGGCCTTCTGAAACCGTTGATAGATGTATTTTATAACTTAAAAATGGGACTCAGCACCTCCAAATCCGAGGCCATGGTTCTCAACCGGAAAAAGGTGCTTTGCCCTCTTCAGGTCGGTGGAGTGTCCTTGCCTCAAGTGGAGGAGTTTAAGTATCTCGGGGTCTTATTCACGAGTGAGGGACGGATGGAGCGTGAGATCGATAGACGGATCGGTGCAGCGTCTGCAGTGATGCGGTCGCTGTATCGGACCATCGTGGTGAAGAGAGACCTGAGTAGGGGGGCAAAGCTCTCGATTTACCGATCGAGCTAAGTTCCGATCCTCACCTATGGTCATGAGATTTGGCTCATGACCGAAAGAACGAGATCGCAGGTACAAGCGGCCGAGATGAGTTTCCTCCGCAGGGTGGCTGGGCGCTCCCTTAGAGATGGGGTGAGGAGCTCGGTCACTCGGGAGGAGCTCGGAGTCGAGCCGCTGCTCCTCCACGTCGAAAGGAGTCAGTTGAGGTGGCTCGGGCATCTTTTCCGGATGCCCCCTGGACGCCTCGCTGGAGAGGTTTTCTGGGCACGTCCCATTGGGAGGAGGCCCCGGGGAAGACCCAGGACACGCTGGAAGGATTACATCTCTCGGCTGGCTTGGGAACGCCTTGGGGTTCCCCCGGAGGAGTTGGGGGAGGTGTGTGTGGATCGGGAGGTCTGGGCGGCTTTGCTTGAGCTGCTGCCCCGTGACCCGACTCCGGATAAAGCGGAAGAAAATGGATGGATGGATGGAAAAATGGGACTGATGCTAACACATTAGCATGTCTACGGCATTTTCAATGTTAAAGTGGACCTGCATTGAAATAAATGTGGTCAGATCTCAGAAAGAAATAGCTGATATGTATTTATAAGACCCTTATGAATGCAGTAAAGTAAATCTGCAAGCCCAAATTTATAATTCAGTGGAGAAATCTTCATTTAAAAATGACAAATTTGCAGCTAAAATTTGGCCCTCAGCGAAAACTGTTTGTACAACCGGGTCATTGCAGTGACGTCCGGCAGAAGACGGAGTGCTCCCGCCTTCAGTCCGATCTCGTATTGAAATTGATTTTATCTGTTAGTAATGTTACTGTTATACACATCCTGGTTTCAGCATCCAAAAGTAAGCTGCAATGAATGTGAGATACAGCTCTGCATGCTCTGATCAGCGGCGACATCGACAGCGGGCGACGTTCTTCCCCGATGCCTCGCTCTCTGCCTCCGCTGCGCTTACTGAGTCTGCATCTCGGTAAATGCCGAAGCGGGCCACTCACATTGCCCCCGTGTCTGCTGTGCAGCCGGCATCACGTCCCTGTCTACTGAATGGAGGTGCAGCCAACTTGGCACAAGTCCAGAGAATACGCTCGCTGTTTTGATACGGAGCGACAAAACACCGGTGACACCTGTAGCTGCAAGGACAGACTTTCCGCAGCGCCGCACAAATCAGTAATCGGAGCCGCAGAGCTCCGTGGCCACTGAGAGAGGTTTATATCTTTTTAATGACTTGGATTCTTTGTGGGTAACCGCCTCCATACCCCGCGACAGTAACACCGGAGGCGAAAGACAGTAGATTTTCAATGCGACACCACTCAAATGGGTGTATGAAAAAGTCCCCCAAAATAATTTTCAAGCACAAATAAAAGAAATGTGTACTCACCAAACGTGCCGCTAGACAATATGAAGTTTTAAAAAAGTAGATCCTTCCGTATAAGACAAGAAAAAGGTGCAGATGCAAACTGATGTAAATCCACAAATTACAGTTGGCGCGCCCAGTGCATGCTGGGATAGGGTCTTTTCCCTGACATCTCGGCAGTGTCCCGGATGTGATGACAGTTTTGCAGAGGGCTAAATTTTAGCTGTAAATTTGTCATTTTTAAATGAAGATTTCTCCGTTGAATGACAGAGCTGGGCTTGCAGATTTACTTTACTACATTCAGAAGGATCTTATGTGTAAATATGTCATTTTTGGTCGAAAGATTTGACTGCCCCTGACGTCCTTCCGAGCAGATCAGAGTGCTATTAACATACTACACATGACAGGAATATTTGTTAAGAGCCAATTTTTATAAGAATCAGGCAGTTTACATGGGGTTGTGACAGTGACCAACTCAGATTTTGCTCAAACTTTGATAACTGGATGCACCCACCACCAAACAAACATACACCAAAAATTTTGGCCAAATTCCATACTGTGACCTCACCAGGGGTCATCAAAGTTCACACCCAGAATGGCCTTAAACTGAAATTTGGTGAACAGGAAAGATTTGGACAGCTCTTACATGAAATGCCTTCAATCCCCCAAAGTACTTTTGTGATTTAAGTATTATAGGAGGACAGTTCTTCAAAATAATCACTAATCTGGGTTGGGGATTTAACGTGTTGACTATAGGGGGCGCTTCAAGTTGACAAATTTTCAGAAATGCTCATATTTGTGAAGGCTATTACTCAATACACGTTTAATCCCCCAGCAAGATTTTTATTGTATTAGAAAGGGCAAGACTTACCCTCTTTAAAAACAAAAACATCTGTGGCGGATTGTATGTGTTGGCCACCAGGCGGCGCCAAAGTGGTTAAATTTGTTTTTCATACAGCTTTGGCGCCCCCGGGTGGCCAACGCGTTTAAGATGTTAAATAAGGTTCTTGTTTCAGTAAACATAGCAACGAGATTGTAAACTTAGTATCTAAGATCACTCATGCAAGAAGCATGATGTCAATATTTATCCAATCCCACTTTATTTGTAGAGCACTTTAAAAGAACAACAAAGTTGAAAAAGTCCTTTCCAAATAAGACATTAATAAAATACCACACAGATTAAAAAAAAGTATTGTGACAGCAATACCACAAATGACCAAATCCAGGGTATTTCCATTAATGTATGTCAAATCCTGAATGCATTGCTGGAATCCTAGTATATCCAGGATGTCATAAATGATTTGCAGAGGGGGTCAGAAGGCTTATTTATATCAGGCATTGACATTCAGCTTTTTAGTGTACTTGTCCATAGGACAAGTAACCCTGGCGGTTTACTTTTCCTATAGGAAAAGCTGGTTGTCTGGACAAGCGAGCGCCGCAGGCGCGAGTTGTGTGACGCGATACATACGCCAATGGCGCGTGTCACCTAGGAGTGTCTGGGGGCATGCTACTGTAGAAGTACTGAAATAACACTTTTTCATAAATTGCTTCTCTCCTGTGTGGGTGGTAAAATTGAATTTCCAAAACATAAATTTTATTACATATTGCATGCATAGCCTCTAGCCTTTTAATCTGTTAACCAAGACATAGCTCATAATGTTTCTCTACTGCGATTGTTCATAATTGGCAAAAAAATTTAAATAATTGGTAAATGCCAATATGCATCTGCTTCTCTCCTGTGTGCTTTCTGAATTCATCATTGTTCAATGCATAATCATTTGTCAGTATGTTTTTTTGATAAAGCAAATCAAATTCTTTTATTTCAACATTTAAAAATGACTTACTGGTCCACAATTGAAGGAAAATCCCGACAGACATGGCACTATATTGTGTTGTCCTCTTCCTTGTGCCTCAGCCACGGATAATCCTGTGTCCAGCTACTCACAAACTTCCTCTCTCTTCCTTTCTCTTCATACCTCTTCTTTGAAGCTTCTACATTTGCAGGGGTTGATGATTTGCGTTTGACTGGTGCTTTCCCTGGTATCTGGCCCGGTTTCGGAGGTTTTAGAAAAGACATTCTGTTCAATATATTCTTCAAAAGGCATGTTAATCGATGCGATGTTCGTTATCTAATGTTTCCCACCACAGCATCTTGCAAGAAGATGCTATGAACACACACTCCATACAGTGGTCTCGTGCACACATGATACAGGGTTCTTCCCAGAAATTTTTAGTATAGCGGTGCTGTTGGCAATTATTGTCCGAGGCGGCGCGTTACGAGTCATTTTGACTGGTTTTAGATGCTTTGAAAGCAAGAATAATACACAAAATAATTTACACTTGTGTTGTAATATCAAAGTTCTTTTGTTTTTCTGTCTGTTAAGAAAATAAATAACATTGGAAAGTTTAAAAACACATTAATATTTAATGGACATAACATTTGCTCTCTTCTTGATGAATCCTGGATGAAAAAAATCTTTCTGAATCAGTTTTTCATACTTTACTGTTTCAGTGAGGCTGTGTGGTGAAGATGATCATTTATTAAAATTGTTTCGATGCGTTTTTACAGCTGTAGCGTCTGCTGTTCACACTTTTTCCTCCTCCCTCTCTCTCCTCTGTGAGGGAACGAGAGTCTCTTCACTCACACCGTATTTCAGCAAACTTTGGAAACATGAAGGCTTTCAACTTAAAATACGAGGTCTGTTAGAAAACTATCCGACCTTTTTATTTTTTAAAAAAACTATATGGATTTGAATCATGTGCACTTGCATCAGCCAAGCTTGAACCTTCGTGCGCATACGTGAGTTTTTTCACGCCTGTCGGTTGCGTCATTCGCCTGTGAGCAGTGGTCCACCCTCCTCGTCAGATTTTTATTGTGAGGAAAATGTCTGAACGATTTGGAGCTTTGCTGCATCAAATTTTTCCAGAAACTGTGAGAGACAGCCAGGTGGAAACCTTTCGGAAGATTCAGACGGCTTTCAGGGACGATTCTATGGGGATCACACAGATTAAGGAGTGTTACAACCGGTTTGAAGATGGCGCACAATGGTGGAGGGCGCGCCGCGCTCCGAGTGCCGATCGACAGGCTGAAACGACCAGATCATTTCCAAACTGAACGCTGTGTTGATCCGGGACATCGTCTGACTACTACAGAAATGGCAGAAGATGTGGACATACCACTTTTTCGGCACATTCCACTGTTACAGGAGTTTTTGTCATGAAAAGACGTGCGGAGGAATTCGCCACGGAGCCACTAATGGCGGGGGACAAAAGTACCTCCGTGTTTGTCTCACAGGACATGTTGTAACATGCCCAGCTCTTGCACTATTCGGAAGATTCAGACGGCTTTCGGTGGCTTTTCAGTCGTGTGACTATCCGAGAAATTGTGGACGAGCTGGACATGCCACAACATGTCCTGTGAGGCTTCATCACGGCGTTGCTTTTTGTCCTGCGCCATGAGCGGCTCCGTCCCGACACGTGTGTCCCACATACTTGATCTGGTCATCTCAAACTCTGCCCCCATCAGCAACCTACTGGTTTCTGACCACAAGGTTGTGTCAATGGAGCTTCCTTTTCCTTCCCCCTACACCAAACTCAAGTGGCAGATCCAAATTCAGAAGTCTGAAAAAGATTAATGTGGATGCCCTGGACCTTCAACTTCTCTCTGTTCATACTGACTTCCTTTCTGTTGCCGACTCAGTGGATTTTTACAACCAGTCCCTGAGCAGTCTACTGGACCTCCATGCCCCCTTAACATCCAGAACAGTTTCCTTCTTGTACTCAGCACCCTGTTACACCTGTGAGCTGCATAAGATGAAGGCGGCTGGGCATGTCCTTGAGCGGCGGTCAAGGCCTCTGGGCTGACTGTTCATAAACAGGCGTACAAGGAGCACAGGAAGGCATATGCAGAAGCTCTGAGTGAAGCACGGTCCAGGTTTTATTCCACCATCGTTAACATCAGCCCTGGAAATTCAAAACACCTTTTCTCAACAATAAATCACCTTCTCAAACCACCATCACTTTCCCACTCTGAGGTCACTGAAGAGAGGTGCATATCACTTTTTTCCGACAAAAATTGACATCTGCTCACATCTTTCCACCGCTGCTGTCCTGCCCCCCCCCCCCCCCCCCCCAAAACTGCTGACCTACTGTCTGAGAATGTCCAGCCTTTCTGCTCCTTCTTTAACATCGCACAGCGAGAGGTGGACATTGTCAGAAAAATTAAACCATCCACCTATGCTCTGAGCCCTTTCCCTTCATCTTGGGCTGCAGCTATCGATTATTTTAGTACTTGATTATTCTGGTGATTAATCGAGTAATCGGATAAAAGTACTTTTGTGTTTTTAAACATGAATAGTCCAAGGCTCTTGCTAAGCAATGACACAGTGACTGCGCCAAAATCTTAGTAAATCAGAAGAGACACGCACATCAAAGATGTTTATAAAAAAAAAAAAAAAAAAAGGCCGCGCTGGATCAGAAAAAGACATATCAAAGCAAAAATCCGCACAACCTGACTGATCCCAGAGTGGATTTTGCTGAGAGGATTTTTCAGAAACTGTTTGTCAGTGTAGCCGAGGATGGAGCTGTGACTCGCCCGGTGTGAGTGGAGTGGTGAGAGCCCCTCACACCGGGCAGAGAGAGACACAGCAGCCGGCGGCCCAGTCAATAGTCCCTCCCCAGAGTGAGCGGACCATGTGTTTTTTAAAAACAGACAAACTCACTGCTTCACTTTAAATGCGCAGTCTGTTTCAGATGATCAGTGTGGACCCTCTTTTCTTTTAAAAGGCTTAATTTTACTCTGTGTGTCACAATGGAAAATGGTAGCTTTAGGCTCTAATTTGATTAGCATTTACACGGCTTGTGGGCATGCTCTAGTCTTCTGTTTTTTTTTTTTTTTTCTCGGGACATTATTGCGCCACACACAGGCCTGGCATATGTACTACAACGTTAAACGAAGCTTCGAGGCACAGAATTTGCCTCGAACATTTTTTTGTAATCAAATTATTTGAGTTACTCGACGAATCGTTTCAGCCCTACCTTCAGCCCTCCTGAAGGCCAATATCTCTGCCATCTCTCCTTTCATAACCACGATCATAAACCACTCCTGGCTGGCCGGCTGGCCATATCCCACCTTCAGTAAAAGTTAGGGATGGTATTGATAAGATTTTATCGATGCCATTATTGATTCTGCTTATCAATCCGATTCCTTATCGATTCCCTTATCGATACCTCTTGTGAATTTTGTACAAAAAGTAGGCTTTACAGGTTTTCTATGTATTTCATTGAGTCTTAAAGTAAATAAATTTGAAATTGGTCACTGTATCCTTGATCTCTGGGCATAAATAAAAATAAACAAAACGGTGTTTCACTTTGAAGTTATTAATTCCGACTGGACTCTATCGTTCTAACTTGACTCAGCAGAGAGCCACGCAGCGTTTGGTGCTGTGTGAACACAACGGAGGACGATTCTCGTTTCTTTTTTCGCAACAAGACAGGAGTCCCAGTTAGTAACTTTAATGTGCACATAGTGACTCATGATTGACATATTCAGGGATGAAAGTGGTAAGAAACAAAAAAGCTGAAACCCAAAATTACACCCCCCCCCCAACACCACGTGCACAAAAATGTTTGAATTCTAGAAGCTCTGAAATGCAATCTGTGACTATTCCAGACAATAAACTGCAGTGAGTGCAGCATCCATTTAGGTGAGAAAAAACCCAACTTTCCTTATTCAATTTCATTCCAGTAGTATTCTGTTCTTACTAGGATGCAGCAGTTTTCCAGTTTGGTAGATAGTTCTGGAGGAAATCACTGAAGAATTTAACACATTGAAAATATGGTTTGACCGAAACAAACTGTCATTAAACTTAAATAAGACAGGGATGAAATGGAGGTGTAAGAGTCACTAGGTGTTCACAGGAAACACTTTTTTTTATTTCTGTATGTATTTATTTATTCATGTATGTTCATTGTTAGTTGGTTTTATATTTTCTGTTGTTTTTATTCAGGTTCTCTTTCTCTAAAATTGTATATAATTATTGGATTAGTTATTATTACTGTTATTGTTGTGCTTGCTATTATTATTAATATATAGTTTGTATGAGTTTGTAATATATATCAATCAATCAATTTTTTTTTTATATATAGCGCCAAATCACAACAAACAGTTGCCCCAAGGCGCTTTATATTGTAAGGCAAGGCCATACAATAATTATGTAAAACCCCAACGGTCAAAACGACCCCCTGTGAGCAAGCGCTTGGCTACAGTGGGAAGGAAAAACTCCCTTTTAACAGGAAGAAACCTCCAGCAGAACCAGGCTCAGGGAGGGGCAGTCTTCTGCTGGGACTGGTTGGGGCTGAGGGAGAGAACCAGGAAAAAGACATGCTGTGGAGGGGAGCAGAGATCGATCACTAATGATTAAATGCAGAGTGGTGCATACAGAGCAAAAAGAGAAAGAAACAGTGCATCATGGGAACCCCCCAGCAGTCTACGTCTATAGCAGCATAACTAAGGGATGGTTCAGGGTCACCTGATCCAGCCCTAACTATAAGCTTTAGCAAAAAGGAAAGTTTTAAGCCTAATCTTAAAAGTAGAGAGGGTGTCTGTCTCCCTGATCTGAATTGGGAGCTGGTTCCACAGGAGAGGAGCCTGAAAGCTGAAGGCTCTGCCTCCCATTCTACTCTTACAAACCCTAGGAACTACAAGTAAGCCTGCAGTCTGAGAGCGAAGCGCTCTATTGGGGTGATATGGTACTACGAGGTCCCTAAGATAAGATGGGACCTGATTATTCAAAACCTTATAAGTAAGAAGAAGAATTTTAAATTCTATTATAGAACTAACAGGAAGCCAATGAAGAGAGGCCAATATGGGTGAGATATGCTCTCTCCTTCTAGTCCCCGTTAGTACTCTAGCTGCAGCGTTTTGAATTAACTGAAGGCTTTTTAGGGAACTTTTAGGACAACCTGATAATAATGAATTACAATAGTCCAGCCTAGAGGAAATAAATGCATGAATTAGTTTTTCAGCATCACTCTGAGACAAGACCTTTCTAATTTTAGAGATATTGCGTAAATGCAAAAAAGCAGTCCTACATATTTGTTTAATATGCGCTTTGAATGACATATCCTGATCAAAAATGACTCCAAGATTTCTCACAGTATTACTAGAGGTCAGGGTAATGCCATCCAGAGTAAGGATCTGGTTAGACACCATGTTTCTAAGATTTGTGGGGCCAAGTACAATAACTTCAGTTTTATCTGAGTTCAAAAGCAGGAAATTAGAGGTCAACCATGTCTATGTAAGACAATCCTGCAGTTTAGCTAATTGGTGTGTGTCCTCTGGCTTCATGGATAGATAAAGCTGGGTATCATCTGCGTAACAATGAAAATTTAAGGAATACCGTCTAATAATACTGCCTAAGGGAAGCATGTATAAAGTGAATAAAATTGGTCCTAGCACAGAACCTTGTGGAACTCCATAATTAACTTTTGTCTGTGAAGAAGATTCCCCATTTACATGAACAAATTGTAATCTATTAGACAAATATGATTCAAACCACCGCAGCGCAGTGCCTTTAATACCTATGGCATGCTCTAATCTCTGTAATAAAATTTTATGGTCAACAGTATCAAAAGCAGCACTGAGGTCTAACAGAACAAGCACATTCCTCTGCAGATGATCAGTTAGCTGTTTTACAACTACCCTTTCAAGAATTTTTGAGAGAAAAGGAAGGTTGGAGATTGGCCTATAATTAGCTAAGATAGCTGGGTCAAGTGATGGCTTTTTAAGTAATGGTTTAATTACTGCCACCTTAAAAGCCTGTGGTACATAGCCAACTAACAAAGATAGATTGATCATATTTAAGATCGAAGCATTAAATAATGGTAGGGCTTCCTTGAGCAGCCTGGTAGGAATGGGGTCTAATAAACATGTTGATGGTTTGGATGAAGAAACTAATGAAAATAACTCAGACAGGACAGTCGGAGAGAAAGAGTCTAACCAAATAGCGGCATCACTGAAAGCAGCCAAAGATATCGATACGTCTTTGGGATGGTTATGAGTAATTTTTTCTCTAATAGTTAAAATTTTGTTAGCAAAGAAAGTCATGAAGTCATTACTAGTTAAAGTTAATGGAATACTCAGCTCAATAGAGCTCTGACTCTTTGTCAGCCTGGCTACAGTGCTGAAAAGAAACCTGGGGTTCTTATTTTCTTCAATTAGTGATGAGTAGAAAGATGTCCTAGCTTTACGGAGGGCTTTTTTTATAGAGCAACAGACTCTTTTTCCAGGCTAAGTGAAGATCTTCTAAATTAGTGAGACGCCATTTCCTCTCCAACTTACAGGTTATCTGCTTTAAGCTACGAGTTTGTGAGTTATACCACGGAGTCAGGCACTTCTGATTTAAAGCTCTCTCTTTCAGAGGAGCTACAGCATCCAAAGTTGTCTTCAATGAGGATGTAAAACTATTGACGAGATACTCTATCTCACTTAGAGTTTAGGTAGCTACTCTGCACTGTTGGTATATGGCATTAGAGAACATAAAGAAGGAATCATATCCTTAAACCTAGTTACAGCGCTTTCTGAAAGACTTCTAGTGTAATGAAACTTATTCCCCACTGCTGGGTAGTCCATCAGAGTAAATGTAAATGTTATTAAGAAATGATCAGACAGAAGGGAGTTTTCAGGGAATACTGTTAAGTCTTCTATTTCCATACCATAAGTCAGAACAAGGTCTAAGATATGATTAAAGTGGTGGGTGGACTCATTTACATTTTGAGCAAAGCCAATAGAGTCTAATAATAGATTAAATGCAGTGTTGAGGCTGTCATTCTCAGCATCTGTGTGGATGTTAAAATCGCCCACTATAATTATCTTATCTGAGCTAAGCACTAAGTCAGACAAAAGGTCTGAAAATTCACAGAGAAACTCAGTAACGACCAGGTGGACGATAGATAATAACAAATAAAACTGGTTTTTGGGACTTCCAATTTGGATGGACAAGACTAAGAGTCAAGCTTTCAAATGAATTAAAGCTCTGTCTGGGTTTTTGATTAATTAATAAGCTGGAATGGAAGATTGCTGCTAATCCTCCGCCTCGGCCCGTGCTACGAGCATTCTGACAGTTAGTGTGACTCGGGGGTGTTGACTCATTTAAACTAACATATTCATCCTGCTGTAACCAGGTTTCTGTAAGGCAGAATAAATCAATATGTTGATCAATTATTATATCATTTGCCAACAGGGACTTAGAAGAGAGAGACCTAATGTTTAATAGACCACATTTAACTGTTTTAGTCTGTGGTGCAGTTGAAGGTGCTATATTATTTTTTCTTTTTGAATTTTTATGCTTAAATAGATTTTTGCTGGTTATTGGTGGTCTGGGAGCAGACACCGTCTCTACGGGGCTGGGGTAATGAGGGGATGGCAGGGGGAGAGAAGCTGCAGAGAGGTGTGTAAGACTACAACTCTGCTTCCTGGTCCCAACCCTGGATAGTCACGGTTTGGAGGATTTAAGAAAATTGGCCAGATTTCTAGAAATGAGAGCTGCTCCATCCAAAGTGGGATGGATGCCGTCTCTCCTAACAAGACCAGGTTTTCCCCAGAAGCTTTGCCAATTATCTATGAAGCCCACCTCATTTTTTGGACACCACTCAGACAGCCAGCAATTCAAGGAGAACATGCGGCTAAACATGTCACTCCCGGTCCGATTGGGGAGGGGCCCAGAGAAAACTACAGAGTCCGACATTGTTTTTGCAAAGTTACACACCGATTCAATGTTAATTTTAGTGATCTCCGATTGGCGTAACCGGGTGTCATTACTGCCGACGTGAATTACAATCTTACCAAATTTACGCTTAGCCTTAGCCAGCAGTTTCAAATTTCCTTCAGTGTCGCCTGCTCTGGCCCCCGGAAGACAATTGACTATGGTTGCTGGTGTCGCTAACTTCACATTTCTCAAAACAGAGTTGCCAATAACCAGAGTTTGATCCTCGGCGGGTGTGTCGTCGAGTGGGGAAAAATGGTTAGAAATGTGAACGGGTTGGCGGTGTACACGGGGCTTCTGTTTAGAACTACACTTCCTCCTCACAGTCACCCAGTCGGCCTGCTTTCCCGGCTGCTCGGGATCTGCCAGAGGGGAACTAATGGCGGCTAAGCTACCTTGGTCTGCACCGACTACAGGGGCCTGGCTAGTTGTAGAATTTTCCACGGTGCGGAGCCGAGTCTCCAATTCACCCAGCCTGGCCTCCAAAGCTATGAATAAGCTACACTTATTACAAGTACCGTAACTGCTAAAGGAGGCCGAGGAATAACTAAACATTTCACACCCAGAGCAGAAAAGTGCGGGAGAGACAGGAGAAGCCGCCATGCTAAATTGGCTAAGAGCTAGTAGCTGCGCTAAGCTAGCGGATTCCTAAAAACACGCAAAGTGAATAATGTGTAAATAATTTAGAGGTGATTCAGCAGAAGGAGTGCTTTAGTTCTCTCAAAAATTCTTGAAAGGGTAGTTGTGGCGGAGCATCGCGTCGGCTGTGAATCGACGCGCGGACCCATCCGCACGTCTTTCATTAAAAAAATCTCCTTTAACAGTGGAATATCCGGATAAAATGCTGAAACCGACTTCTTCTGAAACTTCTCTGTTCTCTCACGACGTCCTGGATCAATAGAGCCTGAAATGTGGAGGTTTTCAGCTTGAACAGGCTGACGACGGCGGCTGAGAGCGCTGCGCGACGTCTCGCAACGTGGGAAGTCCTTAAAGCGACAGAATCACCTCAAAATCTCTCATCAGCCGTTAAAATTTTCACTGAAAACCAGCTTAATTTTTCGAACCGTGTCCACTTCGATGTGTCTCACAGGTTTAGAAAAAATTTTGATCAAACAACGCGCCAGTCTCTCAGCAACTTCTCAGACAAAGGAATTCCGACGAGGGGCTGGACGACTCCTCCCACAAGGAGTGCTCACAGGCGAATGACGTCACCGACAGGCGTGGAAAAACTCACGCATGCGCACGAGGGTTCAAGCATGTCTGACGTAAAAACATATGAATGAAATCCATATAGTTTTTGAAAAAAATAAAAAGGACCGTTACTTTATTGACAGCCCTCGTATTGTAGTTTCACACTGAACCTCACAGAAAATAACTCAAACTTACCTGGTGTCCTCCCTCTTGATCCCTGAACAGTTTCTGTATGTTTTTGTTAAAATGTTATTTTTTTGCTTTGTGCAAGATCTGTGCTTTTTGGAACTTTAATATGTCTATGTCGCAGACAGGAGGAGCGAAGCTCTTCAGCTCTTCCATGTCATTTCCGGTTTGTGGCTTTGACTACAGTTGGTTTGTGGCTTTTTATGACAGTGTTGCCTGGATTGTGGCTTTTTCTGCATTTGGCAGATTTTTTTTTTTTGTCATTTCCAGTTTGTGCCTTCATCATAGAGCGACGATTGCGCCGCTGCCCGCACACGGCGCGTAGGGCTGTCACGATTAGGAATTTCTGGAGACGATTAATTGTCAGACAAATAATTGCGATTGATGAATATATTGTCTTTTTGTTTTTCTTTTTTTTCCCTTCTTTATATTCTACTATTGTAGTACAATTACACAACTCTGGAAGAACATTTTGCTTCTGTGAGTGGAGAAACTGGGAATGGTGCAACATTTTTATTTTTATCTTCATACAGTCCCAACAGTCCCAACTTTTTCTGAATTGTGGTTGTTTCTGTTGCATTTCTGAAATTGTTTCTCCTCATCAGTCATGTTTTGTGCTTAAACACTGCATTAAGCCCATATTGAACAAATAAATACCTTTGGAAAGTAACAGCTGTTAAAGTTCAGAGTTCTCACCTGCTTTTTGTGATCTGTGCATCTGAACATCACCACATTTTCTCCGTCAGGTTTTTTTTTTTTTTTTTTTTTTTTTTTTTTTTTTTTTTGTGGCTCAGTTCATTCATATATTCTCATTTTTAAAATATGTTTTTAAAGCTATTTGACCGTTTATTTCATCTCATGATCTCATAAATTCAGCATACGACGTGCACATGGTGTGAACAGGACTGTAATGACAGAATCACACCTTTAGAGAAAGTTCAGAGAGAAGTAAAAGCATCTCCATGTTTTGGTTTTGTTTTTTTAACATGTTCACTCGGGTTAAAATCCTCTCTGCTCCGCGCTCACTGTGCACTGATGGTTCTCAGACTGTAAGGTGTCGCGCCTGCATTCAGGAATCTCCCTCACGCACCCCCTCCCTCGCAGTCTGCAGCCTGTTGACTCTGCGTGCGCACACACAGACACACACACACACCGACAGCTCCGCATTTTAGAAGGCTTTTGAAGAAGACGGCCACTGTTGTAATCGGCCGTATTATCCAAACGGCAGGACGGATTGCTCTTCAGCTTCCATGTTATTGTCCCGCCTTAAGACGAGAGCGAGGCTGCAGCACAATGACGTCAGATTCTGAGTCGTTTTATGCTTTGTGGATAAAATAAATAATTCACGGTAATCGCGAATATGAAAAATAATCGCGATTGACAAATATTGTAATAATTGTGACAGCCCTAGCGGCGCGTCACTTGTATTATGTCTGTTAATTTAATAGTTCTGACTTTCAGAAGAGTGAGTGAGTATGGTCTTGATAGCTGACATTATGAATGACCCGTCTTGTCCTTTTTTGAAGAATAGTTGGTGATTTTATTGAACTCGTATGGTTATTGTCACAGATCTTTACACAGTCATTTAAATGTGGAAAGACAGTGGAACAGTAAAGTATGTGGAGTGGTTTATGTTCCACAACATGTTTTGGTTGATCATTGAAATGCTTCTTGATAATTTGATGTGTGGTTTCCAACTGATTTTCTCATCTATTATTGCCCCACGAAATTTATTTTCATTAACCCTTTCAATCTTTTTCAAGTTTTGTCTCACTAAAATGGGTGCTGCACTCACTGTAGTTTATTGTCTATAGCCTCAGATTGCATTTCAGAGCTTCTAGAATTCCATAATTTCCCAGGGGGTGGTGGGGTAATTTTGGGTTTCAGCCTTTATTGTTTTTCACCACTTTCATTGCTGAATATTCTGTACCAACTGTAGGTATCCTGTATTATTTTGTACCAATCCAGAAAACAAAACACTGCAATAGTCAATTGTGGAAGACAAGGACATGAATTACAATTTGTGAAATGTAAAGCAAATCCTTCTGTACATTTCCATTTTATCAGTTCCATCAGTGCAATAACTTACTGTCATCAGGTCAAACTCACCACTCTGATACTTTATTTTAAAGAGTGTTGTTCTAACATTTATTGTTAATTTGTTTCTTTACAGACATGCAGCCGTTGTTGGTGATTAAAGAAGAAACTCTCCCTGAACTCCAGGAATGGAATCTGAGTGTTGACCAGGAGGACATTAAAGAAGAAGAGAAGCTGTGGATAAGTCAGCAGGGAGAGCAGCTTCAGCAGCTGGAGGAGGCAGATCTCAGCAAGTTTGGTTTCACTGCCATCCCTGTGAAGAGTGAAAATGATGATGAAAAACCAGAGTCATCACAGCTTCATCAAAGCCCAAGTGTTGAGAGCACAGAGGCTGAGCCTGTAGACAGCAGCTCATCTGTACACAGAACACTGACAGCAGAAGCTGATGGAGGACCACAACCAGCCAGCAACTCAGGTCCAAACAGTCATTTACAACCAGATACCAGTGGCAGGCGTTCAGACAGTTCTGGAACTGAGAATGATGGTCATGACTGGAAACAGACCAGAAAACTTGAGTCACGCTTTAACTGTCGAAGAAATACCAATATTGATCCTTCAGGGAACACTGATGAGAAACAGTTTAAAGGCTCTAAATATGGAAAAGCATCTGGTCACATGAACAACTCAGAGCAACAAAAGGGGAGGCAAGCAAGTGGAAAACCATTTAGCTGTTCTGATCGGAGTAAAAGACAGAAACAGAAGGGCACTCGGAAAAATCACATTAGAATTCAGACAGGACAAAAACTATTTGGTTGTTCTGAGTGTGGTCGAAGATTTCGACTTAAGAGCCACCTGAACAGACACATGATAATTCATACAGGGCAAAAAGCATTTGTCTGTTCTGAGTGTGGTCAAAGATTTGGACGAAAGGACAAACTGAGCCTACACATGATAATTCATACAGGGCAAAAAGCATTTATCTGTTCTGAGTGTGGTCAAAGATTTGGACGAAAGAGCGACCTGAACAGACACATGATAATTCATACAGGGCAAAAAGCATTTGTCTGTCCTGAGTGTGGTCAAAGATTTGAACGAAAGGACAAACTGAACCTACATATGATAATTCACACAGGGCAAAAAGCATTTATCTGTTTTGAGTGTGGAAAAAGATTTGGATACAAGAGCACTCTGAACACACACATGATAATTCATACGGGGCAAAAAGCATTTGTCTGTTCTGAGTGTGGTAAAAGATTTGGACAAAGGGGCAACCTGAACAGACACATGATAATTCATACAGGGCAAAAAGCATTTGTCTGTTCTGAGTGTGGTAAAGGATTTGGACTAAAGGGCAGCCTGAACACACACATGATAATTCACATGAGGCAAAAAGCATTTATCTGTTCTGAGTGTGGAAAAAGATTTGGACACAAGAGCACTCTGAACACACACATAATTCATACAGGGCAAATGATCTAAATGATCTACGAATAACGTGGTCATTGAAAGAAATTGATATCCTACCAGTTGTGGTGGGAGCAACAGGGCTTATGAAGAAGAACCTGAAGAAATATCTTGAAATATCCCTGGTCATCCAAGTGCCCATGAGGTGCAGATATCCGCAGTTAAAGGAACAGTTACCATCTTGAAGAGAGCCCTCGGATACAATGCCAGTAATGATTAATGATTAGGATGCAACTGTAGACCTCAGGTTTGGGGCCCATTGCACTCTGTAAAAAAAATTGAAGAGAAATAAAAAAGGCAAAAAGCATTTGTCTGTTCTGAGTGTGGTAAAAGATTTGGGCAAAGGGGCAACCTGAAGAGAGACATGATAATTCATACAGGTCAAAAAGCATTTGTCTGTTCTAAGTGTGGTAAAAGATTTGGACAAAAGAGCAGCCTAAGCACACACATGATGATTCATAGTTGAAAAATTCTGGAGACCACTCTTTGAAGACGCAGAACAACACCAAGAGGGAGAGTCGATTGAAGTAATAAAACAGACAAACAGCAAGTGCCAGCAATTGTAATCACTGAAGAGGAGATCAGAAAGAAAATGAGTGAATACAGTAACTTAAAGGAACCTGGCATTGACAAAATCCCAAATTATTGGTTGAAAAGACTGACAGCAGTGCACCTCCGTTATTCTGTGGCTTTCACAAAAATATTGAACGGAGAAGAGGACACACCAGACTGGCTAACGACTGGGAACACAAGCCTACTACAAAAGACCAAGGAAACACACCTTCCCAACAAGTACAGACCCATGTGCTTCCTAACAACAATGTACAAATGGCTGACAGGAATCATAGCTGATGCCATTTATGAACATCTGGACACTGGTGACTACCTGGAAAATGAACAGAAAGGTTGTTCCAGAAAAAGATTAGGAGCAAAAGTCCAGTTACTGATAGACAAAGCTATCATGGAGGACTACAAAAAAGGAGAAAAATCAGCATTGCTTGGATTGACTACAAAAAGGCATTTGACAACGTGCCACACTCCCGGATCATGAGGTGACTAGAACTGTACAACATCAGTGAGGAAATAAGGTCTTTCCTGGGAGCACAAATGAACAAGTGGAACACCACCATCATCCTAAACCACACAGAGACAAATAACAATCCCAGATGTACGAGTTCAGAGAGGGATATTTCAGGGAGACAGACTCTCACCACTTTTATTCTGCTTAATCATAGACCCACTCAGCAAGATCCTGAAGGAGCATGACATCGGGTATGACTTAAGTAGAGGCAGAGGAAGGAAAAATAAAAAAAACTTGTGAACTATCTGCTGTTCATGGATGATTTGAAAATCGATGCCAACACAAAAAAGGGACTCAGTCGGCTCGTGGAAACTATAAGTTCTCCAAAGACACTGGTATGGAATTTGGACTGGATAAATGCTCAAAATGCACAATCACAAAAAGTAAAAAGAAAAAAAACGAAAACATACAGTTGGATGAAGATCTACATTGAAGATCTGGCTGTAGACGTCACATACAAATACTTGAGAATTGAACAACATGCTACAATCAAGCACAAGAAAATGAGAAGGAAGACACAAGAATACCTAAACTGCTTAAAAAGATCTGCAAAACAGAGTTGATACCAAAGAAAAAGATCACAGCCATAAACCAGTTTGCAATACCAGTGGTGACCTATGGGTTTGGCATAGTAGACTGGCCACAGCGTGGACACGAAAACCAGGAAGATGCTCACCTTCCACAAAGTCACGTACAGAAATCAGTGTATGGACAGAATATATTTCTGTCGCAGAGAAGGCGGTCTGGGTCTAACTGAAATCAGCCAGGCCTATAGAGCATCGCTAATAAGTATTGGACAGTACTTGAAGAGCTCTGAAGAAGAAATCATGAAAAAGGTTGCATAACACCATGAGAAGACTTTATCTGAACAGACCTCAGTCACCAAACTGGCAAAAAACTTTGGCGGAGAACTTCTACAAGAGAGCGAAAGCAACAGTCTGATGCCTGCAACAAAACTCGCAAGACAGACCAGAGAACAATACAGCAAAAGAGATGGAAAACATCGAGTGGACAGATGGAAACAACACAAAAGGGCTGGATGATTCCAAGAAGAACTCGAAAAGGAGTAATTGACAAAGTTGGATCAATGCAGTGGCTGAAAAATGGAGAACTTGGATTTGATGGAGAAAAAATTCTGATTGGAACACAAATGGTAAATGGATTGCATTTATGTATTGCTTTTCCATCTGCATCAGATGCTCAAAGTGCTTTACAAATAATGCCTCACATTCACCTCCATGTCAGGGTGCTGCCATACATGGTGCTCACTACACACAGGGAGCAATAGGGGATTAAACACCTTGAACAAGTGTCCTTAGTGATTTTCCAGTCAAGCTGGGATTTGAACCGAGGATCTTCTGGTCTCAAACCCAATGTCTTAAACACTGGACCCTGACCTCCTTCAAGATCACGGACTTGTAACAAATGGCTTAAGAAAAATGGCAGGGATCTCACAAAATGACAAAAGCCGATTCTGTCATACGGCTGTTGAGTGTAAACCATCTAACATCAGCATTCCAGATCCTTATGGCAGATGGACTTTATACATCCCAACACAACAAAATCTATCAATATCTCCACTGGAAAGTATGCAAGGAACTGGAGATGGAAGTCAAGGAAAACATCTGGGAGCATGAGCCAGCACCAGTCTCATCCAACAGAAAAGTAACTGTCTTCTACGACAGAGACCCCAGCAGGAAGACATATCGAAGGAGGTGCAATCAAACCTGATATTGTCATCTGGAACAAGCAAGAGAAAACAGCCAAAATCATCGATGTGACAGTCCCCAATTACTATGGCCTGAATTGAGCTGAAAGGGGAAGATTACAAAATACCAAGACCTGAAAAATGACCTACGAACAACATGGTCATTGAAAGACATCGATGTCATCCCAGTTGTGGTGGGGGCAACAGGCCTGATTAAGAAGAACCTGAAGAAATACCTTGAGGCAATCCCCGGTCACCCAAGCGCAGAAGGTGCAGTTGTCTACAATTTAAGGAACGATCACCATCTTTAAGAGAGCTCTCGGATATGGTTAGGGTAACTATAGAGCCTAGGATGCAACTTTAGACCCCGGGTCTGGGACCCACTGCATTCTATTACAATAAATAAAAGATAAATGAAAAAACAAGAGACAAAAGGAGTCAAATTAGGAGTCAAACACACCCCCAACACAATAGGAGTCAAGCACCCAGTGTTGCAACATAACTTTGAAAAGTTACTTCATTATTTACTTTATACAGTTATATTTTACAGTTACGTCATTAGCACCTGCAGACAATTTGTTGGCATAAAGTAATAAAGTAACTCATAAGCTAACTTGGTTATTTTTAAGATTTAGTACTCAGAAAAGTAACTATTACTTTGCTGATTGCTCAATTTTAAGAGTAACCAAGTTAGATTACTGGTTACCTTATTAGTTACATTACTTATTACAACCCCTGGCAAAAAATATGGAATCACCGGCCTCGGAGGATGTTCATTCAGTTGTTTAATTTTGTAGAAAAAAAGCAGATCACAGACATGACACAAAACTAAAGTCATTTCAAATGGCAACTTTCTGGCTTTAAGAAACACTATAAGAAATCAAGAAAAAACCTTTTTAGACCAAGCAGAGGAAAAAAATATGGAATCACTCAATTCTGAGGAAAAAATTATGGAATCACCCTGTAAATTTTCATCCCCAAAACTAACACCTGCATCATATCAGATCTGCTCGTTAGTCTGCATCTAAAAAGGAGTGAACACACCTTGGAGAGCTGTTGCACCAAGTGGACTGACATGAATCATGGCTCCAACACGAGAGATGTCAGTTGAAACAAAGGAGAGGATTATCAAACTCTTAAAAGAGAGTATATCATCACGCAATGTTTCAAAAGATGTTGGTTGTTCAGTCAGCTGTGTCTAAACTCTGGACCAAATACAAACAACATGGGAAGGTTGTTAAAGGCAAACATACTGGTAGACCAAGGAAGACGTCAAAGCGTCAAGACAGAAAACTTAAAGCAATATGTCTCAAAAATCGAAAAATGTACAACAAAACAAATGAGGAACGAATGGGAGGAAACTGGAGTCAACGTCTGTGACCGAACTATAAGAAACCGCCTAAAGGAAATGGGATTTACATACAGAAAAGCTAAACGAAAGGCATTAACACCTAAACAGAAAAAAACAAGGTTACAATGGGCTAAGGAAAAGCAATTGTGGACTGTGGATGACTGGATGAAAGTCGTATTCAGTGATGAATCTCGAATCTGCATTGGGCAAGGTGATGATGCTGGAACTTTTGTTTGGTGCCTTTCCAATGAGATTTATAAAGATGACTGCCTGAAGAGAACATGTAAATTTCCACAGTCATTGATGATATGGGGCTGCATGTCAGGTAAAGGCACTGGGGAGATGGCTGTCATTACATCATCAATAAATGCACAAGTTTATGTTGTTATTTTGGACAATTGAAAGGATGTTTGGGGATGATGAAATCATTTTTCAAGATGATAATGCATCTTGCCATAGAGCAAAAACTGTGAAAACATTCCTTGCAAAAAGACACATAGGGTCAATGTCATGGCATAGGGTCAATGTCAATGAGCAGATCTGATTTGATGCAGGTGTTAATTTGGGGGATGAAAATTTACAGGGTGATTCCATAATTGTTTCCTCAGAATTGAGTGATTCCATATTTTTTTCCTCTGCTTGGTCTAAAAAAGTAACCGTTACTGACTGCCACAATCTTTTTTTCTTGATTTCTTATAGTGTTTCTTAAAGCCAGAAAGTTGCCATTTGAAATGACTTTAGTTTTGTGTCATGTCTGTGATCTGCTTTTTTTCTACAAAATTAAACAACTGAATGAACATCCTCTGAGGCCGGTGATTCCATAATTTTTGCCAGGGGTTGTAGTTGCAAGTTTTTGGCAGCTTCTAATAAAGTAATTGCATAAAGCTGCTAATGAAGTAACTGCATAAAGCTGCTAATGAAGTAACTGCATAAAGCAACTAAAAAAGTAACTTTTCAAAGATACTTTGACAACACTGCAAACATCACACCAACAAAAAAGGAATCAGGCACTGCCCCCCCAAAATGTGTCATTCACTGCTCCCCCAAACTTTTCAATGTTATTTATTTTAACTTACACAGAAACATGCAAAAAAGAACTTTGATATTACAACATAAGTGTATTTTTTTTTTTTTTTTTTTGTCTATTATTCTTGCTTTCAATGCATCTAAAACCAGTCAAAATGACTCGCAACGCGTGCCGCCTCGGGTGATAATTGCCAACAGCACCGCTATCCTAAAAATTTCTGGGAAAAACCCTGTTATAGTAATAATAATAATTAATATATTATTTAATAGTAATAATTATAAAAATGGTATATTTAATAATACAACCCCTGGCAAAAATTATGGAATCACCGGCCTCGGAGGATGTTCATTCAGTTGTTTAATTTTGTAGAAAAAAATCAGATCACAGACGTGACATAAAACTAAAGTCATTTCAAATGGCAACTTTCTGGCTTTAAGAAACACTATAAGAAATCAGGAAAAAAATTGTGGCAGTCAGTAACGGTTATTTTTTTTTTTAGACCAAGCAGAGGGAAAAAAGTATGGAATCACTTAATTCTGAGGAAAAAATTATGGAATCATGAAAAACAAAAGAACGCTCCAACACATCATTAGTATTTTGTTGCACAACCTCTGGCTTTTACAACCCCTGGCAAAAATTATGGAATCACCGGCCTCGGAGGATGTTCATTCAGTGGTTTAATTTTATAGAAAAAAAGCAGATCACAGACATGACACAAAACTAAAGTCATTACTTTTTTTTAGACCAAGCAGAGGGGAAAAAAATATGGAATCACTCAATTATGAGGAAAAAATTAGGGAATCATGAAAAACAAAACGCTCCAACACATCACTAGTATTTTGTGGCACCACCTCTGGCTTTTATAACAGCTTGCAGTCTCTGAGGCATGGACTTAATGAGTGACAAACAGTACTCTTCATCAATCTGGCTCCAACTTTCTCTGATTGCTGTTGCCAGATCAGCTTTGCAGGTTGGAGCCTTGTCATGGACCATTTTCTTCAACTTCCACCAAAGATTTTCAATTGGATTAAGATCCGGACTATTTGCAGGCCATGACATTGACCCTATGTGTCTTTTTGCAAGGAATGTTTTCACATTTTTTGCTCTATGGCAAGATGCATTATCATCTTGAAAAATGATATCATCATCCCCAAACATCCTTTCAATTGATGGGATAAGAAAAGTGTCCAAAATATCAACGTAAACTTGTGCATTTATTGATGATGTAATGACAGCCATCTCCCCAGTGCCTTTACCTGACATGCAGCCCCATATCATCAATGACTGTGGAAATTTACATGTTCTCTTCAGGCAGTCATCTTTATAAATCTCATTGGAACGGCACCAAACAAAAGTTCCAGCATCATCACCTTGCCCAATGCAGATTTGAGATTCATCACTGAATATGACTTTCATCCAGTCATCCACAGTCCACGAATGCTTTTCCTTAGCCCATTGTAACCTTGTTTTTTTCTGTTTAGGTGTTAATGATGGCTTTCATTTAGCTTTTCTGTATGTAAATCCCATTTCCTTTAGGCGGTTTCTTACAGTTCGGTCACAGACGTTGACTCCAGTTTCCTCCCATTCGTTCCTCATTTTTGTTGTGCATTTTCAATTTTTGAGACATATTGCTTTAAGTTTTCTGTCTTGACGCTTTGACGTCTTCCTTGGTCTACCAGTATGTTTGCCTTTAATAACCTTCCCATGTTGTTTGTATTTGGTCCAGAGTTTAGACACAGCTGACTGTGAACAACCAGCATCTTTTGCAACATTGTGTGATGATTTACCCTCTTTTAAGAGTTTGATAATCCTCTCCTTTGTTTCAATTGACATTTCTCGTGTTGGAGCCATGATTCATGTCAGTCCACTTGGTGCAACAGCTCTCCAAGGTGTGATCACTCCTTTTTAGATGCAGACTAACGAGCAGATCTGATTTGATGCAGGTGTTAGTTTTGGGGATGAAAATTTACAGGGTGATTCCATAATTTTTTCCTCAGAATTGAGTGAGTCCATATTTTTTTCCCTCTGCTTGGTCTAAAAAAGTAACCGTTACTGACTGCAACAATTATTTTTCCTGATTTCTTATAGTGTTTCTTAAAGCCAGAAAGTTGCCATTTGAAATGACTTTAGTTTTGTGTCGTGTGTGTGATCTGCTTTTTTTCTACAAAATTAAACAACTGAATGAACATCCTCCGAGGCCGGTGATTCCATACTTATTGCCAGGGGTTGTAATATCTTGTTCCATTAGAATCTTACTATTATTATGTGCAAAAAAATGTATTTAAAATTGCTGAAAAAGTGGGCCTTTAAAGGAAAAGAAAACCCACGAATAATTTACTAATGGGTTGGTAGATTATGATATTGAGAGCCTATATGAAAAGTTGTAGGCATGTGTGATCATTTATGTTAAAGTTAAGAGCGTTTTTGTGTGGCTGGTCTAAAGCCACCAGCAGGCGGTCATGTTGGCTGCTGTAACAGCGCTGCTGTGATGTCACATGAGCACAGAAAGCCACAGGTGGCCAACAGGCACTGATGTAAAAATCCAGAACATTTATGGACCAAATGGTAAACAGGGACGCCTCAGAGACGGAGACAGACAGTTTGCTGGACTGAATTCTTCCTCCCACACACACACAGCTTCATATTTATCACAATCTTCTATTAAAAGTACGTCAGCTGTGGAATAAGAACCACTTTGACCTGAGAACTGTAATATGGAGAACAAAAACTGGACATTTGTCTCTCTGAAGGGTTGCCATGGTAACATTTGACAACCTTTTTCAAACATTTAATTTCAATCTTTGGCATTATTTGATAAGTGTTAATTTGCATCTGCTTCTCTTTTACTTCAAACTGAAACGTGACTGGCAACACCATTTACAGATCATCCAAGTTTAAATCATTTCTTTGTTCATGAATGAATTTGTAAAATGTAACAAACATTAAATGTATCATGGATCAAATGTCATTTGTCTCGGTTTCTGTGTTTTACAATCAAGTCATCACAATAAAAGTACAAACAGCTTCATTCTACTACATGACGCTCTTCAATCAAAAAGTGTGTTAGTGGGGCTGTTAATCAGGACAACTGGGCACAGAATGAAAACATGAAACTTTCAGGGTTTGTTCTTGATGACAGAAGCTTTAGCTTAAGATGTGGAGATGTTCTCACTTTGACCTCTGGGGTCAGCTAGAGGTCACTGACCTGTGGGATGTGAAATTTCTGAACATGAAATTAGAAACGGGTGAATCTTAGGATCTAAATGTGGATATTTGTTCTTGACCACACCCATGATGCCAGGTGGCTCTCAGTCCATGTGAGGGACACGATCCAACTGTCAGAGACACATTCAGAGTTTGTATCTGGACGGTTTATCGTTAAAAGATGATTAGCTGCTTTTCTGACATTGAAACTGACCACTGATGAACCTGAACACCATTATAACATTTGATTGATAACATTTTAATATGATGTCATAGAGCCGCATCAACGTCATGCAGGAGTGTTTTACAAAATGACCACAGAACACAGCTGACACATTATGGTGGGCGTGTCTATCCATGCAGAGGAGGAGGAGCCAACATCCAGCTGACTGAAGCTGTCAGAAACCTGGATGAGAGCAGCTGAACGTCAGCGTTGTATACATCATCAATAAATGCACAAGTTTATGTTGATATTTTGGACACTTTTCTTATCCCATCAGTTGAAAGGATGTTTGGGGATGATGAAATCATTTTTCAAGATGATAAAGCATCTTGCCATAGAGCAAAAACTGTGAAAACATTTCTTGCAAAAAGACATAGGGTCAATGTCATGGCCTGCAAATAGTCCGGATCTTAATCCAATTGAAAATCTTTGGAAGTTGAAGAAAATGGTCCATGACAAGACTCCAACCTGCAAAGCTGATCTGGCAACAGCAATCAGAGAAAGTTGGAGCCAGATTGATGAAGAGTACTGTTTGTCACTCATTAAGTCCATGCCTCAGAGACTGCAAGCTGTTATAAAAGCCAGAGGTGGTGCAACAAAATACTAGTGATGTGTTGGAGCGTTTTTGTTTTTCATGATTGTCTTACAGACATAAAGACATGGATGACCTCTAATTTCCTGCTTTTAAACTCAGATAAAACTGAAGTTATTGTACTTGGCCCCACAAATCTTAGAAACATGGTGTCTAACCAGATCCTTACTCTGGATGGCATTACCCTGACCTCTAGTAATACTGTGAGAAATCTTGGAGTCATTTTTGATCAGGATATGTCATTCAAAGCGCATATTAAACAAATATGTAGGACTGCTTTTCTGCATTTACGCAATATCTCTAAAATCAGAAAGGTCTTGTCTCAGAGTGATGCTGAAAAACTAATTCATGCATTTATTTCCTCTAGGCTGGACTATTGTAATTCATTATTATCAGGTTGTCCTAAAAGTTCCCTAAAAAGCCTTCAGTTAATTCAAAATGCTGCAGCTAGAGTACTGACGGGGACTAGAAGGAGAGAGCATATCTAACCCATATTGGCCTCTCTTCATTGGCTTCCTGTTAATTCTAGAATAGAATTTAAAATTCTTCTTCTTACTTATAAGGTTTTGAATAATCAGGTCCCATCTTATCTTAGGGACCTCGTATTACCATATCACCCCAATAGAGCGCTTCGCTCTCAGACTGCAGGCTTACTTGTAGTTCCTAGGGTTTGTAAGAGTAGAATGGGAGGCAGAGCCTTCAGCTTTCAGGCTCCTCTCCTGTGGAACCAGCTCCCAATTCAGATCAGGGAGACAGACACCCTCTCTACTTTTAAGATTAGGCTTAAAACTTTCCTTTTTGCTAAAGCTTATAGTTAGGGCTGGATCAGGTGACCCTGAACCATCCCTTAGTTATGCTGCTATAGACGTAAACTGCTGGGGGGTTTCCCATGATGCACTGTTTCTTTCTCTTTTTGCTCTGTATGCACCACTCTGCATTTAATCATTAGTGATCGATCTCTGCTCCCCTCCACAGCATGTCTTTTTCCTGGTTCTCTCCCTCAGCCCCAACCAGTCCCAGCAGAAGACTGCCCCTCCCTGAGCCTGGTTCTGCTGGAGGTTTCTTCCTGTTAAAAGGGAGTTTTTCCTTCCCACTGTAGCCAAGTGCTTGCTCACAGGGGGTCGTTTTGACCGTTGGGGTTTTACATAATTATTGTATGGCCTTGCCTTACAATATAAAGCGCCTTGGGGCAACTGTTTGTTGTGATTTGGCGCTATATAAAAAAATTGATTGATTGATTGATTCCATAATTTTTTCCTCTGCTTGGTCTAAAAAAGTAACCTAAGACTGCCCCAATTTTTTTTCCTGATTTCTTATAGTGTTTCTTAAAGCCAGAAAGTTGCCATTTGAAATTACTTTAGTTTTGTGTCATGTCTGTGATCTACAAAATTAAACAACTGAATGAACATCCTCCAAGGCCGGTGATTCCATAATTTTTGCCAGGGGTTGTAAATCTGTACACCCTGTTGTCCTCAGTTCATGTCCGTCTCTTCTGTCATGTTGATCGTCATGTTTGGGGGTGTGGCGGAAGCGCTGCTCTCCTATTGGTCGTTTAGGAGTGGGGATTCCTACTCCTGGCCTAATTGAGGCCGGTTATCGGCTGATTCTGTCACCGTCATCGATTTCTATTTAATCCACTGGATGGCTGATGCAGCCTGTGAGTGGTTGCCAGGAAGCCTCCATCTTGCTTAGCGTTTTTATGCGTCGTCAGGTTTTAGATTCAATAGAAATAGATGATACGCTGATCTAAACTTGGGGTAAAGTGATCTGAAAATGACTTTTTGTGCAGCGTTCGGGTGCAGCAACAAGGTGAAGAAAAGATTGTCAGCTGGTTAAATAAATAAATAATATAATTGTGTTGTGAGCTTTCATACGTGTGCATTATACAGTAGTGTTCAGAATAATAGTAGTGCTATGTGACTAAAAAGATTAATCCAGGTTTTGAGTATATTTCTTATTGTTACATGGGAAACAAGGTACCAGTAGATTCAGTAGATTCTCACAAATCCAACAAGACCAAGCATTCATGATATGCACACTCTTAAGGCTATGAAATTGGGCTATTAGTAAAAAAAAAAAAAGTAGAAAAGGGGGTGTTCACAATAATAGTAGCATCTGCTGTTGACGCTACAAACTCAAAACTATTATGTTCAAACTGCTTTTTTAGCAATCCTGTGAATCACTAAACTAGTATTTAGTTGTATAACCACAGTTTTTCATGATTTCTTCACATCTGCGAGGCATTAACTTTGTTGGTTTGGAACCAAGATTTTGCTCGTTTACTAGTGTGCTTGGGGTCACTGTCTTGTTGAAACACCCATTTCAAGGGCATGTCCTCTTCAGCATAAGGTAACATGACCTCTTCAAGTATTCTGACATATCCAAACTGATCCATGATACCTGGTATGCGATATATAGGCCCAACACCATAGTAGGAGAAACATGCCCATATCATGATGCTTGCACCACCATGCTTCACTGTCTTCACTGTGAACTGTGGCTTGAATTCAGAGTTTGGGGGTTGTCTCACAAACTGTCTGTGGCCCTTGGACCCAAAAAGAACAATTTTACTCTCATTAGTCCACAAAATATTCCTCCATTTCTCTTTAGGCCAGTTGATGTGTTCTTTGGCAAATTGTAACCTATTCTGCACATCTTTTATTTAACAGAGGGACTTTGCGGGGGATTCTTGCAAATAAATTAGCTTCACATAGGCGTCTTCTGTCACAGCACTTACAGGTAACTCTAGACTGTCTTTAATCATCCTGGAGCTGATCAATGGGTGAGCCTTTGCCATTCTGGTTATTCTTCTATCCATTTTGATGGTTGATTTCTGTTTTCTTCCACGCGTCTCTGGGTTTTTTGTCCATTTTAAAGCATTGGAGATCACTGTACGGTATTCCACAGTATACCACGGTATTCGAGGGTTACCGCTCCTTGAGGCACCTAAGACCTTCAGGCAACAGCTCCCCACCTGCTGCAGTTTCAGCAACGGAAGCTTTGAACATTGCCCATTCTGGTTCAATGCCCCCAACCTCCACAGGGAAGCTAGAGAAGCTCTGCCGGAGGTGTGAGTTTAAGATCTGTCGGACAGTGGGCTCCTCCAGACGTTCCCAGTTCACCCGCACTATCCGTTTGGGCTTTCCAGGTCTGTCCAAAGTCCTCCCCCACCCTCTGATCCAACTCACCACCAGATGGTCATCAGTTGACAGCTCTGCCCCTCTCTTCACCCGAGTGTCCAGAACATGAGGCCTCAAATCAGATGATACGATCACAAAATCAATCATTGATCTTCAGCCTAGGGTGCTCTGGTACCATGTACACTTATGAGCATCCTTATGTTCGAACATGGTCTTCATTATGGACAGTCTATGACTACCACAGAGGTCCAATAACAATCGACCATTCAGGTTTAGATCAGGTAGGCTGTTCCTCCCAATCACACCTTTCCAGGTGTCTCTGTTATTGCCCAAGCGTGCGTGACGTCCCCCAGCAGAACAATGGAGTCCCCCACCGGAGCCCTATAGAGGACTCCATTCAGGGACTCCAAGAAGGCCGAGTACTTCAAAATGCTGTTTGGTACATACGCACAAACAGTCAGAAGATGCAGGGAGGCGACCCTCTCGTCTACTGGAGTAAACTCCAACGTAGTGGCGCTCAGCCAGGGACTTGTGAGCATCCCCACACACGCCTGGCGCCTCACCCCCTGGGCAACTCCAGAGAAGAATAAGGACCAACCCCTATCAAGGAGAGTGGTTCCAGAGCCGAGGTTGTGCGTGGAGGCGAGGCCCACCAGATCTAACCGGTATCGCTCCACCTCCCACACAAGCTCCGGTTCCTTCCCCCACACCGAGGTGACGTTCCACACCCCCAGAGCTAGCCCCTGCCGCCCGGGTCTGGTCCATCGAGGCCCTCGACTTTCACTGCCACCCAAAGGACAGCGCACCCGACATCAGCCGTTCCCCCTGCGGGTGGTAAGCCCACAGGGTGGAGATGGAAAGTCCATGTTGCTTTTTCGGGCTGTGCTCCGTGGCAAGCCAGCCACCAGGCTCTCGCTGACAGGCCCTACATCCAAGCCTGGCTCCAGATGAGGGCCCTGGGCATCCTCCGGGCCACGTTTCCTCTACCTTGTTTTATCATGGTGTCTTGTGAACTTTGGACATTTTTAGAAATATTTTGATGAAACAAAATTGCTTTGTTTGTATTTATTTCTGACCATATATTAAAATGTGGGCATAAAATATCGGGGTACCAGCAGTTTTGTCCGTGTGTATGTATATATACGAGGTCTATTAGAAAAGTATCCGACCTTATTATTTTTTTCAAAAACCATATGGATTTGAATCACGTGTGATTGCGTCAGACAAACTTAACCCTCGTGCGCATGCGTGAGTTTTTCCACGGCTATCGGTTGCGTCATGCGCCTGTGAGCAAGCTTTGAGTGAGGAGTGGTCCACCCCCTCGGCGGATTTTCATTGTCAGGAAATGGCGGAATGATTTGGGCTTTTTTTCCATCAGAATTTTTTCAGAAACTGTTAGAGACTGGCACCTGGAAACCATTCGAAAAATTTATCTGGCTTTCGGTGAAAATTTTATGGGCTTCACAGAGAATAAGGACTGTTACTACACCTTTAAGGACGCTCGGCGCGCCGCGCTCCGTGCTGCCATTGAGAGCCACAAACCACCGGATCATTTCTAAACGGATGGCTCTGTGGAGCCGGGCCGTCGTGTGCACTTTCTCTGGTTATCACAAGAGCTGGACATCAACCATTTTCCGGCAGATTTCACTTTTAACAAGAGATTTTGTCATGGAAAGCCGAGCAGATGCTTCATGCGTCACGACCGATTTGCTGATGGAGCGAGACAAAGGAACACCTCCATTTTGGTCTCACAGGACGGCTTTGAGATGGCGTTCAGACAGCTGTTGGTGGTTTTTCCATCGAGTGATTATCCGAGAAATTGTGGATGTGCCTGGACATGCCAGAACATGTCCCGTGAAGCTTCATCACGGCGTTGCTGTGCGCCATGCGGCACCACCGCGACGCACGAAGCCCAAATCATTCCACCATTTCCTGACAATGAAAATCCGCCGAGGGGGTGGACCACTCTTCAGTCAAAGCCTGCTCACAGACGAATGACGCAACCGACAGGCGTGGAAAAACTCACGCATGCGCACGAGGGTTCAAGCTTGTCTGACGCAATCACACGTGATTCAAATCCATATGGTTTTTGAAAAAAAAATAATAATGTCGGATACTTTTCTAATAGACCTCATATATATATATATATATATATATGTGTGTGTGTGTGTGTGTGTGTGTGTATGTGTGTGTGTGTGTTCGCCACTCAAATTGCAATAGCCAATCACAGATTAGCATTTCTGTCCATCATTTACCTGTATTTTGGTATGCTTGGCTCCAGAAAGTTATGTTGGATCCAAAAAGGCTAGGACCAAAAGTTATATTGGATCGGTTCCCACTGACCAATAGCATTAGAGCTTACTGCCAACAGCTAGCCAATCAGAGCGCGGCATAAGAAGGTCAGGAACTAGCTGACAGACACTGACTGAAAAAATGGCAACAAACGTCACCTGCCAGTGAAGTTTGCTAAGTTCACAAAGGAGGAACTGGTGGAAATACTGAACTCCAAGGATGACAAAAACACTAAGAAGGAAGAAGACAAGCATGCTACTGACGTCTTAGAAGCATTCATCTGAATCAATCATATGCTGTTCACAACAAAACAAATTGATCTAATTTACTTGACTCTTTGTTGTTTGCTTAATTTTGGAGGGGGGTGGAGAACATAACAATTGATGGATGGCAAGTCATCATATTTTAAAATTCTGCATTCAAGAATAGAGCTTTGATGAATCATACAAAGCCATCAGAATTAAAATTAATCAAAAACAGGATGAAAAGAAGCATTCTGGGTGAATTTGATTATTTTCCAAAGTAGTCTATTTTTCCAACAAAGTTCAAAATATTGTGAGGAAGAATTCTGAACGTTTAAAAGAATCAAACAAAATGATCAGAATTAAAATCAGAAACTGAAAGAGAAAATGTGTTATGATGAATTTCACTATTTGACCAAAATTACAAATTGTGAACAAAGAAAAAAAAGTCCTAAGCTGTTCACCATCTATCTTTTTCGAGAAACCCTTTTGTGATCACATCCAAGGATTTAAGGTAAAACAAGGTGGAGACAGCAAAGAAAACACCAAATTGTTCTCCTGCTGAACAAGATTCTACTGCACTCACTAACCATTGCTGCTCTTTTCTAATGTAGCATCATAGAAAGACTTTAACCTCCACATTATTTAAATACTTCAGGATAAACACATTTTAAGGGGACAGATTTTCTACAACTTTTACTTCATTCAACACCAATTAAAACCTATTAGAATAAATAAAAGAAACTTTTATTTGGTGCAGTTTTCACAAATCTACACACAGTAGCTTTAATCTGAACAGCAGAGCTGCATCAGAAACTTTAACACCGTGACACAGAGTGTAAATGCAAACTCTTCATTAAAAGTTTGTCTTTTGTGTTGGATTAATTTACTCTGCAGCACATTTACTATTTATTTATTGTTTGACTAGTTGGCCGACGTGGAATTTAATAAGTGGATTTTCTTCTTAAACTTGCAGTCATTAAACACAAATATGGTTCAGTAACAAAACAAAAAAACAAAACCGAGGCGTTATTCTAAAACTTGACTTTTGAATGTGTGTCCATGTGTCTTGTGGACGTTGTGTCTCGGGGATGCAGTAAATGTTCTATCTTGTGTCCAGTCTTGATGATTTAGCGTCAGGATGACTTACCCTGCACTGTTGTTACAAGGCAGACAGGTAGACAGTTAAGATAAACCAGAATTGGATAAGATTTTAGAACTACATTATAGTTTTATGTTGTCTTGTTTGCACATTCTGCTTTGAAAAGACTCACTGTTACTAAGTACAACATGTTCACGGATCACAACACCATTTCCATTTATGTTGTTGGAAAACAAAAATTGGTGTCATTGGGACTGACTGAGTTACACCTGCATTGCAACTTTTGTATTCTCTTTTTATGTTATATTGCACTGTTTTGTATTATTTAAACATAGCACCTTTTTATTATTCATATTATGAGAGCTGTCACAACTTGCACAAATTCTTAACAGGAATTCTAGTTTTACTTATGTTATTTCATTTAATTGTCACTGTTATTTATGTTACTTTGGTGTGCGTTTGTTTGCGTGTGGGTGTGTTTGATCAACAATTAAACCTTTAAGGTCTGTCATACTGCTGTTGTCATTTTATAATCTAAATCATAACCTTGCTTAAAAAATAAGTCCCTTCAGCTGTTCCCTGCCACAGCAAATCTGAGGCCAAGGGCACCAAAATGGCTACAGCCAGCTCTGAGCCCAATTGAAGGAAATCAGTCACAGCGATGGAGAACTTTAATCCCTGTATCGATTTCTTTCAATGACCGTGTCGTTCATAGGTCATTGTTAAGGTAGTGGTATTTTGTTTGTCTTTTTTTTAATAATTTCTCTTTGATTTCAAGAAAATGCAATGGGTGCCAAAACCGGAGTCTATAGTTGCACTCTAAACATTGCTGGCATCTATCAGAGGGCTCTCCAAGATGTTCCCTTCTTCATAAGCCCCATTGCCCACCACAACTGACATCACATCCATTGTAGTTTTGCACTTGTGGTGGCTTCTTTCTTCTGTGTTGGTAAATCCACTTATTTTATCCTTACCTGTATGAATTATCATGTGTCTGTTTAGGCTGCCCTTTAGTCCAAATCTTTGGCCACACTCAGAACAGACAAATGCATTTTGCCCTGTATGAATTGTCATGTGTTTTTTCATGTTGCCCTTTAGTGCAAATCTATGACCACACTCAAAACAAACAAATGGTTTTTCTCCTGTATGAATTCTCATGTGTGAGTTGAGGTTACTGTTTAGTCCAAATCTTTGACCACACTCAGAACAGACAAATGGTTTTTCCCCTGTATGAATTATCATGTGATTGTTCAGAGTGCTCTTTTGTCCAAATCTTTGACCACACTCAAAACAAACAAATGCTTTTTGCCCTGAATGAATTATCATGTGTCTGCTCAGAGAGCTCTTTCGCCCAAATCTTTGACCACAATCGGAACAGACAAATGCTTTTTCCCTAGTATGAATTATCATGTGTGTGTCCAGATGGCTCTTTAGTCCAAATCTTTGACCACACTCAGAACAGTCAAATGCTTTTTGCCCGGTATGAATTATCATGTGTCTGTTCAGGTTGCTCTTGTGTCCAAATCTTTGACCACACTCAGAACAGACAAATGGTTTTTGTCCTGTATGAATTATCATGTGTGTGTTCAGGTTGCCCTTTTGTCCAAATCTTTGACCACACTCAGAACATTCAAATTGTTTTTGTCCTGTTTGAATTCTAATGTGTTTGTTCAGAGTGCCCTTCTGTTTCTGCCGTTTACTCCAATCAGAACAACTAAACCATTTCCTTCTTGCTTGCCTCTCCTTTTGTAGCTCCGAGTTGTTCATGTGACCAGATGCTTTTCCATACTTAGTGCCTTTAAACTGTTTCTCATAAGTGTTCCTTGAATGAACAATATTGGTATTTTTTTGACAGTTAAAATTTGACTGAGGTTCTCTTGTCTGTTTCCAGTCACAACTGTCATCAGTCTGAGGTCCAGAACTGTCTGACCTCCTGCCACTGGTATCTGGTTGTAAATGACTGTTTGGACCTGAGTTGCTGGCTGGTTGTGGTCCTCCATCGTCCTCTCCATCAGCTTCTGCTGTCAGTGTTCTGTGTACAGATGAGCTGCTGGCTACAGGCTCAGCCTCTGTGCTCTCATCACTTCGGCTTTGATGAAGCTGTGATGACTCTGGTTTTTCATCATCATTTTCACTCTTCACAGGGACGGCAGTGAAACCAAACTCTGTGAGATCTGCCAACTCCAGCTGCTGAAGCTGCTCTCCCTGCTGACTTATCCACAGCTTCTCTTCTTCTTTAATGTCCTCCTGGTCAACACTCAGATTCCATTCCTGGTGTTCAGGGACAGTTTCTTCTTTAATCACCAACAACGGCTGCATGTCTGCAAAGAAACAAATTAACAATAAATGTTAGAACAACACTCATTAAAATAAAGTATCAGAGTGGTGAGTTTGACCTGATGACAGTAAGTTATTGCACTGATGGAACTGATAAAGTGGAAAAGAACATCAGGATTTGTTTTAAATTTCACAAATTGTAATTCACGTCTTTGTCTTCCACAACTGACTATTGGGCACCACAGACTCATTTGAGGGAGGGTGCTAAAAGGGGTAAAATATGATGCATATTATGACTCTTCCAGGGACAGCTCTTGTCTGTCCCCATCAGAAACATGGCACTTTCTCTGAGTTTTTGGGTAAATTACATGGCAAACAAAGTGAAAATTCAAAGAAAATGTGACAATATAGTGGCATGTGGACATGTGTTGTGGTTTGTTTATGATCCAGAGCTCAAACATGTCATTCCGGTTGTGCAGGCGAGAGAAGGCAGCTACTCTCTGGCTAGGTGTACAGGCTAAAAATGACCAAAACAACCTCGACTACGAGGTCTGTTAGAAAAGTATCCGACCTTATTATTTAAAAAAAAAGAACCATATGGATTTGAATCACGTGTGATTGCGTCAGACAAGCTTGAACCCTCGTGCGCATGCGTGAGTTTTTTCATGCCTGTCGGTTGCGTCATTCTTCTGTGAGCAGGCTTTGAGTGAGGTGTGGTCCACCCCTCTCGTCTATTTTTTTATTGCGAATAAATGTCTGAACGATTTGGAGCTTTGCTGCATCAATTTTTTTTCCAGAAACTGTGAGAGACCTCCAGGTGGACACCGTTCGAAAAATTAATATGGCTTTCAGGGATGATTTTATGGGGATTAAACAGATTACGGGGTGTTACTACCGCTTTAAGGATGGCCCACAACTGCTGAGAGCGCGGCGCGCTCCCAGCCCCCATCGACAGGCTGACACCCCGCTGGAACAACCAGATCATTTCCAACGTGAAAGCTTTGTTGATCCGGGACCTCGTCTGACTTTCACAAAAAGGCAGAAGATGTGGACATCAGCACTTTTTCCGGCACATTCCACCGTTACAGGAGTTTTTTTCATGGAAAGAAAAACGGAGGGACGTGCCACGGCGCAGTTCATTACACCGGGTAAAACCACCTCGGTGTTGGTCTCTCAGGACAGCTTTCAGGTGGATTTCAGACGGATTCCGGTTGCGATTGTGCATGAGCTGGATATTGTGAAAAGACGTGATGTCCACGTCTTTTCACAATTCCTGTGCTAGTCAGATGACATACCGGATCAAGACAGCGTCCAGTTTAAAAATGAACGGCACATTTCACTGTTACAAGAGCTTTTGTTATGGAAAGAGAAGCTGCTCCACCGTGTGTCGCGGTGCAGCCGCTCGGCACAAAGCAAGCCGTGATGAAGCCTCACGGGACATGTTCTGGCATGTCCAGCTCATGCACAATCACAATCGGATATTCACACGACTGGAAAGCAACCGGAATCCATCTGAAATCCACCTGAAAGCTGTCCTGAGAGACCAACACTGAGGTGGTTTTCTCCCGCGTAATGAACGGAGCCGTGGCGCGTCTCTCCGCTTTTCTTTCCATGAAAAAAAACTCCTGTAATGGTGGAATGTGCCGGAAAAAGTGCTGATGTCCACATCGCGCTCTCAGCAGTTGTGGGCCGTACTTAAAGCGGCAGTAACACCCCGTAATCTGTTTAATCCCCATAAAATCGTCCCTGAAAGCCATATTAATTTTTCGAATGGTGTCCACCTGGAGGTCTCTCACAGTTTCAGGAAAAAAATTGATGCAGCAAAGCTCCAAATCGTTCAGACATTTATTCGCAATAAAAAATAGACGAGAGGGGTGGACCACACCTTACTCAAAGCCTGCTCACAGGCGAATGACGCAACCGACAGGCATGAAAAAACTCACGCATGCGCACGAGGGTTCAAGCTTGTCTGACGCAATCACACGTGATTCAAATCCATATGGTTTTTAAAAAAAATAATAAGGTCGGATACTTTTCTAACAGACCTTGTATTTGCCTTGTCTTCCCTTTTCCATTGGGAACCAAAAAAACAGCTCTTTCACGACTGCTTCGGTGATTGCAGCCAAAAACAAAACAGTACAGCATTTTTACATCAGACGTTATACTGTTTGTGGGGAGAGACTAATCCCTGGGCGGAGTGTGGGAGTGTCAGCACCAACCTGTCAGAGGATAGGGGTTTCAGCAGAAACTACTTAAACCAGCACATCCACTAGGTGGCAGCAAGTACATTTTTAAGTTTACCGAGCTGAGCGGTTTGTGCTGAAACTCCCCCGCTCCACTCAGAGGTTAGTCTCTCCCGTGTTTGTTCAGGCTGTCCCAACATGTGATCAAATCCTGCGACATCACGCAGAGGATCAAATGAGACTACGCAGCTCCATTGTAATGCTTTATTTTCTGGATATCCACAAAAAAGTATTCCTGAGGTCGGGCTTTACCCGAGCGGCCTCTAGGGGCCTTTTTTTTTGTCAATGGTTCATTTCAGGTCAGCTTGGTCTATACATTTCATTGTTCCAAGCAATGATAGCTGTCAGCTGGCTGACTGAAACAAGCTAGACACAAAACCCAAACCAGTTCATTTCAACAGAGCAGCATACAGACCGAGTGTGTTTTCATCGAGCGGCCAGTCGTGAAGTACGAATTCATGCCTATGGAACGGCCACTTCACCGGAACTGACGTTGCGCCGACCTTGAGAATAGGATGTTGCATGTTGTGCGATATGTTTGACACCTGTGGTACATGGCAAATGCCAAGTGAACATGTCCGGATGCACCTGGACACCCCCTGACCCAGGGGGTGTCATTTCTGCACACTTCCCCATTTACACTATTCAGGTTGACATGTCACCCCTGACAGCAAAACCGTCAAGTTACCAAGGAAAAGTGCCCTAGGTTGAGTTGCTGATGGGACCTGAAGAAAATAATGGATTTTATTCATTTAAATCATATCGATTTGAATTAATTTTGCAGTGATGAACAAATTCTGAGAACAAAGATAATTATTCTTCCTCTGCTCATAACCAGAGCTGCTCGTACCCGTGTACAACAGGTTACCGATGTTGACCTTTTAGTGCCAAGTGTTGGATCAAAATAAACCAAACCTCTATGTGCCAGAATCCACAAATCACTGGCACCAGAATCCTTTCATTTACCTTTGTTCATTTCTAAATTCAAAGTCTTGCTGAGCTTGGACAAACGGAGTCGAAACATTGAGGGTGGTGACGTCACTTTCCTTCAGGCATAAATTATCCAGAGATTTTACAGAATATGGAGAATTTTATGTGTATCTTTCATCAAAATCCTTCTCATCCACTTGTGTAAGTATTAACAGAATGAGGAAAATATTTGATTAAAAACAGCATCCAGCCCTTTACCTCTTTTGTTCTCTTCTTTTAAATGACACATTTCTTCTTCCTGGTCTGTGATCATTTCTTCATCAGCAGGTGTTAGCTGTAGTTTCAACATTTCCCTCAGCTGCTGGACTTCAGACATGTCTGTAGAAAGACTTTAAAACACACAAAAGAGAGAGAGAGTCAACGACCAAGTGGAGGAAAGACTAAAAACAGGCCGATTTAATCATCTGCTGCCCAGGCTGACCAATCACAAGTGAGAGACAACACAGAAATGTCCCTGTGCTGGGACAAACATCCTAAAGCAGGAGACACCAAACCTGATTTCCTTACGTGCTGTAACCAACTGATTACAGAGAGAAAGAGAATGAGTGAGTGAGTGAGAATGAGAGAAATTATATTAATGTCCATAAGATGTTTGTTTAAATAAAGCTAAGATTTTATTGTCATTTATATAGTGCCAAATCACAACAAAGCTGCTTCAAGGAGCGTCACAAAAGTAAGGTCTAACCTTACCAACCGCTATCACACAGGTGACAGCGGTAAGGAAAAACTCCCGCTGATGATTTGAGGAAGAAACCTCAAGCAGACCAGACTCAAAGGGGTGACCCTCTGCTTGGGCCATGCTACCGACACAGTTTACAGGAAATTTTGGAAAATTATGGGAGTCCATGCCTTTGCACAGGACAAGAGGCCTGCAACTGAAGACATCACTCCTATCTCTGGATGGAGCCGCACCTCAAACAGAGAGAAAAAAAAAATCAGGTATCGGAAAGACAACGAATACAGTATAATTTGTCAGCATTTAGCAACAAGAAAAACAGAAGAAATACTAAGGTGATCGCCGGCCACTAGCTCTAAGCTTCACTAAAAGACCCAGACTTTAGATAAAGTTGAGGCTATGGCCCACTCTCTTTACTAATAAGATGAATTTTAAAGGGTAGAAAGCAGTAACACACTATGCGAGTATGCTAGCCATACAAAAGGGAAAATAAGTGCGTCTTAAGTCTGGACTTGAAAGTCTCTACAGAATCTGACTGTTTTATTGATGCAGGGAGATCATTCCACAAAGCAGGTGCATGATAAGGGAAACCTCTGTGACCCACAGACTTTTTATTCACCCTAGGGACACAAAGTAGTCCTGTGCCCTGAGAACACAGAGCCTGGGCCGGTACGTAGGGTTTAATTAGGTCAGCTAAGTAGGAAGGTGCTGGTCCATGAATAATTTTATAGGTTAGTTACAGAACCTTAAAATCTGATCTCACAGGGACAGGAAGTCAGTGAGACATGCCAAAATGGGTCTAATTTGGTCAAACTTTCTGCTTCCTGTCAAACATCTGGCAGCAGCATTTTGAACCAATTGGAGACCCCTAATGCTGGACTGCGGTAAACCACAAAATAGAACATTGCAGTAGTCCAATCTAGAAGAAACAAATGCATGAATCAGGGTCTCAGCATCATCCATAGACAGGATGGGATGAATCTTCGCTATATTTCGCAGGCAGAAGAAAGTAGTCCTCGTAATATCTGTAATGTGGAGGTCAAAGAACAACATAGGATCAAAAATTACCCCAAGCCTCCTCACTTTGTCAGTGTTATGTATGACACACGACTCTGGGCTAATCGTTAGCTGGTCAAATTTATGCTGATGACTCACTGGACCAAGAACCATCATTTCAGTCTTATCAGAGTTTAAAAGTAGAAAATTGCTAGACTGTCTTTTCACTTTTCACTGATGCAAGGCAATCAGTCTAATGCTGCGTTTACACATAGGCAGGACGCATTACAAATGTCATATTTGCCTCATTCTTGGCATATTCCTGGCATTTTTAACATGACTTAATGCATCTGAATAGGTTTCTTAATAGTGCGTGTTGGTGCGTGATATGCGTGATTTTCGTGGAGCATATTTTTGGCTGTCAAAAAAAATCTTCCACAAATGTCACGCACCATCCTCATTTCACCTCATGTCGTGGAGGTCGCAACTGAGCGTGTTGATCCGTCTTGATTAGAGGTGATCCTTAATAGAGCGTGACAGTGTTCTTCTCTGACATGCACACAATTAAACCCCGCTGCACTGCATTCAGTTTCATTGCTGCAGTATGCCGAAGGAGGACACTGACACCAAGTCGGCTAAAAGTTTTGTTCCAATGCTCCTCAGCGCGCTCCTGCAGGTGTTCCACCTGATGTTTGGAAAAATGAGCAAGACGAGAGCCGCGTGGAGCCACACATGTGGCTCTCTCCATCTCCTCCTCTCTGCACCACTCCATGGCACAGCGCCCAACTAAGCATGTAATCACAAAGTTCTTCCGGTGTGGACTTTGAGGAACAAACTGGAAAGATCTGAATTGTTCAGCAACTGACGGTTGGATGAATATGGGTGTGTGTGTGGAGACAATTCGTCTCATTCACAACGTGACAGAACTTAATGCGCTATTACGCGCCATAGCGCACAACAACACGGAACATTATTCTTGACCTTCTTACCTAAGGTTAGAAGTAGTATAACTGTACAAAACCCAGTGAGAACGACTGGTCAGGTATGATGTCAACCATGCAAGGACACTCCCAGTAATCCAAAAATGATATGATGGTGATAAGACAGTGATAAAATAAATTCAAGTGTTCTGAACTTACACAGACAGTGCTCAGGAAGACAAAAGAAAACACTAAAGGTGCCCTGACATTTGCACGACTGATCTGCGCAATTGCACGCACTTAGTCGTGACAATCCCAGCCACTGCGTTCCCAGCTGGATGCCCCGCATTGTGCGCTGGATGCTTGCATATATAAAATAATTATTTTGTAGCAGATTAATCATTTTCTCTCTGAGTTGGCTGTTGAAAAGGCCTTGTTCAATGTTCACTTGAAGTTCATGTAATTCATGTGTGATGGAGATTTTGAAGATTTAAACATTTTCTTTGCACACATGCACAAAGCTGTGTACCGTTTACAACAGTTTACAATGAGTTTATAACTAGTTTACTCTCGTGCACGACAGAGTGTGTGCAAGTGCGTGGCATCTTAAGACATTGTTCCCATTTTGTGGCAAAGTAACAGGAAAATTTCATTTACAATGGGACATTTGAAAAATATTGTGGCAACAAATTTAAAACTTTAATTGTAATAAAAAACATTGTCTGTAAGGTGCCCTGACACTTGCCTGAGTTTGATACATGCACTTGCACGCACTGTGTCGTGCAAGAGAGTAAACTCTTCTTTAACAGGTGTAGACTGAATGTGAGAGAGGCGCCGGCGCGTGCAACTGCACAAGGAGAATTTTGAAATGTTCAAAAAAATCTTTCACGCATAAATGCCGTGCAACGTGGCGTGATCTGTTCACCAACACTACTTGCAACTCGTCAAGTCAAGTAAAGAAGTGAACAGAGTGAGTGGCCGCATCACCACTTCACATCAGAGCGCAGCTCATGTGAACGATTATAACAAGATGCTATAATCTATCATAAACATACTTTTACAACTGCAGACAAGAAGGAAAGAACATGCAACCGTTTTACCAAGCCATGACAATGTAAACATGACAAATAATTACCTTTGTAGACTGCTCCAAATGCTTTCTCCAACTCATTAGGTGTGCGCACGCAAATGGCTCGGCTGGAGTGCTCCTCTCTGATTCAGGAAGCAATAGAGCTGTTTCCAGCAGCCAACTTGCAGAGAAAATGATTGCGTGCATGGCAGCCAGTGGAACAAAGCATGGCGTCCAGCTGTGAACACGGGGGTGGGATCATCATGACGATGTGCGTGCAAGTGCATGCATCAAAGTCGTACAAGTGTTAGGGTACCTTTAGTTTTCATTTAGATAGGGCAATCACCAAAGGAGGTGATGGTCTAGTGGTTAAGGTGTTGGGCTTGAGTCCAGAAGATCATGGGTTCAAATCCCGCCTGACTGGAAAATCACTAAGGGCCCTTGGGCAAGGCCTTTAATCCCCTATTGCTCCCGGTGTGTAGTGAGCGCCTTGTGTGGCAGCACCCTGACACCGGGGTGAATGTGAGGCATAATTGTAAAGCACTTTGAGCGTCTGATGCAGATGGAAAAGCGCTATATAAATGCAGTCCATTTACCATTTTACCATTTATTTTTACAATTCTATGATTGCAATTACAATTCGTTGCAGAAATAATCCACTTCTTGTCTTTCGTAAACATTAGTCTTTCATGCAAACATGCATCCAGTGACACTGAACAGATACCCCACTGAAGCAGAGGCAACTGAAACTTGTTCATGTCCTCATGCCAGAATAGATTTGAAAAATACAAGTTCTTGTTGCATTTCAAAGTATAAGTCGCTCAAAGGTTGTGTTCTTCAGCAAGCACCAGTCTGGTCCAAAAATGCATCCAGCAATACTAAATAGGTGCTTAACTGGAGCAGAGGTGGCTCAAATTTACAAGTGTTGTGAGGTCAGACTTGCCAAGATGGGAAGTTTGAACTGGTGAGCCTTCCAGTAGACAAGAATGTCTGAAGATTGGGGCTCCAGAAGCTCACAGAGAAAGCAGGCCTCACAAAGAAATTCTGCTTGTGTATGTCTGCCCTTTGTCTTGGCTATTGATAAGAAAAGGTTCCATCAATTCATAGTGAAAGCAGTTGTTGAGGATGCTTGGAGGGGCAATTGTTGCATTGTTCTGAAACAGGTGTTAATGTTCATGAATGTAAGGCGTGGTTGTAAGTTGGAGGCTACATGTATTCCTATTAGGATGATAATTAGAGTTTACAATTGGTCTGCCGTACAGTATTGGGCGACCAGTGAAACGTCAAACAATCTCCTTGCATATTGTTGGTACTAATGGAAAAGAAATCTTCGGAACAATTTTGTTATCCATTTTAGATAAGCAATTTTATTTGAGAGTAATCTTGACAGAATTCTCACAATTACATTTTTTCTCCAAAGATTACAATTACTTTTACAATTATCTACTTTGGTTAAAATTACAGATTACATGAAAAAAGTAATGAGTATAATCGAGTATGATTACAGATTGTGATTATCCCATGTCTGATCAGATCTGCTGTGGCAACCCTGACCAAAAAAGAGAGAAGCTGAGAGAACGTACGATGGTTAGGGTAAGTGGACCCATTCAGCCCACCAAAATTTAAGTTTCACTATTTTTGCTACATTGGGGAAAATAAGTATTTGATCCACTGTGAATTTTGCCAGTTATCCCACCTACAAAGAATGTAGAGGTCTGTAATTTTAATCATAGGTACACTTCAACTGTAAGAGACAGAATCTTAAAAAAAATAATCTGAAAATCACATTGTATGATTTTTAAATAATTCATTTGCATGAAATAAGTATTTGATCCAACAGAAAAACAAACCTTAATATTTGGTACAGAAACCTTTGTTTTCAGTTACAGAGGTCAAATGTTTCCTGTAGTTCTTGACCAAGTTTACACACACTGCAGCAGGGATTTTTGGTCCACTCATCCATACAGATCTTCTCCAGATCCTTCAGGGTTGGAGTTTCAGCTCCCTCCAAATATTTTCTATTGAGTTCAGGTCTGGAGACTGGCCAGGCCACTCCAGGACTTGAAATGCTTCTTACGGAGCCCCTCCTTAGTTGCCCTGGCTGTGTGTTCAGGTCATTGTCATGCTGGAAGACCCAGCCATGACCCATCTTCAATGCTTTTACTGAGGGGAGCAGGTTGTTTGCCAAAATCTCACAATACATGACCCCATCCATCCTCCCTTCAATACGGTGCAGTCGTCCTGTCCCCTTTACAGAAAAGCACCCCCAAAAATTATGTTTCTACCCCCATGCTTCATGGTTGGGATGGTTTTCTTGGGATTGTTCTCATCCTTCAAACATGGCGCGTAGAGTTGATACCAAAAAGCTCTATTTTGGTCTCATCTGACCACATGACCTTCTCCCATGCCTCCTTTGGATCATCTAGATGGTCATTGGTGAACATCAAACAGACCTGGACATGTGCTGGCTTGAGCAGGGGGACCTTGCTGCCCTGCAGGAGTTTAAACCATGACAGCATCATGTGTTACTAATGTAATCTTTGTGACTGTGGTTCCAGCTCTCTTCAGGTCATTGACCAGGTCCTCCCATGCAGTTCTGGGCTTTCTCAGAATCATTCTTACCCCACAAGATAAGATCTTGCATGGAATCCCAGACTGAGGAAGATTGACAGTCATCTTGTGTTTCTTTGATTTTCTAAGAATTACTCCAACAGTTGTTGTCTTCTACCAAGCTGCTTGCCTGTTGTCCTGTAGCCCATCCCAGGCTTGTGCAGGTCTAGAATTTTGTCCCTGGTGTCCTTAGACAGCTCTTTGGTCTTGGCCATGGTGGACAGGTTGGAGTGTGATTGACTGAGTGTGTGAACAGGTGTCTTTTATACAGGTAACAAGTTCAAACAGGTGCAATTAATTAAACAGGTAAAGAGTGCAGAATAAGAGGGTTTCTTAAAGAAAAACTAAGGTCTGTGAGAGACAATTTTTGCTGGTTGTTAAGTGATCAAATACTTACAACCCCTGGCAAAAATTATGGAATTACCGGCCTTGGAGGATGTTCATTCAGTTGTTTAATTTTGTAGAAAAAAATCAGATCACAGACATGACACAAAACTAAAGTCATTTCAAATGGCAACCTTCTGGCTTTAAGAAACACTATAAGAAATCAGGAAAAAAAAATTGTGGCAGTAGGTAACGGTTACTTTTTTAGACCAAGCAGAGGGAAAATATATGGAATCACTCAACTGAGGAAAAAATTATGGAATCACCCTGTAAACTAACACCTGCATCAAATCAGATCTGCTCGTTAGTCTGCATCTAAAAAGGAGTGATCACACCTTGGAGAGCTGTTGCACCAAGTGGACTGACATGAATCATGGCTCCAACACGAGAGATGTCAATTGAAACAAAGGAGAGGATTATCAAACTCTTAAAAAGGGTAAATCATCACGCAATGTTGCAAAAGATGTTGGTTGTTCACAGTCAGCTGTGTCTAAACTCTGGACCAAATACAAACAACATGGGAAGGTTGTTAAAGGCAAACATACTGGTAGACCAAGGAAGACATCAAAGCGTCAAGACAGAAAACTTAAAGCAATATGTCTCAAAAATCGAAAATGCACAACAAAACAAATGAGGAACGAATGGGAGGAAACTGGAGTCAACGTCTGTGACCGAACTGTAAGAAACCGCCTAAAGGAAATGGGATTTACATACAGAAAAGCTAAACGAAAGCCATCATTAACACCAAACAGAAAAAAACAAGGTTACAATGGGCTAAGGAAAAGCAATCGTGGACTGTGGATGACTGGATGAAAGTCATATTCAGTGATGAATCTCGAATCTGCATTGGGCAAGGTGATGATGCTGGAACTTTTGTTTGGTGCCGTTCCAATGAGATTTATAAAGATGACTGCCTGAAGAGAACATGTAAATTTCCACAGTCATTGATGATATGGGGCTGCATGTCAGGTAAAGGCACTGGGGAGATGGCTGTCATTACATCATCAATAAAAGTTTACATTGATATTTTGGACACTTTTCTTATCCCATCATTTGAAAGGAGGATTGGGGATGATGATATCATTGATAATGATAATGCATCTTGCCATAGAGCAAAAAATGTGAAAACATTCCTTGCAAAAAGACACATAGGGTCAATGTCATGGCCTGCAAATAGTCCGGATCTTAATCCAATTGAAAATCTTTGGTGGAAGTTGAAGAAAATGGTCCATGACAAGTCTCCAACCTGCAAAGCTGATCTGGCAACAGCAATCAGAGAAAGTTGGAGCCAGACTGATGAAGTGTACTGTTTGTCACTCATTAAGTCCATGCCTCAGAGACTGCAAGCTGTTATAAAAGCCAGAGGTGGTGCAACAAAATACTAGTGATGTGTTGGAGCGTTCTTTTGTTTTTCATGATTCCATAATTTTTTCCTCAGAATTGAGTGATTCCATATTTTTTTCCCTCTGCTTGGTCTAAAAATGTAACCGTTACTGACTGCCACAATTATTTTTCCTGATTTCTTATAGTGTTTCTTAAAGCCAGAAAGTTGCCATTTGAAATGACTTTAGTTTTGTGTCATGTCTGTTATCTGCTTTTTTTCTACAACTGAATGAACATCCTCCGAGGCCGGTGATTCCATAATTTTTGCCAGGGTTTGTAGTAATTAGTTGATGTACAATTCAAAAGATGTCATTAACAAATTTTAGGGAAAAAGTCAAATGTCTGGAATGGGCTTAATTGGTACCATGGTAACCTTTAAGCCTATGTGTGTTCCAAATAAACCCATAACATCATATATTTACATACTATTTAAATTCATATTTACATATTAAAATTCACATCTGCCTATATGTCTCCCTGTCTATCTATCTAGTAAAGTTGATCAGTAATTTAAACTCACACAGTGAGCTGTTACTTTTAAACAGAAAAAAATGTCTTTAACTTGTAGTAGAGGAAATTCTCTATTGAAATACATGAGCTGGACTTATATGGAGCATGCTGGGCTTAAATGGTTCCACCGTGAGGAATGCTTAAAAAAAGACAGTGCTTTCCATTCAAAATGTAAGATATGCTCAAAAAATACGCATGGAGCCTAAATACAGTTTGCATCAAACAATGCAGCAGTTACTACTGTGCACACATTCATAAAGTTTTTGACATTGAATATTAGCATGTGCTCACTGTAGTTTGCATGCATTTTGATGGGATGTACCACTTAAGCCCACCTGTAAAAAAAAGTTAATTTATGAAATTAATCAGCTCCACAGAACAATTTGTGATGCATTTATCTAAATATCAATGTTAAATGAATAACAAAATGCTTAATACTATATTTGTAGCGGACAACCTTAGTTCTTGTGGCAGAGTAGCATTCTCGCAGTCGGCATTACGTCACGCGTGACGCATTTTCTAGGTGCCATCTTTGTTTGGGGGAAATGCGAGCACATCCGCAAAGTTCATTGTTTCTCTACTTCCAAGTTTGTTTTTTTGATGATGTATCTGTACAAAGAAAATTTGCAACCTGAGGCACGGAATCGATACAGAAAAAAGCTGGAGTTGGCAGGAATCCGAAAATACCTGTATAAGATTATTGCAGACGACTGGTTAGATGATCCTAAATAATAGCCAGAGATGTGTGTGTGTGTATATATATATATATATATATATATATATATATATATATATATACACACACACACACACACACACACACACACACTTGTATATGCCTTACATTCATATATATATCTACAACAAAGTTTGATAAATGATTGATAGTATCTATTGATCGGCTTCATCTGAACTGTCCTTCATTTATCATCATAAACCACAGTTTGTCATATTTATTTTTCTGATATTTGGTGTTCAGTCTATAATAAGAACTCCAACACAAACTAACAGCTATCATTTGGATGTGGTGGATAGTAATGTGCAATATAAATGATATACAATATAAACGATATAAAAATGGTCTATGACAGAGATTTTAATTACATGCTCTATCGTGGTAACGCATGTTCATGACATCGACTACCCGTGACCTGCTGCTGCATGCATCAAACAACATGGCGGAAGGCGAAACGGAGCGACAAGAACTCGTGAAAAAGACCGGTGCAACTTCCATTATTTGGAATTGGTTTGGATTTAAACCGTCCGACGACGAGCAGAAAACAATACTCTGCAGAATGTGTGGGGCAACAGTTTTAGCTAAGATCTGCAATACAACTGATCTGTTCTACCACCTCAAAGCATAACACGCCACTGAATACCAAGAGTGCCAGCGAATGCAGGCGGCCCCAAGCTAGAGTCACAAGAACATGGGACAGAAACAACAGAGACTGAACCAGTCCTCCATTGAATAATCATTGTCAAAAGGTACTCCTTACAATCGGAAAAGCCTGCGATGGAACAACATTACGAGGGCTATAACTGTTTACTTGTGTAAGGACATGGTACCCTTTCAAACCGTAGAGAGACGCGGCTTTAAAACCATGATCGGAGCTATTGAGCCACGATACGAGCTGCCAAGCCGCAAATACTTTACAGAAACAGAGATGCCAAGATTAGATTCCAAGCTTCGCGAAAAGGTTGAAAGAGAGCTTTGTGGTTTTAAGTACTTTGCCACTACAGCGGACCTTTGGTCGAGCTGAACCATGGACCCTTTCCTCAGCCTGACCATTCACTATATAACGAACGGATGATTGGAATCTTGGCAGCCGGTGTTTGCAGACATCGTACTTCCCTACTGAACATACGGCCGAGGAGATAGCACAAGGACTCAAAGACGCGCTTGAGTCATGGGGTTTTAAGGAAGAATGCCAAGTGTGCATCACCACTGATAATGGAGCGAACGTGGTCAAAGCAGCGTCTCTGAATGACTGGACCAGGCTGCAGTGCTTTGGACATAGGCTAAACCTCGCCATCGGTAGGTTAAATATTTAGTGCATAATGTTATAATATTTTAACATCCTGCTGTAGCAGGGGTGGGTATCGAGAACCGGTTCCTTTCGGGTATCGTTAAGAAATTATTATTATTATTATTATATTATCAATAACCTTTTTACTTAATGATTCCCTTATCGGTCCTTCAGAGTGGCCGTTGTTTTTGGGGGTGTTTGTCAGGAAAATTATAATTTCTCTACATTGATTACAGACCCTGCAGCGGGTCTGTAATCAACTTTTCTGCAGCGCGGCTTTGTTTTGAACCTTGAACCAATTGAAGCAGTGATTCGCAGATCGAACCAGTGCTTTGATCACTGCTTCATTGATTAATTTTTTTATTTCGCTTTCCCCCGCTAAAACCCTAAAGAGCATATGGTTGTGAGTATTATTTACCTTTTTATGTTAAAGCGACCTGTTATGGTCTTCTGAAACTTAATATATGTACGAGGGTAGGCTGAAAAGTTCTAAGGCTCACTATGATAGTTAACTGCATCATAGTGAGCCTTAGAACTTTTCAGCCTACCCCCGTATTTTAGAACTTAAAAACGGGACTAATGCTAACACGTTAGCATATCTATGGCATTTTCAATGTTAATGTTAGCAATAAGCAGTTGCAGCTGTCAAGCGTTTGTTGTCGTAAAAGAGTCAAATGTGCATGTAATACGGCATATTGCATCTGTGTTTAGAGATGTAGTACATATATAGCAAATGCTTTATATTTGTGGCATTTGGTTTAAGTGAAGTGTGTGAGTGTGTAGGTATGCGGGTGTGTGTGAGCGTGCATGTGCGTATGTGTGCATGCATGAGAGAGATGGAGAGTGAGATTTAATTAACAAATAATATCTTATTTATCAACAGAAAAAAGTGTGAAGGACCCCCAAATCAACCGTGCTGTTGCCTTATGCAAGAAGATTGTAAGTTCCTTTTCCCACTCTTGGAAAAGAAGAAAAGCATTGAAGAAAGCCCAGGTTGAGCACAATCTTCCCTTACAGCATCTCATCACAGAAACTCCCACAAGGTGGGGGTCACAACAGATGATGATCCAGAGGGTGCTTGAGCAAGAGAAGGCCCTATCACAGGTACTGAAAGCAGACAAGAAAACCAGACACCTGGTACCCACGTGGCAAGATACAGATGTCCTGGAAAACATGAGCAAGACCCTTGGCCCACTGCTTGAGTTCACTGACGCGCTGTCTGGGGAACAGTATGTCAGCGTGTCATACATTAAACCCGTTCTCCACCTTTTCAATAACACTGTTCTTACTGCAGCTGATGATGATGCAGAGCTGACCAAGGACATGAAAAGGATCATCCTAGAGTACTTAAATGAGAAGTACTCAGACCCAGAAACTGTTGATTTGATTGATATGGCCTCACTGACCGACCCACGGTTTAAAGATACATATATAGCTGATGACCGCAAGATGTTCATCAAGACCAGAGCAGTAGCAGAAATTCAGTCACTGCTGGCGGTGCAAGCTGTAATGGTCACAGAGCCACACACAAGCAAGAGGCTGCAGCTGCTGGTGTTGAAGCTGCTGAAGTTGCTGTTGAGACAGAATCGAAGAAAGTCAAACGGAGCCTGGGAAGCTTTTTCAAAAAGGCCTCTGATGGCACAGGTGCTCTCGCTGACAGAGACGCCATCGAAGGGGAGCTAAAAAGTTACCTGAGGACCATGCCGGTTGATGGAAAGACTGACCCCCTGGGCTGGTGGCGGCTGCACCAAGTTAATTTTCCCAGGGTGGCAAGACTCTCTGTATCCCGGCCACAAGTGCCCCTTCCGAAAGGGCATTTAGCACAGGGGGCAACATAGTTACATGCCACCGATCTCTGTTGAACCCAGAGACTGTAGACAAGCTTGTATTTCTGGCGAATAATCTTTAGAGCGTAACAAATGTCAAATGATGTAAACAAGTCTCAGTGAGTTCCCAGCTTTACCATTTATGTCGTGTTATGTTGTATCTTACTATACAACAGCTGAGATCAAAAGTTTTAAAGATGGTGTGAAATTTATATTATTCATGTTTTTGTTTTTTTTTTTGTTTTTTTGTTTTTTTAACAAAGAGACCAAATTTTCTGTTCTTTGCCACTTTATGCCTTCTATACTGTTTGCACTTTTTTTTTGTTTATGGCATGGCACTACTGCAAAGAAACCTTTATACTTGAAAAAATGCTGTTTAGTTTACATATGTGCCTTATACTGTAAGTATTCCAATTGTGTTTTCATTTTGCACCTTAATGGTTTCATTTGAAGTATATGTGCACTACACTGATACATTTAAAAAGGCTATGCCTAATACTGGAAGTATTAACCTCCTTCACAGTACCAGTTCAGGTAACAAAATTTAACTATGTTGAAAGGATTTTCAGTACAGTGTCTGTTCTTTAAAAAGACACCTCTTTTGTTTTTGTTTTTATTTATATCAACATTATGTCTACTTCTTCTTCTTCGCCTTTCGGCTGTTCCCGTTAGGGGCGCCACAGCAGATCAATTGTTTCCATCTCCCCCTGTCCTCTGTATCTTCCTCTGTCACACCAACCACCTGCATGTCCTCCCTCAGCACATCCATAAACCTCCTCTTTGGCCTCCCTCTTCTCCTCCTGCCTGGTGGCTCCATCCTCAGCATCCTTCTCCCTATATACCCTGGGTCCCTCCTCTGCACATGTCCAAACCATCTCAATCTCGCCGCTCTGACTTTGTCTCCAAACCGTCCCACCTGAGCTGTCCCTCTGATATGTTCATTCCTAATCTTGTCCATTCTCGTCACTCCCAAAGAGAATCTCAACATCTTCAGCTCTGCCACCTCCAGCTCCGCCTCCTGTCTTTTTGTTAGTGCCACCGTCTCTAAACCGTACAACATAGCTGGTCTCACTACTGTTTTGTAAACTTTCCCCTTCACTCTTGCTGATATTCTTCGGTCACAAATCACTCCTGCCACCTTTCTCCATCCACTCCACCCTGCCTGCACTCTCTTCTTCACCTCTCTACCACACTCTCCATTACTTTGAACAGTTGATCCCAAATATTTAAACTCATCTACTTTCACGACTTCTACTCCTTGTAACTGCACTATTCCACTGGGCTCCCTCCCATTCACACACATGTACTCAGTCTTGCTTCTACTGACTTTCATTCCCCTTCTCTCCAAAGCATATCTCCACTTCTCCAGACTAGACTCAACTTGCTCTCTACTCTCACTACAGATCGCAATGTCATCTGCAAACATCATAGTCCATGGGGACTCCTGTCTGATCTCATCCGTCAACCTGTTCATCACCACTGCAAACAAGAAAGGACTCAGAGCTGATCCTTGGTGTAATCCCACCTCCACCTTGAATGAGTCTGTCATTCCGACTGTGCATCTCACCGCTGTCACACTATTCTTGTACATGTCCTGCACTACCCTAACATACTTCTCTGCCACTCCAGACTTCCTCATACAATACCACAACTCTTCTCTTGGCACCCTATCATAAGCTTTTTCTAAATCCACAAACACACAATGTAACTCTTTCTGTCCTTCTCTGTACTTCTCCAACAGTATTCTCAGAGCAAACATTGCATCTGTAGTGCTCTTTCTTGGCATGAAACCATATTGCTGCTCACAGATCTTAACCTGTTTTCTAAGCCTAGCTTCTACTACTCTTTTCCATAACTTCATGCTGTGGCTGATCAGCTTTATGCCTCTGTAGTTACTGCAGCTCTGCACATCACCCTTGTTCTTGAAAATAGGAACCAGCACACTTCGTCTCCACTCCTCAAGCAACCTCTCACTTTCCAGGATTTTATTAAACAATCTGGTTAGAAACTCTACTGCCATCTCTCCTAGACATTTCCATGCCTCCACTGGAATGTCATCTGGGCCAACTTCATAGCAGCCCGCACTTCTTCCTTGCTAATCTCTTGTACTTCCTGATTTACTCTCACCACATCATCCAGCCTTTTCTCTCGCTCATTTTCTTTATTCATCAGCTCTTCAAAATATTCCCTCCACCTTCTCAGCACACACTCCTCACTTGTCAGCACATTACCATGTGCATCTTTTACCACCCTAACCTGCTGCACATCCTTTCCAGCTCTGTCCCTTTGTCTGGTCAATCCGTACAAGTCCTTTTCTCCTTCCTTACTATTCAACTTCTTGTACAGCTCGCAATATGCCTTTTCCTTCGCTTTTGCCACTTCTCTTTTCGCCTTACGCCGCATCTCCCTGTACTCCTGTCTACTTTCTTCATCTCTCCAACTATCCCAAAACTTTTTCGCCAACCTCTTTCTCCTTATGCTTTCCTGGACCTCTTCATTCCACCACCAAGTCTCCTTGTCTTCCTTCCACTGTCCAGATGTCACACCCAGTACTGTCCGAGCTGTCTCCCTCACAACATCTGCAGTACTTTTCCAGTTGTCCAAAATTGCTTCCCCTCCAACCAGTGCTTCTCTCACCTGCTCACTAAATTTCATACAACAGTCTTCCTCCTTCAGCTTCCACCATCTGATCCTTTGTTGAGCTCTCACGCTCTTCTTCTTCTTTACCTCTAAAGTCATCCTACAAACAACCATCCTATGCCATCTAGCGACACTCTCTCCTGCCACCACCTTACAGTCTCTGATTTCTTTTAGCTTGCATCTCCTATAAAGAATGTAGTCCACTTGTGTGCACCTTCCTCCACTCTTATGTTACCCTGTGCTCCTCCCTTTTCTTAAAGTAGGTATTCACCACAGCCATTTCCATCCTTTTTGCAAAATCAACTACCATCTGTCCTTCCCCATTCCTATCCTTGATACCATATCTACCCAAAACTTCTCATCACCTCTGTTCCCTTCACCAACATGCCCATTGAAGTCCGCTCCTATCACCACTCTTTCATGCTTGGGCGCACACTCCACCACCTCATCCAACACACTCCAGAAATCTTCTTTCTCCTTCATCTCACAACCTACCTGTGGGGCATATGCACTGATGATATTCATCATCACCCCTTCAATTTCCAACTTCACACTCATCACCCTGTCACACACTCGCTTAACCTCCAACACACTTTTAACATACTCTTCCTTTAAAATGACCCCAACACCATTTCTCTTCCTGTCCTCACCATGGTACAACAACTTGTACCCACCGCAGATGCTCCTGCTCTTACTTCCCTTCCACTTGGTCTCTTGCACACACAATATATCTACCTTTCTCCTCTCCATCATATCAGCCAGCTCTCTCCCTTTACCAGTCATACTACCAACATTCAAAGTCCCCACTCTCATTTCCACCCTTCTAGTTTTCTTCTTCTCCCGCTGTTCGTGGCAACGTTTTCCTCCTCTTCTTCGTCGTCTTCGCCCAGCAGTAGCCCAATTTCCACCGGCACCGTTGTGCAACAGCACCAGTGGCGGATGTTGTTAACCCGGGCCGCAGCCGATCCGGTATGGGAATTTGATTCTTAGTCTGAATTGTTGGGTTGCCTTGTTTTACGCCGGATGCCCTTCCTGAAGCAACCCTCATTTATCCGGGCTTGGGACCAGCACTCAGAATGTACTGGCTGCACACCCCATGTGGCTGAGTTATCAACATTATGTCTACAGCTTTCTGTATTATTACAGTGGGGGCATAATAAATGTTGTATGCCTACATTCTATGTTCTTTCTTTCAATATATTTAGCCGTTTGGCTTTCCTCAGGGTCTATGTAACCTGTTCTGAAATGATTTATCATATAATTTATGTATCGTGATAATATCGTTATCGCAAGAGGTTGCAGTGTGTATCGTGATATGGATTTTTGGCCATATCGCCCATCCCTAGTGGTGGAGTTGGTCTGAAATAAAGTTTAGTGGACAAACCTGCTGTGGATCAGCGAACTTCAGGCTTGAAAACAGCATCCAGCACGTTGACTAGTTTCTTCTCTTCTTTAAATCCACTCGTTTCTTCTTGCTGCTCTGCGATCTGTTTGTTTCTACCAACTCAAATATCTCGGCTTCATTAGCAGCAGTTAGCCGCTGTTTCAACAACCTTCTCAGCTCTTCCACCTTTTCGCGCTAACTTCACCTTTTCTTCTTCCGGTTTACTGTCGAGCTTTGTGCTTCTGGAGCTCTTCAAAAAACATATTCGAGGATAACAGAATTAAGTTTGGTCTGTTCAGAGAAGAGTTTCCAACGTCTCCAGCTAACTAGCTTTAGCCTCGGACGACAACAAGGAAACAGTTCTTCGTTGCATTACCGCCACCTACTGGACTGGAGTATGAACAAGCGCCTCGCAGACACGAGAAAAAGAAAATAAATATATATTCTCTCCATCAGTCCTGTAATTTAAAGATGTTGAGCTGTTGTGTTTTTCAATGTGCTCTTCACTCTGCTGTCATTGTCAGAGTGCAGCAGATAATCAATAAATGACTGTGACTTTGCTCCTGTGAGCAGTTTCCTGTCAGTCAAACAAACTGAAGGCTGTGTGTGAGTTTGTTCCTCCATGATAAGATACAGTATTCCAGTCCTTTATGATGACAACACCAACAGTTTCCGGACCTAGGAAGGAGTTTGGAAGTCGATGGAACTGATTATGTTTTAATGGAGATGAGAAAAACTATGAGTTATAGGGAAACTATCTCACACACCTGCATCTCAAAAGAGGTGACGAGGATGCAGATGAGACAATGAAAGAAATGAAGGTGTTTGTTGAACTGATTCAAGTGTTGGATGATAAAAGTCTGTCACTTGTGATGAGAGATGCAGCGGACGACAGCAGGAAGGTGCTTCAGATTCTCAGAGACCATGATGCTGGTAAAGTGAAGCCACGTGTGATCAGCCTGGATACAGAGCTGACATCCCTTCAAAAAGCTGTTCATGAGAGCATCACAGATTTGAGACTTTGGTTTATTTAAGAGTTTTGACTCAAGTTTCAAGCTGCAGAAGCACATATTGGAGCTGCTGATGGACAGAGGACCAACAGGATTGTGTTGAAGAAGGGGGCAGCCAACGTTCACTTGATTGACAGCAGAGGACCTGCGGTGGACACGATACTGATGGAGGTGTTGTACGTCCCATTGTTCCCCCAAAGACATCTTCTCCATCAAAGCAGCGAACATCATCTTCAAGGAGGGATAGAAGGAGCTCGTGTTATGTGTCGACGCAGATTGAGGAGCGAACCTGTGTCAGACAGGACCCAGCACTAAAATTAACCAGAAAGCGGTTCCTTCAACAAAAAATTTATTTTTCACCTGTGCCTAAATAAATTATACAAAAAACCCCAACCCAATGTCCTTCAAGAGGAGTGACTGCTGGCACGCTCTCCAGTGTTCATGGGGAGAGAAGTCCGGTACTCCTGGACTCACTACCATCAGACAGACACGACAAACTGACTCTCTGTTGAAGCACAGAAGATGTGAGGTACATTAGCAGTTATAGCAATTTCTTTCACAAAACACATGCTATCAGCAACACATCAAGGTCTGTACTTTTTATCTTTACGCACATGAGCAGCTTCTCACAATAAGTGGAGGATCACTTATCCTGCACGCCACAACAGTGAGAAGCAAGCCACACCATTCTCATCACAATTTCACGTATACTATGTAGCAAAACATCAAGTTACTATCTACAATTAGTCCAACAGTTAATTACCTTTACTGTGTGCTGACAGCATGTGTCCTCACCCTTCCTTGCTTCACAGGCTTATTGTGTCAAACCCAGGTGCGGTCCTCAGCGTCTCACAAACGAACATCACAAGGTCAAGTTCCCGGCAGTTCTGCTTGATTCACACATGCCTTAAAAGCAGAACGCCATCCAATTATCCGCTACAGCTGAAAGTCTTTAGGGCTGCGTGCACCAGTCCCAGGTGCCTCACATGATATTGACGAGGGTAAGGATTCTTCAGCCAGCACCTTTTTTCCACAGACAAATCAGCTTCCATGCCACCTGAGGAGCAAAGAAAAGAAAACACCAAAACCTCCAGCCACACCCCCCAACACACAACAGCTCGTCCATAAGGACAGTCTGACATTTGACATTCAGGTGTCTGATCAACTGAACTATTTAAGGGTGATTCTTAGACTACGGGCACTTATTATGTCCTTTGATCATATTGTATGAAAAACAGAAAAAAGGGGAAATTTCACACTTTTATAGTTATCTTTACAATGAAAGTGTGTTAAGAAATTTGTTCTAGTAGTCTATGATGACTTTTTCACCTTTTTTCAGCATCATTATATACAAATATTGCCGTTTTGTGCTTGTCCCACACCCAGACTTTTGATCTTCAATGATAAAAATGAATGGTAAAGAAACATTTTTTCTAATGTTTTAAAATATCAGTAAAATAATCAAAACATAATTGGGGTATTCAATGTCATACAACTGTTGTGATTTTTTTTAAACAAAATGTAGTTGTCCCACACTATTGCCGTAATTTCCACCACAACACTGTAATGTCCCTTTAAACAGTTTGTATGAAAGATTGTTTCGGTAGTTTCTATGGAGATAAACAGTGACAGAGCACATGTATATAGCTCCAAATCACAACAAACAGTTGCCCCAAGGCGCTTTATATTGTAAGGCAATGGTGTGGTGGAAATTACATTTACAAGGCCAATAATGCCCGTAGTTAAAGAATCACCCTTAAACACTGTTCAGCCTCCAGATGAAAGTGATGTTGGTCAATGTCATGGATGTTACCATCTTCAAACATGGCACCAAATATTAGGTCACTGTAACTATGAGGATGTGTTAAAGTTGGAGATGAAAGTGTCACAGAGGAGATGAAAATTAAAGGTCAGATGAGGCTGATCTTAAATGTGAAGTGTGAGTCCAGAGCAGGAACAGAGAACCAGATGAAAGAGCAAATGTCTCACCTGGACATACCAATTTTTCAGGACCTACACACTGTAAAAAATGTCAGTGAAATTAACAGGGAAATCCTGTAAAATCACGATGGAAAACTGTAAAAAGAAAAACAATAGCAAAAATTAACAGCAAATATTTATAAAATGTGGAAGGAAACTGAACTGTGAATTTAACAGTACAAATATGATAAAATAATCATATACCAACCTTAGCAACCATCTGTTAGGTAATCTGTTAGGTTAGCATTAGCAGCATGCATTCATTGTTTGCTATACTAAATTATGTTGTTCCTTTATCTATCGATGGCTCATGGTCACCCTTAACAACAGGGCTCTGGGCTGAATAATGCTATTTAAGCTCCGGTCACACGGCACTAACGTTACAACGTCCAAGATTTCCAAAAACAATTTGAAATGTGGAGTCATCAGACCACAGCACACTTCCACTTTGTGTCTGTCCATTTCAAATGAGCTCGGGCCCAGAGAAGGCGGCAGCGTTTCTGGATGTTGTTGATGTATGGCTTTCGCTTTGCATGGTAGAGTTTTAACTTGCACTTGTAGATGTAGCGATGAACTGTGTTAACTGACAATGTTTTTCTGAAGTGTTCCTGAGCCCACGCGGTAAGATGCTTTACACAATGATGTCGGTTTTTAATGCAGTGCCCCCTGAGGGATCGAAGGTCACGGGCATTCAGTGTTGGTTTTCGGCCTTCCCTCTTACATGCAGAAAGTTCTCCAGATTCTCTGAATCTTCTGATTATATTATGGACTGTAGATGATGGAATCCTTAAATTCCTTGCAATTGAACATTGACAAACATTGTTCTTAAACTGTTGGACTATTTTTTTCATGTAGTTGTTCACAAAGTGGTGATCCTCACCCCATCTTTGCTTGTGAATGGCTGAGACTTTTGGAGATGCTCCTTTTAGACCCAATCATGAGTGTCCTCACTTCCCAAATGCTTTTTGAGTGTTGTTAGAAGGAAAGCTGATGTAATACAGTGGTAAACATACCACTGTCCCAGCTTTTTTGAAATGTGTTGCAGGCATCCATTTCAAAATGAGCAAATATTTGCATAAAAACAATAAAGTTTATCAGTTTGAACATTAAATATCTTGTCTTTGTGGTGTATTCAATTAAATATAGTTTTAAGATGATTTGCAAATCATTGTATTCTGTTTTTATTTACATTTTACACAACGTCCCAACTTTAATTGGGGTTGTATGTTTATGAAAGATTTAACTTCTTGTTATAACTGTTCAGACGAGCTGCTCTCTGATGCGATCCACTGACGTCACCACTCACTCTGTTCACTTCTCAAGTGCATCAGATCAGATAACGTCACAGAGTTTACATCTCCAGAGTTTCAATCACTGCTTTGTCAAAACACCATTTAGTGCAGCAGATAAGAGAATATTTAGAGCGAAATCCTACAAATGGTGATACAAGCATCAAAGTCGGTACAAATACTCATAGACATTACTCTATTGAAATAACCGATTAGCCACCTGACTTTTCAATAGGCAGCCAGGTAGGGGTCAATTGAAGAATTACACAGAGGTCAAACTTTAAAAATGCTCCAATCATGTTGAAAACTATACCACATTATTTGTCTGATCATAGCAATTCCAAAAAGGTATAGTTTGGACTATCTATGACTGAATTCCATAGAGTTATAGGGTAAAAACAGCAAAAATGGTGACAAAGGTCATTTTCAGTTTGTACAGTTCTGAGTAGTTCTGAGCTTTCTCAGAATCATCCTTATCCCACAAAGTGAGATCTTGCATGGAATCCCAGATCGAGGGAGATTGACAGTCATCTTGTGTTTCTTCCACTTTCTAATAAATAATCATAACAGTTGTCTTCTACCAAGCTGCTTGCCTGTTGTCCTGTAGTCCATCCCAGCCTTGTGCAGGTCTACAGTTTTGTCCCTGGTGTCCTTAGACAGCTCTTTGGTCTTGGCTATGGTGGACAGGTTGGAGTGTGATTGATTGAGTGTGTGAACAGGTGTCTTTTATACAGGTAAGAAGTTCAAACAGGTGCAATTAATACAAGTAAAGACTGCAAAATAAGAGGGCTTCTTAAAGAAAAATTAACAGGTGTGTGAAAGCCAGAATTCTTGCTGGTTGGTAGGTGTTCAAATACTTATTCGTAGCAGTAACATACAAATAAATTATTAAAAAAATCATACATTGTGATTTCCTTCTTTTTTTTTTTTAAGATTATGTCTGTCACAGTGAACGTGCACCTAAGATGAAAATTTCAGACCCCTCCATGATTTCTAAGTGGGAGAACTTGCAAAATCGCAGGGTGTTCAAATACTTATTTTCCTCACTGTATATATACAGTGAGGAAAATTTTATATATATATATACTCAACAAAAATATAAACGCAACACTTTTGGTTTTGCTCCCATTTTGTATGAGATGAACTCAAAGATCTAAATCTTTTTCCACATACACAATATCACCATTTCCCTCAAATATTGTTCACAAACCAGTCTAAATCTGTGATAGTGAGCACTTCTCCTTTGCTGAGATAATCCATCCCGCCTCACAGGTGTGCCATACCAAGATGCTGATTAGACACCATGATTAGTGCACAGGTGTGCCTTAGACTGCCCACAATAAAAGGCCACTCTGAAAGGTGCAGTTTTATCACACAGCACAATGCCACAGATGTCGCAAGATTTGAGGGAGCGTGCAATTGGCATGCTGACAGCAGGAATGTCAACCAGAGCTGTTGCTCGTGTATTGAATGTTCATGTCTCTACCATAAGCCGTCTCCAAAGTCGTTTCAGAGAATTTGGCAGTACATCCAACCAGCCTCACAACCGCAGACCACGTGTAACCACACCAGCCCAGGACCTCCACATCCAGCATGTTCACCTCCAAGATCGTCTGAGACCAGCCACTCGGACAGCTGCTGGAACAATTGGTTTGCATAACCAAAGACATTTTGCACAAACTGTCAGAAACCGTCTCAGGGAAGCTCATCTGCATGCTCGTCGTCCTCATCGGCGTCTCGACCTGACTCCAGTTCGTCGTCGTAACCGACTTGAGTGGGCAAATGCTCACATTCGCTGGTGTTTGGCACGTTGGAGAGGTGTTCTCTTCACAGATGATGCAAAGGAGATGTGTTGCACTGCATGAGGCAAATGGTGGTCACACCAGATACTGACTGGTATCCCCCCCCAGTAAAACAAAACTGCACCTTTCAGAGTGGCCTTTTATTGTGGGCAGTCTAAGGCACACCTGTGCACTAATCATGGTGTCTAATCAGCATCTTGATATGGCACACCTGTGAGGTGGGATGGATTATCTCAGCAAAGGAGAAGTGCTCACTATCACAGATTTAGACTGGTTTGTGAACAATATTTGAGGGAAATGGTGATATTGTGTATGTGGAAAAAGTTTTAGATCTTTGAGTTCATCTCATACAAAATGGGAGCAAAACCAAAAGTGTTGCGTTTATATTTTTGTTGAGTATATGTATATATATGAGGCCATTGTTTCACTGACTACACAATAGTACTTTTTTTAGCGTGCAATTTTGGTGCAATTTGCTATTGCACACCCGACCACTGCGCGTGCTCACTCTACCAGGGACGTTGTTTAGCAAAAAATAGCTGAGTTTGTTTTTTGTTGACGGACGATGGTTTGAAGGAGCTTATTGACTGTGCTAATTCTTCTAACACACACACACACACACACACACATACAAAAACAAATCCACTCTGCTGTATGCCATCTGGAATTATGAAGCGCTGTTAGGATGAAAAGCTGGACAAATTTCTGATGTGATTTTTTGCTGGACTCTGGAACTACACCAAGTCTTTTTTTTTTTTTTAAGTACAGGAATCAGTGCACGGCATCACAGACTGCATCGTCGCAATTTTGGACTCCAATTTAAAGTTCGTGTTGGACTGTTAAGCACCAGTGGAACACCAAAATGTAAGTCTCTTTTCTGTTGTTTAGGAATTAATAAAATATCAAATGACAAGGATCTATTTTAGCCATTAAACAAATAATGAAAGTTTTTCATTCTTTCAAAGCTGGAACGTACCATTCAACTCAGCTTCAAATCCTGCAAAATCTCGCAAAACTTTGAAGAGGTCGCCGCGCTGCGAGATGTCAGTAACATTGAGAAATGCTTTGAGACGCTCTGATCAGGCTGCACTTTAATGGACTGGATTAACATAGCAACAACTCTGGTGAATATATTTTCTGGGGTTTTAGACATTGTTATTGTGGTTGTTTAATGTAAACATGCCAGATTCACAGGTTGTTTTTCTGTTATTTTCAGTGGGAGTTGCTGTGAGCCGCGATCGCTTCCTGTTCATGTCATTCTGGGGGAAAGTGAAGTTTGCTCTTTAACGTCCTGATTATTGTCCTTTACAGCACTGTTTGTCCAGTTTATTCCAGAGTAATATTTATAAAATATATGAAATTAGGTTTGTGTTTATTAAATTCCATGCAGATTAAACGTAGCAGACACGGATTATTTGGAATATTTGTTTTAGCAAGTTTTCAGGGTATCATGCATGTAGTCTCTTATTAACGTGATGAAAAGCATAAAAATGACATTTTAGTAGTATAATGTTCATTTCCAATTGTTGTCATGTGGATTCTCTATGTTGTGTATGACTACAGTGATTCTCTGGCGCGTAAGGGATTATGGGATCTCTCAATAGGGCGAATAAAATAGTCGTACCATTGAACTGTTAAACATTCATTCTGAGTTACCCATTCAACGCAAGGGGTAACTGTTTTTCTTTAGATGGTGAAATGTCATCTCATTGTTCTCTTTATGGGTCTGTTCACTTAGTTTTTTGTTACAGTGATCTTTTTTCTTTTTAATGTTTTATTGATGGTCAGTCAGTAGATAACCTCATCCATGGTTCTAAAAATAACATCAGGGTTAAACGTGGTCTAAAGACTAAAAAACCCCTTTGGAGTATTTTCGTCTTTTCAACACAAAATATGTTGACTGTGTTGGACTCCTCCAAGAAGCGACGTTCTGATTGGCTGATGTGTCTGAGCCAATCACTGTGCTGTTTGGACGGAGGTGACAGTCTGTTCGCTGACGTTCTCTGTTCTTTTCCGACTTTTCAAATTCATCTTTAATTCTTATCAGTCGGCCGAGTCAGTGAAGTGGAGCATTGCAGCAGGTAACACACTTTATTTGTACATGAGCCAAGTGATGCTAATGGATGCTTTGGACTCATTAACAGACTAGTTTAGCAGGACGTTAGCAGCAGGGCTAGTTTGGAGCTGGTTAGCATAGCAGCTGAACAGATCAAAGTTAACTTTATTTCTGTTTTCTAAACGTATGGACTGTTTCTAATGTGTTTACTGCAGTGGCTCGTGGCCGTGAATTCGACAGTAAAACACGCTTGAAATAAAACAGTCCTTTAATCGGAAGAAATATTTTTCAAAGGGACAAAAGGAAACGCGTTCACAGAGACGCGCGCCCCCGACATCCTGCTCGTTTGGCGCGTGCAGAACCCTCGGACATTCGGAAAGACCCGAAAAAATAAATCAATAAAAATACAGACTTAAGTGGCGAAAAAGGCTGCAGGGGTGGTGTCCAAGGGTAATGCCTCGTTCACATGGCAGGATTTTAAAATTATCTGTAGGTTTCCAAAACCTGTGAGACCAAACACGTGGAGATTAAAAAAAAAAAAAAATCATAGATCTAACAGGTTTGGTCGTACAGTATGTGGTGTTCAGCCATACGGTGAAGTCAACACACCACACATGAACAGGTTTATGCCGCGTTCACACCGCACGCCACGCAACACTAACAATTTCATCATTTTCTGCAGGAGCTGCGTCTAGATGATGGCCGCTTTCTGCTGTACTTGTACCTCTCCAGGACCCAGTTTGAGGACCTCCTGTCCCGTTCGCGTGCACATGTGAACAGAGAAAAAAAACTGGCTGCCGTGCGGTTCCTCGCTCTCTCTCCCCTCCAACTCTGTCATAATTGTGTTATAAACCAGTCACCATTTGTTTTATTATACATCTGTGTAGTTAATAAAATTATCTTCACGGACGATTTGTTCGCGTGCGCACATGAAAAGAAAAATATGGCTGCTGCCGTACTGCTGCTTGCTCTCCCCTCAAACTCTGTCATAATTGTGAAATAAAGGACAAAAGGGACATAAGTCCTGCTCACAGGCTGGCTGCCAGAGACAGGACATTTCCACATCAAGTATAAACTGCTGCCAGAGACAGGACATGTCCACATCAAGTATAAACTCCATACATCTCCACGTCACTACATATCCATTCCCTGATTGGTCATCGCGACGCGACAAGATGAAAAAGTTCAGATTTTTAAACTTGGGGAGTAGGACAACGCGATGCAATATCGCGCCACAAACGCGCCAATTGCTCAAAATCATTTCATTCGCGTCGCATTGCGTGGCTTGAACTTTTGTGGCACCACAACACGTCCTTCCATAAGGATTACATGGCAACCTGTTGTCACCGCCACCGTCGCTCGCGTGTCATCCGGTGTGAATGCGGCATTACACACACGAACATTCCCAGGTCAGACAGGAAATCTCACAAAATCTCTCGATATTAAACGTGACTTCAGAGTAAACAAATGGAGAAAGTTTGTGGACTATTTAACACACGGAAAAAACAATACAAAATGAAAAGGCGTTCTTTAAAGGACTGGAGACAGTGTGACCACCGGACTTTCTGGTAAGTCAGAACAACCGTTTTGATTTTTTTTTCCGCTCCGTACGTCTGTCACCTCACTTTCTGTTTGGCTGCACGTCACATTCAGCAGGCTTCTTGCTTGTTTGTGGTTGGAGGACACAACACACACTGCGATATTGGGCCAAGGCAATCCAACATAATGAATATCCCCGATTTGCGATCGGAGCGCCTCAGAAGTCCTTCCGAACAGATCAGAGCGCTCTGAACACACCACACAAGGCAGGAATATCTGATAAGATTTTCTTTAGTGTCATCACGATTGTTGGGGCGTCCTTAAGATTGTTGGAAGGGGAAGATCGGGTCCGATATCGGCCAAATTATCTTGCCCTGCCCTGTGTCCTTGTGCCAAATCAACATGCAGATCCACCTTGGATTTACTGTGGCGACCCCAAGTGCAAACAAGGGAGCAGCCAAAGGTCTTACTTACTTTTTACTTCAGAAGAAAAAAGCAACATGAACAAATGTAAATCTATGAACAAAATTAACATTTATTTGTAGAACACTTCCACAAATAAGTAACTGATATTTAGTGTTTCTTTGGCTTAAAGAATCCGTGTTGCAGAAAATGAAAATTCTGTGTATGTAAATGAAATTGCTCAGCTGAGGCTAGCTGCCTTATTTCTCAAATTCTTTCATCTATCCATCAATTTTCGGTACTCGCTTACTCCAATGAAGTGGTGGGGGGCTGGAGCCTGTCCCAGCAGTTATATGGTGTGAGGCGGGGTTCACCCTGGACACCACTCACACTCAGACAGATGGACACATTCACACCTACGGACAATTTAAAGTTTACGATTTATCACACCTGCATGTCTTTGGATCTGGCAGGAAGCCCGAACTCCTGGAGGGAATCGCGCAAACATGGGGAGAACATGCAAACTCCACACAGAAAGGCCCCATGACCTTCTTGCTGTGAGGTAACAGTGCTAATCACTGAGCCACCGTGCTTTTTACAACATAAGTGTAAATTTTTTGTCTATTATTCTTGCTTTCAATGCATCTAAAACCAGTCAAAATGACTTGTAATGCGCCGCCTCGGGCAATAATTGCCAGCAGCACCGCTCTACTAAAAATTTCTGGGGAGAACCCTGTATGATGTGTGCACGAGACCACTGTATGGAGTGTGCGTTCGTAGCATCTTCTTGCAAGGTGCTGTGGTGGGAAACATTAAATAACGAACATCACATCGATTAACACGCCTTTTGAAGAATATATTGAACAGAATCTCTTTTCTAAAACCTCCGAAACCGGGCCAGATACTAGGGAAAACACCAGTCAAATGCAAAGCATCAACCCCCGCAAGTGTAGAAGCTTCAAAGAAGAGGTATGAAGAGAAAGGAAGAGAGAGGAAGTTTGTGAGTAGCTGGACACAGGATTATCCGTGGCTGGGGCACAAGGAAGAGGACAACACAATATAGTGCCATGTCTGTCGGGATTTTCCTTCAATTGTGGACCAGTAAGTCATTTTTAAATGTTGCAGTAAAAGAATTTGATTTGCTTTATCAAAAAAACATACTGGCAAATGATCATGCATTGAATAGCGATTCAGAAAACACACAGGAGAGAAGCAGATGCATATTGGCATTTACCAATTATTTAAATTTTTTCGCCAATTATGAACAATCACAGGAGAGAAACATTATGAGCTATGTCTTTAACAGATTAAAAGGCAAGAGGCTATGCATGCAAAATGTAACAAAATTTATTTTTTGGAAATTCAGTTTTACCACCCACACAGGAGAGAAGCAATTTATGAAAAAGTGTAATTTCAGTACTTCCACAGTAGCATGCCCCCAGACACCCCTAGGTGACACGCGCCATTGGCGTATGTATCGTGTGCGTCCGGTACGCTTCACGCGATTCGCGCCTGTGGCGCTTGCTTGTCCGGACAACCAGCTTTTCCTATAGGACAAGTACGAGGTCTGTTAGAAAAGTATCCGTCCTTTTTATTTTTTTCAAAAACCATATGGATTTGAATCACGTGTGATTGCATCAGCCAAGCTTGAACCTTCGTGCGCATGCGTGAGTTTTTTCACGCCTGTCGGTTGCATCATTCGCCTGTGAGCAGGCTTTGTGTGAGCACTGGTTCACCCCTCTCGTCGGTTTTTTTATTGCGAATAAATGTCTGAACGATTTGGAGCTTTGCTGCATCAATTTTTTTCCAGAAACTGTGAGAGACCTCCAGGTGGACACTGTTCGGAAAATTAATATGGCTTTCAGGGACGATTTTGTGGGGATTACACAGAATAAGTAGTGCTACTGCCGCTTTAAGGACGGCCCACAACTGCCGAGAGCGCGCCGCACTCCCAGCGCCGATCGACAGGCTGACACCCCGCTGAAACAACCAGATCATTTCCAACGTGAAGGCTTTGTTGATCCGGGACATCGTGTGACTTTCACAAAAAGGCAGGAGACGTGGACATCAGCACTTTTTCGGCACATTCCACTGTTACAGGAGTTTTTTTCATGGAAAGAAAAGCGGAGGGACGCGCCACGGAGCCGTTCATTACGCGGCACAAAACCACCTCAGTGTTGGTCTCACAGGACGGCTTTCAGGTGGATTTCAGACAGCTGTCGGTTGCTTTTCAGTCGTGTGATTATCCGAGAAATTGAGCATGAGCTGGACATGCCCCAACATGTCCTGTGAGGCTTCATCACGGCGTTGCTTTGCGCCATGCGACACCGCCGTGACGCGCGGAATTCCTCTGCACGTCTGTCTCAATGTGCCGAAAAAGTGCTGATGTCCATGTCTTTTCACAATTCCTGTGCTAGTCAGACGACATACCGGATCAAGATAGCGTCCAGTTTAGAAATGAACGGCACATTCCACTGTTACTGGAGTTTTTGTCATGGAAAGAAGAGCGGAATTCCGCGCGTCGTGGTGGAGCCGCATGGCGAAAAGCAACGCCGTGATGAAGCCTCACAGAACATGTTGGGGCATGTCCAGCTCTTGCTCAATTTCTCGGATAATCACACGACTGAAAAGCAACCGATAGCTGTCTGAAATCCACCTGAAAGCCATCCTGTGAGACCAACACGGAGGTGGTTTTGTGCTGCGTAATGAACGGCTCCGTGGCACGTCCCTCCGCTTTTCTTTCCATGAAAAAAACTCCTGTAACAGTGAATGTGCCGAACAAGTGCTGATGTCCACGTCTCCTGCCTTTTTGTGAAAGTCAGACGACGTCCCAGATCAACAAAGCCTTCATGTTGGAAATGATCTGGTTGTTTCAGCGGGGTGTGAGCCTGTCAATTGGTGCAGTTGTGGGCCGTCGTTAAAGCGGCAGTAACACTCCTTAATCTGTGTAATCCCCACAAAATCGTCCCTGAAAGCCATATTCATTTACCAAACGGTGTCCACCTGGAGGTCTTTCACAGTTTCTGGAAAAAAATTGATGCAGCAACGCTCCAAATCGTTCAGACATTTATTCGCAATAAAAAAAACGATGAGAGGGTGGACCAGTGCTCACACAAAGCCTGCTCACAGGTGAATGACGCAACCGACAGGCGTGAAAAAACTCACGCATGCGCACGAAGGTTCAAGCTTGGCTGATGCAATCACACGTGATTCAAATCCATATGGTTTTTGAAAAACATAAAAAGGTCGGATACATTTCTAACAGACCTCGTATACCGCTAGGGTTACTTGTCCTATGGACAAGTGTTGGGAAAAGTGTAGTGACACGGACCCACAACAGGGGGCGTAAATGAACGGACAATGGATCAGCCGAAATACAACAATTTGTTGTGAATGTGCACAACGGAAAAAACAGACAAATGCAGTTTAGAACAATAGTCAATAATACGAGGTGACGTGTGGGCAGGCTCAAGGATAGAAGACGTCTGTCCAGAGAAGAGCCGGGTCCCACACGATTTCCACTGCCCACGGATCTGGAACACACCGGAGCTGCCAAGTCCTGAATCCTCAGGTGGCCACCGTCTCCAGCTGTCGGATCGGTACTGCTGGCAGGAAGCAAAAACAGTTTATGGTGGGTGTGTGCACACCCAGCAAAACAATCAGCAAACAGTTCTTTTTCACTTGGAGGGAACACCTCCACCTCCAGCTCAGGAACAATATCAATCAATCAATCAATTTTTTTATATAGCGCCAAATCACAACAAACAGTTGCCCCAAGGCACTTTATATTGTAAGGCAAGGCCATACAATAATTATGTAAAACCCCAACGGTCAAAATGACCCCCTGTGAGCAAGCACTTGGCTACAGTGGGAAGGAAAAACTCCCTTTTAACAGGAAGAAACCTCCAGCAGAACCAGGCTCAGGGAGGGGCAGTCTTCTGCTGGGATTGGTTGGGGCTGAGGGAGAGAACCAGGAAAAAGACATGCTGTGGAGGGGAGCAGAGATCGATCACTAATGATTAAATGCAGAGTGGTGCATACAGAGCAAAAAGAGAAAGAAACAGTGCATCATGGGAACCCCCCAGCAGTCTACGTCTATAGCAGCATAACTAAGGGATGGTTCAGGGTCACCTGATCCAGCCCTAACTATAAGCTTTAGCAAAAAGGAAAGTTTTAAGCCTAATCTTAAAAGTAGAGAGGGTGTCTGTCTCCCTGATCTGAATTGGGAGCTGGTTCCACAGGAGAGGAGCCTGAAAGCTGAAGGCTCTGCCTCCCATTCTACTCTTACAAACCCTAGGAACTACAAGTAAGCCTGCAGTCTGAGAGCGAAGCGCTCTATTGGGGTGATATGGTACTACGAGGTCCCTAAGATAAGATGGGACCTGATTATTCAAAACCTTATAAGTAAGAAGAAGAATTTTAAATTCTATTCTAGAATTAACAGGAAGCCAATGAAGAGAGGCCAATATGGGTTAGATATGCTCTCTCCTTCTAGTCCCCGTCAGTACTCTAGCTGCAGCATTTTGAATTAACTGAAGGCTTTTTAGGGAACTTTTAGGACAACCTGATAATAATGAATTACAATAGTCCAGCCTAGAGGAAATAAATGCATGAATTAGTTTTTCAGCATCACTCTGAGACAAGACCTTTCTGATTTTAGAGATATTGCGTAAATGCAAAAAAGCAGTCCTACATATTTGTTTAATATGCGCTTTGAATGACATATCCTGATCAAAAATGACTCCAAGATTTCTCACAGTATTACTAGAGGTCAGGGTAATGCCATCCAGAGTAAGGATCTGGTTAGACACCATGTTTCTAAGATTTGTGGGGCCAAGTACAATAACTTCAGTTTTATCTGAGTTTAAAAGCAGGAAATTAGAGGTCATCCATGTCTTTATGTCTGTAAGACAATCCTGCAGTTTAGCTAATTGGTGTGTGTCCTCTGGCTTCATGGATAGATAAAGCTGGGTATCATCTGCGTAACAATGAAAATTTAAACAATACCATCTAATAATACTGCCTAAGGGAAGCATGTATAAAGTGAATAAAATTGGTCCTAGAACCTTGTGGAACTCCATAATTAACTTTAGTCTGTGAAGAAGATTCCCCATTTACATGAACAAATTGTAATCTATTAGACAAATATGATTCAAACCACCGCAGCGCAGTGCCTTTAATACCTATGGCATGCTCTAATCTCTGTAATAAAATTTTATGGTCAACAGTATCAAAAGCAGCACTGAGGTCTAACAGAACAAGCACAGAGATGAGTCCACTGTCCGAGGCCATAAGAAGATCATTTGTAACCTTCACTAATGCTGTTTCTGTACTATGATGAATTCTAAAACCTGACTGAAACTCTTCAAATAGACCATTCCTCTGCAGATGATCAGTTAGCTGTTTTACAACTACCCTTTCAAGAATTTTTGAGAGAAAAGGAAGGTTGGAGATTGGCCTATAATTAGCTAAGATAGCTGGGTCAAGTGATGGCTTTTTAAGTAATGGTTTAATTACTGCCACCTTAAAAGCCTGTGGTACATAGCCAACTAACAAAGATAGATTGATCATATTTAAGATCGAAGCATTAAATAATGGTAGGGCTTCCTTGAGCAGCCTGGTAGGAATGGGGTCTAATAAACATGTTGATGGTTTGGATGAAGTAACTAATGAAAATAACTCAGACAGAACAATCGGAGAGAAAGAGTCTAACCAAATACCGGCATCACTGAAAGCAGCCAAAGATAACGATATGTCTTTGGGATGGTTATGAGTAATTTTTTCTCTAATAGTTAAAATTTTGTTAGCAAAGAAAGTCATGAAGTCATTACTAGTTAAAGTTAATGGAATACTCAGCTCAATAGAGCTCTGACTCTTTGTCAGCCTGGCTACAGTGCTGAAAAGAAACCTGGGGTTGTTCTTATTTTCTTCAATTAGTGATGAGTAGAAAGATGTCCTAGCTTTACGGAGGGCTTTTTTTTTATAGAGCAACAGACTCTTTTTCCAGGCTAAGTGAAGATCTTCTAAATTAGTGAGATGCCATTTCCTCTCCAACTTACGGGTTATCTGCTTTAAGCTACGAGTTTGTGAGTTATACCACGGAGTCAGACACTTCTGATTTAAAGCTCTCTTTTTCAGAGGAGCTACAGCATCCAAAGTTGTCTTCAATGAGGATGTAAAACTATTGACAAGATACTCTATCTCACTTACAGAGTTTAGGTAGCTACTCTGCACTGTGTTGGTATATGGCATTAGAGAACATAAAGAAGGAATCATATCCTTAAACCTAGTTACAGCGCTTTCTGAAAGACTTCTAGTGTAATGAAACTTATTCCCCACTGCTGGGTCAGAGTAAATGTAAATGTTATTAAGAAATGATCAGACAGAAGGGAGTTTTCAGGGAATACTGTTAAGTCTTCTATTTCCATACCATAAGTCAGAACAAGATCTAAGATATGATTAAAGTGGTGGGTGGACTCATTTACTTTTTGAGCAAAGCCAATAGAGTCTAATAATAGATTAAATGCAGTGTTGAGGCTGTCATTCTCAGCATCTGTGTGGATGTTAAAATCGCCCACTATAATTATGTTATCTGAGCTAAGCACTAAGTCAGACAAAAGGTCTGAAAATTCACAGAGAAACTCACAGTAACGACCAGGTGGACGATGGATAATAACAAATAAAACTGGTTTTTGGGACTTCCAATTTGGATGGACAAGACTAAGAGACAAGCTTTCAAATGAATTAAAGCTCTGTCTGGGTTTTTGATTAATTAATAAGCTGGAATGGAAGATTGCTGCTAATCCTCCGCCCCGGCCCGTGCTACGAGCATTCTGACAGTTAGTGTGACTCGGGGGTGTTGACTCATTTAAACTAACATATTCATCCTGCTGTAACCAGGTTTCTGTTAGGCAGAATAAATCAATATGTTGATCAATTATTATATCATTTACCAACAGGGACTTAGAAGAGAGAGACCTAATGTTTAATAGACCACATTTAACTGTTTTAGTCTGTGGTGCAGTTGAAGGTGCTATATTATTTTTTCTTTTTTAATTTTTATGCTTAAATAGATTTTTGCTGGTTATTGGTGGTCTGGGAGCAGGCACCGTCTCTACGGGGATGGGGTAATGAGGGGATGGCAGGGGGAGAGAAGCTGCAGAGAGGTGTGTAAGACTACAGCTCTGCTTCCTGGTCCCAACCCTGGATAGTCACGGTTTGGAGGATTTAAGAAAATTGGCCAGATTTCTAGAAATGAGAGCTGCTCCATCCAAAGTGGGATGGATGCCGTCTCTCCTAACAAGACCAGGTTTTCCCCAGAAGCTTTGCCAATTATCTATGAAGCCCACCTCATTTTTTGGACACCACTCAGACAGCCAGCAATTCAAGGAGAACATGCGGCTAAACATGTCACTCCCGGTCTGATTGGGGAGGGGCCCAGAGAAAACTACAGAGTCCGACATTGTTTTTGCAAAGTTACACACCGATTTAATGTTAATTTTAGTGACCTCCAATTGGCGTAACCGAGTGTCATTACTGCCGACGTGAATTACAATCTTACCAAATTTACGCTTAGCCTTAGCCAGCAGTTTCAAATTTCCTTCAGTGTCGCCTGCTCTGGCCCCCGGAAGACAATTGACTATGGTTGCTGGTGTCGCTAACTTCACATTTCTCAAAACAGAGTCGCCAATAACCAGAGTTTGATCCTCGGCGGGTGTGTCGTCGAGTGGGGAAAAACGGTTAGAGATGTGAACGGGTTGGCGGTGTACACGGGGCTTCTGTTTAGGGCTATGCTTCCTCCTTACAGTCACCCAGTCGGCCTGCTTTCCCGGCTGCTCGGGATCTGCCAAGGGGGAACTAACGGCGGCTAAGCTACCTTGGTCCGCACCGACTACCGGGGCCTGGCTAGCTGTAGAATTTTCCACGGTGCGGAGCCGAGTCTCCAATTCGCCCAGCCTGGTGTCCAAAGCTACGAATAAGATACACTTATTACAAGTACCGTTACTGTTAAAGGAGGCCGAGGAATAACTAAACATTTCACACCCAGAGCAGAAAAGTGCGGGAGAGACAGGAGAAGCCGCCATGCTAAATCGGCTAAGAGCTAGTAGCTACGCTAACCTAGCGGATTCCTAAAAACACGCAAAGTGAATAATGTGTAAATAATTTAGAGGTGATTCAGCAGAAGGAGTGCTTTAGTTAAGGCACATAAAGATTACACTGGGAAACAAATCGTAATCTAGATAACTAGATCAATCTAACTGCGCAGATTAAACAGCTAACAGATACAGAAAAACACCGCTGTGCTCCGGAACAGGAAGTGATACAATACCGCAGTGAGAGCCAACCACCAGTAGAGGCAAGCAATATAACGGCAGAGCCTGAACCTCTACTTATCGTATGTGGAGCGAAGAGTGAAGGTCGTCACTCCTCCACCGTCCACAAAAACCCAGCTCCCAGCTGCAAATAGAAGTACAGGAACTCCTGCAAATAGTTCAGAAAAGGATTACGTGCAATCGGCACAACAGCGGCTGAGAATTTTACCTTCCAGGTAGACTGATATCTCGGCAGGGAGGTGGAGTTGCTGCCTGGCTTTTATGGAGATGGTGATGATGAGGAACAGCTGTCAGGTGGTGATGAGGGACAGCTGTCATTTGCAGCTGCTCCCGTGAGGCGGCGGCGCCCTCTCGTGCCTGAAGCCTGCCATTCAGGCAGGACGCCCTCTGGTGGTGGGCCAGCAGTACCTCCTCTTCAGCGGCCCACACAACAGACAAGTACACTAAAAAGCTTAATGTCAATGTCTGCACCACAAAGACAAGATATTTAATGTTCAAACTGATAGACTTTTTTGTTTTTGTGCGAATATTTGCTAATTTTGAAATGGATGCCTGCAACACATTTCAAAAAAGCTGGGACAGGGGCAACAAAGACTGGGAAAGTTGATGAATGCTCAAAGAACACCTGTTTGGAACATTCCACAGGTCAACAGGTTAATTGGAAATAGGTGAGTGTCATGATTGGGTATAAAAGGAGCATTCTCAAAAGGCTCAGCCATTCACAAGCAAAGATGGGGCGAGGATCACCACTTTGTGAACTGCGTGAAAAAATAGTCCAACAGTTTAAGAACAATGTTTCTCAACATTCAATTGCAAGGAATTTAGGGATTCCATCATCTGCAGTCCATATTCAGAGAATCTGGAGAACTTTCTACACATAAGAGGCATGTCCAAAAACTAACATTAAATGCCCGTGACCTTCGATTGCTCAGACGGCACTGCATTAAAAACTGACATCATTGTGTAAAGGATCTTACTGCGTGGGCTTAGGAACACTTCACAAAACCATTGTCAGTTGACACAGTTCGTTGCTACATCTACAAGTGCAAGTTAAAACTCTACCATGCAAAGTGAAAGCCATACATCAACAACATCCAGAAATGCCACCACCTTCTCTGGGCCTGAGCTCATTTGAAATGGACAGATGCAAAGTGGAAAAGTGTGCTGTGGTTTGATGAGTCCACATTTCAAATTGTTTTGGACATCATGGATGTCGTGTTCTCTGGACAAGAGAAGAAACAGACAAAAGTTCAAAAGCCAGCATGTGTAATGGTATGGGGGTGGGGGGGTGGGGCGGGTGGTAGTGCCCATGACATAGACACCTTACACATCTGTGATGGCACCATCAATGCTGAAAGGTACATCCAGGTTTTGGAGCAACACATGCTGCCATCCAAGCAACGTCTTTTTCAGGGACGTCCCTGCTTATTTCAGCAAGACAATGCCAAGCCACATTCTGCACATTACAACAGCATGGCTTCGTAGTAAGAGTGCGGGTACTAGACTGGCCTGCCTGCAGTCCAGATCTGTCGGCCATTGAAAATGTGTGGCACATTATGAAGCGCAAAATACGACAACAGAGATCCCGGACTGTTATACAATTGAACTCGTAAAGCAAGAATGGGAAAGAATTCCACCTACAAAGCTTCAACAATTAGTGTCCTCAGTTCCCAAATGCTTATTGAGTGTTGTTAGAAGGAAAGGTGATGAACACAGTGGTAAACATACCACTGTTCCAGCTTTTTTGAAATGTGTTGCAGGCATCCATTTCAAAATTGGGAAATATCTGTACAAAAACAATAAAGTTTATCAGTTTGAACGTCAAATATCTTGTCTTTGTGGTGTATTCAATTGAACATAGGTTGAAGAGGATTTGCAAATCATTGTATTCTGTTTTATTTAAATTTTACACAACGTCCCAACTTCACTGGAATTGGGGTTGTATGTAATTTAATATACCATTTTAAAGAGTACTGTCTGGACTATTAACCTGTGAAGTTTCAGAGCTTAATACCTGCAACTAAGGATGCAACAGATCCAGTATCGGCTTCTGATACTGATGTAATTCAAGTATCGGAAAATACCGATACAACCTGCAACGTTTACCAACACTGGAGAGGAGCCACTGTGAAACCTCTCAACTGCTGCTGAATGCTCTCCGCTTTGTTTGCTGCTGAGCATGAGGAGGGGAGGCAGGAAGTTTCTGAAGCTGAGCCGTTTGAGAGAACTCTCTTCTGCAGTGTTCTTCGCCGAGGGTAGTGGCAAATTTCTGCCCGGCTCTCGGGTTCAGATTGTCAAAGCTTTTCGATACCGGTACCAATAACGATACCTTCACTTCGATACCGGTTCCTGAATGATACTTTTTTCGATACCAATTTTCTAAGATCAGTTCTAACAAAAAGAAAATTACATTACATAGTACAAATCTTGGGTTTTCTTTTTCAGCTTTGGTAATTTTCCACTCCAAGCAGTTTTCTTACAGAAAAAATAAACAACAAATAATTTCCAGTGCAAAAGAACACTTGAAAACACTAGTTTTTGTCAAAAGCATTTCATTTCAGACATTTTGGCATGAAAGTCTCTCCATATCTCTGAGCTGAACTCGGCTACTGCAGCACGTCGGCGTAGGACATTTTATTTTGGGAGGAAAAAACATTTTGATAGGTTACAGTTTATTGTTTGAACTACAACGTTTGGAAAGCGGTGTCATTTGATTCAAACGGTAATTCGCTTTGAAGTTATTAATTCCGACCGGACTCTATCTTTCTAACTTGACTCGACGGAGAGCCACGCAGCATTTGCAGCTATTAGAACAGAACGGAGGACGATTCTCATTTCTTTCTCGCAACAAGACAGGAGTCCCAGTTAGTGACTTTAATCTGCACAAAAGTGACTCACAATTGACATAGTTTAATGGCTTTGAGAGGGGTTAAGAAGCGGAGTTGTCGCTTCTCAAAGCAGCAAAGCAAAGAACCAACGAAGCAGCGGGTTGGAGCAGTGCTTCATTGCTTCAAAACGATGCATGTATTTAGCTGCAGTTGAAGCGGAGTCTGGTGGTGGAGATTTTGAATCAGGCTGCTTGTGCTCTGTAACATCTACAGGCGGACTTGAATGCTGAGAGGAGGATGGCTGCTGACTTCTCTTCTTGCACGTGATTATCCTCTGGGTACCTAAACTTGGCACCGAAAGACGAACCATGTATTGATACTCGGTACTACAAAAGCATTTCGGTCGGTGCTGCAAAAGAACCGAAGTTTGGTCCCCAGCCCTAGTCCAGAGGCTGTGAAACACTATGAAACGGCAGCTCAGAGCACACTGAGGAGGACAGTTGAACAGAAATTCTGTCCACTGAAAGGGAAAAAAAATCTCCATCAAAATCCTTCATTATTAATCTAGAGTTTTTCACGTGAGCATCGTCGATGATCACTAATCACTCACTCATCTTCAACCGCTTATCCGGGATCAGGTTGCGGGCGCAACAGCTCCAGCAAGGGACCCCAGACTTCCCTTTCCCGGGCCACATTGACCAGCTCTTACTGGGGGATTCTGAGGCATTCCCATGCCAGTGTGGAGATATAATCTCTCCACCTAGTCCTGGGTCTTCCCCAGGGTTTCCTCCCAGATAGCTGTGCCTGGAACATCTCCCGAGGGAGGTCTCAGTGGGCATCCTTACCAGATGCCTGAACCACCTCAGCTGTCTCCTTTCAGATTTAGATGTGCTAATCCTCATCCCAGCCGCTTCACACTCAGCTGCAAACTGATCCAGTTAATGTTGGAGGTCACAGGCTGATGAAGCCAAGAGGACCACATCATCTGCAAAAAGCAGTGATGAGACACTGAGCGCACCGAACTGGAAACCCCCCTCTCCCGACTACGTCTCAATATCCTGTCCATGAATATCACAAACAGGATTGGTGACCAGGTGCAGCCCTGGCGGAGGCCAGTCCCCAACAGAAACAAGTCCAACTTACTGCCGAGCACCTGAACACAGCTCTCACTTTGTGAGTACAGAGATTGGATGGCTCTGAGAAGGAACCCCCTCACTCTATTCTCCCGCAGCACCTCCCACAGTATCTCCCGGGGTACATGATCATACGCCTTTTCCAAGTCCACAAAACAAATGTAGACTGGATGTGCATACTCCCAGGCACCCTCCAGGATCCTTGTGAAAGTGAAGACCAGGACGGAGCCCGTATTATTTCTCTTCAGTCAGAGGTTTGGCTATCGGCTGAACTCTCCTTTCCAGCACCCTGGAGTAGACTTTACCAGGGAGGCTGAGTAGTGTGTTGCCCCTGTAATTGGCCCACACTCTCTGATCCCCTTTTTTAAAATATGGGGACCACCCCAGTTTGCCACTCCTAGACCTGCCCCTATAGAGGGGGCTCTGGTCTGATGCAGGAGTTCCTCAAAGTGTTTGTTCCAGCTGCATATTATATCATCAGTTGAGGTCAACGGAGTCCCATCCTTACTGTAGACAGCTTGGATGGTTCCTCGTTTTCCCCTCCTGAGGTGCCTCACGGTCTGCCAGAAGCACCTTGGTGCCAACTGAAAGTCCTTCTCCATGGTTGCTCCGAACTCCTCCCACATCCGCTGCTTTGCCTCCCCCACAGCAGAGGCTGCCGTCCTTCAGGCCTGTTGATACCTTGCAACTGCCTCTGGAGTCGGACATTGGGCTCCTCCAGACGTTCCCAGTTCACCTGCACTATCCGTTTGCGCTTACCAGGTCTGTCCAAAGTCCTCCCCCACCATCTGATCCAACTTTCCACCAGATCATATGATGCGATCACAAAATCGATCATCAATCTGCAGCCAAGGGCATGGGTTAAAGTTCTCTGTCACCACGACGGATTTCTGTAATTTGGAAAATTTAACCACAGATACGCGTGCGCACGTGGTATCATGCATGTTTTGGGGCCGAAATATGGTAGTCTCACTGTCAAAGCAACATCCCATTCTGCGCTAATCAAAGCAGCAGCAATGTCGGCGTGGACTGCGGAGGAAGGGACTGTGTGAATTTTCACTCTTCTCCGCTCTGTTTACTGCTTGCCATGAGCCACGTTCTTTCTCCTCCCTGTCTTTGTGAGAACATTGGCAGACACTCACCAAGTAGAGCGGGGTGGGGCTTTGCTTTGAACCAATAAAGCATTGATCCGCCTCTCTGCTTCGATGGTTTGTTGTATTATTTCCCTTTATCTTAATTTTCCCCCGCTAAAACCCTAAAGCGAATATGTCTGTGAGTAATATTTACCTTTTTATATTAAACTGACCTGTTATAGTCTTCTAAAACAGTTGATAGATGTATTTTATAACTTAAAAATGGGACGGATGCTAACGCGTTAGCATGTCTATGGCGTTTTCAATGTTAAAGTTAGCATTAAGCTGTTCACATCTCTGCAGTCTGTGTGCATTTGTTTTCTGTATACTAAATAATTAATGGCTTAGCGTTTGTTGTCATAAGAGTCAAATGTATTATGAATAGTAATTTTTTTTATTTATATAATAATAATAGTAGCAATAACACAAATACAGAAATAAATAACGGTTTCCTGTGAACATCTAGTGACTCCACTTGATCCCTGTTTTATTTAAGTTTAATGACAATTTGTTTCGGTCAAACCACATCTAAGCTGTGTTTTTACACAAGAAAAAAATAAAATGCTGTAAACTGCACATTTGTGTCTTTTTTTCATGAAAATAACTTATTAAAGATCACATATTACACTTTAGTCAGGCCTTTAAAATACTTTTGTGGACTCTTGTTAGGTTGAAACCTGATGGAAATCTCTCAAAATAAAACAAAACATTACTCGAGGTATGTTTTTGATGAGAATATAACATAACTATTACAAGCTCAAGCGTTGCTGTTGCGTGATAAAGGCCTTTTAATAATAACTCACTTCAAGAAATAATGGCAAAACTCACATGTAAGTTTAAAAAAAAAAATTAATTGATTACTAAAATAATCGTTAGTTGCAGCCCAAGTTTTTTATGAGTGAGAGCATTTTACAGATTAAATGTGAATAAGCCAGTTTTGAGTTTCTCAATGCGCATGCATTTTCAAAACTGGTGACAGTGTTACTTTGTGCACAGCAGAACAACATTGTCAGTTGCTTTAGGCCCTAATTTTGTATTTTATTGACTGTACAACACCGGATTAGAACAGATCAAAATACTACAGAAGACAAAGAATTTTTACTTGACAGTTTGAAGTGAGTTTTCTTTGTTTCAGAGGACTTCATACCCATTAAAATTCACCAAAATATACAAAATTTGACTTGCTCTTTTAAAAAAAAATTCTGTGGGAGATCCCCCAGACCCCCCAGAATCAAGACTACACCCCACCCCCACCACCCTTTTATGTACCTTTATGTTCAGGTTTTGCATTCTTTTTATGCTTTGTCTGAGACAGACAAAGCATCCTTAGAGGCTATTTAGAATAGATTTGTATGCTGTATAATGTGTTTGTTGTATTTATTGAGGAAAAAAGAGTGTGTGCCCCCACTACGCCACATTTTAGGGAATTGCTGGCATTGAATTTTGCCAGGGAAAAATTTCAGTCAGATGAAAATTTATTGCTTTAACCCATGTTCTAGCAAGAACCATTTTAGTGCTGGGCAAATCGTATGATTGTGGATCACGGTCGCTGGTGCAGGGGCCTCCGGCGGGGTTTAAGGGGACAAGACCCCCTGCAACTATAGGGTTTTATACTTCTGCAATGTTAATGGCAAGCCCTATTTCAACCAATTTTGTGTGGGTTTTACATGCATTGAAAGCAAGAATAATAGACAAAAAAGACATTTATGTTGTAATATTTGTAAAACTAAAGTTATTTTTAAAATGTTTGAGTGGGATTGCATTCCATTCTAAAAATAACCCGCAATAGGCAAAATCCGCGAAGCAGTCAGCGTTAGTTTTTTACAATTATTATAGATGTTTTAAGGCGTAAAACTCCTCACTACACACTTTATACACTTTTCTCAAACAGGCATTAACATTTTCTCACTTTTCAAACCTTAGTAGAAAAATAAGTCCAGTATTATAGAATGAAACCAAAGATCAAAACCTGTTTTCAGGCCCAAACATTTTTTTGAGAAATAAAAATAGAACGTTTTCCTATAAATAATTATGATGGGTTTTAGAACTAACAAATTTAATTTTAACAATCAACCTACGAGGTTGGACAAATAAGAAATTATTAATAGTAACTCACCAGTATTTCACAGTTCCTCTGACCGTGCCACTTCGTCCTGGCGCCGCTCCGCTGTCGCGTCTTTTTCTACTGAGTGACACCTCGGTGCAGGTCTCTTTTTCCGAGTGAAGAACATAGTTATGAGTTGTTGGCACTCTTTTTTTTCTTCTGGGCGAGAAGATTCTTATAAACAAATTTGGCAAGCTGACCGCATTCTGTATTGTACAGGAGACAGGACACGGAGGAGACTGATTGACAATGGTCTACAGTCCCTTAACCAATCAGGACACAGAACACAATGCGTGTGCTCTCCCTTAGCCAATCGCGGTGATGCCGACCGGTGCCGCGATCGTCCCGCCTGATGAGGACACAGAACACAATGCGCTGTAAAAAAAAAAAAAGCATGCAAAATTGCACTAAAAAAAATCAGCGAACCTGCGAGGCCACGAAAGGTGAACCGCGTTATAGCGAGGGACCACTGTGCTTAAAAAAAAAACAAAAAACAATATAACCACTAGTGGTCATGTTTGGACAAAAGCTGAGGGCCCCCCCCCCCCCCCCCCACCTCAATGTCAGTGTAGTTTCCAATGAACCTTTTAGAAATGGGAGCCTATAAACTGTAAAATAAACCATAAACTTCTGAATTTATCAGCATCTACAAATACTGACACTCTGGATTATTTTAATGAAACATTTTAATGGAGTTTGGTTTTTTTTTTTCCATTAAGTCACAGCGGAGAGAGACGCTGTGCCTCTCCGTTCTGATCTGCTTTCAGTGAATGCTGAAAGCAGCTGACTGCTGATCTCTCTGCTACAAACAGCAGAGAGATCAGTAGCTGCTGATCTCTCTGGTGTTTGTGGCAGAGATATGAAGAAAATCAGAAATCTGTTTTTTATTTCTTTACTTATTTGGTTGAAATTGCAAAATAAAACAACAGTACAACACTAAAAGCTTGGAATATGATTGAATTGGTACATTTTTCAACAACATTTTAGTTCATTTTTTGGATAATCCGTGCCAGGCAGGAGAGGAAATTTGAACCCGAGAGCCGAGAGGAAATTTGCAGGTCTGGGCTATATGGCCCGGCACCGCTTACCGGTGATAGAACCCTGGATCGAGCATCCCTACGTACACCAAAATGTGGCATACAGCAAGTGAGAGAGATTTGTTAGAACTGTTCGCTATTGCTTTAAATGCTCAAACCAAGATGTATTGTGAGTACCAAACAGTGCACCCCAGAGACGACAGTGGTCTCCTGCATCATCTTCTACGCTGTAGTGTGCTGGGGCAGCAGGCTGAAGGCAGCTGATGCGAACAGACTCAACAAGCTCCTCAGGAGAGCTGGCTCTGTCCTGGGGGTTGAGCTGGAATCTGTGATGGAGGTGTCAGAGAGTAGGATGCTGAGGAAGCTGCTCAGGATCCTGGACAACACCTCCCACCCCCTGCGTGCCACACGGACTTCTTGTCTGAGCACCTTCAGCCATAGACCAGCGAGGTGCACCACAGAATGCCATGGCAGGTCCTTCCAGCTGTGGCAATCAGACTGTATAATTGCTCCGCCTTCTGCAGGATGAATACATGAAGAACAGAGTTATTGAATTATTCAGAGTTATGTGCAATATTGTCAGACATCTTGTACAATATATCTTCCAGTCATTTCACATAAATTTGTTGTAATTATAGTATATAAAAACGTTTCCTGTCTTTGTACTCTGGCAAAATAATTTTGTTCGGGATATATAAAGTTGATTTTTATCTTCAGTGTTGAAATTTCCTTGCTTTGTTAAAAAAGCAATTGGGAAATTTTTGGAAGAAAATGTTTTCATTTGGGGCTAATAAATTTGTCCTCATCTCTATGGTTGTTTGGAAAAAAAATGTGCGTAGTGTTTGCTATAAATCATTTTAAGTCACAAATGTGTATTTACAATTATTTATATAATTATATAAATTTAAATTAAAAAATGATTATATAATTATTACATTATTAAAAATGTGTTATCTACAATGTTTGAGTGTTCACTCAAAACAGTTTTATTTGTGTGTGTGTGTGTGTGTGTGTGTGAGAGAGAGAGACTTGTACACCATTGTGTTGTTCATCCACGTGCAAACACAAAGTTGGTGATGTCCAAATACTTACGGACCCAACTGGAGTTCCAAATGATCAAAGCTTTAATGAGCAAATGCACCTCAGTGTTTTCCAAAGTTGTTTTTTTGGACAAGTGTCTTAAGGTATAAAACACATTGGCGGTGTTGTACTTTGCATATCAGACAGCATTATTGTTAATATTATTATCATCATCAGGTGGAATTGATAAATGGTAAGGGTCCTATCTCACTGGGTGCGAGTGGTGGAGAGCAGTTGGAGATGCAAATTAGCGACCAAACGTGAATGAGCGACAATGTCGCCATTGGTATCTCACTGAAGTGGCCACTCACAGCTGAAATGACATGTTTGCACACAGTGTTCAGCTGTTATTATCCATGTGAACAGACTGGAAATTCCCCTGAATGTATCCAGTAAGGACAAGATAAAATAAATAGTAAAATAATAAATTACAAAAAATAATAGTAATATTAAGGAAACCTACAGCACACTCACTGGTTGCAGAGTGATGTCCCCGTTGGCTATATAATCCCCCGCTTATATGATCCTTTTGTCTTTGGCTGCCCACAGCGCTCATCCGCGAGCTGGAACAGCCTCTTCTCCGTTATGCAGCGATGTCCAGAAGTGCTTCAGGGGCGTGTGTGTCCTTTGATTTGATGTTTGCGGCAGTAACATTGTAAGTCCCTTTGGCTGTTTCCTTGGGGGGGGGGGGGGTTTCCAATTCGGGGGTCTCCTCAGCAGATATGTGGACTTCAATGTTGATCTGGCACAGATACATCCTCCATCCTCTTGTGTTTTAGCTCTGATGGACAGATGCCATCACATTTCCATGGCACAGCATTTAGCAGAAGGTTTTTCTTGGTTTAAGACACATATGAACGCTGTTGGAGCTGGATTTGCCATTTAATCAAAACATATACTCATATTTTTTCGCTGATCGTGTATCATCCTCACAATGAGGATGTCCCAAAACTCCCACCACACATCCTCAGAGGGAGAGAGAAAGAGTAGGGGGGACAAGACAGAGAGAGAGAGAGAGAGCCCTCCAGATAAAAAACAAAACACTGTGCGCTCTGCTCCTGCAGTATTGTGCTCTGAAATAATAATAAAAAGAAAACATTAAATGCATAAGTCCAGAATGTTTGAACAGGAGTCCTGATGTCTGTTGCAACCACGGCCCGTCTGGCAACAGCTCCGTCACTTCCAGAAGTGGCTGTTTCTCTCTGATCATGTCTGCTATTTTGGTGTGCTCCCACGGCTACTTATGTGTGTGGGCCATCATCGCCCCCAACCCCCCATTCTCTCATGTATGTCTTATGTGAAGAGTGCGGGCAAGAGCATTTAGGGGGTCGCACAACACCAGTGATGGATCTGAGAGAAAACTGGGAGGAGCTTTGTTACCTCACCAGAATACAAACGCAACACCATGCAAGTTATGCGAGGGAAGAGCACCACCCAGGGAAATCAAGCAATTTCTCTCGCAGTTGCCTTTTGCAGGATGTTGCAGCCCAGTGAGGTCGGATCCTTACATTGATTGGGGGGGTGTTGGACCAGCTGTCTATCTGGGTGGTTCTCATTCAGGATCTGAGTGTGTTCTGTGATGTAGTTGACCAGACAAAGTGCAGCTCGCAGCAGACTGTGCTCAGCTGTGATTGTTCGTGGCACATTTGTCCAGTTTTGTACAAACAAGGTGACGATGATCAAACTTTAACAAATATCAAGTATTTCTTCAACTGGACTGAACCTCTGAGTTGTGTGAAAGCATCATCTGGGTCCAGATCAAGAATGTGGAAAAAAATCTAAATCAAGGAGGCTTGATGTGTTATTCCACAGTATCAGTTCCATCAGTGCAGTAACTTCATGGTGACAGTGCTGCTGGTTTGTCTTCACTCTGACAAATGTTGTTCTTCATATTATTTGCTTCCTTGCAGACATGTTGCAGCAGTTGGTGATTAAAGAAGAAATGCTGTCTGAACAGCAGGAGTTGAGTTAGAGTATCGACCAGAAGGACGTTAAACAGGAACAAGAGGAAGTCTGGACAAGTAACGAGGGACAGCAGCTTCACTGGCTGGACACTGAGAAGACCAAGTTTGGTTTTGCCCGTGTCCCTGTGAAGACTGAAAATGATGATGAAATGCCACAGTCATCACAGGTTCTTCAAAACTCAGGTATGAATTGATCAAAACTCTGTGAAACATCTGTTAGTGGGAGCAGGTGTTCCACTGCTATGAAACTATTTAATTACTCTGAATATGGAAAAGGAATTCTCCCGACCACATATAGGAAAAAATTGACCCAGGATGCATTGCGTCAACATTTGGAGCCTCATATACAAAGACTTGAGTGCATTTTCTACTGAAATGTGTACTCCAAAACCCAGAAACTGGCATAATCACAAAAATATCCAGATGTATCAAAGTGTGCGTACGCATGAATCCAAGCATGTTCCCTTTAAACGCCCCTATTTAAATGTGCAAATGCATGTAAGTTGGCCCTGGGAGCTGAGAATCCCCTGTCCATCAGATCAGTCAACATGAACACAGAAAAGAAAGTACACAGAGTGGAGCTACAGATGACACGCAGGGATAATTTATTTTTGTATGATGTCAAATGAAATAAACTTGAACCGTTAAAACAAAAAAGAGTGAGTGTGTGTGTGTGTGTGTGAGGCCACTGTGAGCTCAGAGCAGTGCCCACACACTGAAGTATTAAAAAAAAAATTTTAGGTATGCCGACTGACAGTTTGACACTCCTTATGTTTCGTGTTTATTAAGATATACTGAACACAGGGAGACAATCGGGGTGCCTGTTAAGAATCAAATCAAATCTATTTTATTTATATAGCGTCAAATCACAACAAACAGTTGCCCCAAGGCGCTTTATATTGCAAGGCAAAGCCATACAATAATTACGGAAAAACCCCAACGGTCAAAACGACCCCTTGTGAGCAAGCACTTGGCGACAGTGGGAAGGAAAAACTCCCTTTTTACAGGAAGAAACCTCCAGCAGAACCAGGCTCAGGGAGGGGCAGTCTTCTGCTGGGACTGGTTGGGGCTGAGGGAGAGAACCAGGAAAAAGACATGCTGTGGAGGGGAGCAGAGATCAATCACTAATGATTAAATGCAGAGTGGTGCATACAGAGCAAAAAGAGAAAGAAACGCACAGTGCATCATGGGAACCCCCTGGCAGTCTAAGTCTATAGCAGCATAACTAAGGGATGGTTCAGGGTCACCTGATCCAGCCCTAACTATAAGCTTTAGCAAAAAGGAAAGTTTTAAGCCTAATCTTAAAAGTAGAGAGGGTGTCTGTCTCCCTGATCCGAATTGGGAGCTGGTTCCACAGGAGAGGAGCCTGAAAGCTGAAGGCTCTGCCTCCCATTCTACTCTTACAAACCCTAGGAACTACAAGTAAGCCTGCAGTCTGAGAGCGAAGCGCTCTATTGGGGTGATATGGTACTATGAGGTCCCTAAGATAAGATGGGACCTGATTATTCAAAACCTTATAAGTAAGAAGAAGAATTTTAAATTCTATTCTAAAATTAACAGGAAGCCAATGAATAGAAGCCAATATGGGTGAAATATGCTGTCTCCTTCTAGTCCCTGTCAGTACTCTAGCTGCAGCATTTTGAATTAACTGAAGGCTTTTCAGGGAACTTTTAGGACAACCTGATAATAATGAATTACAGTAGTCCAGCCTAGAGGAAATAAATGCATGAATTAGTTACATTGAATGACATTTCCTGATCAAAAATGACTCCAAGATTTCTCACAGTATTACTAGAGGTCAGGGTAATGCCATCCAGAGTAAGGATCTGGTTAGACACCATGTTTCTAAGATTTGTGGGGCCAAGTACAATAACTTCAGTTTTATCTTATTTTAAAAGCAGGAAATTGCGTAACAATGGAAAATTTAAGCAATGCTGTCTAATAATACTGCCTAAGGGAAGCATGTATAAAGTGAATAAAATTGGTCCTAGCACAGAACCTTGTGGAACTCCATAATTAACCTTAGTCTGTGAAGAAGATTCCCCATTTACATGAACAAATTGTAATCTATTAGATAAATATGATTCAGACCACTGCAGCACAGTGCCTTTAATACCTATAGCATGCTCTAATCTCTGTAATAAAATTTTATGGTCAACAGTATCAAAAGCAGCACTAAGGTCTAACATAACAAGTACAGAGATGAGTCCACTGTCTGAGGCCATAAGAAGATCATTTGTAACCTTCACTAATGCTGTTTCTGTACTATGATGAATTCTAAACCCTGACTGAAACTCTTCAAATAGACCATTCCTCTGCAGATGATCAGTTAGCTTTTTTACAACTACCCTTTCAAGAATTTTTGAGAGAAAAGGAAGGTTGGAGATTGGCCTATAATTAGCTAAGATAGCTGGGTCAAGTGATGGCTTTTTAAGTAATGGTTTAATTACTGCCACCTTAAAAGCCTGTGGTACATAGCCAACTAATAAAGATAGATTGATCATATTTAAGACCGAAGCATTAATTAATGGTAGGGCTTCCTTGAGAAGCCTGGTAGGAATGGGGTCTAATAGACATGTTGATGGTTTGGAGGAAGTAACTAATGAAAATAACTCAGACAGAACAATCGGAGAGAAAGAGTCTAACCAAATACCGGCATCACTGAAAGCAGCCAAAGCGAACGATATGTCTTTGGGATGGTTATGAGTAATTTTTTCTCTAATAGTTAAAATTTTATTAGCAAAGAAAGTCATGAAGTCATTACTAGTTAAAGGAATACTCGGCTCAATAGAGCTCTGACTCTTTGGCTACAGTGCTGAAAAGAAACCTGGGGTTGTTATTATTTTCGTCAATTAGTGTTGAGTAGTAAGATGTCCTAGCTTTACGGAGGGCTTCTTTATAGAGCAACAGAGTCTTTTTCCAGGCTAAGTGAAGATCTTCTAAATTAGTGAGACGCCATTTCCTCTCCAACTTACGAGGTATCTGCTTTAATCTGTGAGTTTGTGAGTTATACCACGGAGTCAGGCACTTCTGATTTAAGGTTCTCTTTTTCAGAGGAGCTACAGCATCCAAAGTTGTCCTCAAAGAGGATATAAAACTATTGACGAGATAATCAATCTCACTCAGAGTTTAGGTAGCTACTCTGCCCTGTGTTGGTATATGGCATTGGAGAACATAAAGAAGGAATCATATCCTTAAACCTAGTTACAGCACTTTCTGAAAGACTTCTAGTGTAATGAAACTTATTCCCCACTGCTGGGTAGTCCATCAGAGTGTTATTAAGAAATGATCAGACAGAAGGGAGTTTTCAGGGAATACTGTTAAGTCTTCAATTTCCATACCATAAGTCAGAACAAGATCTAAGGTATGATTAAAGTGGTGGGTGGACTCATTTACATTTTGAGCAAAGCCAATCGAGTCTAACAATAGATTAAATGCAGTGTTGAGGCTGTCATTCTCAGCATCTGTGTGGATGTTAAAATCGCCCACTATAATTATCTTATCTGAGCTAAGCACTAAGTCAGACAAAAGGTCCGAAAATTCACAGAGAAACTCACAGTAACGACCAGGTGGACGATAGATAACAACAAATAAAAGTGGTTTTTGGGACTTCCAATTTGGATGGACAAGACTAAGAGTCAAGCTTTCAAATCAATTAAAGCTCTGTCGGGGTTTTTGATTAATAAATAAGCTGGAGTGGAAGATTGCTGCTAATCCTCCGCCTCGGCCCGTGCTACGAGCGTTCTGACAGTTAGTGTGATTCGGGGGTGTTGACTCATTTAAACTAACATATTCATCCTGCTGTAACCAGGTTTCTGTAATGCAGAATAAATCAGTATGTTGATCAATTATTATATCATTTACTAACAGGGACTTAGAAGAGAGAGATCTAATGTTTACTAGACCACATTTAACTGTTTTAGTCTGTGGTGGAGTTGAAGGTGCTATATTATTTTTTCTTTTTGAATTTTTATGCTTAAATAGATTTTTGCTGGTTATTGGTGGTCTGGGAGCAGGCACCGTCTCTACGGGGATGGGGTAATGAGGGGATGGCAGGGGGAGAGAAGCTGCAGAGAGGTGTGTAAGACTACAACTCTGCTTCCTGGTCCCAACCCTGGATAGTCACGGTTTGGAGGGTTTAAGAAAATTGGCCAGATTTCTAGAAATGAGAGCTGCTCCATCCAAAGTGGGATGGATGCCGTCTCTCCTAACAAGACCAGGTTTTCCCCAGAAGCTTTGCCAATTATCTGTGAAGCCCTATCTATGAAGCCTACCAAGAAGGTCAGCAACTCTAGTTTCACCATGAAGAAAAAGTAAAGACATGAATAATAAAAACATATTTGAATGACCAAATGTGCCCGCACTGCTTTTTATTCAGAACAATTACACAAATAAACTATTTCCTCACTAAGCAGCCACCCATCGTGCACCGTGCCAGCTTCTAGTTAAAGTTCTCCGTCACCACGACGGATTTCCGTCATTTGGGAAATTTAACCACATATACACATGCGCATATGGTACCATGAGGGGCCGCTCCTCAGAGTGTGAATGGGCCTCGAAATGTGAATGTTGCTTTCAGAGCAGGTGAGAACAAACACACAGTCAACTTCAGAGAAGCAGAAGTTTGTGATGTGACCTTTGTGTAATAGCAGACAGAAATTGCTTTGAGATGAAGACATAACGCATAGACCATTTTGAATATATTGTTCAAAATGTGCATTTGTGTTTATTGTTTGAACCTTTTTGTTGTACAGTGTTTCACACAAGACCTCAAATTACCTTTATAAAGTGTCAAAACAGTTGTTTATTATAGTTTGCTGTGTGTTTTGAATAAATGTGTGTGGAAAATTATTTCCCGCTTTACGTTTTCCTTTCTTATTTCTGATTGTAAACCTTTATTACACTTATAAAACACTACTATAGCATATATATTCTGAAAGTACAGGTTGTCCTGAAAAACGAGACATAAAACTTGATTGAAACTTGAAAAATGCCCTCAGACCCCAGAGGGTTAAACCTCCACTTCATCCCTGTTTTATTCAAGTTTAATAATTTGTTTCGGTCAAACCACATGTAAGCTGTGTTTTTACACAAGAAAAAATAAAATGTAGTAAACTGCACATTTGTCTTTTTTCATGAAAATATGTTATTAAAGATCACATATTACACTTTAGTCAGGCCTTTGAAATACTTTGTGGACTCTTGCTGTACATATGTTGTCAGTGGTTGAGATAGTTTCTGTAGGCATCTAACAATGCTCATAATCGGGTGAAACCTGATGGAAATCTCTTTGTGATGTATGTATGTACAAAATAAAACAAAACACTACTCCAGATATGTTTTTGACGAGAAGGGCAGTTCCACATAAACGTCAACCTATCCATCAAAATTTCAACTGGAATTTTTATACCTAAAACTTTTTTTTGTTGAGAATGGATATTAGTGAAATAGAAAATGCACAGACAAGCAAAAAAAATTCCCTTCCACCCCTTGGGGGACCTCCCAAAAATCATAGATCCATTCATTGAATAAAATAGCTATTTGTTGGATATTTGAAAAAGAAAAAAAAACAGGGATGACTCAAGGAGAGAAAAATTATTTCTAAATGGCAGTTGACAACACTCATATAGTTTTTTTTTTTTTTTTTTTTTTTTTTTTTTTTTTTGACACGGCCCGTTTGTTTGAGTTTTCAAGCCCGTTTCCCCCCCTTCGCCTTGTCATGTCCGCAACAATTTTTTTTTACTTCTAAGTGAAGTACTCATTCCTTGCCCCTTAGAATTAGTTTTCTTTTCTAATGTAAAAGTAACATACAGTCCCCTAACAGGTGCCCACTTTGTATCATTCTTCTTTCAGTCTGGCTCCCAGATATTTTATGGTATATATACTCTATATACGAAAAGTTGTTGCGGACGTGACACACATAATTTCATAATGCAATTATGATCCCTGGAAGTGGTATACAAGGCCTACCTGGATTCTGGGATCATGATGAACAGCTAGGGCTGACACCAAAAGATGGCAACCTGGCCTACCTGTTCATAATGCCAGCCAGGTTTTAAAAGATGATGCAATATCCAAATGACCCCTCTCAGCTGCCTGTAGCCAGGTTGAAAAGATGATGCAATACCCCACTGGTCACATTGAAAGCAAGCTTTCTCTCCCCAGTTTTATGTATTTTTGATTTCTCTGAAGAATGGACACATTTTCCCACTTTTATATTAGAGAGGTGAGTCATTTTGTCGCATTTTATGCCCCTCATGTTTGTGCATTTGTGTCAGTACTTTCATTTCTAGGTAATTTCATGTGTAGGCCTAACCATTGGATGATTGGCCATGGCCTTGCCCTCGCTCTGTTGTCTCTCAATTGAAAATACTGCAGTCTCAAGACTCAAAATAAGGCCTTTGTGTAGCAATTTGCGTTGTAAGTGTGTAGCAAGTTTCAGGAATTGCTACACAAAATTTGGTTTGAATTGCAAGTTTACTACATAAAACATTTTAAGATTGGTTAGAAATGATGAAAGTGCTCCAAATTTTATTGCCTTTGCTATACATATTCTGATCTAAAAATTAAACTGCAACACATCAAAAAATGATTTTGAGCCATGAGTGTACAGAGTTGTTTTGAAAAGTATTTGAGTGCACATAATTAACTAGTGTCCTTTTTAAAATGTTGAAATATCTGTTCATTTTAGAATTGTTATATACTACCGTTCAATTCCTGAGTTCAGAGTTCAAATGTTTTGGAACATTATGGGAGAGCCCATTGCATGGTACACATCAATTTGCAGCTCAGTCCAAATTAATTGTTTCCTTAACTCTCAGCAAATGATTGTTTTCACATAACCTAGTTTAATTAGCTGTTCCATGTTTTGAAAATGGGTAAGCGTGCAAAATTTTGAGTGTGCACCTAGTTTCTGTTAAAGTTATAGTGAAAGTATACCTAAGACAATTATTCAATGATAAATAACTTTTCTGATTTTAAAGATTTGTTGGTTTTTTTTTTTTTTGTGTTCATCAGTGTGCAGCTGGTATTTTTCTGTTGTTTTATTGATATAATTGTTCACCATGTTCCCAGTATTTGGACTCTGTCACGTCTGCAACAGTTTTTTGTCACCTCCACAACATTTTGAATTTTCTATTGTATTCTAATGGAAGGAGTTTAATAAAATTTGTAGTTCTCATAACCCAGGCCTTTTAGTTGTTTATCTTCAGGTATAAGCCTTTTTGAAATAATTCCCCAAGATTCACAGAATTCTAACAGCTGGATTGATGACTGCTGAAAAGGCATTTTTCTGATGTCACGTCTGAACGCCCACACAAGAAGGGATAAGCGGTCCCAGGGGCAATAGAAAATTCTGGTCTCTTGTCATGACTTGGAGCAACATGTGGCCTACAGCATAGGATTAATCCAAAGCAGATATCTTTCCCCATTGTAATGCTATCACTCAGAAAATGCGTCCAACATGTCACGTCCGCACCCGTGGAATTGCCCAGAATATAACATCATAACTTTGTTACAAGCTCAAACTTTGATGTTGCGTGACATGTTGGACGCATTTTCTGAGTGATAGCATTACAATGGGGAAAGATATCTGCTTTGGATTAATCCTATGCTGTAGGCCACATGTTGCTCTAAGTCATAATGGCAAGACTCACATGTAAGTGAAAAAACAAAACAAAAAACAATTAATTGAAATAAATAATCGATTACTAAAATAATCATTACTTGCTGCCCTAGTTTGTTTTACGAGTGAGAGCATTTTACCGATTAAATGTGAATAAGTCAGTTTTGAGTTTCTCAGTGTGCATGCGTTTTCAAAACTGGTAACAGTGTTACTTTGTGCACAGCAGAACAACATTGTCAATTGCTTTAGGCCCTAATTTTGTATTTTATTGACTTTACAGTCAGCAACACAGCACCCTTTTGGAGCATTTACCGGATTAGAACCGATCAAAATACTACAGAAGACAAAGAATTTTTGACAGTTTGAAGTGTTTTCTTTGTTTCAGAGGGCTTCCCATTAAAATTCACTAGAATATACAAAATTAGACTTGCTCTTTTAAAAAATTTCTGGGGGAGCACCCCCAGACCCCTCCTAATCAGTACTGTGTTTTTACTTCACAGTTTGAAGTGAGTTTTCTTTGTTTCAGAGGGCTTCATACCCATTAAAATTCACCAGAATAGCAATCTGAGGTTTTATTATTACATATAAAATTATCTAAGCAGATTTCTTTGGATGTCTTATTTTGGTATTATATATTGGGTTATAGTGCCAGTGAAAAATTGGTATCACAGTGTACAACTTTTTTGCAGTCAGAGATACACTTTTTTTATTTAGAAAAATCACTGAGGAAAAGTGATTTTTCTAATTAAGAATTGTGTGTCCAGAATTCCCCTGAATGCACCAAAATGCGCCCTTTTTTATTTTAAAATTCCTGGGGAGCATGCCCCCGGACCCACCTAGTACAATTCCCGCCTGCGGTGCTTGTATTGTGCTGTCTTCCGTCAAAAAAATTTTTCTCACCAGCACCCATGAGTAAGGATGGGACTCTGTTGACCTCAACTGAGAATGTAATCCGGCACTGGAAGGAAGACTTTGAGGAACTCCTGCATCAGACTGGAGTGCCCCCTATAGTAGTGGCAGAGCTGGAAGCTGATGGAGGATATTCATCAATTTCCCTGGTGGAAGTCACTGAGGTAGTCAAACAAGTCCGCAGTGACAAGGTCCTGGGGTTGATGAGATCCATCCAGAAATGCTGAAGGCTCTGGGTGTGGAGGGATTGTCTTGGATGAAATGTCTCTTCAACATTGCGTTGAGGTCTGGGACAGTGCCAAAGAGTGGCAAACTGGGGTGGTGGTCCCCATATTTAAAAAGAGGGACCAGAGAGTGTGTGCCAATTACAGAGGCATCACACTACTCAGCCTCCCTGGTAAAGTCTACTACAGGGTGCTGGAAAGGAGGGTTTGGCCGATGGTTGAACTTCTGATTGAAGAGGAATAATGCGGACTCCGTCCTGGTCATGGAACATCTGACCAAATCTTCACTCTCACAAGGAACCTGGAGGGTGCCTGGGAGTATTCCCATCCAGTCTACATGTATTTTGTGGACTTGGAGAAGTCGTATGATCGGGCACCTCGGGAGATACTGTGAGAGGTGCTGCTGGAGTATGGAGTGAGGGGGTCCCTTCTCAGGGACATCCAATCTCTGTACTCGCAAAGCGAGTGCTGTGTTCTGGTTCTCGGCAGTCAGTCGGACTCGTTTCCGGTGGAGGTTGGCCTCCGCCAGGGCTGCGCCTTGTCACCAATCCTGTTTGTGATATTCATGGACAGGATATCAAGGCATAGTCACGGGGAGGAGGGTTTCCATTTTGGTGGGCTCAGGGTCTCATCACTGCTTTTTGCAGTTGATGTGGTCCTGTTGGCTTCATCAGCCGGTGACCTCCAACACTCACTGGATCGGTTCACAGCCGAGTGTGAAACAGCTGGGATGAGGATCAGCACCTCTAAATCTGAGGCCATGGTTCTCAGCAGGAAACCAATGGATTGCCTACTTTGGGTAGGGAATGAGGTCTTGCCCCAAGTGAAGGAGTTCAAGTACCTCGGGGTCTTGTTCACGAGTGAGGGGACAATGGAAAGTGAGATTGGCCGGAGAATTGGCGCAGCAGGTGCGGTATTGCATTCGCTCTGCTGTACTGTTGTGATGAGAAGGGAGGTGAGCCAAAAGGCAAAGCTCTTGAACTACTGATCAGTCTTCATTCCTACTCTCACCTATGGTCATGAGTGTTGGGTCATGACCGAAAGAACTAGATCGCAGGTACAAGCAGCCAAAATAGGCTTCCTTAGGAGGGTGGCTGGTGTCTCCCTCAGAGATATGATAAGGAGTTTGGTCATCCGTGGGGAGCTCGGAGTAGAGTTGCTGCTCCTTCACATTGAAATTTGCCAGCTGAGGTGGTTCGGGCATCTGGTAAGGATGCCCCCTGGGCCCCTCCCTATGGAGGTGTTCCAGGCATGTCCATCTGGGAGGATACCCTGGGGAAGACCCAGGACGAGGTGGATAGATTATAACTCCACACTGGCCTGGAAACGCCTCGGGGTCCCCCAGTTAGAGGTGGTCAATGTGGCCCGGGAAAGGGAAGTCTGTGGTCCCCTGCTGGAGTTGTTGCCCCCGTGACCTGATTCCGGATAAGCATTTGAGGATAAGTGAGAGATGATCTACTGTAGCTTTCTTTTCCTTAACAATTGTATCGTTATTTGTGTGAAAATGTTTGATAATCTTTTACAACTTTTTATTTTTTATTTTTGATGATTTTATTTGAGCTTCCAAGTACCTTTTAACATTTGTTTTATTTTTTGCAATAATTCACTGTTATACTGCCTTTTGCAAGATTGCATAATATTAGTTTGTTTTTATATATCTTATATTTACTCAGCTTCAATTGTTCTTTTGTTTTAAAATTTTTTTGTGCAGTTTTGTTCCCTTTTTACATGCATTCAGGTGACCTAAATTTGCATTTTATGGTTTCTTCTGTTACGTGGGTGTGAAATATTCATGTGGAGGGAAATATAAATATTTATCACGCTCATAGAAGTCAGATATTGATGTGTAAAAGGTTTGCGTGTCATTTTGCACAAAGTGAAGTTGTGATTATCCCAGAAATGCTGGCATCAGCACTGGATGGAAAATTAAATTTATACAAGTTTAGAAAAGAATCTCATTTAATCCCAGATCAGTGTTCCTGAGAACTAAAAGTTAGATTGGTGACTTAATGAACAGTAGATGCAACTTTACTTGTATCAAATTTACTTTGTTGTTTTTAAGATACCATTGGTTGTTATAGGAGCACAAATTGCTGTAGTCAGATGTTGAAATAAATGTAGAGAGAGAACGGTAACAGTCCAGTGTGAGTATGTGATTTTATTAAATAGTAATAACACCGTATTCTAATCCATGTGACAGACTGTGGATTATAATTTTGTCAGAGATTTTTTTTTGGTGGGTAAATAGATCTGAAAATGTCACCTGAGAGCATCTGAGATTTCAAATTCTTCTGTGAGAGAACACCCCCCTCCCCCCGCCAGGGTCTTAGGGACTTGCAGGAAAGTTTAAGGTTTTTCTCATGGTCCACTTTCATCACTGAATGTCACTGTAGATGTATTCATGCTGTATTTCATGAGTTCTGACATTTTGTTGGAGTCCAGCTAAAGTATGTGTGAAATGTAAAACAAATCCTCCTGGGCCAGTTTCACAAAGCGCTCTAGTCTATTAAACTCACTCAGTCAACTAATCTTTTGATGTTAGTCATCGCACAAAGTGCTTAGTCTGGTTAAGTTTCACGTTAGCCAGCTAAAGTTTTTAGCCTGTGACAGAGGAAGTTAATCTTATTTTAGTCAACAAAACTTCAGTGTCTTACCTCAAAAATGGTTGTAGCAGATGACCAACCTGGAAGTAAACCAAACTCTCATTCATTGGAGGTGTTTCGTGGCAGCGGCACTCGTGAGGCTGTTTATGCTGTGAAAATTGTCGACTAACGTTAGACGGCTAATTTACAAGTTTAGCTGTCGATGTGAAACTAAGATTAGACAGCTAATGTTAGCCGATTAACCTTAGGGCATGGTCACATGCCACACTGCGACAGCTGAATGAAGGAAAAAGAATCGCAAAGGTGGATGTTGTGGTGTTGTTAAAAGGTGGACGATGATGATCCTGCACCTTTCCCATCACAGAAAAGCCTGTGAATCAAGAGCGCAAAAAGTAACAAAACAAAACCAAAAGTAATGAAAGAAGAACGAAACGAACATTGACGCTTTAAACAAAATCAAAATGAAACATTCAGGATGACGTGACGGACTGCAGGTATGAGACCAAGCGCAGCCAGCCTTGTCCTCATGTCTGTAGGACTTGCAGTGGTGGGATTTGGTTGTCTTGACAACAGGAGAGAGATGTTGTTCGTCTTCACAACAACGTGTGTGCACACGCAAGCTAGCCACAAACATTTGGAACGTGCGTAAATAGTTGAAGTAGTTGATAAAATGTTCTTACAATTATTTTTTTATTTTTTGTATGACAACGTTGCTTTTCGTCCCATACGTGGACGAGTCATCAGCAATGCAAGGATGTTACGTGTCGCTCGTCGGGGGTTTAGTTCTTATTCCGTTCAGATATAATCAACATTCATGCAACACATCAGGCTTGGGAGGTTGGATGACAATCAGACAGAAAACTGACATTACAGAAACCACACAAATGATGAGGAACCATCAAGGACAGAGAGCAAAAAAGAATATGGACGAATTGAGGTCGTTGTCGGGATTTGTTCACATTTTTTCGTTTGAAAATTCTGACCAGCTGCAGGAAGGAAGCTAGGCATCGGTTAAATGATGCCTCCGAGAGTAAATGTAAGTCCAGATTTCTTGTTTCGTTTGGGCTTTGGTGTCCTTCGTTAGTGTTGTGTGACTGGGGCTTTAGTCGACTAAGTAAGTTTAGTAGACTGAAAGATTAGACTGCTTTATGAAATCGGGTCCTGCTGTATATTTCCACTTTATCAGTTCCATCAGTGCAACAACTTTGTTTTTTTACAGACATGCAGCTGTTGTTGGTGATTAAAGAAGAAACTCTCCCTGAACACCAGGAATGGAATCTGAGTGTTGACCAGGAGGACATTAAAGAAGAAGAGAAGCCATGGATAAGTCAGCAGAGAGAGCAGCTTCAGCAGCTGGAGGAGGCAGATCTCACTAAGTTTGGTTTCACTGCCGTCCCTGTGAAGAGTGAAAATGATGATGAAAAACCAGAGTCATCACAGCTTCATCAAAGCCAAAGTGATGAGAGCACAGAGGCTGAGCCTGTAGCCAGCAGCTCATTTGTACACAGAACACTGACAGCAGAAGCTGATGGAGAGGACGATGGAGGACCACAACCAGCCAGCAACTCAGGTCCAAACAGTCATTTACAACCAGATACCAGTGGCAGGAGTTCAGGAGACTGTTCTGGAACTGAGACTGTTGACAGTTATGACTGGAAACAGACCAGAGAACTTCAGTCAGGTTTTAACTGTCAAAAAAATATTAATATTGTTAGTTCAAGCAAATGCAACATTGCTGAGGCAGAATTTATGTATTCTCAAGCATCTGGATCCATGAAAAAACACATAATTCATACAGGAAACAAACCATTTATCTGTTCTGAATGTGGTCGCAGTTTTGGAGAAAAGGGTAACCTGAAAAGACACGTTAACTCATACAGGACACAAAAAGGCATTTGACAGTGTACCACACACCTGGATCTTGAGGTGCTTAGAACTATACAACATCAATGAGAAAATAAGAAAATAATAAAATAAAATAATAAATAAGAAAATAAGAACCTTCCTGAAAGCACAAATGAACAAGTGGAACACCACCATCACCCTCAATCACACAGAGGGACAAATAACAATCCCAGACGTACGAGTTCAGAGAGGGATACTTCAAGGAGACAGCCTTTCACCTCTCTTATTCTGCTTAATCATGGACCCGCTCAGCAAGATCCTGAAGGAGCAAGACATTGGATATGACTTAAGTAAAGACAAAGGAAAGGAAAACCAAAAACTTGTGAACCATCTGTTGTTCATGGATGATTTGAAAATCTATGCCAACACAAAAAACGGACTCACTCAACTCGTGGAAACTGCCCATAAGTTCTCAAAAGACATTGGCATGGAATTTGGACTGGATAAATGCTCAAAATGCACAATGACAAAAGGAAAAAAGACAAAAACCGAAAACATACAATTGGATGAAGGGAGCTACATTGCAGACCTGGCTGCAGACACCACATACAGATACTTGGGAATTGAACAAAGTAATTCAATTGAACACAAGAAAATGAGAACAAAAACAACAAAAGAATATCTAAACCGCTTAAAAAAGATCTGCAAAACACAGCTGACACCAAAAAATAAAATCACAGCCATAAACCAGTTTGCAATACCAGTGGTGACCTATGGATTTGGCATAGTGAACTGGCCACAATGCGAACTTAACAAATTGGACACAAAAACCAGAAAAATGCTCACCCTCCACAAAATCACATACAGAAATCAGTGCATGGACAGAATATACCTACCTCGCAGAGAAGGCGGTATGGGTCTTACTGAAATCAACCAGGCCTACAGAGCATCGATAATAAGTATTGGACAGTACTTAAAGAGCTCTGAAGAAGAAATCATAAAAACGGTCACACAACACCACGAGGCCATAAGTGAACGGACCTCAATCACTAAACTGGCAAAAAACTTTGGCGGAGAACTTCTACAAGAGAGAAAAAGCAACAGTCTCATGCCTGCAACAAAACTTGCAAGACAGACCAGAGAACAATACTGCAAAAAAAAAAGGAAAACATCGAGTGGAAAGATGGAAACAACACAAAAGACCCGGACGTTTCCAAGAAGAACTCGAAAAGGAATACATCGACAAAGTTGGATCAATGCAGTGGCTAAAAAATGGAAAACTTGGTTTTGATGGAGAAAGAATTCTGATTGGAGCACAAGATCAGGGACTTCTAACTAATGGCTTCAAAAAAATGGCAGGGATCTCACAAAATGATAAATGCCGATTCTGTCATACAGCTGTTGAGAGTGTAAACCATCTAACATCAGCATGCCAGATCCTCATGGCAGATGGGCATTATACATCCAGACATAAGATCTGTCAATATCTCCACTGGAAGATCTGCAAGGAACTGGAGTTGGAAGTCAAAGAACATGTCTGGGAGCACGAGCCAACACCAGTCTCATCCAATGGAAAAATAACGATCTTCTACGACAAAGAGATCCCAGCAGGAAGACACATAGAAGGAGGTGCAATCAAACCTGATATTGTCATCTGGAACAAGCAAGAGAAAACAGCCAAAATCATTGATGTGACAGTCCCCAATGATTACGGCCTGAATCGAGCTGAAAGGGGAAAGATCTCAAAATACCAAGACCTGAAAAATGACCTAAGAACAACATGGTCATTGAAAGACATCAATATCATTCCAGTTGTGGTAGGAGCAACAGGCCTGATGAAGAAGAACCTGAAAAAATACCTTGAGGCAATCCCCGGTCACCCAAGTGCACATGAGGTGCAGTTGTCTGCGATTAAGGGAACGATCACCATCTTGAAGAGAGCCCTCGGATACAATGCCAGATCTGGTTAAGATAACTATAGAACCTAGGATGCAACTTTAGACCCCAGGTTTGGGGCCCATTGCATTCTACTAAAAAGACATCAAAGATAAATGAAAAAACAAAAGACACAAACCATTTAACTGTTCTGAATGTGGTCGCAGATTTGGACAAAAGGCTGACCTCAACAGACACATTCTACTAAAAAGACATCAAAGATAAATGAAAAAACAAAAGACAAAAACCATTTGGCTGTTCTGAATGTGGTCGCAGATTTGGAGAAAAGGGCCACCTGAAAAAACACATGAAAATTCACACAGGACAAAAAATTTGGCTGTTCTGAATGTGGTCAAAGATTTGGACAAAAGGGTGACCTAAACAGACACACGATAATTCATACAGGACAAAATAGAGCTGAAAGGGAGAAAATTACGAAATACCAAGACCTTAAAAATGATCTACGAATAACGTGGTAATTAAAAGAAATTGATATCATACCAGTCGTGGTGGGAGCAACAGGGCTTATGAAGAAGAACCTGAAGAAATATCTTGAGGCAATCCCTGGTCACCCAAGTGCCCATGAGGTGCAGATATCCGCAGTTAAAGGAACAGTTACCATCTTGAAGAGAGCTCTCGGATACAATGCCAATAATGATTAATGATTAGGATGTAACTGTAGACCCCAGGGTTGGGGCCCATTACACTCTGTAAAAAAAGAAATTGAAGAGAAATAAAAAAAAAAAAAAAAGACAAAAAATAGTCGCCTCAGAGCAGAGATCTCCCAGATGTCGATATTTCTGGGAGGCCAAAGTCATAAAAGGAACCTTCTTCGAAAAGTCTATCGCATTAAAAGAAAATACAATATTGAAGATAAACTGGCTGTGAGGCTGGCTGAGCACCAAGCCATAGTGAAAGCATTAGCCGCTCAAATTAGAAACAAAGATAAGAAAATAAAGGCCAAACAGATAAACAAGCAGTTTGCAAACAACCCTAGACTAGTCTATAGAAATATGGTAAATGATACAGTAGAAGTACAACAGCCACCTGAGAGAGAAGAAGTTGAGAGGTTCTGGAGACCACTGTTTGAAGACCCTAAACAGCACCAAGAGGCTGAGTGGATTGAAATAATAAAACGGAAAAACAAAGATAAACAGCAAATGCCAGCAATGATCATAACTGAAGAATTGACAAGAAATAAAATTCATGAATATAGTAACTTTAAGGCACCTGGCATTGATAAAGTCCCAAATGTTTGGTTAAAAAGACTGACAGCACTGCACCACCATTATGCCGCAGCTTTCACAAAAATATTGAACGGAAAAGAGGACACACCAGACTGGCTATCGACTGGGAACACAACCCTACTCCCAAAGACCAAGGAAACGCAGCTCCCCAACAAGTATAGACCCATCTGTTGCTTAACAACAACTTATAAATGGCTGACAGGAATTATAGCCGATGCCGTTTATGAACATTTGGACACTGCTGGCTACCTGGAGAATGAGCAGAAAGGTTGTTTCAGAAAAAGATTAGGTGCTAAAGACCAGTTATTGATAGACAATGCTATCCTGGAGGACTGCAAAAGAAGGAGGAGAAACCTCAGCATGGCTTGGATTGACTACAAAAAGGCATTTGATAATGTCCCACATTCATGGATTATGAGATGCCTAGAATTGTATAACATCAATAAGGAAGTAAGATCTCTCTTGAAAACACAAATGAATAAGTGGAACACCACCATCACTCTAAACCATGCAGAGGGGCAGATAATAATCCCAGACATAAAAGTGACGCGAGGGATATTCCAGGGAGATAGTCTCTCTCCACTCCTTTTTTGTCTTAGTATTGATCCATTAAGCAAGATCCTCAAGGAATTGGACATCGGGTATGACTTAGATGGAGGTAGAGGAAGAAAACATAAACAGGTGGTGAGTCACCTTCTGTTTATGGACGACTTGAAGATATTTGCAGATTCAGAGAGGGGACTCAGGAGATTAGTGGAGGCAGTCCATACGTTTTCTAAGGAAATCGGTATGGAATTTGGGCTGGATAAGTACTCTAAATGTACAATCAGAGGTGGTAAAAAGCAGGTCACAGAAAATATACAGTTGGATGAGGGGAACGTTATTGAAGATTTGGCTGAGGATTCCACGTACAAATATTTGGGAATTGAAGAAAATACTACAATAGAGCATAAAAAAGAGAGAAAGTAACACAAGAATACTTAAACCGCTTAAAGAAGATCTGTAAATCAGAATTGACACCAAAGAACAAGATCACAGCCATAAACCAGTTTGCATTGCCTGTGTTGAGCTATGGCTTTGGCATAGTAGACTGGCCACAGGGTGAGCTTAACAAATTAGATACTAAAACTAGGAAGATGCTCACCCTACATAAAATTACATACAGAAATCAATGTATGGATAGAATATATCTCCCTCGTCGAGAAGGCGGCTTAGGTCTAGTGGAGATCAACCAGGCTTATAGAGCATCTATAATAAGTATTGGGCAGTACTTAAAGAGCTCTCAAGAAGAAGTTATGAAAAAGGTTATGCAACATCATATTAAGACTATGCCACAACAGACCTCTATTATAAAACTGGCAGAAAACTTTGGCGGAGATCTTTTGCGAGAGAGAGAAAGCAATGAGCTGACACCTGCAACGACACTAGCAAGACTGGTCAGGGAAAAATACAGCAAAAGAGAACAAAAACATCGAATGAACAGATGGAAACAGCACAAAAGGGCTGGCCGATTCCAAGAAGAACTTGAAAAAGAATACATAGACAAAGAAGGATCTGTGCGGTGGCTTACAAACGGAGAACTTGGTTTTGATGGGGAAAGAATTATAGTTGGAGCGCAAGACCAAGGACTATTAACAAATGGCTTCAAAAAAAATGGCAGGAATATCACAGAATGATCAATGCCATTTCTGTCATGCAGCTGTTGAGAGTGTAAACCACTTAGTATCAGCATGTCAGATCCTCATGGCAGACGGACATTACACAAGCCGGCATAACAAGATTTGTAAGTATTTACATTGGAAAGTATGCAAGGAACTGGAGGTGGAAGTAGAGGGACACGTTTGGGAGTATGAGCCAGCACCAGTCTCATCCAATGGAAAAGTGACTGTCTTTTATGACAAAGAGATCCCAGCAGGAAGACATATCGAAGGAGGTGCAGTAAAACCTGATATTGTCATTTGGAACAAGCAAGAGAAGACAGCAAAAATTATTGATGTGACAGTCCCCAATGACTATGGCCTGAATAGAGCTAAAAGGGAGAAAATCACGAAATACCAAGACCTTAAAAATGATCTATGAATAACGTGGTCAATGAAAGAAATTGATATCATACCAGTCGTGGTGGGAGCAACAGGGCTTATGAAGAAGAACCTGAAGAAATATCTTGAGGCAATCCCTGGTCACCCAAGTGCCCATGAGGTGCAGATATCCGCAGTTAAAGGAACAGTTACCATCTTGAAGAGAGCCCTCGGATACAATGCCAATAATGATTAATGTTTAGGATGTAACTGTAGACCCCAGGGTTGGGGCCCATTACACTCTGTAAAAAAAGAAATTGAAGAGAAATAAAAAAAAAAGACAAAAGCCATTTGGCTGTTCTGAATGTGGTCAAAGATTTGGACATAAGTGCAGCCTGAACAGACACATGATAATTCATACACGCCCAGGGGACCAAGGAAACACAGCTACCCAACAAGTACAGACCCATCTGCTGCCTAACAACAACATACAAATGGCTGACAGGAATCATAGTTGATGCCATTTATGAACATCTGCACACTGGTGGCTACCTGGAAAATGAAGAGAGAGGTTGTTCCAGAAAAAGATTAGGAGCTAAAGACCAGTTACTGATAGACAAAGCTATCCTGGAGGATTGCAAAAAAAGGAGCCGAAACCTCAACATGGCTTGGATTGATTACAAAAAGGCATTTGACAGCGTGCCACACTCCTGGATCATGAGGTGCTTTGAACTCTACAACATCAATGAGGAAATAAGGTCTTTCCTGAGAGCACAAATGAAAAAGTGGAACACCACCATCACCGTCAATCACACAGAGGGACAAGTAACAATCCCAGACGTATGAGTTCAGAGAGGGATATTTCAGGGAGACAGACTCTCACCACTTTTATTAACCATAGACTCGCTTAGCAAGATGACATCGGGTATGACTTAAGTAGAGGCAGAGGAAGGAAAAAACAAATTCTGAACCATCTGCTGTTCATGGATGACTTAAAAATTTTTGCTGACTTAGATCAGGGACTCATTTGGCTCGTGGAAACAGTCCATAAGTTCTCCAAAGACGGTATGGAATTTGGACTGGACAAATGCTCAAAATGCACAATCAAGAAAGGTAAAAAGACAAAAATGGAAAACATTCAGCTGGATGAAAGGAGCTACATTGAGGATTTGGCTGAAGACTCCACATACAAATACTTGGGAATTGAAGAAAATGCTACAATAGATCACAAGAAAATGAGAAAGAATACAACATAAGAATACCTAAACCACTTAAAATAGGGAGGAGATGGTCTAGTGGTTAAGTGTTGGGCTTCAGACCAGAGGATCCTCTGTTCAAGACCCAGCCATAATGGAAAGTCACTAAGGGCCCTTGTGCAAGGACCTTGCACAAGGGCCCTTAGTGACTTTCCATTATGGCTGGGTCTTGAACAGAGGATCCCTGTCATCGGTCAGCACACTGGTCATACAGTGTACACATGTATGACCAGTGCTACATTAAGTATGTAGCACTGGTCATACTTAACGTGACCAGTGCTACTTTAAGTATATAGCAATGGTCACATTAAGTATGACCAACGCTATATGCATTCATGTATATAGACACGTGGTCAAGCGCTATATACATGCAGTCCATTTATCAGCAAATCAAAGTTGACACCAACAAACAAGATCACAGCCATAAACCAGTTTGCAATACCAGTGGTGACCTATGGGTTTGGTACAGTAGACTGGCCACAGTGTGAGATTAATAAGTTGGACAGGAAAACCAGGAAGATGCTCACCCCCCACAAGGTTACATCAGTGCATGGACAGAATATATCTCCCTCGCAGAGAAGGTGGTCTGGGTCTCACTGAAATCAGCCAGGCCTACAGAGCATCGATAACAGTACTTAAACAGTTCTGAAGAAGTAGTCATGAAAAAGGAAGCACAACTTCACGAGAAGACCTTATCCGAACAGACCTCAGTAATAAAACTGTCAAAAACCTTGGCCGAAGATCACCTACAAGAGAGAGGAAAGCAGCAATCTGACACCTGCAACAAAACTCACAAGACAGACCAGAGAACAATACATCAAAAGAGAAGGAAAACATAGAGTGGACAGATGGAAACAACACAAAAGAGCTGGACTATTACAAGAAGAACTGGAACAGGAATACAGTGACAAAGTTGGATCAATCATAGAAGTAGAGAGATGGAACGCCAACTTCTGATCTCGGGGGCTGAGGTTGTGCCGCGCATGCGCAAGAGGAGTTTGGGTTCTTCACTTCCGGTCTTTTGCTCTGCAGCCAGTCCTTCGTTCACAGGTATTCTGTGAACTCCAGTACTCTGCTCGACAATATCAGACATAAAAAGGTTAAAGGTTTTGATCAGTTATTCTGATTTGATCAGTTATTCTGAATAATTTAACAAGCCTTACATTTTGTAGCTCTTACATTTTGTAGCTGCCCCGGTTATCGCTCACAGTCACACAGCTCTCAGAATAAAAATGCTTCATCTGTGCTGTACTGTTATTGCTGTGAAGGTTTGCAAACAACCGGTTAGTTTGAAAGATCAAGATATAACCCACGTATCCCACACGTCCGGAATTATTCAGATCAAATATACCTTATATAAAATATAGATCTTGCAGTCGCTTAGCAACAAGGCAAGTTTTAAGACCGTTAAAGTTAAGTTTATGCTGTCTCCAGTGCATTATGGATAATCTCAGTACATTCATGACAGGAGAAATGCATTTGTGATGCTCTGATCAGGTTCCTCACGGACAACATCATTAAACGACAACATCATTAAACTCTTTGTATATTGTGTCTAAAACTCTCATGAATATATCATCTGGGTTTATAGATTCTGTTATTGTTTGTTTTATGTAAAAATACAAGAAGAAGCTCATTGTGAGCTGCAGTCACTTTGCTCTTTAACGTCCTGCTTATGTCAAACACTGTCGTCTTTGTTCCAGAGTAATGTTTGTGAACAGCCTGGTACCCACAATTTTTCATATATATCATTCTGAAATTTTTACTGAAGATTCCTATCCTGATAGGCAAGAATGATTCAATATTCAAGGTCATCTATGGTCAAAGGACAGTCAGGAAAAATCTCTGTCTTCAACAATGAACAAATTTTCAAAAATTCATAACTGTCAAAAAGATCAAATTTCTTTCATATTTGAGAGTGTTATGTAGGATGGTATCCTTTACTGACTGTTTGATCCGGATCTGATCCAGATCTTGTGGCCATTTAAATTTAATATGGAAAACCCCATTTAATGTGTATTTTACATTACATCATAATCAAACATTCCCCAGTCATAGTGACACAGAAAGTTCTGACAGAAATGTAACAAATGTTCTCATATTTGACCAATTTCAAGGAGGTGAGAGTTTAGTTTTTCGAAATTAAATCCTCAGATGTTGCAGCTGTGTGTAGTGTCTAACGTACCTGGTTGTCCTGCATCCTCATGCCGTAGGCCTGCTGCCGCGCATTCTCAACAGCCTGAGGGTGCATTCCTTGCCACAGGGGGCAAACTGTCCCGTCGTCATGTACGCAGGGTTGAGCTGCTCTGCCTGAGTGAGAAATAAACCCCCTAGAGCTCTTATGTTCAATGCACAAGTGCTCCAAGCAACATTTCTCAACCTTCAGATGGCACCACACGCATGGTCATGTGATCAACTATAACTACTCCTGTACAAAAGCACTGTATACAGCCCAAAAACACCTGCCAGTGATCTAAAAAGTAGACCGAGGTCATGACAAAGTGAAGAACCACACTGAGTAATGATCAATTAAGGTTTCAGTCAAATCAGTCACACAGGTGCAAAACCCTAAAACGATGGACAGATCCACAATTGAACACGTCCAGACCAAAGACACAAAGGAAGGAAACGTCAGTATCTGAAGCAGCCGGGATCACAAATATCAGACATCAAAACCTCAGATGCAGAGGGAGGTTGGGAACCCCTGGCTCAAAGACACCAGAGCGGCTCAAATGATCCAAACAAAAATCCAAACCGATTCAACACAATACTGTTAAAGTGAAACTTCACTTCTGTTTTAGGACACAAAGAAAACCTGGAGATCATGAAATACCACAGTTGAAGCCATTAAAGACTTCTTTTAAGGTATCCAAAGACTGGTTCCCCAACACCATTATAGTTCTCTGTGGTGGCATTGAAAGGACTCAACTGAAGTGGATCTGCATTCTCCTCTGAACGCTTCCTGTCAGAGGGTTTCTGGGTATGTTAAAATTAGAGAGAAACCGTGGACAAATCCAGGACATGAAGGCATTTTGCCTCAGGTCCAAAATTCTCTAAGAGAGCAGGTACAAATGTTAAGAGTTTTTACCAAAACTTAGGGCAACCATGTATCTGGTGTAGTGGCACGTCGCTCCCACCTCACTGTGTGCAGGATCAGAATGAAGCTCATGAAATCAACTTCCTGCATTAAAGGCTATTCTCCAACAGACGTTCTTCAAGTGGCATTGAACTAATCCACCGGATGGAGTAGCCCACCAGAACTTCTTTTTTGAGACTTCTTGAATCAATTGTCCTCTCCACTCACCAAGCTGTAACAACGCCGCTGGACAGGGCAGTGGAGCGGGTGCACCACCTATCAGCAGCATTCTGTTACCTCCATTCAATGCCACTGGAGGGACCTCAGAAGAGTCATATCACATGCTCCATTTGGCCTACAAATTCCCAGAAGGAGCTGAAGGATGTGACCTTTTGGGTTCCAAATAAGTAGTCGGGGGGGGGGGGGGGTGCTCATTTGATCTTCTGGTGCCACAGATTAATGCTACCAGGTAGCATTAATCTGTGGCACCATGTCAAGATCTGTCCGAGTCTGACACTCATTTATACATTTGATGATGAACTTCACCAACCTGTTTTTGAGTTCTCTTCCTGTATCTGGATAAAAGACAAGATATGAAGAGCTGTTTTTGTCAGAAAACAAAAACCCCTTTTTGTCATTGTGAGTGCACCTTTTTCTTGTTCTGTTTGTGGACACGACACACCAACCCAAATCTTCTCATCCTTGAAAGGTCAGACTTCTTCTCTGTCCCATTTTGATGGGGACAATAAGGAGCTGAGGTCTCATGCTGAATGGTGTTTAGACAAAGCAGTGACTGAAACTCTGGAGATGTAAACTCTGTGCCGTTATCTGATCTGATGCACTTGATTTTTCCATAAGATGCTCCATCAGCAATGAACTTCTCTGTAGCTTTAACTGTGTCACTCTGAGCTTTCAAAAATACCCAAAAGTAGCTCCTGAATAGTGATCAGTGAATGTTAATGTGGACCTGAAACCATCCTTTGCTGCTGGCTCTGTAGGTCCTGACAAATCTGTATGTCCGAGTGATACTTTTGCTCTTTCATCTGGTTCTCTGTTCCTGCTCTCGACTCACACTTGACATTTAAGATCAGCCTCATCAGTTTGACCTTTAATTTTCATCCCCTCTGTCACTTTTCAACTTTAACACATCCTCATAGTTACAGTGACCTAATATTTGGTGCCACATTTGAAGATGGTAACATCCATGGCATTGATCATTCACTATTCTTAAAATCCAAAATTTTAAAATTTACTGATATGGTTCATTTTCAAAATGTACAAATCGTGTATAAAGCAATAAACAATTTACTTCCTGGAAATATTAAAAACAGGTTCTTTAGTAGAGTAGGGGATTATAATCTGAGGTGGGAGTTTAACTTAAAACATCAGTGGGCACGTACAACAAAAGGTTTTTGTATTTCTGTTTGCGGAGTGAGGATGTGGAACAGATTGAGGGTGGAGCTCAAGCAGTGTCCAAGCATGAACCAGTTTAAGCAGCGGTATAGGTACATGGTTTTTTTTAGGTATAGGGAGGAGGAAAGGTGTAGAGGGTTAGGGTGTTTTGTTGATCATTGTTTAGTTGTGTCCAGTTTGTGTGTGTGTGCTTTGCATATGCGTGTATGTAGGTATGTGTATATATGTATGTATGTCCTTGTATGTGTATGTAGGTATGTATCTACACTAGATATGTTTATGATGATGGGATTTGACTTTGTGTTGTGTTAAATGTGTTTGTAGCATGGCCCAAGCAGAGGGTCACCCCTTTGAGTCTGGTCTGCTTGAGGTTTCTTCCTCAATACATCAGAGGGAGTTTTTCCTTACCACTGTCACCTGTGTGCTTGCTCTGGGGGTTGGTAATGAGTATATATGTATGTATATAAGGGATGGGTGTTTATAAGCTTTGCTTCTGTTCACCCCCTTTTGGTCACACGTCACTGTGGAATTGTCTTGTGGATCGTTTTTTTGAGTCTGTGTGCTAAATAAATTTATTCATTCATCATTGATCAACATCACTGGACTGGAAAACCGCATCTTAACATAAAGGAGGAACAAACAGCCTTCAGTTTGTTTGACTGGGAGGAAAACTGCTCACAGGAGCAAAGTCAGTCATTTATTGATCATCTGCTGCACTCTGACAATGACAGCAGAGTGAAGAGCACATTGAAGAACACAACAGTTCAACATCTTTAAATTACAGGACTGATGGAGGAGATATAGCTTTTTTCATTATTTTTCTTTTGTCACTGCAAGTCACTGTTAATACTCCAGTCCAGTAGGTGGCGGTAATGCAACGTTAAACTCTTCACTACAAACGAAGAACTGTTTCCTGTTGTCGTCCGAGGCTAAAGCTAGTTAGCTGGAGACGCTGGAAACTTCTCTGAACAGACCAAACCACTCTGTGATCCTCGAATATGTTTTTGAAGACCTCCAGAAGCATAAATGTCGACAGTAAACCGGAAGAAGAAAAAGCGAAGTTAGCGCGAAAAGGTGGAAGAGCTGAGAAGGTTGTTGAAACAGCGGCTAACTGCTGCTAATGAAGCCGAGATATTTGAGTTGGTAGAAACAAACAGATCGCAGAGCAGCAAGAAGAAACGAGTGGATTTAAAGAAGAGAAGAAACTAGTCAACGTGCTGGATGCTGTTTTCAAGCCTGAAGTTCGCTGATCCAGAGCAGGTTTGTCCACTAAACTTTATTTCAGACCAACTCCACCACATCCAAATGATAGCTGTTAGTTTGCGTTGATTGAACACCAAATATCAGCAAAATAAATAAGACAAACTGTGACTTATCAATCAATCAATTTTATTTATATAGCGCCAAATCAGAACAAACAGTTGCCCCATGGCGCTTTATACTGTAAGGCAAGGCCATACATTAGTTACGTAAAAACCCCAACGGTCAAAACGACCCCCTGTGAGCAAGCACTTGGCGACAGTGGGAAGGAAAAACTCCCCTTTAACAGGAAGAAACCTCCAGCAGAACCAGGCTCAGGGAGGGGTAGTCTTCTGCTGGGACTGGTTGGGGCTGAGGGAGAGAACCAGGAAAAAGACATGCTGTGGAAGAGAGCAGAGATCAATCACTAATGATTAAATGCAGAGTGGTGCATACAGAGCAAAAAGACAAAGATACACTCAGTGCATCATGGGAACCCCCCAGCAGTCTAAGTCTATAGCAGCATAACTAAGGGATGGTTCAGGGTCACCTGATCCAGCCCTAACTATAAGCTTTAGCAAAAAGGAAAGTTTTAAGCGTAATCTTAAAAGTAGAGAGGGTGTCTGTCTCCCTGATCCGAATTGGGAGCTGGTTCCACAGGAGAGGAGCCTGAAAGCTGAAGGCTCTGCCTCCCATTCTACTCTTACAAACCCTAGGAACTACAAGTAAGCCTGCAGTCTGAGAGTGAAGCGCTCTATTGGGGTGATATGGTACTATGAGGTCCCTAAGATAAGATGGGACCTGATTATTCAAAACCTTATAAGTAAGAAGAAGAATTTTAAATTCTATTCTAGAATTAACAGGAAGCCAATGAAGAGAGGCCAATATGGGTGAGATATGCTCTCTCCTTCTAGTCCCCGTTAGTACTCTAGCTGCAGCATTTTGAATTAACTGAAGGCTTTTCAGGGAACTTTTACGTCAACCTGATAATAATGAATTACAATAGTCCAGCCTAGAGGAAATAAATGCATGAATTAGTTTTTCAGCATCACTCTGAGACAAGACCTTTCTAATTTTAGAGATATTGTGTAAATGCAAAAAAGCAGTCCTACATATTTGTTTAATATGGGCTTTGAATGACATATCCTGATCAAAAATGACTCCAAGATTTCTCACAGTATTACTAGAGGTCAGGGTAATGCCATCCAGAGTAAGGATCTGGTTAGACACCATGTTTCTAAGATTTGTGGGGCCAAGTACAATAACTTCAGTTTTATCTGAGTTTAAAAGCAGGAAATTAGAGGTCATCCATGTCTTTATGTCTGTAAGACAATCCTGCAGTTTAGCTAATTGGTGTGTGTCCTCTGGCTTCATGGATAGATAAAGCTGGGTATCATCTGCGTAACAATGAAAATTTAAGCAATGCTGGGGAAGCATGTATAAAGTGAATAAAATTGGTCCTAGCACAGAACCTTGTGGAACTCCATAATTAACCTTAGTCTGTGAAGAAGATTCCCCATTTACATGAACAAATTGTAATCTATTAGATAAATATGATTCAAACCACCGCAGTGCCTTTAATACCTATGACATGCTCTAATCGCTGTAATAAAATTTTATGGTCAACAGTATCAAAAGCAGCACTGAGGTCTAACAGAACAAGCACAGAGATGAGTCCACTGTCTGAGGCCATAAGAAGATCATTTGTAACCTTCACTAATGCTGTTTCTGTACTATGATGAATTCTAAAACCTGACTGAAACTCTTCAAATAGACCATTCCTCTGCAGATGATCAGTTAGCTGTTTTACAACTACCCTTTCAAGAATTTTTGAGAGAAAAGGAAGGTTGGAGATTGGCCTATAATTAGCTAAGATAGCTGGGTCAAGTGATGGCTTTTTAAGTAATGGTTTAATTACTGCCACCTTAAAAGCCTGTGGTACATAGCCAACTAATAAAGATAGATTGATCATATTTAAGATCGAAGCATTAAATAATGGTAGGGCTTCCTTGAGCAGCCTGGTAGGAATGGGGTCTAATAGACATGTTGATGGTTTGGATGAAGTAACTAATGAAAATAACTCAGACAGAACAATCTGAGAGAAACAGTCTAACCAAATACCGGCATCACTGAAAGCAGCCAAAGATAACGATACGTCTTTGGGATGGTTATGAGTAATTTTTTTTCTAATAGTTAAAATTTTATTAGTTAAAAAAAGTCATGAAGTCATTACTAGTTAAAGTTAAAGGAATACTCGGCTCAATAGAGCTCTGACTCTTTGTCAGCCTGGCTACAGTGCTGAAAAGAAACCTGGGGTTGTTCTTATTTTCTTCAATTAGTGATGAGTAGTAAGATGTCCTAGCTTTACTGAGGGCTTTTTTATAGAGCAACAGACTCTTTTTCCAGGCTAAGTGAAGATCTTCTAAATTAGTGAGACGCCATTTCCTCTCCAACTTACGGGTTATCTGCTTTAAGCTGCGAGTTTGTGAGTTATACCACGGAGTCAGGCACTTCTGATTTAAAGCTCTCTTTTTCAGAGGAGCTACAGCATCCAAAGTTGTCTTCAATGAGGATGTAAAACTATTGACGAGATACTCTATCTCATTTACAGAGTTTAGGTAGCTACTCTGCACTGTGTTGGTATATGGCATTAGGGAACATAAAGAAGGAATCATATCCTTAAACCTAGTTACAGCGCTTTCTGAAAGACTTCTAGTGTAATGAAACTTATTCCCCACTGCTGGGTAGTCCATCAGAGTAAATGTAAATGTTATTGAGAAATGATCACACAGAAGGGAGTTTTCAGGGAATACTGTTAAGTCTTCAATTTCCATACCATAAGTCAGAACAAGATCTAAGATATGATTAAAGTGGTGGGCGGACTCATTTACATTTTGAGCAAAGCCAGTTGAGTCTAATAATAGATTAAATGCAGTGTTGAGGCTGTCATTCTCAGCATCTGTGTGGATGTTAAAATCGCCCACTATAATTATCTTATCTGCGCTAAGCACTAAGTCAGACAAAAGGTCTGAAAATTCACAGAGAAACTCACAGTAACGACCAGGTGGACGATAGATAATAACAAATAAAACTGGTTTTTGGGACTTCCAATTTGGATGGACAAGACTAAGAGTCAAGCTTTCAAATGAATTAAAGCTCTGTCTGGGATTTTGATTAATTAATAAGCTGGAATGGAAGATTGCTGCTAATCCTCCGCCTCGGCCCGTGCTACGAGCATTCTGGCAGTTAGTGTGATTCGGGGGTGTTGACTCATTTAAACTAACATATTCATCCTGCTGTAACCAGGTTTCTGTAAGACAGAATAAATCAATAAGTTGATCAATTATTATATCATTTACTAACAGGGACTTAGAAGAGAGAGACCTAATGTTTAATAGACCACATTTAACTGTTTTAGTCTGTGGTGCAGTTGAAGGTGCTATATTATTTTTTCTTTTTGAATTTTTATGCTTAAATAGATTTTTGCTGGTTATTGGTGGTCTGGGAGCAGGCACCGTCTCTACGTGGATGGGGTAATGAGGGGATGGCAGGGGGAGAGAAGCTGCAGAGACAGCCAGCAATTCAAGGAGAACATGCGGCTAAACATGTCACTCCCGGTCCGATTGGGGAGGGGCCCAGAGAAAACTACAGAGTCCGACATTGTTTTTGCAAAGTTACACACCTATTCAATGTTAATTTTAGTGACCTCCGATTGGTGTAACCGGGTGTCATTACTGCCGACGTGAATTACAATCTTACCAAATTTACACTTAGCCTTAGCCAGCAGTTTCAAATTTCCTTCAGTGTCGCCTGCTCTGGCCCACGGAAGACAATTAACTATGGTTGCTGGTGTCGCTAACTTCACATTTCTCAAAACAGAGTCGCCAATAACCAGAGTTTGATCCTCGGCGGGTGTGTCGCCGAGTGGGGAAAAGCAGTTAGAAATGTTAACGGGTTGGCGGTGTACACGGGGCTTCTGTTTAGAACTACGCTTCCTCCTCACAGTCACCCAGTCGGCCTGCTTTCCCGGCTGCTCGGGATCTGCCAGAGGGAAACTAAAGGCGGCTAAGCTACCTTGGTCTGCACCGACTACAGGGGCCTGGCTAGCTGTAGAATTTTCCACGGTGCGGAGCCGAGTCTCCAATTCGCCCAGCCTGGCCTCCAAAGCTACGAATAAGCTACACTTATTACAAGTACCATTACTGCTAAAGGAGGCCGAGGAATAACTAAACATTTGACACCCAGAGCAGAAAAGTGCGGGAGAGACAGGAGAAGCCGCCATGCTAAACTGGCTAAGAGCTAGTAGCTGCGCTAAGCTAGCGGATTCCTAAAAACACACAAAGTGAATAATGTGTAAATAATTTAGAGGTGATTCAGCAGAGGGAGTGCTTTAGTTAAGGCACGTGAAGATTACACTGTGAAACAAATTGTTATCTAGGTAACTAGATCAATCTAACTGCGCAGATTAACAGCTAACAGATACAGCAAAACACCGCTGTGCTCCGGAACAGGAAGTGATACAATACCGCAGTGAGAGCCAACGACCAGTCAATGATGATGATCCAATGATGATAAATGGACAGTTCAGCTTGGTGATGGACTGATGAAGCTGATCAATAGATACTATCGATTACTGTTGTTCCTCATTTTATACAAACAAAAATGGAACTTTGCACACTTCATAAAATCTGAAGCTCATGAATTAACATCTGAACATAAGATGCATCACATTGCTCACGTTGTTGTAGAAAGACTGAGCTTCAAAACGTGAACTGGGGTGGGCAACTTGTTCCAGAAAGAGCTGAGAGGGTGCAGGTTTTTTTTTGCAGCAACTGATTCCATCAGGTGATTTCAGTGATTAATATCACTTTGAGCAGATGGAATCAGTTAATCAGTGAAATCACCTGATGGAATCAGTTACTGAAAGAAAACCTGCACCCTCTTGGCCCTTTCTGGAACAAGTTGCCCACCCCTGAGTTAGAATCAGAAGACTTAATTTAAACTGCTGATGTTCCAGCTGCACAGATAACCAGAGATACAAGTCGACATGAAGAGCAGGAGACTGGATAAGAAAAATAACCATCGTAAGTTCTTTCAGCTTCTTTTTGTTCAGACTCACCACAGCAGATCTGATATGTATCTGCATGTTGATATGGCACAAGTTTTACACCGGATGCCCTTCCAGACACAATTCCACATGACATGGAGAATGGGCACAGGTGCTCTTGAACCGATGACCTTCTGGTTTGGAAGCAAGCACACTAACCCCCACGCTGCCCTGTAATAAAAATAACCATATTAGAAGAAAATAAAACTGAAGATCTATCTGGATAAGACAACTTTAAAAAGCTCTTTAACACTGAGGGTGAATTATGGCCCCTGATGGTGTTGATAATATCACACATAAAAATGATTTATTACACATTCTGAGAGTGGAAGAGTTCTTGGACATGTGACCAACTGCAGACATGTTAGTATTGGACATTTGAGGAACATTAAAAGGACTGATGAGACACAGTGAGACAGGGAGGGGACAGCTGTTATGTTATTGAGTGACAGGGAGGAGTTATAGTCTAATGGATAATTTTGAGGCTACATCGCCCACTGCTAGACTACATGACATCATCAGTTGTCTTTGTCATTGCTCAGTGTGAACAGTAGATGTGATTGGCTGTTGCATTTTATTGCTGTAGGATTTTTCTGTGTGTTTCGGCTGTTTTTCTGCTCCTGACTGTTACTGTGCTGTTCAGTGTTACTGTTCTGTATGTACATCTGTCTCTGTCAGATCTATATTGGGGGAGTCGCCCTGATGTTTGGCACAAGATCAGAGCTTCAGGGTGTTTTTCCTCGTCTCTGACACTGGGACCAAATTATTGTTAAATTACAAAATGCTCTGAGAGTGTATTTACTACAACATGACAAATTATTTTAATCAATTGCTAATAATTGGTTTTTCAATTTGACATGGTTTCTTCAAGCTTTAGTCAAATTATGAGTCAGAGTAAAGATGAAAATTTACCAATATGGGATTTTTTTAGTTTTAATTTTTTGGCTATGTGGCCCAGCCTGAATTGAGCTTTTGAATTATTTTACAACAAACCTTGAAAATTGCCCTTAACAAGGGTGCAAGTTTGACCATCAAGACACCTAAACATACACTCAACAAAAATATAAGGGTGATTCTTAGACTATGGGCACTTATTATGTCCTTTGATCATATTGTATGAAAAACAGTAAAAAGGGGAAATTTCACACTTCTATAGTTATCTTTACAATGAAAGTGTGTTAAGAAATTTGTTCTAGTAGTCTATGATGACTTTTTCACCTTTTTTCAGCATCATTATATGCAAATATTGCCGTTTTGTGCTTGTCCTACACCCAGACTTTTGATCTTCAATGATAAAAATGAATGGTAAAGAAATGTTTTTTCTAATGTTTTAAAATATCTCTGAATAAAATATCAGTAAAATAATCAAAACATAATTGGGGTATTCAGTGTCATACAACTGTTGTGATTTTTTTTAAACAAAATATAGTTGTCCCACACTATTGCCGTAATTTCCACCACAACACTGTAATGTCCCTTTAAACAGTTTGTATGAAAGATTGTTTGGGTAGTTTCTATGGAGATAAACAGTGACATCAGAGCACATGTATATAGCGCCAAATCACAACAAACAGTTGCCCCAAGGCGCTTTATATTGTAAGGCAATGGTGTGGTGGAAATTACATTTACAAGGCCAATAGTGCCCGTAGTCTAAAAATCACCCAAATATGGAAAACCATCTGGTTACGTGAAAAATTCAGCAACAAAAGGAGAAGCAAGTAAGTGGGAAACCATTTGGCTGTTCTGATCGGACTAAAAGACAAAAACAGAAGAGCTCTGTGAACAAACGCATGACAATTCACACAGCAGAAAAACCATTTGACTGTTCTGAATGTGGTCAAAGATTTGGACAAAAGAACCATCTGAAGAGACACATGATAATTCATACAGGACAAAAACCATTTGAGTGTTCTGAATGTGGTCAAAGATTTGGACAAAAGAGCCACATGAATGCACACGTTAATTCATACAGTACAAATGAATGGACTGACTCCTCGGTGCCTGGACTTTTCTCCGCTCTTCTACTGACTACAAGGTTTTCTACAAACATTTCTAAATCCCGACAGCTGAGGGACAGGCTGAAACAACTGCCAACAGCTGCTGATGAAGAAGTATTTGAGTTGTTAGCAGGATTGATCACAAACTATGAAGAAGAAATTCATTGTCTAAAAGAAGAGAACAAAGGACGGAAAGTTCTGGAAACTGCTTTCAATCCTCGAGTTCGCTTGTACAAAGCAGACATGCAGCCGTTGTTGGTGATTAAAGAAGAAACTCTTCCTGAAGTCAGCAGGGAGAGCAGCTTCAGCAGCTGGAGGAGGCAGATCTCACCAAGTTTGGTTTCACTGCCGTCCCTGTGAAGAGTGAAAATGATGATGAAAAACCAGAGTCATCACAGCTTCATCAAAACCAAAGTGATGAGAGCACAGAGGCTGAGCCTGTAGCCAGCAGCTCATCTGTACACAGAACACTGACAGCAGAAGCTGATAGAGAGGACGATGGAGGACCACAACCAGCCAGCAACTCAGGTCCAAACAGTCATTTACAACCAGATACCAGTGGCAGGAGTTCAGACAGTTCTGATGACAGTGATGACTGGAAACAGACCAGAGAACTTCAGTCAAGTTTTAACTGTCAAAAAAATACCAATATTGTTCATTCAGACAACACTGATGAAAAACAATTTAAAGGCTCTAAATATGGAAAAGCATCTGGTCACATGAACAACTCAGAGCAACAAAAGGGGAGGCAAGCAAGAAGAAAACCATTTAGCTGTTCTGATCGACGACAAATACTGGAACAGAAGGACACTCGGCTGGATAATCCACCAGATCAGCATAGTTCTGATCCTGGACCCCAGCAACAACAGCATCAATGGGCCAGAAGAAACAAACGAAACTACGTCACAGTAAATTGGACCATTGAAGAGGGAAAAAAAAGATCTTCACTTACTCAAGGCATGAGAAGTGGGGCAGAAAGAAAAAGGCAGTATTTGAGGAGCGCATACAAGAAGCGGATCTACCACCAGAAAAGAAAGAAGCCACCACAACTGCAAAACTGGAATCGATCGCCTCACAAATCGCAAAATATCTGACAGCAGAGGAAATAAAAAAATAAAGGATAAATAAATAAAGGAAGCGGTAAAAGATTATCAGTTGATGGATAAAGGGAAGCAACTCCAGTTTAAAAGGAGTCAGTGGAAGAGGGAGGAAGAGTGGATACTGCTGTGGGCAAAGGAATATGCCAAAATGAAATACCCCAAAAACCAGACAAAGAGATCTAGAGAATGGCAAAAAATACCCCGCCACCACTGCCCAAGTAAGAAAGACATCCCATGTAAGACTCTCACCACCCAAAAATCCAACTTTATCACACAAAAACATTTCTTGGAGGATGAAATAAAAGCGATGCAACAGGAGGTTGAGCAAATGATCAGAGACGACATCTGCCCTCTGACACAACCCATTGCACCACCAAAAAATGATTGCCCTCAAAAAAAGTACATCCCTGAAAAAACAAACCATCCACTGCCCCCTGAAAAAACGAACCATTCACTGCCCCCCGAAAAAACGAACCATTCACTGCCTCCCGAAAAAACTTACTATTCACTGCCCCCCGAAAAAACGAACTCACTGCCCCCCGAAAAAACGAACCATTCACTGCCCCCCGAAAAAACTTACTATTCACTGCCCCCCGAAAAAACGAACAACTCACTGCCCCCCGAAAAAACGAGCAACTCACTGCTCCCCGAAAAAATGAACAGCTCACCAGCTCATTTACAAAACAATATACAGGTGCACACAGACCCAGAACAGCAGGAACTAGAAGAGGAATTGGCAAATAAGATTGAAGCAACAAGAAAAATGGACATGAAAGAGCAGCCAAAGCTGACTAAACTAAAGGAGAATACAAAATTTAAAAATATCCTGCAAAAAGTTAACATAGGATTGACCAAACTGGTCCCAAGAGGAGCCACATTGACAGAGTTAAACTCTGTAAATTATAGAGCGGCATGGTACATACAAAGTAAACTAGCCCCACAAGATTTGGAGAGAAACGGAACCACAAATAAGAAAAAGAATACCATGCCACAATGGAAAAAGAAATTACAAGAAGAAATCAGCCATCTAAGAGCAGAGATCTCCCAAATGGCCACATTTTTAGGAAACAAGGACCACAAAAAGAATTTTCTTAAAAAAGTAAATCGCATTAAAAGAAAATACAATGTTGAAGACAAACAGCTAGGTGGAGGGGTGGCTGAACATCAAGCCTTAGTAAAAGCTTTTGCAGCACAAATTAGGAACAAAGATAAGAAAATACAAGCAAAACAGATAAACTATTTGCAAAAATCCCAGACTAGTGTACAGAAAGCTGGCAAACGACAAAATAGAAGTACAACAGCCACCTGAGAGAGAGGAAATTCAAAAATTCTGGAGACCACTCTTTGAAGACCCAAAACAACACCAAGAGGCTGAGTGGATTGAAAAAATAAAACAGAAAAACAAAGACAAACAACAAATGCCAGCAATTGTAATCACTGAAGAGGACATCAGAAAGAAAATAAGTGAATACAGTAACTTCAAGCCACCTGGCATTGACAAAATCCCAAATTTTTGGCTGAAAAGACTGACAGCATTACACCAACATTATGCTGTGACTTTCACAAGAATACTGAACGGAGAAGAGGACACACCAAACTGGCTAACGACAGGGAACACAAGCCTAATTCCAAAGACCAAGGAAACACAGCTTCCCAACAAGCACAGACCCATCTGCTGCCTAACAACAATGTACAAATGGCTGACAGGAATCATAACTGATGCCATTTATGAACATCTTGACACTGGTGGCTACCTGGAAAATGAACAGAAAGGTTGTTCCAGAAGAAGATTAGGAGCTAAAGACCAGTTACTGACAGACAAAACTATTCTGGAGGATTGCAAAAAAAGGCAGAGGAACCTCAGCATGGATTGACTACAAAAATTTGATAGTGTACCACACTCCTTGATCATGAGGTGTTTAGAACTCTACAACATCAATGAGGAAATAAGATCTTTCCCGAGAGCACAAATGAACAAGTGGAACACCACCATCACCCTCAACCACACAGAGGGACAAATAACAATCCCAGACATACGAGTTCAGAGAGGGATACTTCAGGGAGACAGCCTTTCGCCTCTCTTATTCTGCTTAATCATGGACCCGCTCAGCAAGATCCTGAAGGAGCATGACATCGGATATGACTTAAGTAAAGACAAAGGAAAGGAAAACCAAAAACTTGTAAACCACCTGCTGTTCATGGATGATTTGAAAATCTATGCCTACACAAAAAAGGGACTCAATCAGCTTGTGGAAACTGTCCATAAGTTCTCAAAAGATATTGATATGGAATTTGGACTGGATAAATGCTCAAAATGCACATTGACGAAAGGTAAAAAGACAAAAACCGAAAACATACAATTGGATGAAGGGAGCTACATTGAAGATCTGGCTGCAGACTCCACATACAAATACTTGGGAATTGAACAAAGTAATACAATTGAGCACAAGAAAATGAGAACAAAAACAACACAAGAATACCTAAACCGCTTAAAAAGATCTGCAAAACACAGTTGACACCAAAAAACAAGATCACAGCCATAAACCAGTTTGCAATACCAATGCAATGGGTTTGCAATGGGTTTGGCATAGTGGACTGGCCACAATGTGAGCTTAATAAGTTGGACACAAAAACCAGGAAGATGCTCACCCTCCACAAAGTCACATGGGTGATTTTTAGACTACGGGCACTATTGGCCTTGTAAATGTAATTTCCACCACACCATTGCCTTACAATATAAAGCGCCTTGGGGCAACTGTTTGTTGTGATTTGGCGCTATATACATGTGCTCTGATGTCACTGTTTATCTCCATAGAAACTACCCAAACAATCTTTCATACAAACTGTTTAAAGGGACATTACAGTGTTGTGGTGGAAATTACGGCAATAGTGTGGGACAACTACATTTTGTTTAAAAAAATCACAACAGTTGTATGACACTGAATACCCCAATTATGTTTTGATTATTTTACTGATATTTTATTCAGAGATATTTTAAAACATTAGAAAAAACGTTTCTTTACCATTCATTTTTATCATTGAAGATCAAAAGTCTGGGTGTGGGACAAGCACAAAACGGTAATATTTGCATATAATGATGCTGAAAAAAGGTGAAAAAGTCATCATAGACTACTACAACAAATTTCTTAACACATTTTCATTGTAAAGATAACTATAAAAGTGTGAAATTTCCCCTTTTTTTTGTTTTTTCATACAGTATGATCAAAGGACATAATAAGTGCCCGTAGTCTAAGAATCACCCACATACAGAAATCAGTGCATGGACAGAATATATCTCCCTCGCAGAGAAGGCGGTCTGGGTCTCACTGAAATCAACCAGGCCTACAGAGCATCGATGATAATTATTGGACAGTACTTAAAGAGCTCTGAGGAAGAAATCGTAAAAAAGGTCGCACAACACCACGAGGCCTTAACTGAACAGACCTCAGTCACTAAATTGGCAAAAAACTTTGTCGGAGAACTTCTACAAGAGAGAAAAAGCAACAGTCTCATGCCTGCAACAAAACTTGCAAGACAGACCAGAGAACAATACAGCAAAAGAGAAGGAAAACATCGAGTGGAAAGATGGAAACAGCACAAAAGAGCCGGACGTTTCCAAGAACAACTCGAAAAGGAATACATCGACAAAGTTGGATCAATGCAGTGGCTTAAAAATGGAAAACTTGGTTTTGATGGAGAAAGAATTCTGATTGGAGCACAAGATCAGGGACTTCTAACAAATCGCTTAAAAAAAATGGCAGGGGTCTCACAGAATGATAAATGCCGATTCTGTCATACAGCTGTTGAGAGTGTAAACCATCTAACTTCAGCATGCCAGGTCCTCATGGCAGATGGGCATTATACATCCAGACACAACAAGATCTGTCAATATCTCCACTGGAAGATCTGCAAGGAACTGGAGATGTAAGTCAAAGAACATGTCTGGGAGCACGAGCCAACACCAGTCTCATCCAATGGAAAAATAACGATCTTCTACGACAAAGAGATCCCAGCAGGAAGACACATAGAAGGAGGTGCAATCAAACCTGATATTGTCATCTGGAACAAGCAAGAGAAAACAGCCAAAATCATTGATGTGACAGTCCCCAATGATTACGGCCTGAATCGAGCTGAAAGGGGAAAGATCTCAAAATACCAAGACCTGAAAAATGACCTAAGAACAACATGGTCATTGAAAGACATCAATATCATTCCAGTTGTGGTAGGAGCAACAGGCCTGATGAAGAAGAACCTGAAAAAATACCTTGAGGCAATCCCCGGTCACCCAATAGTATAAACACTAAAATGACTCTTAGAAAATTTACAGCTGTTGGTAAAAAAAATTTATTTGGGGTTTGTCATCATTTTCCTCACCTGCATAGTGCAGGGAAATAGTTGGAGAATAAACCCGGTTGAGCTCTGGTTATTAACTAGAACCAGTTCATGATGTCTGCTGCTGTAACTGTAAGGTCAGAGGTCGATGGTGGAGGTGGAACGAGGAGTGTCTTAAAGGGGAAAAATCAGCGGCGTTTCTGATTCTGTCATGAAGACAATTTGGCAGCAGAAATGCTGGAAGATCAACATGACAGAAGAGACGGACATGAACTGAGGACAACAGGGTGTCCAGATTTACAACGCTGACGTTCAGCTGCTCTGATCCAGGTTTCTGACAGCTTCAGTCAGCTGGATGTTGGCTCCTCCTCCTCTGCATGGACAGACACGCCCACCATAATGTGTCAGTTGTGTTCTGTGGTCATTCTGTAAAACACTCCTGCATGACGATGCGGCTCTATGACGTCATATTAATGTTATCAATCAATCCTCTGTGGGGGCTGATCACCTCTGATCTTTGCATCGTGTTCAAAAAATCCATTTACCAAAAATAAATTCATGGTGTTATAGCTGAACCTGTAGTTTCACACTAAATCAACTCAAACCATGTTTTTCTAAAACTTAATCTTTCATTGTGTAGTTATTAAAGTATTCCTACATTTTGTGATTATTTACAACAAACAGTGATATTTAAATTTCTACTGGGGTTATTTTCAAATCAACAGAGTAAAGAAGCAGACTGGAGATCATCTTGGACTGATGTGATGTTGAGAGAATGTTCTCAGAGCTTCTTACCTCGTAGCAAATAAATCACAGATTTGACAGAAAACAGTTTTTTCAGTTCCCACCGGTTGGCCACGGGGCAAAATCTGTCCAGGATATAGTTTTTGAATTTGCACTGACTTTCAAGTGGCAAGAGAATATCATTTGATTTTGATCTGTGGTAGTCAGGACTATCAGAAACTGCCAAGTTCCCTCAAAAATAGTTGGTCCTTAATGAGTAATTAGCCGTTAATTAGCGGCATATCCATGAGATGTGAAAACGGCTAAAGAATTATTTAGAATATCAATAGATAATATTTTATTGACATTTACAAGAAATAGTTAAGTGTTGTAGAAATGCATCATAACAACTGATCAACATACGTATCATGGAATAGGGAGGTAAAAGCCTGCCCCCTGGTGGTGATATCATGAAGGACACAGTGGACTTTTATCTTGGTTTAAAATGACAATAGACATCTAATTCCACAGACCCTGAAGCAAAATGGACATTATATAATTTGAAATCGGGGATGTGCTCCAAAATGATCCTGGACAGAGTTATGGTGCAACAAAATCACAAGAATATTCCAAGACAAAAATTTCTGTTTTGTTTTTTTTTCCCCCCAGCATAGCAGAAAAACATCCTGCTTGACAGCGCCTAAGTGCATGCGTGATGACATCACAACTCTATCTGGTTAGGGAGACAAGGTTTCTTTCAATAACAAGAACTGTCAAAAAACCTTCTCGTGTGGTTGGAGTTGTGTGGCGATACAAATCGCCGTTTGAATGCTTGAATAACGATGTCAGTCACACAAATCAATTAATAGTGAAAACATGTTCATTGCACCCAGAATGTTGCTATTTTTGGTAGTTGAACTTTGCGGTGCGGTGTCATAATAACGCATCAATCAGATGCTCCGCGAGGCCTCATAACATCCTGAACAGTGCCCACCTGTTGTATGGTTGGGGGTGCCTGGCTGCCTTTCGTTTCTGTCTTCTGTTTCTGTTTTTTGTTTTTCCTTCCAGGTGGCACGCATTTAGGACTGAGTGGCTGTGTGGCTGAGTTATCAGGACCTCACCCTGATCACCTGAGGCTGATCATGTGCAGCTCATCAGGACTCACAGCTGTGGTGCATCTACATGGATTGGAGCATGGTGGCATTTAAGTCTGGAGTACACAGTGTGTATTTGCCAGAGACTCGACCTTGTGACCAGACGGGTGAGATCGTCGTCTTGAGAGCCATCTCATTATCATGGATGCAGAGACCGTCCAGGTTTGACGCCATGGTCTGTGAAAGAGGAGGGGGTGAGGTCTCACGCTCGTCAGCACACTTCCTGAGGTACGTTAGGTTTTGTGACTAACATTTGTACAGTCAGTAAATGTGGTGTCCCTCACACCTTATTATATTGAGCTGTTATGTTAGTCGTTTAATCAGCTTCCACTGCAATGATAATGTGAACTGGGTGTTCCATGCCTGCAGGGTGGGAAGCTGATTAGTGATTAAGCCAGGAAGTGTTTGCTGTTTATGTACACCTTTGAGTGGTCTCTCTGTGTGTGGAGTGTGGACTCACATGATGGTTTCTTCTTTCACAGACTCGGTTTATCGCGGCCACCTGGGGGGCGTCGGCGGGGTCCTTGGGTCCAAACTGGTTCTGGCTCCGGACCGTTTGTGCTGCTAGGAGCGCACCGCTTATCCACCACGCCAGACCGCGCACTCATTTGTTTGTACTTAGCACGTCACTGTTATGTCATTAAATTTTGTTATCCTTTGTACCGTGCTCTGCTTATTTCATACTGGGTCCTTCAAACGCTGGTCGGTTCTCCGTCCTGCGTCCAACACATAACACCACCACTGGTTTTCCGTAATCAAAATATGGTCCCGCTAGGCAGAAAGGACCTACTATGAATGACTGCTTGATAGTTTGGCACTTTTCACATGGTGCAGCAGACAATCCTGGTTGGGAGGCAGCAACGGAAAATCTGATCTACACATTCGCCTAAACAAACTATACCTGGCAACATTCACATCTGAACATTCCTTCTGGTCATACGTTGCACAAACAAATCTCTCAGTGGTTGGCAGTACAGATTCTGAAGTCTCCCACTCTGTGTCCAACTCAGCAAACAAGGTTACAAAGTCCTCTGACTTAAGGAATAAGGTGAGGGGTTTTACTTTGCCCTTTCCTTTGGAGACACTCAGAGTTGCAATCAGTGAACGTGTGGACGTTGAGAAGTGCTCTCTGCATTTTTCTTCCCAAGTGTTTCAGCAAGCTTGCAGATACAGATGATTCAACGGTTATCTCCAGAACCAGTGAGGAAGAGCAAGTCAGCAGCTAAGATTTCATGAGCTGCTGTCAGTGAGGCACAAAGACGTCTGTATCAGGACTTCACCCAAGACTCGCACAAAAATTCAATCAGGTTTTCCTTATCTGACCCCTCAGCCAAGAACGTCTCGAATTGCTTTGGTGTTTTCTGCTCAGGCCAAGTGATTTTAACTGCTTGAGCCCACTGACTGCCCTGCATTCTCCTTCAGTTTTTAATGCTGCGTGATGGATAGTGATCACATACAAAGTCCACCATACTGCATCCACACTTTTTGGTCACACCAACTAATTCATTCAGAAGCTTGTCTGCTAAATGACCAGATGTGACACAGATGTTCTGTGCTTGCTGAACAAAGGCCACTACATCAAAAATCAAACCTGAACCCCAAAGTATCTCTGGCACACACTTGCTGTCATGGTCTGCCTTGGTCCTTTGCCCTGTCTAACCTTTTGTGTGTACTTTGTCTGTTTTCCCTCCAGGTGGCGCACTTCAGAGCCGAGGAACATCTGCAGCTCATCATCTCCTCTCACCTGACATTCATGAGCTCCTGATTATGAGCCAGCTACTTAAACCCCGGCTCTGAGCTCAGTCTTTGCCAGTCTTCTGTGATGCAGCCAGAGCAATCTGTGATTCCAAGTCCATGACACCGTGAACCTTACATATGCTCTCCGTGACCTTGACTGTGCCACATTCCTGCTGCTTCCATGCACTCGACATCTGAGCTTTCCACAGCTCATTCCAAGGTAACCTGACCAACTCTAATTCCTGTATTAGAGCTCGTTTATTTCTAGTGTTTCCAGATGCCCTCCTGCGCGCCTTCCATGTTGTGTACGCTCCTGGCTCCCATGCCACTACCAAGCACTAAGTCACTTTGGAACTCATCTGCTCTCAACGTCAGAGCGTGTAGTTCTGCCATGCTTCAGTTTAGTTCCTGCATGTCTGTGAGATCCCGTTCTCATGCTGCTCATTTGTGACTATGCATGTTTCCAAGAATTAATTCCAAGAAGTGTATGAGCTCTGATGCAGAACTAAGAACTCTCAAAGTTGTATCTAAAGTCAAGTCCAGCTTAATGGAAACTGCATCATAAGACGCACAGCATCTGACCCGACCTCTGAGGACAATTCCTGAACAGTGAATCCTATTCCCTCAACAGTGAATTTTATTTCCTGAACTGTGAACGTTCCTGCTTTAAGCCTTCAGTGAACCATTTGTGGTTAGTCTTTCAGTGTTACGAGTGCAATCACTCACCTCTGTTCTCCTCCATCCTCCTAGTTCCTTGGCTCTGTGTGTCCCTCCTGGCTCCAGTCCCAGCTCAATATGCTCCAGGACTCCAGCTGTTCTCAGACTCCCAAGTCTGTCCCTGTGTGCACTGCAGTTCCCGAACTTCCACCACGACATGTGGGCCCTGTCTCAGCTCAGCACTTTTGATTTATTTAGTATTATAAATAAATCTGCTTTCGTTCACAAGCTGTTCTGGTTCTTGCTCCCAGTGTTTGAGTCCATCACCTATAACAGTTCAGTTCCGTCTGAACCTCTAACCATAACACTTGGCTCCTTTTTCCAACTCATGCAACAATTTGACTTCACATTACCAGTTCCCAAGAACAAAGGCACAGGTGTCAGGAAATAACTCAGGAGATTTTTCAAATCAACCTCCCTGCTTTTCCCAATAATTACAACAGTCTAAAACGAAGACTAATTGATATGATTAAAAGAGTAATTAAAAACTTTAGAGCAACTTTTGAGGAGGGAACTTCTTGAAAATTGCATTTAAATGACATTCTCTCTGAAATAAAGAAATTACGTTGCACCTTGAGTCACCACCAACTGACAAGATACAGCTTTTGCTCTGTGGCCTATGGTTAGCATTAGCTGTTGCAGCTTACAGTAAAGCTTGTTTGTTTAGCTTGGCTCGCTGTTCTTAGAAAAAATGATTTAAATACATAAATGTAGCTGTAATACTTGCTGGTCAGCTTAGTTGATATCTCATGAATATTCCTTACATTTGTTGGGGTCTCAGAAAAGTGATTTTAATGAGAATGGATGAATGACGGTGCGACTATTGGCAAAGAAATATTCAAACAAGAAAAATAGAAACTATTTTAATAACCGTTTTGTACCCAAAATGACTATTCACTGAAATGGGTGCTATGAAATCACAAGATATGATGAAGCAGGACAGACTTTACATCTGAGTTGCATACACACTGCCACACAAAAATTCTAACATAAATAAGAGGACAACTGTTTTTACAGACATTTCCCCCCAAAATTGTTAATTGAGGATGATAAAGTTACAATCCATATTTACACTCAAACAAAAATATGGATAAGTACCTACAAAACATATTGGTTAGTGATAAAGAAACAATCCCATGACAAATATATGCAAAACTGAGAACCCTGAATTACTGTTGAAATGTGCAATGTCTCCTTATAAAATACTTCACATACAAATATAAAAAAAAACCAAGTGTTTAGATCTCGTGCAGTGCTATTCCCAGGACACGAGTGGTGGGAGAAGATTGTACAATGCTGCACACACAAAGACCATGTCATCCAGAAGAGGCATCAGTGTTAAATTGCACTTTGTTCTTGAGGATGCCAAACCGTTTCAGGCTGCCTACGGCTCGCACAACATGTATCCGGCATTTACAACTTTCTTGGTCTTGCCAACATCAATGGAATTTTTCTGCTCGATCCCTGAGCTCAGAGGTGGTATATGTAGCTTGGCACACCATAAACACACTCTATTGTGAAACCCTGATCCACCAGTATTTCATCACCAGGGTCCAAGAGCAACAGGAAGCCTGACAATAGCGTTATCTGAAGCTCTACGCCCATAACCATCTGATAGAAGGCTGATCAGACCTTTGCAGGCAATGCAACAAGGTGTTTGCGGGTATTTGTAGTCACACCAAGTCAGAGTTTGAAGTTCAAGATGCCTTGGTCTTTCAAACAAAATTTCCGTGCAGTCTAATGTACACCAAAGAGATGGATATTTTGAGGAGAGTCTGGTTGGCAGTATTTTCTTGACAATGTCCTCCTCTTAACTGTGGCAATAGAAAACGCAGCCATGTATGGGTAATTTCTGCAGCAGACACCCTCCCTAATACTTTAAAGATCACCAAGGAAATTACTTGACATTTTAAGTTTAATAATGACCAAACTTTCCACTCTGGTCCAAACCTTTTTGGGAGATTTCTTAAAACATTGTTTAATTACCTCCACCAATGAGGTTCTGTTTTGGCCACTTTTTGTTTGTCTGTTTTAGAATGGCCTGGAGCCCACAATTTTTCATATATCGTTATGAAATTTTTATTGAAGATTTATATCTTGATAGGCAAGAACTGATTCAATGTTGAAGGTCAAAGTCAGAAAAAATGTTGGAAAACTGGAAAGATCCTTATCTTTAACACAACGATTTTTTAAGATTCATAACTGTCAAAAATTATAAAAAAAATTCTTTTATATTAGAGTGTTATGGAAATTAGTATCCTTTATCAACTGACAAAGTTTGATCCAGATTACAGATTTTGTGGCCATTCAATTTTAAACATTGAAAACCTCATTTACACAATACCATAATCAAACGTGCCCTGATCGCACTCATATTTTAAACTGAGGTGCAGACTGGCACGCACTATTGCCTGACAAAGTTTGATCCAGATCTGATCCAGACTGTGGATTTTGTGGACATTTGAATTTTATATTGAAAAGCCCATTTGGTGTACATTTTGCATTATGTGGCCAAAGTGCCAAAATCAACAACAAATTATGCTTAGCAGAGATAACCAATGTTCTGTGAAAATTATCTGAAAAAGAATTCATAAACTGAAAAAGCTGAAAAACTAAGCAAAACCTGACAACACCACAAAAAAAAAAAAAATTCAAGTGCATGAATTAAATACATACTTATGACATTTGATCACATCTAACTTCACTTTGGCATATTCTATTGTCCACAGCAATACCCACTCTTCCTCCCTCTTCCACTGACTCCTTTCAAACCTGTTTCGCTTCCTCTAGCCACTGGTGATCATTCATTTTTCTTGGGATTCTTCTTCTATACTTTATATTATTTCTGCTGTTAAATATTTTGAGATTCGAGAGACTTTTTTTCCCTGCCCCACTTCTCATATCTTGAGCAAGTGAAGCAGTGTAAGATCTTTTTCCTCTCCTGAATGGACAACTTTACAGTTGGCCCTTTAAGGCTGTTGTTGCTGGGTTCCGGGAACAGTTCTTTGGTGATCTGGGCGGTTATCGAGCCGAGTGCTGGCAGAGGAGAGACGTCTCCCTGCAACACTCGAAGAAGTTGTATGAATTCTCATGTGTGTGTTCATGTTGCTCTTTTGTCCAAATCTTCGACCACATTCAGAACAAGCAAATGGTTTGTGTCCTGAATGAATTATCATGTGTTTGTACAGGTTGCTCTTTAGTCCAAACATTTTACCACACTCAGAACAGCCAAACTGTTTTTCTCCTGTATGCATTATCATGTGTTTGTCCAGACTGATCTTTAGTCCAAATATTTTACCACACTCAGAACAGTCAAATTGATTTTGTTCTGTATGAATTATCATGTGTGTATTCAAGTGGCTCTTTCGTCTAAATCTTTGACCACATTCAGAACAGCCAAATTGTTTTTCTCCTGTATGAATTATCATGTGGTTTTTCAGGCTGCTCTTTAGACCAAATCTTTTACCGCACTCAGAACAGTCAAATTTTTTTTCTCCTGTATGAATTATCATGTGGTTTTTCAGGTTGCTCTTTTGTCCAAATCTTTGACCACATTCAGAACAGCCAAACTGTTTTTCTCCTGTATGAATTATCATGTGTCTAGTCAGGTTGCTCTTTCGTTCAAATCTTCGACCACATTCAGTACAGCCAAATGCTTTTTGTCCTGTCTGAATTCTAATGGGTTTGTTCTGAGTGCCCTTTTGTTCCTGTTTTTTACCACGATCACAACAACTAAATGGTTTCTTGCTTGCTTGTCTCCTCTTCCTCAAGTGACCAGATGCTTTTCCACATTTAGAGCCTTTAAATTGTTTCTCATCAGTGTTGTCTGAATGAACAATATTGGTATTTTTTCGACAGTTAAAATGTGACTGTAGTTCTCTGGTCTTTTTCCAGTCATCACTGTCATCAGTTCCAGAACTGTCTGAACTCCTGCCACTGGTATCTGGTTGTAAATGACTGTTTGGACCTGAGTTGCTGGCTGGTTGTGGTCCTCCATCATCCTCTCCATCAGCTTCTGCTGTCAGTGTTCTGTGTACAGATGAGCTGCTGGCTACAGGCTCAGCCTCTGTGCTCTCATCACTTCGGTTTTGATGAAGCTGTGATGACTCTGGTTTTTCATCATCATTTTCACTCTTCACAGGGACGGCAGTGAAACCAAACTTGGTGAGATCTGCCTCCTCCAGCTGCTGAAGCTGCTCTCCCTGCTGACTTATCCACAGCTTCTCTTCTTCTTTAATGTCCTCCTGGTCAACACTCAGATTCCATTCCTGGTGTTCAAGGAGAGTTTCTTCTTTAATCACCAACAACGGCTGCATGTCTGCAAAGAAACAAATTAACAATAAATATTAGAACAACAGTCATGAAAATAGAGTGGCGAGTTTGACCTGATGACAGTAAGTTATTGCACTGATGGAACTGATAAAGTGGAAATGTACGAGGTCTACTAGAAAAGTATCCGACCTTATTATTTTTTTCAAAAACCATATAGATTTGAATCACGTGTGATTGCGTCAGACAAGCTTGAACCCTCGTGCGCATGCGTGAGTTTTTCCACGCCTGTCGGTTGCGTCATTCGCCTGTGAGCAGGCTTTGAGTGACGAGTGGTCCACCCCCTTGGCGGATTTTCATTGTCAGGAAATGGCGGAATGATTTGGGCTTTTTTTCCATCAGAATTTTTTCAGAAACTGTTAGACTGGCAGCTGGAAACCATTCGAAAAATTTATCTGGCTTTCGGTGAAAATTTTACGGGCTTCACAGAGAATAAGGAGTGTTACTACAGCTTTAAGGACGGCTTTAAGGACGCTCGGCGCGCCGTGCTCCGTGCCGTCATCGAGAGCCACAAACCACCGGATCATTTCTAAACGGATGGCTCTGTGGAGCCGGGACCGTCGTGTGCACTTTCTCTGGTTATCACAAGAGCTGGACATCAACCATTTTCCGGCAGATTTCACTTTTAACAAGAGATTTTGTCATGGAAAGCCGAGCGGAGGCTTCGCGCGTCACGACCGATTTGCTGATGGAGCAAGACAAAGGAACACCTCTATTTTGGTCTCAAAGGATGGCGTTCAGACAGCTGTTGGTGGTTTTTCCATCGAGTGATTATCTGAGAAATTGTGGATGTGCCTGGACATGCCAGAACATGTCCCGTGAGGCTTCATCACGGCGTTGCTGTGCACCATGCAGCACCGCCGCGACGCACGAAGCCTCCGCTCCTCTTTCCATGACAAAAACTCATGTAACAGTGGAATGTGCCGTTCATTAACAAATTGGATGTTGTGTTTTATCCGGGACGTCGTCTGACTAGCACAGGAATTGTGAAAAGACGTGGACATCAGCACTTTTTCGGCACATTGAGACAGCTGTGCGGAGGAATTCTGCGCGTCGCGGCGGTGCCGCATGGCGCAAACCAACGCTGTGATGAAGCCTCACGGGACATGTTCTGGCATTTGTCCAATTATTATCTTTTCATTCCATAGTTTACCATCGAAATGTTTTATTTTCTGGAAATGCCACAAATATGTCTACAGATGGTACAGAATACTGCTGCTTTGTTTTGATGAAAAGGAGGAGGTCTGATCACAGCCGTTCTGGTTTCCCTTCACTGGCTCCATGTGACTCGCAGATTTCAAGGTTATAAGGCTGTAAATGGTCATGAACTCAGCTATCTTGCTGAACCTGTTGAGCCTCCTCGTGCCCTTGGACGCAGACTTGCTCTGTGTCCCAAGGGTTAAAAAGAAGTCAGCAGGATTCAGAGCCTTTTTTTTCCATGCTCTTATCTTGTGGAACAGGTTGCTGGTTGGCATTTGAAATGTGACTTTAGTACTATTTTTAAAACATATTTATTTTCTATTGCCAGAAATTAGTTTTGTGGTTTTGAATCTTCTTTTCAATTAGACCACAGGCCGGGTATCCACCGCCCCAAAGGGGGATTTTCGCTGACATATATTTCTCAAAACTAGGGTCAATGAGATATTGACCCTAGTTTATTGATATATAGATACTGAGCTCTTGAAGTTCGGTACCCATCAAAAAATGCAAATAATGATATGTAGATATGGGCTTTGTTAGCCATCAAAATGATCAATACATTGTGTCTACCTATTAGGGAGCATATTATACATTAATCATTATTAATGCAAAGCTGGTAAAAAAAAATTATACTAATTTTTAAGAAAAAATATCAAGAAATTAACAAAATTTCACCTTTTTAGAAAAAAAATTGCTCCATTTTCTCCATTCTGTGCCATCAAATGTTGAAAGGTTGACAAAGGTTATAGCATTTTAGTTCCTGACCACCCAGTAACAATATGCAGGGCAACTGGAGGGCATGTGGTATTTTAAAAACCACATAAACCACATTATTACCCCTACCCCCTAATTTTGTCCTTTAAGCGTGTTACTAGTAAGTGCATCTGCTGAACCCAACAAGAATCATTCTCTTCTATGCTTACAGGTAAATTTAACCCAGCTCATAGCGCTGCCCTTTACTATAATATATCATAATGTTGTTCACAAGTCGTACTGTACCTGGTTCAAAATACAGTGAGGAAAATAAGTATTTGAACACCCTGAGATTTTGCAACTTCTCCCACTTAGAAATCATGGAGGGGTCTGAAATTTTCATCTTAGGTGCATGTCCACTGTGAGAGACACAATCAAAAAAAAAAAAAAAAAATCTGGAAATCACAATGTATGATTTTTAAAAAAAAAAATAATTTATTTGTATGTTACTTCTGCAAATAAGTATTTGAACACCTGTGAAAATCAATGTTAATATTTGGTACAGTAGCCTTTGTTTGCAATTAGAGGTCAAACGTTTCCTGGAGTTTTTCACCAGGTTTGCACACACTGCAGCAGGGATTTTGGTCCACTCCTCCATACAGATCTTCTCTAGATCAGCCAGGTTACTGGGCTGTCACTGAGAAACACGGAGTTTCAGCTCCCTCAAAAGATTTTCTATTGGGTTTAGGTCTGGAGACTGGTTAGGCCACTCCAGAACTTTGATATGCTTCTTATGGAGCCAATGCTTGGTTATCCTGGCTGTGCGCTTCGGGTCATTTTCATATGAAGGAAGGAGGTTGTTCCCCAAAATCTCACAATACATGGCCCCATTCATCCTCTCCTTAATACAGTGCAGTCGTCCTGTCCCATGTGCAGAAAAACACCCCCAAAGCATGATGCTTCCACCCCCATGCTTCACAGTAGGGACGGTGTTTTTGGGATGGTAGTCAGCACTCTTCTTCCTCCAAACACGGCAAGTGGAATTAAGACCAAAAAAAAAAAAATCTTTGGAGAAAATCTTTGGAGGCAGCTCAAACTCCGTGTTTCTCAGCGACAGCCCAGTAACCTGGCTGATCTAGAGAAGATCTGTATGGAGGAGTGGAGCAAAATCCCTGCTGCAGCGTGTGCAAACCTGGTGAAAAACTACAGGAAACGTTTGATCTCTGTAATTGCAAACAAATGCTACTGTACCAAATATTAACATTGATTTTCACAGCTGTTCAAATACTTATTTGCAGCAGTAACATACAAATAAATTATAAAAAAAAATCATACATTGTGATTTCCAGATTTTTTTTTTTAGATTATGTCTCTCACAGTGGACATGCACCTAAGATGAAAATTTCAGACCCCTCCATGATTTCTAAGTGGGAGAACAAAATCGCAGGGTATTCAAATACTTATTTTCCTCATTGTGTGTATATATATATATAAACCAGCCTTAATTGTTGCAGACCCAAGCAGGTGCACTTAATCAGACTGATGACATGTAGAGAATTTAAGAGAACATCAGAGGGCAGCAAACATTCAGACATTACCTGAAACTGAATATAATAAAAGGGAACACCAGATGGCACCAGATAGCCAGACAATGCTAGAAACTGAAGGAAATAAAGACACAAATGCAGAGATGACTACTTGACAAATAAAAGCAGAGACAAACAAAAGAGACAGGAGACTAAAACCCCGACACTGACAGAACCACAACAGTACCCCCACCAAACGGCTGGCCCCTGACAGCCAAGAACAACCGACTAAGCCAAAAGCAAAAACATCTGGGGACAGGAAACAGGATCAAAAATTACCCCGTTTCCTCACTTTGTCAGTGTGATGTATGGCACACGAGCCTAGGCTAACCGTTAGCTGGTCAAATTGATGCCGATGTCTCACTGGACCAAGAACCATCATTTCAGTCTTATAAGGGTGGACTCATTTACATTTTGAGCAAAGCCAACTGAGTCTAATAATAGATTAAATGCAGTGTTGAGGCTGTCATTCTCAGCATCTGTGTAGATGTTGAAATCGCCCACTATAATGATCTTATCTGAGCTAAGCACTAAGTCAGACAAAAGGTCTGAAAATTCACAGAGAAACTCACAGTAACAACCAGGTGGACGATAGATAATAACAAATAAAACTGGTTTTTGGGACTTCCAATTTGGATGGACAAGACTAAGAGTCAAGCTTTCAAATGAATTAAAGCTCTGTCTGGGTTTTTGATTAATTAATAAGCTGGAATGGAAGATTGCTGCTAATCCTCCGCCTCGGCCCGTGCTACGAGCGTTCTGGCAGTTAGTGTGACTCGGGGGTGTTGACTCATTTAAACTAACATATTCATCCTGCTATAACCAGGTTTCTGTAAGGCAGAATAAATCAATATGTTGATCAATTATTATATAATTTACTAACAGGGACTTAGAAGAGAGAGACGTAATGTTTAATAGACCACATTTAACTGTTTTAGTCTGTGGTGCAGTTGAAGGTGCTATATTATTTTTTCTTTTTGAATTTTTATGCTTAAATAGATTTTTGCTGGTTATTGGTGGTCTGGGAGCAGGCACCATCTCTACGGGGATGGGGTAATGAGGGGATGGCAGGGGGAGAGAAGCTGCAGAGAGGTGTGTAAGACTACAACTCTGCTTCCTGGTCCCAACCCTGGATATATAGAAATAAGAGCTGCTCCATCCAAAGTGGGATGGATGCCGTCTCTCCTAACAAGACCAGGTTTTCCCCAGAAGCTTTGCCAATTATCTATGAAGCCCACCTCATTTTTTGGACACCACTCAGACAGCCAGCAATTCAGGGAGAACATGCGGCTAAACATGTCACTCCCGGTCCGATTGGGGAGGGGCCCAGAGAAAACTACAGAGTCCGACATTGTTTTTGCAAAGTTACACATCGATTCAATGTTAATTTTAGTGACCTCCGATTGGCGTAACCGGGTGTCATTACTGCCGACGTGAATTACAATCTTACCAAATTTACGCTTAGCCTTAGCCAGCAGTTTCAAATTTCCTTCAATGTCGCCTGCTCTGGCCCCCGGAAGACATTTGACTATGGTTGCTGGTGTCGCTAACTTCACATTTCTCAAAACAGAGTCGCCAATAACCAGAGTTTGATCCTCGGCGGGTGTGTCGTCGAGTGGGGAAAAACGGTTAGAAATGTGAACGGGTTGGCGGTGTACACGGGGCTTCTGTTTAGGACTACGCTTCCTCTTCACAGTCACCCAGTCGGCCTGCTTTCCCGGCTGCTCGGGATCTGCCAGAGGGAAACTAACTACTAGCCTATCAAGTAAAACACGATGATCCATAGTATCAAACGCAGCACTAAGATCCAAGAGCACTAAAACCATTGTGGTGTCCGAATCCACTGTACACAGAAAGTCATTCACCACTCTGGTAAGCGCTGTCTCTGTGGAGTGATGTTTTCTGAAAGCAGACTGAAGTGGCTCAAAAAGATCATTCTCAGTAGGATGGTCTGCAAGCTGCCGTGAGACCACTTTTTCCAGAATTTTCGAACAGAATGACAGATTTGATATCAGCCTGTAATTACTCAATACACCAGGGTCAAGACCAGATTTCTTAAGCAGTGGTTTAATCACTGCAGATTTAAAACACCCAGGCACAGAACCAGAGCTTAATGAAAGATTAACAATTTCCAGCACAGTCGGCCCAAGAACGGGCCACAAGTCCTTAAACAATTTTGTTGGTATAGGATCAAATAGGCAGGTTGTGCTTTTTGTAGACGTCACGAGCTTTGCTAGCGCGTCTAGTGAAATAGTATCAAATTCTGTAAATCTAGATGTCACCTCATTTTTAACACCCACCTCCACAGCAGGGTGCAGTGATTTAGCCAAAGCATGTTTTGATATGCTCAATCTAATGTCTTCTATTTTCTTCTCAAAGTACTCCAAGAAATCTTGAGCTATAAACGGAGAAGGACTAACAGGTGACCGACCATGGATAAGAAATGCTACAGTATCAAACAAAAATTTTGAGTTGTGCTTATTTTTATTGATCAAATCCGAATAGTAAGCCCGCTTTGTAGTCCATAGTGCGTGCTTATACTCTGCAACTGCATCATGCCATGCAGAGTGGAACACCTCTAATTTAGAGCTACGCCACTTCTGTTCCAGACCTCTAGCCTTCTGCCTGAGGTCCCGCAAGTAACCATTAAACCAAGGCGACTGCACTTTGGGAAGGCAAGGCCTTAATAAAGGAGGCGCAATTTCATCAAGTGTAGTTTTGAGTACCGAATTCAAACCATCCACCAGACTGTCCACTGATTGAGCATTCTGCAAAGTTGAAGTTAAAAGACCAGGCAATCTCGCTTCAAGTTCAGTCCTACTTGAAGGTTTAATGCGTCGCCGCAGTAATAGGCCAGGTTTTTGCTCCACTAAACGCGGTAATGTAAATGTAAACTTAATAAGTGAATGGTCAGAGACCACTGATGCAAGGGGCAATATACCAATATTCATGACAGCAATACCACATACCAAAACCAAATCCAGGGTATTACCACTAATATGTGTCAAGCCCTGAATACACTGCTGAAATCCCAATGCATCTACAATCTCCATAAATGATTTACAGAGGGGTTCAGAGGGCCGATTCAAATGCATGTTAAAATCACCCATAATCAAGATCATTATCAGCATTAGTTGACAAGTTAGAAATAAACTCACCAAATTCATCCAGGAATTCAGAATATGGGCCAGGGGGCCTATAAACAATGACAAAATAACACGACTGATGTCCATACTTCTGCCCCAAACAATAAGTAACATCATTGGCAGAGCGGAGAATCAGATGCTCAAACGATCCATACCTGTGACCCCCAACAGTTACTAACGTAAACCTAGACTTATAAATAAAAGCAATACCCCCGCCCTGCTTCATACCATGGGAAACATGACTAAATGTGTATGCCGGTGGGCATGCTTCATTCAGGGGAAAAACAACTGTAGGTTTAAGCCAGGTTTCACACAAACAATCATATCCAAATGGTGATCCACAATTAAATCATTAATCAACATAGATTTTGAAGACAATGATCTAACATTTATAAGACCCAAACTAAGGACCTCGGCAAAGTTGACAATTGGACTATTTGGGTTTGTGGGTGGTTCCAAAATAACATTTCCAAGATACCTAAAAATAGGTTTAGGCCTGACACACTCCACACGGATCGCAGGCATCAGACGTGAAATATTTAATACAGCAGGAACAACCAGCAGGCCATCCTCGATTCCAATGTCATCCAATGTAGTAATAGGTACTAAATTTGAAAAACATATACCCCTGTAAATTCTATGAACACGTCTACAGGAGCAGGCCACAGTCTCAATCTGATAAATCTCCCTCCTAAAAAAAACACTTTCAGCACCTTGAATTGTCCGCACTAAATTCCCCGCTAAACTAGTGGATCCCACACCCACATTCATCCCATATTCTGTGACCTGCTGTATACTCCAAGTGTTACCCTCCCTGCAGAGCCCTATCTATATTCACGGACAAGATGGCACCTCCCTCTCTAGTAGGGTGAAAGCCATCTGGCATCAACAGATCACGCCGGACCCAGAACGAAGGCCAGTTATCGACAAAACCAAAACCGTGTTGTGTACAAAACTGTGCCAGCCACTTATTTAACGATAACAGCCTGCTAAAAACCTCATCACCACCCCGGGAGGGGAGGGGACCAGAAACTATTAATCGATGCCGACATGACCTTCTAGCAAGGTCACAAGTCTTCTCTATATTCATTTTTGTCATTTCTGACTGCTTCATCTTAACATCATTTGCGCCAACATGAATAACTATATGACTGTATTTCATGTCGGATTTCTTGGTCTGTTTACCATTTTGCAGCGTTAGTACTCTGAGGTAAGAGGCAATGTCAGGAGCTTTCGCCCCAGGAAAACACTGAACATCAGGTGGCGTCTGCAACTCAACCTTATGGGTTATGGAATCCCCTATCACTAACACCGACGTTTCGGCCTGGGGACAGTGGAAGTCCGTGGGCTCATAAGACTGACATCAGGCATATCCAGAGGAGAAAATCGGTTCATAGTTCGCACAGGTGAATATAATTTGGGTGCCACAACTGGGCACCGCGCCCCACGTGACTTCCGCCGAGCACCATGTGACTTCCTCCGCCCGACGACAGTCCGAAAACCATCCTCCCTGGCCGGCCCCTCTTTACTAATGCCAGTAGGCATAACAGCTGGGTCAACATCAACCATGCCCGTAACATCAATGTCCACGAGGCTAATAAGCTGTTCCAACTTGCGAACACGGCTCTCCAAGAGAGCCACCCTCTCTGCCAGCATCATATAAAAATTTTTAAAAACACCAAAAATACAGAATTTAATGCACTCCTAAAAAATAATAAAATACTAACAAAACAATAAAATAAAACAAAATAAGATTCACAAGAAATAATCAGCCAAGCTGAGCACAGCTAGCTCAGTTAGCTTAGCATGACTTAGATGTCGTGTCCTCGAGACAAAAGAGGAAAAAGACCATTCAGATTGTTACCAGCGCTAATTTCAAACGCAAGCATCTGTGATGGTATGGGGGTGTGTTAGTACCCATGGCATGGGCAACTTACACATCTGTGATGGCACCATCAATGCTGAAAGGTACATCCAGGTTTTGGAGCAACACATGCTGCCATCCAAGCAACGTCTTTTTCAGGGATGTCCACGCTTACTTCAGCAAGACAATGCCAAGCCACATTCCGCACATGTTACAACAGCGTGGCTTCGTAGTAAAAGAGTGCAGGTACTAGACTGGCCTGCCTGCAGTCCAGACCTGTCACCCATTGAAAATGTGTGGTGCATTATGAAGTGCAAAATACAACAATGGAGACCCCGGACTGTTGAACAACGAAGTTGTACATCAAGCAAGAATGGGAAAGAATTCCACCTACAAAGCTTCAACAATTAGTGTCCTCAGTTCCCAAATGCTTATTGAGTGTTGTTAGAAGGAAAGGTGATTAGGCCATGAGATGTGACCATTTATTTTTAATTTTTGTAGTGCATATCTGGTAACTACTGGGAAATAACTTTTAAAATTTCTTTATCTATCGATATGTAATTTCAGCCTGTTTCCACTTGAAAAGATTTGCACATTTTCTAGAAAAAAATCATTAGAATTGATGGCTGACTAATGCCTAGATCGAGGTAGAACCCAGGCTCTTCTGTACATAAATGCACTACAGGTAAGCCCCTGGGTTCGAGGATGAAAACATGGCCACCTGCTTGATGCATGCTTGTGAAAGCAAGTCAAAAATTACAGATTTCACTGATAAAAGCTGGTCTGAGTTCATAGAATCATCAAGAGTTTAGATCTCACTGTCAAAGTATGAAGAAGTTGAAAGTACTGCGGCCTTGGAGGCAATTGAGAGGTGAGAAACCATGTACACTCCAAAACATTGCAGCTGCGTTTAGTTATGTTCACCTGCTACCTCTCCTTAACATAAAGAGCTCTTACATGTTTTGGATGTTGAACTCAACTTTACAATTTCATGAATGGAGACTTCGTGGTGCAAAGACAAGAGCGCTATGGGTTTTCACAAGTTGCATGTGACATGACAATTGAGCAGACATGCAACAGGGACACAAAGACAAAAGGCAGAATGGTGGGATTCACTCTTAACAAGGGTGCATCTCAAAGATGGATCCTGTCTCATCCAGAGAGGGCAGCAATAACAAAATCTTGTTTCGAGTATGCTGGGAGGGATGTCAAGGGATGGACATGGAAGAATCTAGATGTACCCCATTCCAAGAGGGAAGAAGCTGCTATCTGCCAAATCACTGAGTGCATGGAGGGATTCATCAATCCCTGTACCTATGATTCCAAGAATCTAGTCCATATTGTCTCTGGAGTAATGGTCCCTGATGCCATTGCCAAGGATATCCTGTCTGCTTCAGAGAAAGGAGAGCTTTGTTTCATAGAGTTCTGCCAGGACCAGCTTCTAACAGTCAAGAAAGGGTTCCATGATGCCATCAAAGACCTGAAGTCAAAGTCCTTCTGAGGTGTTGGCAAGGTAACAAAGACTAAAACTAGTGGGAAAGAAACAATTCTCAAGTCAGCGAGGAATCTGATGGCACACCTTGTAATTATAGGAAGAGAAAGGGTGATCAAGATTGAGGAGTTACTGGCTTACACCCTGAGCCTCATGGAGATGCACAAGGCGAATCTGCGTCATCACCTGGAGGACAAAACGCCATTATCTGTTGCCAATAGAGTCCCACCCAATTCAGTTTGGATACTTGATGCGATGGCCATCCTTTAGAGCATCAGCCTGAGAGAGATTCCAAAGACCTTTGGGGAACTTGCCACATTGTACCTGAAGAAAGTGGCAAAATGTGCCAGGGAGAGCTCTGCAAAGACGGTTCATCTTGTTACAGACCAGTACCCAACAGTCAGCATCAAGAATGCAGAGTGGGACCACAGGGCTAAGGTTCAGTCTGCTTCACAGTTGAGGGCCACTGAGATTTTTTCAGAGGGTCAAAAAGTACCTGCTCAGTGAAAGACGTACTGTGGGACAAACAAAGACCTTCTCATTCAGTTCTTTATCAAATCATGGGTACAAGATGGCCGGGGACACTCCTTCACTCTCTTCATTGGCCATTCAGACACCTGCCACAAAATCTGTTTTGCTGGCACCTCATTCTCTCCCATAGTTGCAGAAGTTGAAGAGCTGAAATGCTCTCATGAAGAGGCAGACACCCACCTACTACTTCATGCCAGGGAGACTGCGAACTCCATAGTAATTCAGTCCCCTGACACAGATGTACTGATTCTGTGCACTGCAAAGTTCAAGGATTTGGACTGTTGTCTGTGGTTTGAGACAGGAACCGGCAATCCTTCGGCCCCATTGGCCTTGATAAGACTACATGCCTTCACAGACTGTGACAGTGTCTGTGAAAGTGAGGCCCATCAAACTGATGTTGGGGGAACCCAAATTTGTTGATTTCTTCTCCCAAGTTGGGAGGACGTTGGAGGTTGATGAGGGCTTGGTCAGCAAAGCAGAGGAATTTGTTTGTTCACTGTATGTCAAAGATCTGAAGCATGTGAATGATGTCAGGGCAGCTCTTTTTAAAACTGGCAAACACATGGATGACACCCTGCCACCCAACAAAGATTCCTTGGAGAAGCATCTTCTTTGGGCAAATTATCAGGCAGGGATTCATCACCGCTGCCTTCAACCCAATCCAAGCATCCCACCACCAATCAGCCATGGATGGACAATTGATGATGGTGTCCTCCAGGTTAAATGGATGGATCTTCTCCCAGTCTCCGATTCAGTTCTTGAGCTGGCAAACTGCAAGTGCAAGAAGAATAAATGCCACACTAAATCATGCGCTTGTTTCAAGAATAAGTTGCAGAGTTCTGCTCTTGCACTGACTGAGAAAACAAAGATGCACCGGTAGAGGAAGAGCATTTCTTTGATGATGGGGATTTGGGGGATGAAGAGATACATTCTGATGAAGGTGAAGTTGAATCAGATGACTAGACATTCCTGGAAAATGGTAAATGTAAAAAGTCATTTTGCAAAATGAAACGTATTCAAAATCTTGAAATGCAATTTCAGGCTTTGCACTTTTTCACAGAAGATCGAGATAAAATATCAATGCTTCTTTAACCAATCTGAACTGCTGCTACAAATTTCAAAGTACAAAATTTTCACCTAATCTACAAAGTAACCTAAATGAAGAAATTGTTCCTCTTTCATAGAGCAGGTCTTGTCAAAATGCAAAAACCATATGGATTTGAATCACGTGTGATTGCGTCAGCCAAGCTTGAACCTTCGTGCGCATGCGTGAGTTTTTTCACGCCTGTCGGTTGCGTCATTCGCCTGTGAGCAGGCTTTGTGTGAGCACTGGTCCACCCCTCTCGTCTATTTTTTTATTGCGAATAAATGTCTGAACAATTTGGAGCTTTGCTGCATCAATTTTTTTTCCACAAACTGTGAGAGACCTCCAGGTGGACACCGTTCGAAAAATTAATATGGCTTTCAGGGACGATTTTATGGGGATTAAACAGATTACGGAGTGTTACTGCCGCTTTAAGGACGGCCCACAACTGCTGAGAGCGCGGCGCGCTCCCAGCGCCGATCGACATGCTCAGACCCCGCTGAAACAACCAGATCATTTCCAACGTGAAGGCTTTGTTGATCCGGGAGGTCGTCTGACTTTCACAAAAAGGCAGGAGACGTGGACATCAGCACTTTTTCGGCACATTCCACTGTTACAGGAGTTTTTTTCATGGAAAAAGAAGCGGATGAATGCGCCACCATGCCGCTCATGGTGCGGGACAAAACCACCTCTGTGTTGGTCTCACAGGACGGCTTTGAGATGGCTTTCAGATGGATTCCAGTTGCTTTCCAGTCGTGTGATTAGTCTGCTTGCCTCTACTGGTGGTTGGCTCTCATTGCGGTATTGTATCACTTCCTGTTCCGGAGCACAGCGGTGTTTTTCTGTATCTGTTAGCTGTTTAATCTGCGCAGTTAGATTGATCTAGTTATCTAGATTACGATTTGTTTCCCAGTGTAATCTTTACGTGCCTTAACTAAAGCACTCCTTCTGCTGAATCACCTCTAAATTATTTACACATTATTCACTTTGCGTGTTTTTAGGAATCCGCTAGCTTAGCGTAGCTACTAGCTCTTAGCCGATTTAGCATGGCGGCTTCTCCTGTCTCTCCCGCACTTTTCTGCTCTGGGTGTGAAATGTTTAGTTATTCCTCGGCCTCCTTTAGCAGTAACGGTACTTGTAATAAGTGTAGCTTATTCGTAGCTTTGGAGGCCAGGCTGGGCGAATTGGAGACTCGGCTCCGCACCGTGGAAAATTCTACAGCTAGCCAGGCCCCTGTAGTCGGTGCGGACCAAGGTAGCTTAGCCGCCGTTAGTTATCCCCTGGCAGATCCCGAGTAGCCGGGGAAGCAGGCTGACTGGGTGACTGTGAGGAGGAAGCGTAGCCCTAAACAGAAGCCCTGTGTACACCGCCAACCCGTTCACATCTCTAACCGTTTTTCCCCACTCGACGACACACCCGCCGAGGATCAAACTCTGGTTATTGGCGACTCTGTTTTGAGAAATGTGAAGTTAGCGACACCAGCAACCATAGTCAATTGTCTTCCGGGGGCCAGAGCAGGCGACACTGAAGGAAATTTGAAACTGCTGGCTAAGGCTAAGCGTAAATTTGGTAAGATTGTAATTCACGTCGGCAGTAATGACACCCGGTTACGCCAATCGGAGGTCACTAAAATTAACATTAAATCGGTGTGTAACTTTGCAAAAACAATGTCGGACTCTGTAGTTTTCTCTGGGCCCCTCCCCAATCGGACCGGGAGTGACATGTTTAGCCGCATGTTCTCCTTGAATTGCTGGCTGTCTGAGTGGTGTCCAAAAAATGAGGTGGGCTTCATAGATAATTGGCAAAGCTTCTGGGGAAAACCTGGTCTTGTTAGGAGAGACGGCATCCATCCCACTTTGGATGGAGCAGCTCTCATTTCTAGAAATCTGTCCAATTTTCTTAAATCCTCCAAACCGTGACTATCCAGGGTTGGGACCAGGAAGCAGAGTTGTAGTCTTACACACCTCTCTGCAGCTTCTCTCCCCCTGCCATCCCCTCATTACCCCATCCCCGTAGAGACGGTGCCTGCTCCCAGACTACCAATAACCAGCAAAAATCTATTTAAGCATAAAAATTCAAAAAGAAAAAATAATATAGCACCTTCAACTGCACCACAGACTAAAACAGTTAAATGTGGTCTATTAAACATTAGGTCTCTCTCTTCTAAGTCCCTGTTGGTAAATGATATAATAATTGATCAACATATTGATTTATTCTGCCTTACAGAAACCTGGTTACAGCAGGATGAATATGTTAGTTTAAATGAGTCAACACCCCCGAGTCACACTAACTGTCAGAATGCTCGTAGCACGGGCCTGGGCGGAGGATTAGCAGCAATCTTCCATTCCATCTTATTAATTAATCAAAAACCCAGACAAAGCTTTAATTCATTTGAAAGCTTGACTCTTAGTCTTGTCCATCCAAATTGGAAGTCCCAAAAACCAGTTTTATTTGTTATTATCTATCGTCCACCTGGTCGTTACTGTGAGTTTCTCTGTGAATTTTCAGACCTTTTGTCTGACTTGGTGCTTAGCTCAGATAATTATAGTGGGCGATTTTAACATCCACACAGATGCTGAGAATGACACCCTCAACACTGCATTTAATCTATTATTAGACTCTACTGGCTTTGCTCAAAAAGTAAATGAGTCCACCCACCACTTTAATCATATCTTAGATCTTGTTCTGACTTATGGTATGGAAATAGAAGACTTAACAGTATTCCCTGAAAACTCCCTTCTGTCTGATCATTTCTTAATAACATTTACATTTACTCTGATGGACTACCCAGCAGTGGGGAATAAGTTTCATTACACTAGAAGTCTTTCAGAAAGCGCTGTAACTAGGTTTAAGGATATGATTCCTTCTTTATGTTCTCTAATGCCATATACCAACACAGTGCAGAGTAGCTACCCAAACTCTGTAAGTGAGATAGAGTATCTCGTCAATAGTTTTACAACTTTGGATGCTGTAGCTCCTCTAAAAAAGACAGCTTTAAATCAGAAGTGCCTGACTCCGTGGTATAACTCACAAACTCGTAGCTTAAAGCAGATAACCCGTAAGTTGGAGAGGAAATGGCGTCTCACTAATTTAGAAGATCTTCACTTAGCCTGGAAAAAGAGTCTGTTGCTCTATAAAAAAGCCCTCCGTAAAGCTAGGACATCTTTCTACTCATCACTAATTGAAGAAAATAAGAACAACCCCAGGTTTCTTTTCAGCACTGTAGCCAGGCTGACAAAGAGTCAGAGCTCTATTGAGCTGAGTATTCCATTAACTTTAACTAGTAATGACTTCATGACTTTCTTTGCTAACAAAATTTTAACTATTAGAGAAAAAATTACTCATAACCATCCCAAAGACGTATCGTTATCTTTGGCTGCTTTCAGTGATGCCGGTATTTGGTTAGACTCTTTCTCTCCGATTGTTCTGTCTGAGTTATTTTCATCAGTTACTTCATCCAAACCATCAACATGTTTATCAACATGTCTCAGAGTGATGCTGAAAAACTAATTCATGCATTTATTTCCTCTAGGCTGGACTATTGTAATTCATTATTATCAGGTTGTCCTAAAAGTTCCCTAAAAAGCCTTCAGTTAATTCAAAATGCTGCAGCTAGAGTACTGACGGGGACTAGAAGGAGACAGCATATCTCACCCATATTGGCCTCTCTTCATTGGCTTCCTGTTAATTCTAGAATAGAATTTAAAATTCTTCTTCTTACTTATAAGGTTTTGAATAATCAGGTCCCATCTTATCTTAGGGACCTCGTAGTACCATATCACCCCAATAGAGCGCTTCGCTCTCAGACTGCAGGCTTACTTGTAGTTCCTAGGGTTTGTAAGAGTAGAATGGGAGGCAGAGCCTTCAGCTTTCAGGCTCCTCTCCTGTGGAACCAGCTCCCAATTCAGATCAGGGAGACAGACACCCTCTCTACTTTTAAGATTAGGCTTAAAACTTTCCTTTTTGCTAAAGCTTATAGTTAGGGCTGGATCAGGTGACCCTGAACCATCCCTTAGTTATGCTGCTATAGACGTAGACTGCTGGGGGGTTCCCATGATGCACTGTTTCTTTCTCTTTTTGCTCTGTATGCACCACTCTGCATTTAATCATTAGTGATCGATCTCTGCTCCCCTCCACAGCATGTCTTTTTCCTGGTTCTCTCCCTCAGCCGCAACCAGTCCCAGCAGAAGACTGCCCCTCCCTGAGCCTGGTTCTGCTGGAGGTTTCTTCCTGTTAAAAGGGAGTTTTTCCTTCCCACTGTAGCCAAGTGCTTGCTCACAGGGGGTCGTTTTGACCGTTGGGGTTTTACATAATTATTGTATGGCCTTGCCTTACAATATAAAGCGCCTTGGGGCAACTGTTTGTTGTGATTTGGCGCTATATAAAAAAATTGATTGATTGATTATCCGATTGTGATTGTGCATGAGCTGGACATGCCCCAACATGTCCCGTGAGGCTTCATCACGGCGTTGCTTTGCGCCATGCGGCTCCACTGCGCTCCTCTTTCCATGACAAAAACTCCTGTAACAGTGGAATGTGCCGTTCATTTCTAAACTGGACGCTGTCTTGATGCGGTATGTCATCTGACTAGCACAGGAATTGTGAAAAGACGTGGACATCAGCACTTTTTCGGCACATTAAGACAGACGTGCGGAGGAGTTCCGCGCATTGCGGTGGAGCCGCATGGTGCAGAGGGGTGGACCAGTGCTCACACAAAGCCTGCTCACAGGCGAATGACGCAACCAACAGGCGTGAAAAAACTCACAAATGCGCATGAAGGTTCAAGCTTGGCTGATGCAATCACACATGATTCAAATCCATATGGTTTTTGAAAAAAATAATAAGGTCGGATACTTTTCTCACAGACCTCGTATTGCTGGAACAGCCAACGGGCCATCCTCAATTTCAACATCATCCAGTGTAGTAATGGGTGTTAAGTTTGCAAAGCATATCCCTCTATGATTTTTAGAGACACGTCTACAGAAACAGGCCAGGCCTTGCAAGGTCTCTAATCACCTGCTCCATGGCCTGCTGTAAAATCAACAGGGCTGTGAAATGAAAATTGTGAAATCCAAGGAAAATTTGCAGGGGGTCGAGCCGGGGCCTTGGGCCCGTGGGGACATTTGAACTGTCAATGATGATCTTGAAATAACAGAATATGACATGGAAGTAGGACCTGGAATGAGTTTCCTTTTAATTGTAAACCAAATTATGCATTAACTCAGAACAGTTAAACTACATGAAACTGATGAAGACTGAAAAGACTGTTAAAGTATTTCAAAAACCACAGCTAAAGCTGTAGAATATTTTAAAAATCATGGTAAAATATTAATAATATACCTTATATTAAAAAAGTCACATATTGTTGTGTAAATTCCTGTAAATCCACTCAAAGCCACAGTCTTTTTTCCCATGAAAAAAGTCTACGTTAATAAAAACTCATTTACATTCTTGTGTATATTCATGTAAATCTATTCAAAGCCACAGTGTCTTTTTTCCAATGAAAGAAACTCTAGATTAGTAATAAAAAACATTGACACATAATCTTGTCTAAAATCCTGAACAGCACGTTTATTTTCCACGGAGAGAAAATTCTTACCGTGTTTCCTGATGGCATAATTCGCTTTTCCCGTTTATCTTTCAGGTGTGTTGATGAAGCCAGCGACAATTGCATGAATTCTTGTCCTTATCAGACTTTTTCAAACCGTCTTTCTCACCATCTTCTCTCTGTCTGATGTCGCTCCGTGAAACAGGCATGCTGCACAATTCTTCTTTTAAAAACTTGAGAGCTCTAAAAGTTTGCGATGTCCACATGCTACATTTAGTTTAAAGTGTCTTGCAGGAGCCACACAGTGTCGCCGCAGCAACCAACCAGTCCCGCTTCACGACAACTGTCGCAACAGCTATGCTTTGAGTGCCATTTTTCCTCCGCGAACTTCCGCGGATCCGAAGACACTGATTTGTATCTGTAACACACAGATCAGTTTCTGCGTACTTATAAAACTTGCACGATGTCGTAAAAAAAAGGAAACGCTTTGCAATAGGCATTTTAAAAACTCAGTGACAATTACAATTACAGAGTACAACACTAACACCCCCTCCCCCATGATGAAATCTGCAGAACTCCTCGGATCCACTGAGTTTTCACAGCCCTGAATCTATGTTCGCAGACAAGATGGCGGCACCTTCCCCTGTAGGGTGAAGGCCGTGCGGCATCAGAAAGCCATGGTGGCCCCAGAATGACAGCCAGTTATCAGTAAACCTAAAGCCTTGCTGTCTACAAAATTGCACCAGCCACCTATTTAACAATGTCAGCCTGCTAAATGCCTCATCATTACCCCGGGAAGGGATGGGACCAGAGACTATTAATCGATGCTGACACATCTTTCTGGTAAGGTCACAAGTCCTCTTTATGTCCATTTTTGTAACCTCTAAATCCTTCATCCTGACATCATTGGTGCCACTGTGAATAACTATGCGACTGTATCTCGTGTCATGTTCCTTAGTCTGTCTAGCCTTCTGCAGCATCAGCACCCTAAGATGGGAGGCAATGTCGGGAGCTCTGGCCCCAGGAATACATTTAACGTCAGCCAGCATCTGTAACCTGACTTTGCAGGTGATAAGAATCCCCTATCACTAAAGCCCGTCGATTCGGCCTGGAGATCAGAGTGGAATTCACCCATGGGCTCAAAAAACTCCCATCAGGCATATCCAAGGGAGAAAACCAGTTCACAGTTTTCAGTGGTGAGTGTGATCGGTGTACCACAACCGGGCACCAAGCCCTACGTGATTTCCTCTGCCTAACCAAAGTACAAAAGCCGTCCTCCACAGCCGGCGTTCCTAGGCGCTAGCCGGCTCAACAGTAACCTCATCTGGAGTGCCTGTAACATCTATCTCCACTAAGCTAAGAAGCTGTTCTAGCTTACGGACACGGCTTTCTAAAAGAGCCTCCCTCTGCCAGCATCACACAAGATTTACGTAATGTGTAAAGTAGTGTACTTTGTGCACCAGAAAATTCAAGAGTATAGGCAAGCAAGCACGAGCTAACCACTAACGAAAACGATAACCACTCCTAAGATGAACACAAGCGTAAAGTAATGAGCTAAAAGTCACAGCAGTTACACTGAAAAACTAACAGACGTATTAAAGAAATGGGGGGGTCGACCTATCTAACGCAAGCTAACAAAAATGCTAGCCGCTCCTGAGATTTACACAGGAGTAAAATAATGACCTTTAATTCACAGCAGTTACACTGAAAAACGAACATAAGTATTAGACTGGTAAAACAAACAAACAAAAAAAACAGTAAGAAAAGAAACTGCGGGGGGGGGGGGGGGGGTCAACCTAGCTAACGCAAGCTAACCAATAGTGACAGCTAACTGCTAGCGAATGCTAACTGCTAGCAATTCACAACAGGAGGTCTGTAGTTAAATAAGATTCAAAGTAGATACACTTAAAAAAAACAAAAGAGGTAATGAACAGAAATAAAAGAAACAAATACAACCCTGTAGAGATTGGAAGAGCGTCACAACAGCAAATAATCTGTCGGAAGAAGCAAGTTGCCAGATCTGTGAGCCACCGTCAGCGTTCTCAAAAACAACAATAACTACATACATCCGGGCCGATTGTCATAGTAACAGTCTGATATGTGAAAAATATCAGACTGGAAATCAGCCAGTCAGAGTGTGCATCATGTCAAAGCCATAAACTGATTATGAACAGGTATTATACCAAAGGGGCCCATTACTTCTGCAACCCATTATCTTTGTTTTTATGTTTTTAATTAATTTATATCAAGTTGTAGAGATTTGCTTTCAGTCTGAGTTTAAGGAAGATAATTTTAGAAAATTTAATTTTAGCATTTTTTGTATTTGAAATGGCATAAACAAATTCAAATTTGTGAATTCCAAGTGCTCCAATACATTTGGAGGGCATGGTGTGTGTCACATTTTAATAGAAAACATTAAAGGATTATTAACCGAACAAGAAGTCTATATGGGGAAATATCAGACCGAGGGGTTGACAGTCTGTGCGAAAAATACCGAGGTCTGATATCCCGTACAGACCGAGCAAGCGAGGTTAATAATTCCTTTATTATATGGCTGTTATATACATATAAATATGCAAACTTAGGGTATTGCCCGAATATGCTGCTGACGGTGTTGGGTTCATTCGCTTCCTTCACCTCCATGAAGAACTTACTAACAGATGGTTAGTTTGTTTCTTTTGGTAATTATCATCATGTGTGTGTATGTGCATGTACATGTAGGTATATATATATACAGTGAGGAAAATAAGTATTTGAACACCCTGCGATTTTGCAAGTTCTCCTACTTAGAAATCATGGAGGGGTCTGAAATTTTCATCTTAGGTGTATGTCCACTGTGAGAGACATAATCTAAAAAAAAAATAATAAAAAAATCTGAAAATCACAATGTATGATTTTTTTAATAATTTATTTGTATGTTACCGCTGCAAATAAGTATTTGAACAGCTGTTAAAATCAATGCTAACATTTGGTACAGTAGCCTTTGTTTGCAATTACAGAGGTCAAACGTTTCCTGTAGTTTTTCACCAGGTTTGCACAGACTGCAGCAGGGATTTTGGTCCACTCGTCCAGACAGATCTTCTCTACATCTTTCAGGTTTGGAGTTTCAGCTCCCTCCAAAGATTTTCTATTGAGTTCAGGCCTGGAGACTGGCCAGGCCACTCCAGGACCTTGAAATGCTTCTTACGGAGCCCCTCCTTAGTTGCCCTGGCTGTGTGTTTTGGGGTCATTGTCATGCTGGAAGACCTCAATGCTCTTACTGAGGGAAGGAGGTTGTTTGCCAAAATCTCGCAATACATGACCTCATCCATCCTCCCTTCAACAAGGTGCAGTCGTCCTGCCCCCTGTGCAGAAGAGCACCCCCAGAGTATGATGTTTCCACCCCCATGCTTCACGGTTGGGATGGTTTTCTTGGGGTTGTTCTCATCCTCTAAACATGGTAAGTGGAGTTGATTCCAAAAAGCTCTATTCTGGGCTCATCTGACCACATGACCTTCTCCCATGCCTCCTCTGGATCATCCAGATGGTGAACTTCAAACAGGCCTGGACATGTGCTGTCTTGAGCAGGGGGACCTTGCTGCCCTGCAGGATTTTAAACCATGACAGCATCATGTGTTACTAATGTAATCTTTGTGACTGTGGTCCCAGCTCTCTTCAGGCAGCAACTGCAAATGCTGGATTGGTCCTTCATGCACTATATATATAATATATATATATACACCATTCACTATGAATACAGCTGTATGAAATCATATGAAACCATGAGGATTCATGATTCATGGCATTCAAGTGGACACAATGTTGTACTACAACATCAATGTTTTTCTTCATTAAATACACACACATATATATGTGTGTGTGTGTGTATTTCAGTGAACATTCACAAACATACAAAATAATACATTAACAATTTCAGTATGAATAATGGAGACAAAAGTGCAGTTTTAAAAATGTAAAATAATAATTATTATTTTGTTACTATCATTTTTATTATTGATCATCAGCAATTGCAAATGCTGGATTGGTCCTTCATAGATGTCAGGTTGGACCCTACAATAGCGAGCGCCTCCTTGCCTTTCTCAATGAGCTTCACCAGCACCTGGTGACAGAGCAGGATCAGGAGGGTGAAAACATGAGGACCTTTGTCATCACCTGGAACAATGTGGCTTTCCATCATTCACATGCTATAACAATGTGATTTGAACACCACCCAAGACTGGTACATCTCTTCCTTCCACCCTATTCAGCTTTCCTTGTGCTTTTTTTGTTCTATAATAAACAGTATTTCTACTGTAACACCTGTTGTATACAGTAAAGGAACAACAAACTCATTTATTTTTACTGGAATGTGAACATTACATGTGGACATTCATTTCCCAACCAACCAAGAAGTGTAGTGTAGAAGTTTAGTGTAGTGTGTAGTGAAGAAGTGTAGTGTAAAAATGGTGGATTACATGTAAATACCTGCAAAACTGAAACATAAAAGTCTATGCAGTTTTTGTAATGCCAACAGTTGGCAGTATTTTGAAACCATGGTTGCACTTTGAATGAGTGCATGTACCTTGTGCACTGAAAACAGGCATTATGCTTCGTCAGAATAATTCCATTTCGAATCAGATTTCCAGTGTTTTTGTAAAATTAGTTTGTGTAGAGAAGGATGTATTGTATTTTGAACCTTGGAATTAGTACATATTTAACAATGTGTTTTTGAGAAGAACTATTTGGCCTATTGCGTTTTGTAGATGTAGGTCTGTGTTAAGAGTTTAGGAAAAGTACGAGGTCTGTGAGAAAAGTATCAGACCTTTTTATTTTTTTCAAAAACCATATTGATTTGAATCACATGTGATTGCATCAGACAAGCTTGAACCTTCGTGCGCATGCGTGAGTTTTTTCACACCTGTCGGTTGCGTCATTCACCTGTGAGCAGGCTTTGTGTGAGCACTGGTCCACCCCTCTCGTCGGATTTTTATTGCGAATAAATGTCTGAGTTGGAGCTTTGCTGCATCAATTTTTTTTCAGAAACTGTGAGAGACCTCCAGGTGGACACCGTTGGGAAAATTAATATGGCTTTCAGGGACGATTTTATGGGGATTATACAGATTAAGGAGTGTTACTGCCGCTTTAAGGATAGCCCACAACTGCTGAGAGCACGGCGCGCTCCCAGCGCCAATCGACATGCTCAAACAACCAGATCATTTCCAACGTGAAGGCTTTGTTGATCCGGGACCTCGTCTGACTTTCACAAAAAGGCAGGAGACATGGACATCAGCACTTTTTCGGCACATTCCACTGTTACAGGAGTTTTTTTCATGGAAAGAAAAGCGGAGGGATGCGCCACAGAGCCGTTCATTATGCGGCACAAAACCACCTCCGTGTTGATCTCACAGGACGGCTTTCAGGTGGATTTCAGATGGATTCCGGTTGCTTTTCAGTCATGTGATTATCCGATTGTGACTGTGCATGAGCTGGACATGCCCCAACATGTCCTGGAAGGCTCCAGCACGGCATTGCGTTGCGCCAAGAGGAGCGGCTCCACCGCGCGTCACGGTGGAGCCGCTCCTCTTTCCATGACAAAAACTCCTGTAACAGTGGAATGTGCCGTTCATTTCTAAACTGGACGCTGTCTTGATCCGTATGTCATCTGACTAGCACAGGAATTGTGAAAAGACGTGGACATCAGCACTTTTTCAGCACATTAAGACAGACGTGCGGAGGAGTTCCGCGCGTCGCGGTGCCGCATGGCACAAAGCAACGCCGTGATGAAGCCTTCCAGGACATGTTGGGGCATGTCCAGCTCATGCACAATCATAATCGGATAATCACACGACTGAAAAGCAACCGGAATCCATCTGAAATCCACCTGAAAGCTGTCCTGTGAGACCAACACAGAGGTGGTTTTGTGCCGCGTAATGAACGGCTCCGTGGCGCGTCCCTCCGCTTTTCTTTCCATGAAAAAAAACTCCTGTAACAGTGGAATGTGCCGAAAAAGTGCTGCTGTCCATGTCTCCTGCCTTTTTGTGAAAGTCAGATGAGGTCCCGGATCAACAAAGCCTTCACATTGGAAATGATCTGGTTGTTTGAGCATGTCGATCGGCGCTGGGAGCACGCTGCGCACTCAGCAGTTGTGGGCCATCCTTAAAGTGGCAGTAACACTCCTTAATCTGTATAATCCCCATACAATCGTCCCTGAAAGCCATATTAATTTTCCAAACGGTGTCCACCTGGAGGTCTCTCACAGTTTCTGGAAAAAAATTGATGCAGCAAAGCTCCAAATCATTCAGACATTTATTCGCAATAAAAATCCGATGAGAGGGGTGGACCAGTGCTCACACAAAGCCTGCTCACAGTCGAATGACGCAACCGACAGGCGTGAAAAAACTCACGCATGCGCACGAAGGTTCAAGCTTGTCTGATGCAATCACACGTGATTCAAATCCATATGGTTTTTGGAAAAAAATAAAAAGGTCCGATACTTTTCTCACAGACCTCGTGTCTGGAATTTGGGTAAGTGCTTGTTCGCAAATGAAAAAAAAAAAAACTTTTAATCTTTAAGGTCTGTCATATGGCTGTTGTCAATCTATAATCTAAATCATAATCTCACCTAAAAAGGTACATCCCTTCAGCTGTTTCCTTGTTTGCACACATATTCACCACAGCAAATCTAAGGCCTCGGGCACCAAAATGGCTCCAACCGGCACCTGGCCCATTTGAAGGAAATCAGTCATAGCGACTAAGAACTGTAACCCCCATATCGATTTCTTTCAATAACCATGTTGTTCGTGAGTTATTTTTAAAGTCTTGGAATTTGTGTATCCTCTATGAATTATCACATCTCTGTTCAGGTTGCTCTTTCATCCAAATCTTTGGCCACACTCAGAACAGACAAATGCATTGTGTCTTGTTTTTCATTTGTCTTGAATTTCCTTCTAATAAAGTGCAGTGGACCCCAGACATGGGGTCTAAAGTTGCACCTTTAACATTACTGACATCATATCCGAGGGCTCTCTTCAAGATGGTGACCTGTCCTCTCCTCATATACTGCCTTTGATCTCTGGCCCCACTTCTCATGCCTCGAGCAAGTGACGCAGTGAAAGATCTTTTTCTTCTACCCAATGGACTAATTTACAATTATGTAAATTAGTCCATTGGGGTAGAATTATCATTGGTTTCTTTTGGCCTTTTGATGCTGTTGTTGCCTTTGTTTTTTTGTTGTTGTTTTTTTTTTATTTATCTTGGATTTCTTTTTAATAGAATGCAGTGGGCCGCAGACATGGGGTCTAAAGTTGCACCCTAAATATGAGTGGCATTGTATCTGAGGGCTCTCTTCAAGCTGGTGACCTATCCTCTCCTCAAATACTGCCCCACTTCTCATGCCTTGAGTAAATGAAGCAGTGAAAGATCTTTTTCATCTCCCAATGGACCAGTTTACAATTACGTAGTTTCATTGGTTTCTTTGGGCCCTTTGATGCTGTTGTTGCTGGGATCCAGGATCAGAACTATACTGATCTGGTGGATTATCCAGTTGAGTGGTACCACAGGAGAGATGTCTCCCTGCAGCACTGGGAGAAGTTGGACCATTACGCTCATCACACACCCTGGTGCCTAGGTGCTTTGTGGTGTTTCCTTATTATTCCTTCTTCAGTTATTATAGTTGCTGGCATTTGCTGTTTGTCTTTTATTTTTCATTTCTCTTGGATTTCTTTTTAATAGAATGTAGTGGGCCTCAGACTCAGGATCTATAGTTGTACCCTAAGCATATAGCTGGCATTGTATCCGAGGGCTCTCTTCAAGATGGTGATCGTTCCCTTAATTGCAGATAACTGCACCTCATGTGCGCTTGGGTGACCGGGGATTGTCTCAAGGTATTTCTTCAGGTTCTTGTTCATCAGGCCTGTTGCCGCCACCACAACTGGGATGATATTGATGTCTTTCAATGACCATGTTGTTTGTAGGTCATTTTTCAGGTCTTGGTATTTCGTGATCTTTCCCCTTTCAGCTCGATTCAGGCCATAGTCGTTGGGGACTGTTTCATCGCTAATTTTGGCTGTTTTCTCTTGCTTGTTACAGATGACAATATCAGGTTTGTTTGCACCTCCTTCGATATGTCTTCCTGCTGGGATCTTTGTCATAGAAGACAGTTACTTTTCCGTTGGATGAGACTGGTGCTGGCTTGTGCTCCCAGACGTTTTCCTTGACTTCCATCTCCAGTTCCTTGCATACTTTCCAGTGGAGATATTGACAGATCTTGTTGTGTCGGGATGTATAATGTCCGTCTACCATAAGGATCTGGCATGCTGATGTTAGATGGTTTACACTCTCAACAGCTGTATGACAGAATCAGCATTTATCATTTTGTGAGATCCCTGCCATTTTTTGAAGCCATTTGTGAGAAGTCCCTGATCTTGTGCTCCAATCAGAATTCTTTCTCCATCAAAACCAATTCTCCATTTTTCAGCCACTGTATTGATCTGACTTTGTCAATGAGTTCTTCTTGGAATCGTCCAGCCCTTTGTGCTGTTTCCATCTGTCCACTCGATGTTTTTGTTCTCTTTTGCTGTATTGTTCTCTGGTCTGTCTTGCAAGATTTGTTGCAGGCTTCAGACTGTTGCTTTATTTCTCTTGTATGAGATCACGGTCAAAGTTTTTCGCCAGTTTGGTGACAGAGGTCTGTTTGGATAAGGTCTTCTCGTAGTGTTGTGCAGCCTTTTTCATGATTTCTTCTTCAGAGCTCTTTAAGTACTGTCCAATACTTATTATCGATGCTCTGTAGGCCTGGTTGATTTCAGTGAGACCCAGACCGCCTTCTCTGCGAGGGAGATATATTCTGTCCATGCACTGATTTCTGTACGTGATTTTGTGGAGGGTGAGCATCTTCCTGGTTTTTGTGTCCAATTTATTAAGCTCACACTGTGGCCAGTCTACGATGCCAAACCCATAGGTCACCACTGGTAATGCAAACTGGTTTATAGCTGTGATCTTGTTCTTTGGTGTCAACTCTGTTTTGCAGATCTTTTTAAAGCAGTTTAGGTATTCTTGTGTTGTTTTCATTCTCATTTTCTTGTGCTCGATTGTAGTATTTTGTTCAATTCCCAAGTATTTGTATGTGGAGTCTACAGCCAGATCTTCAATGAAGCTCCCTTCATCCAACTGTATGTTTTCGGTTTTTACCTTTTTTTGATTGTGCATTTTGAGCATTTATCCAGTCCAAATTCCATACCAGTGTCTTTGGAGAACTTATGGACAGTTTTCACGAGCTGATTAAGTCCCTTTTTTGTGTTGGCATAGATTTTCAAATCATCCATGAACAGCAAATGGTTCACAGGTTTTTGGTTTTTCTTTCCTCTGTCTCTACTTAAGTCATACCCGATGTCATGCTCCTTCAGGAACTTGCTGAGCAGGTCTATGGTTAATCAGAATAAAAGTGGTGAGAGTCTGTCTCCCTGGAATAGTAGTTTTACATCCTCATTGAAGACAACTTTGGATGCTGTAGCTCCTCTGAAAAATAGAGCTTTAAATCAGAAGTGCCTGACTCCGTGGTATAACTCACAAACTCGTAGCTTAAAGCAGATAACCCATAAGTTGGAGAGGAAATGGCGTCTCACTAATTTAGAAGATCTTCACTTAGCCTGGAAAAAGAGTCTGTTGCTCTATAAAAAAGCCCTCCGTAAAGCTAGGACATCTTTCTACTCATCACTAATTGAAGAAAATAAGAACAACCCCAGGTTTCTTTTCAGCACTGTAGCCAGGCTGACAAAGAGTCAGAGCTCTATTGAGCTGAGAATTCCATTAACTTTAACTAGTAATGACTTCATGACTTTATTTGCTAACAAAATTTTAACTATTAGAGAAAAAATTACTCATAACCATCCCAAAGACGTATCGTTATCTTTGGCTGCTTTCAGTGATGCCGGTATTTGGTTAGACTCTTCTCTCCGATTGTTCTGTCTGAGTTATTTTCATTAGTTACTTCATCCAAACCATCAACATGTTTATTAGACCCCATCCTACCAGGCTGCTCAAGGAAGCCCTACCATTATTTAATGCTTCGATCTAAATATGATCAATCTATCTTTGTTAGTTGGCTATGTACCACAGGCTTTTAAGGTGGCAGTAATTAAACCATTACTTAAAAAGCCATCACTTGACCCAGCTATCTTAGCTAATTATAGGCCAATCTCCAACCTTCCTTTTCTCTCAAAAATTCTTGAAAGGGTAGTTGTAAAACAGCTAACTGATCATCTGCAGAGGAATGGTCTATTTGAAGAGTTTCAGTCAGGTTTTAGAATTCATCATAGTACAGAAACAGCATTAGTGAAGGTTACAAATGATCTTCTTATGGCCTCGGACAGTGGACTCATCTCTGTGCTTGTTCTGTTAGACCTCAGTGCTGCTTTGATACTGTTGACCATAAAATTTTATTACAGAGATTAGAGCATGCCATAGGTATTAAGGCACTGCGCTGCGGTGGTTTGAATCATATTTGTCTAATAGATTACAATTTGTTCATGTAAATGGGAATCTTCTTCACAGACTAAAGTTAATTATGGAGTTCCACAAGGTTCTGTGCTAGGACCAATTTTATTCACTTTATACATGCTTCCCTTAGGCAGTATTATTAGACGGTATTGCTTAAATTTTCATTGTTACGCAGATGATACCCAGCTTTATCTATCCATGAAGCCAGAGGACACACACCAATTAGCTAAACTGCAGGATTGTCTTACAGACATAAAGACATGGATGACCTCTAATTTCCTGCTTTTAAACTCAGATAAAACTGAAGTTATTGTACTTGGCCCACAAATCTTAGAACCTGGTGTCTAACCAGATCCTTACTCTGGATGGCATTACCCTGAGCTCTAGTAATACTGTGAGAAATCTTGGAGTCATTTTTGATCAGGATATGTCATTCAAAGCGCATATTAAACAAATATGTAGGACTGCTTTTTGCATTTACGCAATATCTCTAAATCAGAAAGGTCTTGTCTCAGAGTGATGCTGAAAACTAATTCATGCATTTATTTCCTCTAGGCTGGACTATTGTAATTCATTATTATCAGGTTGTCCTAAAAGTTCCCTAAAAGCCTTCAGTTAATTCAAAATGCTGCAGCTAGAGTACTGACGGGGACTAGAAGGAGAGAGCATATCTCACCCATATTGGCCTCTCTTCATTGGCTTCCTGTTAATTCTAGAATAGAATTTAAAATTCTTCTTCTTACTTATAAGGTTTTGAATAATCAGGTCCCATCTTATCTTAGGGACCTCGTAGTACCATATCACCCCAATAGAGCGCTTCGCTCTCAGACTGCAGGCTTACTTGTAGTTCCTAGGGTTTGTAAGAGTAGAATGGGAGGCAGAGCCTTCAGCTTTCAGGCTCCTCTCCTGTGGAACCAGCTCCCAATTCAGATCAGGGAGACAGACACCCTCTCTACTTTTAAGATTAGGTTTAAAACTTTCCTTTTGCTAAAGCTTATAGTTAGGGCTGGATCAGGTGACCCTGAACCATCCCTTAGTTATGCTGCTATAGACGTAGACTGCTGGGGGTTCCCATGATGCACTGTTTCTTTCTCTTTTTGCTCTGTATGCACCACTCTGCATTTAATCATTAGTGATCGATCTCTGCTCCCTCCACAGCATGTCTTTTTCCTGGTTCTCTCCCTCAGCCCCAACCAGTCCCAGCAGAAGACTGCCCCTCCCTGAGCCTGGTTCTGCTGGAGGTTTCTTCCTGTTAAAAGGGAGTTTTTCCTTCCCACTGTAGCCAAGTGCTTGCTCACAGGGGGTCGTTTTGACTGTTGGGGTTTTACATAATTATTGTATGGCTTTTGCCTTACAATATAAAGCGACTTTGGGGCAATGTTTGTTGTGATTTGGCGCTATATAATAAAATTGATTGATTGATTGAATATTCCTCTCTGGACTCGTACTCTGGGATTATATTTGTCCCTCTGTGTGATTGAGGGTGATGGTGGTGTTCCACTTGTTCATTTGTGTTCTCAGGAAAGATCTTATTTCCTCATTGATGTTGTAGAGTTCTAAACACCTCATGATCCAGGAGTGTGGTACACTGTCAAATGCCTTTTTGTAGTCAATCCAAGCCATGCTGAGGTTCCTCTTCCTTTTTTGCAATCCTCCAGGATAGCTTTGTCTATCAGTAACTGGTCTTTAGCTCCTAATCTTCTTCTGGAACAAACTTTCTGTGTCCAGAAGTTCACAAATGTCATCAGCTATGATTCCTGTCAGTCATTTGTACGTTGTTGTTAGGCAGCAGATGGGGCTGTACTTGTTGGGAAGCTGTGTTTCCTTTTGTAGTAGGCTTGTGTTCCCAGTCGTTAGCCAGTCTGGTGTGTCCTCTTGTCTGTTCAATATTTTTGTGAAAGCCACAGCATAGTGGTGGTGTAATGCTGTCAGTCTTTTCAGCCAAAAATCTGGGATTTTGTCGATGCCAGGTGTCTTGAAGTTACTCGTTTCACTCATTTTCTTTCTGATCTCCTATTCAGTGAATAAATTGCTGGCATTTGTCTTTGTTTTTCTCTATTAATTCAATCCACTCGGACTCTTGGTGTTGTTTTGGGTCTTCAAAGAGTGGCCTCCAGAATTTTTGAATTTCCTCTCTCTCAGGTGGCTGTTGTACTTCTATTGTGTCATTTGTCAACTTCCTGTACAGTAGTCTGGGTTTTTTTTGCAAACTGCTTGTTTATCTGTTGATCTGAACTGATGATCGTTTATCACTTCTTTTTGGGCTTCTATTTTGTATTTCCTCTGTTGTCACATATTTTGTGATTTGAGAGGCAATTGATTGTAGTTTTGCAGTTGTGGTGGCTTCTTTCTTTTCTCCTGGTAAATCCGCTTCTTTTATCCGCTCCTCAAATACTGTCTTTGTCCTCCTGCTCCACTTCTCAGAGTGCCCTTCTGTTTCTGTCTTTTACTCTGATCAGAACAGCTGAATGGTTTTCTTTTTGCTTGCCTCTCCTTTTGTTGCTCCGAGTTGTTCATGTGACCAGATGCTTTTACATATTTCGAGCCTTTAAATTGTTTCTCATCAGTGCCTGAAAGAACAATATTGGTATTTTTTTGACAGTTAAAATGTGACTGAAGTTCTCTGGTCTGTTTCCAGTCATCATTGTCATCAGTGTCAGTTCCAGAACTGTCTGAACTCCTGCCATTGGTATCTGGTTGTAAATGACTGTTTGGACCTGAGTTGCTGGCTGGTTGTGGTCCTCCATCGTCCTCTCCATCAGCTTGTGCTGTCAGTGTTCTGTGTATAGATGAGCTGCTGGCTACAGGCTCAGCCTTTGTGCTCTCATCACTTGGGCTTTGATGAAGCTGTGATGACTCTGGTTTTTCATCATCATTTTCACTCTTCACAGGGACGGCAGTGAAACCAAACTTGGTGAGATCTGCCTCCTCCAGCTGCTGAAGCTGCTCTCCCTGCTGACTTATCCACAGCTTCTCTTCTTCTTTAATGTCCTCCTGGTCAACACTCAGATTCCATTCCTGGAGTTCAGGGAGAGTTTCTTCTTTAATCACCAACAATGGCTGCATGTCTGCAAAGAAACAAATTAAGAATAAATATTAGAACAACACTCATTAAAATAAAGTATCAGAGTGGTGAGTTTGACCTGATGACAGTAAGTTATTGCACTGATGGAACTGATAAAGTGAAAATGTACATCAGGAGAGTTTGTTTTACATTGCACACATACTTTAACTGGACTAGAACATAATGTCAAAATTCATGAAATATGACATGAACACATCTACAGTGACATTACAACTTAATATTTTGTAAGGTTGCTGATCTCAGTGTTAATAGATGCCATTTCTACCAACATTTTCCACTATCTGATACACATGCTCAAAGAGCTTTACAGTGATGTCTCACATGCACCTCTTCACACTTATGAAGTGGGAGCCATTTGTTTTTTTTTTTGTTTTTTTTAATCTGACAGGGAAATAAAGATCCTCTGCTCAAGTTTGTGCCTTTAAACTCTGCACCCTGGTTTCCAAAATTACTGAGACAGTTGTGAGGGGGTGTGCCACAGAAAATTTATGTTCGAAAAAAAAAACTGAAAAAAAAAACAAAATCTAAGGGTGTATTCGCCCATGGAAGTCTGGAACAAGGTTTGTACAGTTGAAATCAGAAAGAAGAGCATCCGTGAATAGTTCAGAAAGATGGCACCCCAAGATCAGCTGCTACAAGAGTTGCTCAAACAATTGGAGACAAGGTGACAAGACTATGACCAAGAAAACCAAGGCCCACCATGGGATGTACAATCCACAGATAGAAGAAGTGGCTGAAGCCGGCCTAAAATACAGCACAGAGGCTCTGATCATGGCAGCGTAAGACAAGTCCTAAGCACCAGATCCATAGAGGCAGGAGTCTACCACAGCCAACAATATCCAAGTTGCAGGCTGTGCAAATGCGCCCCAGAGACAGTGCAGCAGGTTATAACAGGATGCAAGATTCAAACAGGCACAACCAGGTGTCAAGAACAGTGTACAAGAACATCTGTACCGCATATGGAAAAAAGTCCCCAAGTCCTGATGGGAGACACCACTGAAGGTGGTTGAGAATGACAGGGTACAGTCCTGTGGAACTTCAAATTCTAGACAGACAAGCAGCTGACTGGCCAACCAGCCAGACATAGTGGCAGATGAATTGGGACAGAAGACAGCAGGTGTCATCAATGTGGTCATCCCAGTTGACAACAACATCAGCAAGAAGGAGCATGAAAAAAATCAATAAGTACGAAGAGCTGAAGTAACAACTGGAGCAGATGTGAAAGGTAAAGTCCAAAGTAGTCCCAGTGGTAATAGGAGAACTAAGACCTATAACTCCAAATTTGAAGAGTGGCTTCAGCAGATTGCAGACACAACATCATAGGTCTCTGTCCAGAAGAGTACAATCTGAGGAACAGCAAAGATACTGTACAGAACCCTCAAACACCCACACACACACACCCACACACACACACACACCCACACACACACACACACACACACACACACACAGTATTTGTGCATCTGAGGGCCCAGAGTCGAGCATAAGCCCACCTCCTTTTTTCCACTCTAAATTAAATTATAATTATTTTTTTATTTTATTAAATGACACTTCGTATGCTCCACTTGCATTTGTGGGACAAAGTAAGGTTGGACACATTTGGGATGCAGCTCATTTTATATATATATATATATATATATATATATATATATATATATATATATATATACACACACAGTAGTGTTCAGAATAATAGTAGTGCTATGTGACTAAAAAGATGAATCCAGGTTTTGAGTATATTTCTTATTGTTACATGGGAAACAAGGTACCAGTAGATTCAGTAGATTCTCACAAATCCAACAAGACCAAGCATTCATGATATGCACACTCTTAAGACTATGAAATTGGGTTATTAGTAAAAAAAAAAAAAAAAAAAAAAAAAAAGTAGAAAAGGGGGTGTTCACAATAATAGCACCATCTGCTGTTGACGCTACAAACTCAAAACTATTATGTTCAAACTGCTTTTTAGCAATCCTGTGAATCACTAAACTAGTATTTAGTTATACAACCCCTGGCAAAAATTATGGAATCACCGGCCTCGGAGGATGTTCATTCAGTTGTTTAATTTTGTAGAAAAAAAGCAGATCACAGACATGATACAAAACTAAAGTCATTTCAAATGGCAACTTTCTGGTTTTAAGAAACACTATAAGAAATCAAGAAAAAAAGATTGTGGCAGTCAGTAACGGTTACTTTTTTAGACCAAGCAGAGGAAAAAATTATGGAATCACCCTGTAAATTTTCATCCCCCAAATTAACACCTGCATCAAATCAGATCTGCTCGTTGACATTGACCCTATGCCATGACATTGACCCTATGTGTCTTTTTGCAAGGAATGTTTTTGCAGTTTTTGCTCTATGGCAAGATGCATTATCATCTTGAAAAATGATTTCATCATCCCCAAACATCCTTTCAATTGTCCAAAATATCAACATAAACTTGTGCATTTATTGATGATGTAACGACAGCCATCTCACCAGTGCCTTTACCTGACATGCAGCCCCATATCATCAATGACTGTGGAAATTTACATGTTCTCTTCAGGCAGTCATCTTTATAAATCTCATTGGAAAGGCACCAAACAAAAGTTCCAGCATCATCACCTTGCCCAATGCAGATTCGAGATTCATCACTGAATATGACTTTCATCCAGTCATCCACAGTCCACGATTGCTTTTCCTTAGCCCATTGTAACCTTGTTTTTTTCTGTTTAGGTGTTAATGATGCCTTTCGTTTAGCTTTTCTGTATGTAAATCCCATTTCCTTTAAGCGGTTTCTTACACAGTTTCGGTCACAGACGTTGACTCCAGTTTCCTCCCATTCGTTCCTCATTTGTTTTGTTGTACATTTTTCGATTTTTGAGACATATTGCTTTAAGTTTTCTGTCTTGACGCTTTGTCTTCCTTGGTCTACCAGTATGTTTGCCTTTAACAACCTTCCCATGTTGTTTGTATTTGGTCCAGAGTTTAGACACAGCTGACTGTGAACAACCAACATCTTTTGCAACATTGCGTGATGATTTACTCTCTTTTAAGAGTTTGATAATCCTCTCCTTTGTTTCAATTGACATCTCTCGTGTTCGAGCCATGATTCATGTCAGTCAGTCAGTAATTTTTGCCAGGGGTTGTATAACCACAGTTTTTCATGATTTCTTCACATCTGCGAGGCATTAATTTTGTTGGTTTGGAACCAAGATTTTGCTCGTTTACTAGTGTGCTTGGGGTCATTGTCTTGTTGAAACGCCCATTTCAAGGGCATGTCCTCTTCAGCATAAGGCAACATGACCTGTTCAAGTATTTTGACATATCCAAACTGATCCATGATACCTGGTATGTGATATATAGGCCCAACACCATTGTAGGAGAAACATGCCCATATCATGATGCTTGCACCACCATGCTTCACTGTCTTCACTGTGAACTGTGGCTTGAATTCAGAGTTTGGGGGTCATCTCACAAACTGTCTGCAGCCCTTGGACCCAAAAAGAACAATTTTACTCTCATCAGTCCCACAAAATATTCCTCCATTTCTCTTTAGGCCAGTTGATGTGTTCTTTGGCAAATTGTAACCTCTTCTGCACATGTCTTTTATTTAACAGAGGGACTTTGCGGGGGATTCTTGCAAATAAATTAGCTTCACACAGGCGTCTTCTAACTGTCACAGCACTTACAGGTAACTCCAGACTGTCTTTGATCATCCTGGAGCTGATCAATGGGTGAGCCTTTGCCATTCTGGTTATTCTTCTATCCATTTTGATGGTTGTTTTTCATTTTCTTCCATGTGTCTCTGTTTTTTTTTTTGTCCATTTTAAAGCATTGGAGATCATTGTAGATGAACAGCCTATAATTTTTTGCACCTGCGTATAAGTTTTCCCCTCTCCAATCAACTTTTTAATCAAACTACGCTGTTCTTCTGGACAATGTCTTGAACGTCCCATTTTCCTCAGGCTTTCAAAGAGAAAAGCATGTCCAACAGGTGCTGGCTTCTTCCTTAAATAGGGGACACCTGATTCACACCTGTTTGTTCCACAAAACTGATGAACTCACTGACTGAATGCCGCACTACTATTATTGTGTGAACACCCCGTTTTTCACTTTTTTTTTACTAATAGCCCAATTTCATAGTCTTAAGAGTGTGCATATCATGAATGCTTGGTCTTGCTGAATTTGTGAGAATCTACTGGTACCTTGTTTCTCATGTAACAATAAGAAATATACTCAAAACCTGGATTAATCTTTTTAGTCACATAGCACTACTATTATTCTGAACACTACTGTATATATGTCATGTTTCTGTGTAGGCTCGCAGTTGTCCAGGTGGTTTCCATAGTAGAGAAGCTTGAATCTTCGACTGGACTGGGTTGCTTGGACGCAAAATTGCAGAATTTTAGCTGAGGAAGCTTCTGCGATTTGAAGCAAAATGTCCTCGCATCAAGCAACCCAGTCCAGTCGAAGATTCAAGCTTCTCTACTATATACAACCCCTGGCAAAAATTATGGAATCACCGGCCTCGGAGGATGTTCATTCAGTTGTTTAATTTTCTAGAAAAAAAGCAGATCACAGACATGACAGAAAACTAAAGTCATTTCAAATGGCAACTTTCTGGCTTTAAGAAACACTATAAGAAATCAGGAAAAAAAAAATTGTGGCAGTCAGTAACGGTTACTTTTTAGACCAAGCAGAGGGAAAAAAAATATGGAATCACTCAATTCTGAGGAATAAATTATGGAATCACCCTGTAAATTTTCCTTTACCACCGGATTTTTTCAACCGGATTAAAGACGGCCCACACCGGCGGAGGGCGCGCCGCGCTCCGAGCGGCCATCGACAGGCTGAAACGACCAGATCATTTCCAAAGTGAAGGCTGTGTTGATGTGGCATGTCGTGTGACTACCAGAGAAATTGCAGAAAATGTGGACATCAGCACTTTTGCGGCACATTCCACTGTTACAGGAGATTTTGTAATGAAAGACGTGCGGAGGAATTCGCGCGTCAGGTCGGAGCCACTCATGGCGCACAACAAACACCTCCGTGTTGGAAGTCTTACAGGACATGTTGTGGCATGCCCAGCTGTTACACAATTTCTCGGATACTCACTCGAGTGAAAAGCCACCGAAAGCCGTCTGAATCTTCTGAATGGTTTCCAACACGGAGGTGTTTGTTGTGCGCCATAAGCGGCTCCGTTTCATCCTGTCGATGGCCGCTCGGAGCGCGGCACGCCCTCCGCCGGTGTGGGCCATCTTTAATCCGGTTGTAATGGTCCTTAATCTGTGTAACGCCGATAGAATCTTCACCGAAAGCCATCTGAATTTTGCGAATGGTTTCCACCTGGCTGTCTCACACAGTTTCTGAAAAAATTTTCATGGAGCAAAGCGGCAGTCGCTCAGCCATTTCCCTGACAATGAAAATCCGACGAGGGGGCTGGACCAGTGCTCACTCAAAGACTGCCCACAGGCGAATGATGCAACCGACAGGTGTGAAAAAACTCACACATGCGCACGAAGGTTCAAGCTTGGCTGATGCAAGCGCACATGATTCAAATCCATATAGTTTTTGAAAAAATAAAAAGGTCTGTTACTTTTTGGACAGATCTCGTATGTGCAAAATAAAACAAAACACTACTCCAGGTATGTTTTTGACGAGAATATAACATAACTTTGTTACAAGCTCAAACGTTGATGTTGTGTGATAAAGCCCTAACTCACTTCAGACTTCAGACGGAGACCGCCCTGGTAGGGCACTAACCAAAGATTGGTGGGCAAGATGTGGAGCTGCGAGTTGCTAAAGAGCCAGTGGAACAGAGCTGCCTGGAAGCGCACTAGCAGCCAGCTCAGAAGATGTAACATACTGCCTGGACAAGGCATCTGCATTGCCATTGCTGCGACCAGATCTGTACTTTATTTCAAAATCGAACGCAGCCAACTGGGCAGCCCACCTATGCTCAAGAGCTCCAAGCTTTGCAGACTGAAGGTAGCTTAAGGGGTTGTTATCTGTAAAGACCTGGCACTTCTGGCCTAGCAAGTACTCCCAAAATTTTTCGGTCATGGCCCACTTCAGCGCTAACAGTTCCAACTTCACGGAACTATAGTTGGTCATATTGCGCTCAGTGGGCTGAAGGCCGCGACTTGCATAGGTGACCGGTCTAATGCCACCCTCAGTCTCTTGCGACAGCACAGCCCCAAGACCACTGTAGCTCGCATCAGTCTCCAAAATAAAAGGTTTGGAGAAATCGGCATATGCAAGCACCAGGGCTGAGACCAACTTAGCCTTCAATGATTCAAAGCCCTCCTCACACTGGGGAGTCCAAACCTCAACCAGGGGCTTCCCAGACCCCCTCTTGTGCTTTGTTCCAGCAACTTCCACCACCAGCCTATGCAGCGGGGCAGCCAATTTGGCGAAACCCTCTACAAACCGTCAATAATAACTAGCAAACCTGAGAAAAGAACGCAACTTGGTAACATGTTGAGGCCGCTTCCATTTGGCCACTGCCTAGATCTTGGAAGGGTCAGTAGAGACACCCTCCTGGGAAATGACATGTCCCAAATACTTAACTTTTGGCTGGAAAAAGAAACACTTCTCTAACCTGGCCTTCAAGCCTTCCCAGTGGAGACGTTCCAAAACCAGTTCCAGCCTCTCCAGGTGCTGCGGCACGTTGGAAGAATACACAACAACGTCATCAAGATATAACAACGACTGACATTGTTGATCACCAAAACAGCCTCTGCATTAACCGCTGGAATGTGCTTGGAGCATTGCACAAGCCAAAGGGCATCCGATTGAACTCAAAGAGGCCAAAAGGTGTACAAAAGGCCGTCTTTGGCTTGTCCTGCTCCACTACAGGGACCTGTTTGTATCCACTGGCCAGATCGATAGTAGAAAACCAGCAGGCACCAGACAGCGCATCAAGACTCTCCTCGATGCGTGGCAAGGGAGAGGTGTCCTTCCTGGTCTTAGCGTTAAGAAGGCGATAGTCCACGCAAAGGCGAAGACCACCATCCCTCTTATGGACCAGGACAATAAGAGAAGCATATGGACTGCTACTTTCCCTTATCACCTGTGCGTCGAGGAGTTGATTAATATGGGCCTTCACAGCTTCATATTCCGAAGGTGGAATACGACGATAGCGCTGCCGAACAGGGACATCATCCAGCAAGGGAATCTCATGGGTGAACAAATTGGTACACCCAAGGTCCCCTTCATGAGCAGAGAACACAGTACTATACTTTTGCAACAACCTTTGAACCTCTCCTTGATCTTTAGGATTAAGTGCAGACAAGTCCACTACATCCACCCCCCTTTTGGACATGTCAGCCACATGGGTGGCCACTGTGGCTGTTCCAGGGATGACCTCTGTTACCCCTGCTGATAGACTCTCAACCTCAGCCCTGCTAAGGGCTCCAAGGCTGATGCGAGGATACAATAAAACATCAGTCAATCCAACATTAACCACCGGGATGTAGACTGTACCCCTGTTAACACGCACTAAACAAGGAGAGGTGAGAAGACCAGCTGGAAGACCTGATTCTGACGGCTCAAAAGGAACTGCCTGGCCAGCAAAATGCTGAGGGCAAGTGCCGGCAACTAACTTCATAGTGCCACCCGATATTCGCACAGCTCGTGGACCCCGCGTTTTTACCAGTCCGACTGATGCAGTTGGCTCACAAGCCTCTGCCCAATGACACTTCTGTAAGGCCTCCATGACAGGACCTGGAGCCTCGGCAACCACTGGAAGTTCAAAAAGAGAAGAACCATGGGTGCAAAAAAGCTCTCGATAGCAACAACGAATTATATTCATTCCTAAAATACCAGGCACTGGCAGTCTTGCAACCAGGGAATCCTTTACAACAAGTATTCCACAGTGAGTTAGCACTTTGTTGCACAGAACCACGTCCAATTCTAGATAGCCAATATATGGAATCTCGAGCCCATTGGCGGCCCTCACCTGCAACCAGTGACAGGCCTGCAGATGGTCTGTGCCCCAAGGCTCAAAATGTTCTCTGAAAAAACTCTCCGTGATAGTGGACACCATAGACCCAGTGTCCAACAAACATGGAACTTCTATTCCACCCATGCCAACCTTAATGCTCGGACAAGACGACATTAAGCCTGAAAAATTGCCTACCATTGAGCCCCTAAACACCCCACCTGAACTTTGGCTCCCAAGTCCAGTGGGCACTAGTTTCCCTGTGGCTCAGCAGCTTGAGGAGGCCTAGAGGAAGGGTTTACTCGGCCGCGAAATGTAACCTTCTCTCCATCACACTCACTTGCATAAGGGCCAGATTGATTACATCTCCGACATATGATACTACTACGAGGAGGTCTACCACTTTGACGTGATGCCTGGAGAGAAGCCACAGTCTGAGCAAGCTGATTCAGTTGCTCCTGCTGGCTCTTAAGCAGCTCCAGGACTTCACTCAGTCCTGGTGCCGGCAAGGAGGGAGATAAAACATTACCTCTAACCTCAAACTGAAGACCATGGATGGATGGGAGGGAAAAGCTACGCTCACGACGAACAGTAGGAAGCCCCTCCCTTTCCCACACAAGGGCCTCTGCACGTACCTGCAGTAGGGTAGCAGTTGGACTTCCGCAGACAAACCGCTTTAACTCCCTACCCAGAGCGTTGTCACGTACGTGCTCGACAAACTGATCTCAAAGGAGAACTGCGGCATTTGGCACACCACCAGGAGTACTCTGTTCAACCTTCTCCATAAGCGACATTTGAGCCAATGAAAACTCTTGTAAAGTTTCTCCATCTTGTTGTTGTCTGGAGAAAAAAAAAACTTGCTGTAAAGTGACATATGGCTCTGTACAGCCATACAGTTCCAAAAGAATTTGCAAAATCCGAGCTGGATCCTCCCGATCCTCTAAGGGACGGAACTTTATCTCACTCTTAGCCTCACCTTCCAAATGATCGAACATGAATAGCGCCTCGTCCCTGGTAGCAAGGTGACACGCACGCATACAAGCTTGGACCTCCTCTGTCCATTCATCCAATGTTATACCAGTTCTACCATTGAACAGAGGACACTTACGATCAAGGGGCACAACAATCACCCACTCTACGGATGCAGATGCAAGTGCACACACCGACCTCTACGGCAAGGGAGAAAAGGGAAGAGAAAAAAAAAATGTAAAAAGTTCTACCAACCTCAAGTTTGGGTCCTAAAAAGCATACCGTTGCTTCGTCCAACTATGCCTATCCACAACAAAATTACATAAACAGTACAAATAAGAATCGCAGTTCATAAATACTACCACAGTGATCACACCTCTACATCATTTCCATCCTGCCGACAACGCTAAGTGTGGCGAAGTGGAGTCTCGCTCCTGGGCTAGGGTTATTTGTTTGTTATCCTAATTAAAAACGCATTATAATTTAATTCCAATTTTAAAAAGGACCGACAACGCCACCCAGGGATATGGCCCTGGGACCAATCAAAGTCCAATCCGTAACAGGAGGCTGCGCAAGGTACGGGAAACAGAGAGGTGTACTGATCACAAGGTATATTTATTTTATCAAATTAGTTTAAAAATATAAATAAAACATTACAAATTTCACATTCGTCTTGTTCACCTTTAACCAGATCTTATATTGCACTTGACTGAGTGGAATGATTCAGCTTTCCACCATATTTCCCCATTATACTAATTAATGTGGGTGAGCAAGGGTCCAACCCAGACAAAAAAAAAACAAAACACTGCAAACCAAAATTAAATCAAATCAAATCAATTTTATTTATATAGCGCCAAATCACAACAAACAGTTGCCCCAAGGCGCTTTATATTGTAAGGCAAAGCCATACAATAATTACGGAAAAACCCCAACGGTCAAAACGACCCACTGTGAGCAAGCACTTGGCAACAGTGGGAAGGAAAAACTCCCTTTTAACAGGAAGAAACCTCCAGCAGAACCAGGCTCAGGGAGGGGCAGTCTTCTGCTGGGACTGGTTGGGGCTGAGGGAGAGAACCGGGAAAAAGACATGCTGTGGAGGGGAGCAGAGATCGATCACTAATGATTAAATGCAGAGTGGTGCATACAGAGCAAAAAGAGAAAGAAACACTCAATGCATTATGGGAACCCCCCAGCAGTCTACGTCTATAGCAGAATAAAGCAGCAAAAAGTCATTTTAAAAAAATTTTGGAGAATTTTTGATTGTTTAAATTTTCAATAGCATCAAAGTCATAAAGTGTGGTGTCGCCAAATTCACTGCACACAACAGCGGTGTCCTGCTGATTATAATACAACACTCACTTTGGAAAAAAGTCATTTTCAAAAATTTTGGAAAATTTTTGATTGTTTAAATTTTCAATAGCATCAAAGTCATAAGGTGTAGTGACAAAAAAAATGACTGCACACAACAGTGGTGTCCTGCTGATTATTCTACAACACTCACTTTTAGAAAAAGTCATTTAAAAAAAATTTGGAGAATTTTTTATTGTTATATTTTCAATAGCATCAAAGTCATAAGGTGTAGTGACACAAAATTTACTGCACACAACAGTGATGTCCTGCTGATTATTCTACAACACTCACTTTGGGAAAAAGTCATTTTAAAAAAAATTTGGAGAATTTTTGATTGTTTAAATTTTCAATAGCATCAAAGTCATAAGGTGTAGTGACACAAAATTTACTGCACACAACAGTGGTGTCCTGCTGATTATACTACAACACTAACTTTGGGGAAAAAGTCATTTTCAAAAATTTTGGAGAATTTTTGATTGTTTAAATTTTCAGTAGCATCAAAGTCATAAAGTGTGGTGTCACCAAATTCACTGCACACAACAGCCGTGTCCTGCTGATTATACTACAACACTCACTTTGGAAAAAATTCATTTAAAAAAAATTGGAGAATTTTTGATTGTTTAAATTTTCAATAGTATCAATTTTTGATTGTTTAAATTTTCAATAGTATCAAAGTCATAAGTTGTAGTGACACACAATTATACTGCACACAACAGTGATGTCCTGCTGATTATACTACAACACTCAATTTGGGAAAAAGTCATTTTAAAAAAATTTTGGAGAATTTTTGATTGTTTAAATTTTCAATAGCATCAAAGTCATAAGGTGTAGTGACACAAAATTTACTGCACACAACAGTGGTGTCCTGCGGATTATACTACAACACTCACTTTTGGAAAAAGTCATTTTCAAAAATTTCGGAGAATTTTTCATTGTTATATTTTCAATAGCATCAAAGTCATAAGGTGTAGTGACACAAAATTTACTGCACACAACAGTGGTGTCCTGCTAATTATACTACAACACTCACTTTTGGAAAAAGTCATTTTCAAAAATTTTGGAGAATTTTTTATTGTTTATATTTTCAATAGCATCAAAGGCATAAGGTGTAGTGACACAAAGTTTACTGCACACAGCAGTGGTGTCCTGCTGATTATACTACAACACTCACTTTGGGAAAAAGTCATTTTCAAAAATTTGGGGGGATTTTTCACTATTTAAATTTTCTATAGCATCAAAGTCATAAAGTGTAGTGACACACAATTTACTGCACACAACAGTGGTGTCCTGCTAGTTATACTACAATACTCAGTTTGGAAAAATGTCACTGTTTAAAATTTGAGAGATTTGTTGTTTAAATTCACAATTGTGTCAGTGTTAGAAGGTGTAATGACACAAAATTTCCTGCACACGTCTGCTTAGATTAGATAGAACTTTTTGTGATCTCTTACGAAAACTCCCTCAGGGAAACCGAGGTTCCAGCAGCACTGTATAATCGTATACAGTATCGTATAATCAACACGACACCACTGTTGTGGGCAGTAAATCTTGTGTCACTACACCTTATGACTTTGATGCTATTGAAAATTTAAACAATCAAAAATTCTCCAACATTTTTTAAAATTACTTTTTCCCAAAGTTAGTGTTGTAGTATAATCAGCAGGACACCACTGTTGTGTGCAGTATAATTGTGTGTCACTACACCTTATGACTTTGATGCTATTGAAAATATAAACAATCAACAATTCTCTAAAATTTTTGAAAATGACTTTTTTCCAAAGTGAATGTTGTAGTATAATCAGCAGGACATGGCTGTTGTTTGCAGTGAATTTGGTGACACTACATCTTGTGACTTTGATGCTATTAAAAATTTAAAAAATAAAAAATTCTGCAAAGTTTTTCATAATGGCATTTTTCCAAACTGAGCTCTGTAGTATAATCAGCAGGACCCCACTGATGTGTGCAGTGAATTTGGTGATATCACTCCTTATTACAATGATTTATTAAATAATTTTCTGCTGTCTTTTTTTTCATGTATGCACTTTGTAGACGGTCCCTAAGCTTCCGTTTCTCTGCCGCCTGCCCGTTCAGATCAGTGTTATTTTTTTCAGCTCAGAGGACGGCTCATATGGATAAAAATGAGGTTGTAGCTCGTTGTCTACCTTCCTGAGGTTAGAAACTAGTGTTTTTTGTCTTTCTACAACGTTTCTCTTCAGATCTATTGAGCCGTGAACTTCGAATCTGTTAATATCTTTCTAACTTTACCTGTGTAAAATACTAGGCCTCCAATTTGATCAAAAATATACTTTGTTCCACATGGAAGTGCCATTTGTTATAAAGTTTTTTTTAGTCATTATTTAAAGTTGAGAAGTCTAATAAATCAAGTCCTCCTTTTCTAGAAGAATTAATAACTGTAGATTTCTTTATAAAATATAATGTATTTTGTTTCTCCAAAGAAAATCTGGCCTTCCACTAACGCGAATGAAGCTTTCCAACACTGTATGGCTGCAGGCCCACAGCGTGTTTGGGGCTGTCCGATTATTATTATTATTATTATTATTCTAATATATTCCGGCAGGCTGTACGCTGGCGTAGCATAATGCTGCCCCCCACAGGTAATAGTTAAATACTTTATCTTATGTTAGACTCTCACATAGAGGTTGGTGGAATGGAGGAACTTAATCACAGCTTTGTCCACTAAATGCGAGTAACTACCCTCAGAAAAAATTGACCTAAAAGAAAACTCAGTCAATCCACAGTCTGACAAATCTTTAAACAATTTCCGCCTATCACTAGAATACATAGGACAGCACATTAAAACATGATGAACACTTTCCAACTGACCACACTGACACAATACATCTGGATGTTTTCCAATCACTTTTAAATATGCTGCCAACCCACAATGCCCCAGTCTCAATCTAATCAATTTGACTTGATCCTTACGACAGGATGAGAGGAGTCTCTTATTTTTAATCGAAGGCTGACACATAAAATAGTGCCTCCCTACCGACTCACTCTCCCACTGCTTTTGCCACTTCTGATCACTCAGCTCTTTAAAAATACTATAACAATCAACCTTTCCCAAAGGGATATTAGCATCAACTTTATTTTTCAGAAGGGACTCTTTGGCCAATGAATCTGCAATCTCATTACCTAAAATGCCAGAGTGCCCAGGAATCCAAGTGAAGGTTACACAACAGCCAGCTGACTCAACACGATGGAGGCAAGACAGAATCTCTAGCACGAGGTCAGGACGAGCTCCTCCTGAGGCTCCGCCCATCAAAGCTTGCAATGCAGCTGCAGAATCAGAATAAATATGACACTCAGGTCTGTTACTTTGTACCCACTCTAACGCCCACCATATGGCTGACAGTTCCATCGAACATACAGAAGAACAATTAGTAACACGGGTACTCTGCCTTATCTGGTTATTCATAATATAAACCCAAAGCCTGCCTTACCAGAGCTTGGATCCCGAGACCCATACCGAATCGATGCCTAATCTAAATAAAATAATGTAGACGCAACAACTAAAGGAAATTCACAAAACAACAAATTTGCACTGATTTCAAAAATGACCCAGGCGATTGGCAAAAAAAAAAAAAGCTGAAATCCACCAAAAAGTTTATATTTTCACCCCTGTGTCTCTGTACATAAATTTGTAAATAAATGCTACTCAGCTGAACAAACTTTTTTAAAATAAAATAATTAGTATTGGTATGTATTTATGACTCAAAAAGCATCGTCTAACAAAATGTCATTGGGTCCATTACAATTCCACCATTTTTGCAGTGGTCGTGTCTGTTATGTTATTTAGGTCAGGCACCGATTTGGGCAGCCCCACTGCACTGTTAGCTTCGGTCGTGTTAGCGGAAGGTCAGAGTTAATGCTGCTTTTAAAGTAGAATTCCTTCGTGAAGAGGGTGAGTTATTTATTTGCAGAGGGTTTTCTCGTGTTTTATCGTGGATGGGTGTTGCGTGGGGTTGATAGTGATTCCTGCCGAATTTCGATGTTTTAAGTTATTTGGCATTATTTGATCATTGGCTAAAGGCTAAGCTAACTAGCTGCTATGTGGTCTGCTTAGAGTAGACGATGTCTGCTTATTATGTTAAATAAGTTCAGCCAACGACTGTTATGTCGCGGACATGACAAGGGAAGCTCTTCAGAATCTCATCGCGTCATTTAGGTCTTTCAGACTTTTTTCTGAGTAAATGCTTCGGTGGAGCGTGAGTATGGCTAAAACCTTTCATCTTTTTTGGGGGGGAGGGGGGCGCTCTGCTCCACCAGACTCCACACCTTTTAAATATATATTTTTGCCTTTCAGCTTCTGGAGGAGCTCTCCCCCACCCAAAGACCTCCCGCCTTTTAAATATTTTTCTTCCTTTCAGCTTGACTCCCTGCCTTTTAATTTATTTATTATTTTTCCTTTCAATTTCTGGGGAGCTCCACCCCCCAGGCCGCCCTAATTACGCCCCTTTTAACCCCCCCTGCAACTTGAAGCATTTTTTAAGCATCTATGTAAATTACTATTCAGATTTTTCATCTCGTTGACAGTAGGGCTGTACAATATGGTCAAATTATCATATGTCAATATTGTCATATCAATATGATATATGATATGACTTTGATTTCACACAAAGTGCAGCAACAGTGAGAATTAAACATTCATTCATTCATTTTCATCCGCTTTTCTTGGTTCGGGTCGCGGGGGCAACAGCTCCAGCAGCGGACCCCAGACTTCCCTTTCCTGTGCCACATTGACTACCTCTGACTGAGGATCCTGAGGTGTTCCCAGGCCAGTGTGGAGATATAATCTCTCCACTTAGTCCTGGGTCTTCCTCGGGGTATCCTCCCAGATGGATGTGCCTGGAACACTCCAGGGGGAGGTGATGGTCTAGTGGTTAAGGTGTTGGGCTTGAGTCCAGAAGATCATGGGTTCAAATCCCCGCTTGACTGGGGATTTGAAATCAATTGAAATAACTAAGGGCCCTTGGGCAAGGCCTTTAATCCCCTATTGCTCCCGGTGTGTAGTGAGCGCCTTTTATGGCAGCACCCTGACATCGGGGTGAGTGTGAGGCATAATTGTAAAGCTTGAGCTTGAGCATCTGATACAGATGGAAAAGTGCTATATGAATGCAGTCCATTTACCATTTAACACCTCCCCTCTCCAGGAACCATCACCTTATCGTGGTGGAGAGGTTTGTGTGCTCCTATGAACCTGAGAGCTGTGTTGTGCTCCTGGTAGGGTCTCCCATGGCGAGAGGCCAGACTAAGAATGGTCACAAGACACCATGATAAAATGAGGTAGAGGAAACGTGACCCGGCCTGGAGGAAGCCCGGGGACTTCATCTGGAGCCAGGCCTTGATGTAGGGCCCGTCAGCGAGCGCTTGCTGGCTGGGCTTGCCACGGAGCCCAGTGGAGCACAGCCCGAAAAAGCAACGTGGACTTTCCATCTCCACCCTGTGAGCTCACCACCCGCAGGGGAAACAGCTGGTGCCGGGTGCGCTGTCCTTTGGGTGGCAGTGAAAGTCGAGGGCCTTCTCAAACAAAACAGTAATACCACCACACTCATCGTAAGGTTCGGATATAGTGTCCTCCAAAAGTATTGGAACACTTGGTATTTCACACATTATGTTTGTGTTTCTGTCTTGCAAACTATTAATCGAAACTATTCATTCAGACCATTCAGTCGTTTATGGATGTTTCATTCCAACTACCGTGCACCCTGCATGTTAAGACGAGCTGTTCAAGTTCATCTGTTAGGCAACAACTCTGCACATAAAGGCTCTGAACTGTTCCTGCGTGTCCATGTCTACTCTCTGACTGGAGTTCTGTGGTGGATACAGTAGATCAGCAAATTAATAATTCTCTACCTATCACATTCCCAACACCGTTGATAAAAAATGAGGGAGGTGTGTGTGTGTGTGTGTGTATTTTTTTTTTTAAATGTAATGAGGGCAAAGCCTTTGACTGAGCAGCGTTTTTCTCTATATTGAAGTTGTTTGATTGAAATACTGTATAAAAAAAAAAATTGATGATTCAGTTGGTCATTATTTTAATAATTTTCATCTGGGTTGATGATGTCATTAAAAAAGTGATGTTTACACAACAAAACATATTTATTCATTTTATTCATATATTAATTCACAAATTTGATTATAAATGACTAATTGCCACTAAGCACTTTTTAAGAAGGTGATCATTACATAGTCAGATTTCATCTGCTTAGTTACTTTTACGACTATCTGAAGAATACAGGATTACTGCAGTGCACATGGTATAAATCTACTACGTATTTTTTTTCTCTCTCATTTTATTTTGTGGATGTTAGCCTACTGACTTATGCTCCAGTCCAGCTGGTGGCAGTAATGCTCTGTTTAAACTGGTTGCCAACTGCCATTAAATGCAAATAAGAAGAAAGTCAGATTTCGGGCGGATTCTTTTCCTAACTACTTTGGTGATCGAAACTATTACGGTGGAAGGAGTTATGGCGGTAGAGCGACTCGCTGAGTGTATTCCTACTCCAGCCTTTAACTGGTGTCCGTCATGATGGCGTAATGCCGTTTCTACTTGTTTGTGGGAAAAAGTTCTCCTATCATGCACCTCTGGCTCTCCCATCATGCTTCTTGTGTACTTCCTGTTTGTGGTGATGAAAGTGTACTTCCGGTTTGCGGTCATGGCGGAAAGCAAGTCAGATGGACTGCGATCTCACTTGCACTCGTGTGTCATCGACAATGATTAAATCGGCCTGTTTGTAGTCTTTCCTCCACTTGGCTACTGACTCTCTTTTGTGTATTTTTAAAGTCTTTCTACAAACATGTCTGAAGTCCAGCAGCCGAGGGACATGTTGAAACTACATCTAACACCTGCTGATGAAGGAATGATCACAGACCAGGAAGAAGTGTGTCATTTAAAAGAAGAGAACAAAAGAGGTAAAGGGCTGGATGCTGTTTTTAATCCTCCAAATCTATTCTCCAGAACAGGTGTATTTATTGACCTTTGTTTGTGCAACTGATACTTTTATAATATGTTGTTGTAACAGTCAAATATTTTCCTCATTGGGTATTCCTGCTTTCCCTTGGTAACTTGATGGCTTTGCTACCAGGTGTGACATGTCGATCTGAATAATGTAAATGTGAAAGGGTGTAGAATTGTGGGTTTGGAAAAGAGAGGGAGAAAGGGAGACTGTGATGGAAGTCTGGTCCCAGAAACAGTCTTTAACAGAACTATCTTTGGTTCTGTGATAGCAGTCCACTTAGCCTGTTAGCATGAGTAGTGCTAGTAACTGTCTTCAGGTCAGGCCGAGAAGCATCACGGGTTTAAAACTGATGCAACTATAGTTACAGGCACCCCATCAATGGGGGATGAAGCAACATCAAATATTTTGTTTCTGCTACCTACAACCCATGTGGAACTTCTTCAACCTAAACATAATTTTAAGGAATCTCACTTCCGGTTGACGCCATGTCAGAGTAGTCGCTTTTTTTCGGCACTCCTGCCTTTTATAGCTTCTACCTTACAAATTTCTCACGACCGACTTTCAAAATAAGGATGTCGTTGGATAACTACTTTTTGACTCTACTGAACTTCAGAAATGACCAGCAGGAAAAGGCAACAGGAGCAAAAGCAGAAGGACATGGACACAGCTAATGAGTGTATCGTTGCCACGCTAAAGGCTACGCTAGCGGAGCATAAGGCCTCTCTCTCGGCAGAATTCAAAGCTTCAGTCGAACGCTTCAAATTAAAGTTGAATAACATTCAATCTACTATCAATAGCCACGACCAACGGATTAAATCTTTGGAGAATGCAGTTACTGTTTCAACCGAGGAGACGCAAGGCCTAGCTGCGAAGCTTACTGCAGTGGTGGAAGATAATGTCAAGCTAAAAGCTAGGCTAGTTGACTTGGAAGGAAGAAGCCGCTGCAATAACATTCCTTTGTTAGGGGTCCCTGAAAATGTTGAGTGGCCGAGGCCTACGGCCTTCTTTTCCCAGCTCCTGGTGGATGTTTTTGGTGTTGACACTTTGGAAACTGCTCCGGTTTTGGACCGGGCCCACCGCACGCTGACTGCTAAGCCAGGCCCCAATGCTAAACCTCGGGCGGTGGTTATTTGCTTTCATAGCTACCTGACCAGTGAGCTAGTCATGCGTAAACCCTGAGAGCTGCGAGGTAAACTGAAATACAAGGACACTCCAATCCACATCGTAGAGGATTATTGTCCTGAAGTAGTGGAACAACGCGCTGCCTATCGTGGAGTTATTAAGGACCTGTACGATCTGGGACTTAAGCCTCAACTTCGCTACCCAGCTAAACTGTACATCATGACCGATGGAGGGACCCGGCAGTGCTTAGCTTCTCCCAGCGATGCTAGAAACTACATCGCCTCGCACCGGACTCTTGAGTTCACATTCCCTGGATGATTAATTGCTATAGGTTGGGCTCTTTTATTTCGCTCTGGTCATTTCCTGAGTTAATAGACACTTGAAACTGTTAAAGTTATTGTTGTTATCATTATATCCTTCATGGTAATATAGGCCGTGTTGGTTGCAGTTTATTATTATTAGTACCGTCAGTACCATGGTTATCTGATTCTTTTCTTAATACAATGCCAATATTGTTACAATTACATTTTCCTTTTCTTGCCAATGCTGCCTCGATCGAGTCACTTTATCCTTTTACTTTACGTTCTCGTATTGTTTACACTTGTCCTCTTTTAATGAACTACATTTTTATATTTAAAAAAGTGAGATTTTTGTGCGCTTTTTTTCTTTTCTTTTGCTGCCATTTTAAGGGCTTAATGATGACACCCTTGAGGGGAAGAAGTTATGCCCTGGTGTGCATTGGACATTTGAGAATTGTTCTATTTTTCAAATGGATTCCGGGTCTAGGGGCTTTTTGTTTGTGTACTTGTGTGTTGTCCTGTTGGTTTTCTGTCTTTTTTTGTTTTTGTTTTTCTTTTCTTTCACAGTTTTGCCTGACACAGCCATTAGCCAACTTGAATTCAAGTGTCAACCTTCCTTCACCCAGAATCAACTATTGCCTATATCTTTATTAAGGTATGTCTAATACAGACTGTGGTGTTCGCTTTATTTCATGGAATGTGAGAGGGCTGGGTAATGCAACCAAAGTTAACAAAATAATGACTCATTTACAACAGCTTAAGTGAGATGTACTCTTTCTTCAGGAAACACATCTTCATAATAAAGAAATTATGCAACTTAAGAGAAATTGGGTTAGTAACGTGTATCATTCTAAATTTAATGCTAAGGCTAGAGGTACGGCTGTACTAATATTGCAGACAAGGATGGCTGCAATCACAATTGTTTCGGGTAACTTGCAGGGTTCTCTTGTGACACTGGCGAGTGTGTATGGGCCAAATTGGGATGATGAATTGTTTATATCAAAATTTTTTACTTCCTTACCCAATTTGGAAAAATATTATCATAGGGGGCGATTTTAATCTGGTTCAGGACACTTTGTTGGATAGGTCCTCTCCTAAGGCATTTCCCCTGAGCAAATCTGCTAAAATTCTAGATTTTTATAAAACTCACTTAGGAATTGTGGACCCATGGCGACATGGAATCCTAACACTAAAGCATTCTCCTTCTTCTCTCATCCACATCATTCTTTTACACGGATTGATTTTTTTTTTTCTTACCGTTATTAGGGTACTCTCTAAAATCAAAGCATGTGATTATCATGCTATAGCAATATCGGATCATGCTCCAGTTTTTTTTTAATGTGGCTTTGGATACCCAATGTAATTTTCTTAAACAATGTAGATTTAACTCTAGCCTGCTGATAAAGGATGACTATGTTAAATTCATGAGATCCCAAATATTGCTGTTTTTTGAGCTGAATGATTCCCCTGAAGTGTCAAGAGCAACTTTATGGGAGACTTCTAAGGCATATATGAGAGGGCAGCTTATAAGTTTTGTTTCAAATTCAAGGAAAAAAGAACACTCTTCCACCACAGACTTGTTGGAGAAGATTAAAGATATTGACTCTAGATATGCTTCCGACCCAAATTCTGATCTATACACAGAGCGTGTAAGACTCCAAGCTAGCTTAAATTTGTCCACTACTGCAGCAGCTAAAATTCAGCTAATAAAAACAAAACAGCGCTTTTTTGAATCCGGAGATAAAGCTGGCAAACTTCTTGCGTATCAGGCTCGGGCCGACGCAACTTCTAAATTAATTGCAGGTGTGAAATCCATCACTGGTGACATTTTATCAAGCCCCAAGGATATTAACCAAGCATTTGTTGATTTTTATTCAGACTTGTATACTTCTAGTTCGCCACCTGCCGCACATGAAATTTTACAATGCATACAATTTCCTCAGATAAATCAGGAGTTAATGAAAGGCTTGGGTGAGCCTGTTAGGATAACAGAGGTACAGGAAGCTATTAAAACTCTTAAGTCCTGGCAAGTCACCGGGCCCAGACGGATTTTCTGCCAAATATTACAAAGTCAATTCGGATCTTTTAGCACCAATATTAAAAGTAATGTACAATGAGGCCTTTTCTAACCGTCGACTTCCAAAAACCTTGTCAGAGGCTACAATCTCTTTAATTTTGAAAAAGGATAAAGATCCCTTGTTGTGTTCCAGCTACAGGCCGATTTCACTCCTTGATATCGACTTTAAAATTCTAAGGTTTTAGCGTTGCGTCTGCAACGTGTTACCCCAAATAATCTCGCCAGATCAGACTGGTTTTATGACAGGGCGGCACTCCTATCATAACTCCAGACGTCTTTTAAATATCATTTACACATCCTCTAGTTCGGTTCCAGAAGTTATTTTATCTCTTGACGTGGAGAAAGCCTTTGACTGTGTACGTAGAGTGGAGCTTTCTCTGTGACGCCATAAGTAGATTTGGCTTGGGCGAGGACTCTATCCTTTGGGTCAAACTTTTATATTCTGCTCCATCTGCCTCAGTTCGTACAAATAGTACTTTGTCGTCGCCTTTTATGCTTAAAAGGGGCACTAGGCAAGGCTGTCCACTTTCGCCTCTTGTTTGCCATCGCCATTGAGCCTCTTGCCATATGGTTGCGTTCAGAGGAAAGATTTAAAGGAATTACGAGATTGGGAAGAATGCACAAAGTTTCTCTTTACGCTGACGACTTGCTCTTGTATATTTCTGATCCTCTTAAATCGTTCCCTGTACTTTTTGATATTTTGGACCAATGTAGCAGGTTTTCGGGATACAAGCTCATCTACCAAAAAAGTGAACTGCTACCTCTTAATTCTCTGGCTAAACAGCTTCCCCAGTCAATTGTGCCATTTAAATGGGTTGAAACAGGTCTTCTATACCTTGGGATTTTTATCTCCCCCACCAAATCAGTCATGATGAGGCAGAATTTTTTGGTTCTTCTGGAAAGTGTTGAGAAGGACTTGGTTCGGTGGTCCTCGTTACCATTTTCATTAGTAGGTCGAGTTAATTTGGTCAAAATGACTATCCTTCCTAAATTTTTGTATCTGTTTCAGCATATTCCTATTGTCCTCACAAAATCTTTTTTCGATAAGCTGGACAAAATTATCTCACTTTTCCTATGGCGTGGAAAATCGGCTATAATTCGCAAATCAATTCTTCAATCCTCCAAGGAAGATGGTGGTCTGTCTTCCCAATTTTAGACAGTATTATTGGGCTGCAAACATACACAAGATTTTATTTTGGCTGTATGATGATGATGATGATATACAGACTTGTCTCAACTTACCTTCCTGGGTACAATTAGAAAAGGCATCTTGCCACCACTCCTTATTATCAGTACTCACTTCATCTCTCCCTTTTTCTCTATCCTTTGTAGAGCATAACCCAATAGTTAAGGATTCAATAGCCATTTGGGCACAGTTTAGGAAAAACTTTGGATTAGCTGGACCATCAGTATTATCACCTTTTATTAAAAAATTGTAATTTTATACCTTCAGTTACTGATGTTGCCTTTAAAATTTGGCATGATAAAGGCATTAGAAAGATTAAAGATCTGTACCAGAATGATATTTTTCTCTCCTTTGCTGACCTTTCTTCTAAATACAAACTACCGAAATCAAATTTTTTCCGTTATCTTCAGGCAAGAGATTTTGTTAAACAATTTCCTCATTTCCCAAATCGACCTCCTGAAACTTATATGGACACTGTTTTAGATATAGACCCACAACAACCTAAAAGCATTTCGATGCTATACAAAATGCTTGATAAAGCAGTAGCTAAGTCTGTCTCCTATACGAAAACAAGATGGGAAGAAGAGCTGCAGATAATTCTGACTGAACAGCAGTGGGATTCAGCTTTAAAATTAATACATTCATCCTCAATTTGCGCTTGTCATATCTTGATCCAGTGCAAAATATTTTATAGAATCCATTATACTAATGCAAAATTAGCTAAAATTTACCCAACGGTCAGAGATACATGTAACAGATGTGGACAATCACCAGCCAATCATGTCCACATGTTTTGGGCCTGCCCTAAATTGAATAAGTTCTGGTGTGACACTTTTAATACACTGAGCCAAGCATATGGGGAAATGGTTCTCCCTAATCCACTTTCAGCTATTTTTGGTATTTCCCCAGATGCAAGTTTCTCTGGCCCTCTACGAAAAGCGTTGGCTTTTACTACTTTGCTAGCACGTAGACTTATTTTGCTTAAGTGGAAGTTGCCCAGCCCTCCATCTCATGATCAATGGGTGAAGGAAGTCCTGTTTAATTTGAACTTGGAAAAAACTAGATTTTCTTTGAAAGGCTCAATCAACAAATTCAAAGAAACTTGGAAAGCATTTGTTTTGTTGACTGACACCATTACACTTCTACCTGAAATGGTGGCAGATTAAATGTGCTTAACTATCTTTTTATGCATCTTTTTATGTTTTTTTTTATTTTTTCTGTGTCATTATGTGTCTTGTGTGATTGGACCTGGATATGGGTAGAGTTCTGGGGGGGCAGGGGTTGGGGTGATATTAACCTACAATCGCATCTTTAATCATGGTTATTTTGTCTTGACTCGTCATGCTGTATGTTTCGTTCTTAAAAATTCAATAAAGAAAGTTGGGAAATGATTTTAAGGCATCTCGTGTGTGTGTATATATATATATATATATATATATATATATATATATATATATATATATATATATATATATATATATATATATATATATTATATATATATATATATATATATATATATATATATATATACACACACACACAACTCTGAGGTCCTCAGTTTGGGTCTCATTAACATAAGGTCACTGTCTTCAAATCACTGATAATAAACAATCTAATTATGGAACACCACTTAGATATGATTGGTTTATTTGAACCCTGGCTTAAAGCTACTGCTGTCCTGCTCTTAAATTAAGCCTGCCCAATGGTGTACACATTTAGTCATGTTGCTCATGATACGAAGCATGGTGGGGGTGTTGCTCTAATTTATAAATCTAGGTTTAGGTTTACTAGCTATTGGTGGTCTAAAATATAATTAGTTTGAACATCAGGTCAGAAGATTAAAAATCAGCTATGCTATTTTGTCACTGTGTACCCCCGTGCCCATATTCTGCATTCTTAGTTTGGTGAGTTTATCTCTAACTTGGTAACCCTTGCAGATAACATTCTGATTGTTGGTGCCATCATTCTGTGGTGGTTGCTTGTCATACACCGGTGTAGACGCAGCATTCGTATACTACATGAGTGTCAGTACAGCCTTATCCAAGGACAGCACTGCTCTCGACAAATGGGTAAGGGTACTGAAAAGGGATCCCAAACATTGCCTACTCCATACAATGCTTTCTAGGCAGCTGCACCTGGTTGGCCATCCACAAATAGCGGTCAAAGACCACAGAGAAAATACCAGATGAATCTTGCATCATGGAATGTGAGAATGCTACTGCACAACGATGAGAGACTTGAATGTAGGACTGCAATTATAACAAGGATGCTAGGACAGTATAACATTGGTATTGTTGCCCTCAGCCAGAAAAGACTAAGGAGCGAAGCTAGCCTTGAAGAAGCAGAAGCAGGCTACACCTTCTACTGGAAGGGCAAACCAGATGGTGAGCCAAGAATGGGAGGGGTAGGGTTTGCAATATGCACATCCCTTGCCTGCAAGCTTGAAAGTTACCACTTGTCATCAGTGACAGAATCATAAGGCTGCAGCTAGACCTCTCAAAAGACTGGCATGCAGCCATACTAAGCATATACACTCCTATAATAACTCATACTGATGAGACAAAAGAAGCCTTTTACGAGGACCTGGATTGAGCAATCAGGGTCACACCACGGAGTGACAAGCTTATCATCCTTGGAGACTTCAACGCCCGAGTCCATCGTGACTCTGATGCCTAGAAAGGGGTCATTGGGAAACGCCGTGTAGGGAAACCAAACTCAAATGGACAACTCCTGCTGGAGAAGTGCAGTGAACACAACCTCACTATTACAAATGCCATCTTCCAACAAGCCAACAAATACAAGACCACCTGGATACACCCTTGCTCTAAGCAGTGGCACCTGATAGATTGTTATTGTGAGACAGAGGGACATGAGGGACGTCAAGCACACAAGAAAAAAATGCACCAAAGCTACACACCAGAAATGCTGCATTTATATAGTGCTTTTCAATCTGCATCAGACGCTCAAAGCACTTTACAATAATACCTCACATTCATCCCGATGTCAGGGTGCTGCCATACAAGGCCCTCACTACAGACTGGGAGCAACTAGGGGATTAAGGACCTTGCCCAAGGGCCCTTAGTGATTTTCCAGTCAGGCTGGGATTTGAACCAAGGATCCTCTGGTCTCAAGCCCAATGTTTAACCACTAGACCATCACTTCCCTGAAGGAGTAGAAGGGAAAAGCCTCCATGTTGGCTCCAAGTCTCCAACCTTGAGAACCTAGACATGCAAGCAGAGCTACAGATGAAAATGCAGGAGTCTGACATCCCCGGTACCCTTGAGGGCATGGATGTGGAGACAGCTTGGAATCAATTCAAAGATGCCATCTACTCTCTAAGTGCAGATATCCTGGGTTTTGTAGAAGGCGAGCACCAAGACTGGTTTAATGAGAATGATGCAGAGGTGACAGACTTCATGCTCTGAGATCAACCTCCCTGAATGTGAAACACACTGTTCAGAAGAACCTTAGGGCCCGGTCACATGGCACACGGCAATGGCTGAACAAGGGGGAAAAAAAGTCACCAGTCATCGAGAAGAAGTGGCCAAATGAGCCTGCACTTCTCCCATCACCGAAAAGCCTGTGAGTCCAGAGCATATAAAAGAACAATACAAAACAGAAACTAACAAAAGGAAAACAAAGCAAATGGCGACCTTGATGCTTTAAAGAAAATCAAAACAAAACATTCATGATGACGTGACTTGACAGCAGGTATCGGACCGAGCGCCAGCCTGTGGTCATTTCTGCAGCCAGCCTGTGTTGTCTGCGGCACCTGCAGTTGCAAGATCTGGTTGTCTTGACAACAGGTTTGTCTTCACTACAACAACGTGCATGCACACACGTATGCTTCAGTCAGAGACAGTTGCAACGTGTTTAAATAATTAGTTGATCGGACATTCTTGGTGCTCTTATTTCTGTATGAAAATGTTGCTTTTCGTTCCACACATGGACGAGCCACGTTCAGCTCGTCTGAGCTTTAGTTATTGGTCCGTTCAGATATTGCCAATGTTTGTGCAAGATGTCTGACTGGGGAGATTGGACGACAATTAAACAGAACACTGATGGTACGGGAACTACGCAAACGATGAGGAACCATCAACACAGAAAGCAAAACGGAATACGGATGAATTGAGATTGTCGTCAGGATTCGTTCACATTTTTCAACAGTTTGAAAATTCTGACGAAGCACCAGCTACAGGAACAAAGCTGGACAATGGTTAAACGATATCTCCGAAAGTCAACCTAAGTCCATATTTCTTGTTTTGTTTTGGTTGCGGTGTCCTGAGTTGGTGCCGTGTGACCGGGGCTTTAGGAAGATCAAGGACGCGTGGTGGGAGAGGAAAGCTGCAGCGCTTCAAAATGCCACAGACGAGCACAACAGCAAGCTATTCCACGAAGGGCTTAGAGCCGTTTATGGTCCAAAGTCAGGTGGAAATGCACCAGTTCGCTCATTAGATGGCAATTCACTCCTCACAGACAAGAGTAAGATCCTAGGGCGCTGGGCAGAACATTTCAACTCTCTACTCAACAGACCATCCTCCATGTGTGAGCGAACTCTGGAAGCATTTCCCCAACAGCAGATCCTGGCAGAGCTTCATGTGCCCCCATCATAATATGAGGCTGAGAGAGCCATCAAGCAGACGTCTCTGCCGGGAAATCTCCAGGCGCTGATGGTATCCCAGCTGAGATATTCAAACACAGAGGAATCCACATGCAGAGAAAAAGCCACCCAGCTTGTCACAACTGGGACAAAGGTGCTGTGCCCCAAGAATTCAAGGATGCCTCCATTGTGCATCTTTACAACTGAAAAGCTCCTGAGAGAACTACCCCAGTATAGACACAGCATACATATGCCGCATGTGTAACAGAGTCTCTGTCACGGATCGGGCTGCTGTCTCACGAGAGAACCCACTGCAAGACAGTAGCAGGATACTCAGGTGAATTTGGTGAGTTTCTCTCTAACTTGGTAACCCACTGTGTTTTGTCCAACAACACTACCTCTAACCTGGTGGCCAGGTGTACCGTCATGATACTCAGTCGGGCTCATCCCAAAGAAACAACGCGGTTTCATCTTCGTGTGGGATCACCACCCGCAGGGGGTCTGCAGAGGGTCTGGTGGGCTGCTCTACTGGCAGCAGACGGGGAACTGCACACACAGACTGACACTCAGTGTCAGAATTTTTAAACCCCGATATAATGTTTAAAAGCTGACAGTTTTTATGGCCTAAAGTGGAGTTGATACATAATTAAGTCTTTGGGAACTCTAACAATCCTTCATTTGCATCAGCTGTGATGCGCGCGTGTGTGTGTGGAGGCAAGTGAGGAAAGTCACCAACACACCCAGACGACTCTGAGCAAGTTATAGGCTTTTGTGGCTGCAACTGGAGAAATTTATACTAAAGGGGGCACTTACTTATTCACACCATAATTTTGGCTTTTAGAGTCTTTTTTATTTTCTTCATTTAATTTATGAGGTAGATTACTTTGCACTGTGAGTTTCAAGGGCAGAATTTTTAGAAATTTTTAGAAATTTTAACATAAAAAGCCTGTTTTTTTTTTTTTTTTTTTTTTTTTCCCCTGTCCTAAAAAAAATTCAAACATAATAGCTTGAGGGGGCAGGCAGGGGTGGTGGCCAAGTGGTTAATGCACTTGGTTTCAGTGCAGAAGGTTCCCGGTTCAAATCCCACCCCTGTCACATTTCTCCATGTAACGTGGAGTTGCGTCAGGAAGGGCATCCGGCGTAAAACTTGTGCCAATTCAGCATGCAGAGCCACCTTGGATTTGCTGTGGTGACCCCAAGTGCAAACAAGGGAGCAGCCGAAGGGACTTACTTTTAATAGCTTGAGGGGGGTTTTTTCACAGCACTGTATAGGATGTAACAAGTTCCACTTTTTCATTATGTATAATACACTCTTTGGCCACATCCCTGTTATGTCTGAAGTCAGTGGTCATTTCTTTGGTTTTGGACACATTGAAATCGAAGAAATTATCACATCAACAAATGAAATCCAATAAAGCAACTTCTGATTCTGTATGATACAGCAATACAGTTTCAGAATATTTGACCAGATAGCTGCCGCCTTGAGAACTGCTGCAGTTGTCTGTATACATGATAAAAAAGAAGCGGCGAAAGAACGCACCCTTGTGGTGAGCCTGTGGACAACACAACAGAGGCAGCTACTATTTAGAGAGACCCTCTGCTTTTGTTCAGCTAAAAAATTCAAAATCCATAAAACAAGCTGCTGAGGCAGGAGGAAATTATCTGTCTTTGTACCAAAAGATACAGCTGCATCGTATTAAATATTAAGTCCACAAACAAGAATCTGGCATGTGCATGTGGCTTCTCCAGTTTGTACAAGGAGTGAAGAATAAAAACCTTTGCGCACCCCCCCCCCGCCTGGTAAGCAGATTGAAGTGTGTCAAGGGCTCCATCCACCTTTTCCAAAATAAGATTCTTTACAACTAAGCTTTTCATTATTAATCATGTTAAACCGACAGGTCTAAAATCGCTAAGTTGCTTTGGTTTCGTCTTTGACACTAAATTTGAGGTGCAGTTAGGGAAAAGACAAAGGAACTTCCACAAAAGCTGACAGAGGAGATTATTTTGTCACACTTGAAAGGCCTTGTGTGTAAGAATTAAGCCCTGTCAGCTGTTCGTTTGTTTTCACTTGGGGTTGCCACAGCAGATCCAAGGTGGATCTACATGTTGATTTGATTTCCAACTGACAGTGACTCGGTTGGTTTGATTTGGTAACTGATGTTTCCCCGTCAGATCTGCTCTTTGAGTCACATGGAGCCTGTGAAGGGAAGCCAGAATGTCTGTGATCAAAACTCAAGCAGCAGTATTCAGTACCATCTGTAGACATCTCATACTCTGTGGCAATATAGAAAATACATTATAATAGTCAATTCTGGAGGACAAAAGCAGAATTAAAATGTGGAAAATGTAAAACAAATCCTCCTGAAGTACATTCACACTCTAACAGTTCCATCGGTGAAAAAAAATTTACTGTCGTCCGGTCAAAGTCACCACACGGCTACTTTATTTCAATGAGTGTTGTTTTAACATTTATTGTTAATTTGTTTCTTTTCAGACATGCAGCCGTTATTGGTGATTAAAGAAGAAACTCTCCCTGAACACCAGGAATGGAATCTGAGTGTTGACCAGGAGGACATTAAAGAAGAAGAGAAGCTGTGGATAAGTCAGCAGGGAGAGCAGCTTCAGCAGCTGGAGGAGGCAGATCTCAAAAAGTTTGGTTTTACTGCCGTCCCTGTGAAGAGTGAAAATGATGATGAAAAACCAGAGTCATCACAGCTTCATCAAAGCCGAAGTGATGAGAGCACAGAGGCTGAGCCTGTAGCCAGCAGCTCATCTGTACACAGAACACTGACAGTAGAAGCTGATGGAGGACCACAACCAGCCAGCACCTCCGGTCCAAACAGTCATATACAACCAGATACCAGTGGTAGGAGTTCAGACAGTTCTGGAACTGAGACTGATGACAGTGATGACTGGAAGCAGACCAGAAAACGTAGGTCAAAATTTAACTGTCAAAGACATAGCAATGTTGTTCATTCAGACAACACTGAGAAACAATTTAAAGGCTCTAAATATGGAAAAGCATCTGGTCACATGAACAACTCAGAGCAACAAATGGAGAGGCAAGCAAGAAGAAAACCATTTAGCTGTTCTGATCGGCATAAAGGACAAAAACAGAAGGGCACTCTGAACAAACACATTACAATTCAGACAGGAGAAAAACCATTTGTCTGTTCTGAATGTGGTCGAAGATTTGGACAAAAGGGCAACCTGAACAGACACATGATAATTCATACAGGAGAAAAACAATTTGGCTGTTCTGAATGTGGTCAAAGTTTTGGACAAAAGTGCTACCAGAACAGACACATGATAATTCATACAGGACAAAAAGCATTTGTCTGTTCTGAGTGTGGTAAAAGATTTGGACTAAAGAGCCACCTGAACGAACACATGATAATTCACACAGGGCAAAAAGCATTCGTCTGTTCTGAGTGTGGTAAAAGATATGGACAAAAGAGATACCTGGACAGACACATGATAATTCATACAGGGCAAAAAGCATTTGTCTGTTCTGATTGTGGTAAAAGCTTTGGTCTAAAGAGCCACCTGAACACACACATGATAATTCATACAGGGCACAAAGCATTTGTCTGTTCTGAGTGTGGTCAAAGATTTGGACGAAAGGGCAGCCTAAACAGACACATGATAATTCATACAGGACAAAAAGCATTTGTCTGTTCTGAGTGTGGTAAAAGATTTGGCCAAAAGAACACACTGAACAGACACATGATAATTCATACAGGGCAAAAACCATTTGTCTGTTCTGAGTGTGGCAAAAGATTTGGACAAAAGAGCACTCTGAACACACACATGATAATTCATCCAGGGCAAAAAGCATTTGTCTGTTCTGAGTGTGGGCAAAGATTTGGACGAAAGACCGCTCTGAACAAACACACAATAATTCATACAGAGCAAAAATGCAAAACAAAAAAACAAGCAGTTTGCAAAAAACCCAAGTCTACACGACCATGGCAAAGGACACAGTAGAAGTACATCAGCCACCAGAGAAAGAAGAAGCTGAAAAATTCTGAAGTCCACTCTTTGAAGACACAAAACACCAGGAGGCAGAGTGGTTTGAAATAATAAAACAAACAGCAAATGTCAGTAATTGAAATCACTGAAGAGGAGATTAGAAAGAAAATGAGTGAATACAGTAACTTCAAGGCACCTGACATTTATAAAATCCCAAATTTTTGGTTGAAAGGCTGACAGCATTGCACCACCATTATGCCGTAGCTTTCACAAAAATATTTAATGGCGAAGAGGACACACCAGACTGGCTAATGACTGGGAACACAAGCCTGCTACCAAAGACCAAGGAAACACAGCTACCCAACAAGTACAGACCCATCTGCTGCCCAACAACAACGTACAAATGGCTGACACAAATCATAGCTGATGACATTTATGAACATCTTGACATTGGTGGCTACTTGGAACTAAAGACCAGTTATTGATAAATAAAGATAATCTGGGCGACTGCAAAAGGAGTAGAAACCTTAGCATGAATGAATGACTTAATTTATTTATTCTGCACATAAATCAACAATAATAATACATTTGATTTGTATAACCCGCTTTTAACAATGCGCAAAGAAGCTTTACAGGTTTATAAACAAAGCAAAATAAATAAGATAAAATAATCACAAATTAAAAGCAGATCTAAAAAAATTGGTTTTAACTTGGGTCTTGAAGGTGGGCAGTCAGGAATCTGTTTGGGGAGAGAGTTCCAGAGGAAGGGAGCAGCTATGGAAAAGGCTTTGGTCTGGTGCTTGGTATGGTAGTGAAACATGCTAGTAAGATTGGAGGGAGCCTGATTGTGGAGGGTTTTGTATGTGAGGAGAAGGATTTTGAAATGGATCTGCTGTAGAACAGGAAGCCAATGAAGGTTCTTAAGGATAAGGGTGATGTGTTCATGGGAACAGGTGTAGGTGAGCAAACAAGCAGCGGAGTTTGGAATGTACTGGAGTTTATTTAGGACTTCTGAAGATGTACCATAAAAGATGCTGTTACAGTAGTCTAACCTGGATGTAATAAAGGCGTGGACCAGGGTTTCTGCAGCAGGAAAGGAGAGTGATGGACGGAGACGGGCAATGTTCTTGAGATGAACAAAAGCGGTTCTAGAGATGTGATTGATGTGCTGTTCAAAAGACAGGTTGGTATCAAAGATGACTCCAAGGTTGCGAATGTGAGGGGGACAGGGTGGAGTTATTGATGTTGAGGCAGAAATTTATATATATATATATATATATATATATATACTGAACAAAAATATAAACGCAACACTTTTGGTTTTGCTCCCATTTTCTATGAGATGAACTCAAAAAACTTCTAAAACTTTTTCCACATACACAATCACCATTTCCCTCAAATATTGTTCACAAACCAGTCGAAATCTGTGATAGTGAGCACTTCTCCTTTGCTGAGATAATCCATCCCACCTCACAGGTGTGCCATATCAAGATGCTGATTAGACACCATGATTAGTGCACAGGTGTGCCTTAGACTGCCCACAATAAAAGGCCACTCTGAAAGGTGCAGTTTTGTTTTATTGGGGGGGGATACCAGTCAGTATCTGGTGTGACCACCATTTGCCTCATGCAGTGCAACACATCTCCTTCGCATCATCCGTGAAGCGAACACCTCTCCAACGTGCCAAACGCCAGCGAATGTAAGCATTTGCCCACTCAAGTCGGTTACGACGACGAACTGGAGTCAGGTCGAGACCCCAATGAGGACGACGAGCATGCAGATGAGCTTCCCTGAGACGGTTTCTGACAGTTTGTGCAGAAATTCTTTGGTTATGCAAACCGATTGTTTCAGCAGCTGTCCGAGTGGCTGGTCTCAGACGATCTTGGAGGTGAACATGCTTGATGTGGAGGTCCTGGGCTGGTGTGGTTACACGTGGTCTGCGGTTGTGAGATTGGTTGGATGTACTGCCAAATTCTCTGAAACGCCTTTGGAGATGGCTTATGGTAGAGAAATGAACATTCAATACACGAGCAACAGCTCTGGTTGACATTCCTGCTGTCAGCATGCCAACTGCACGCTCCCTCAAATCTTGCGACATCTGTGGCATTGTGCTGTGTGACAACTGCACCTTTCAGAGTGGCCTTTTATTGTGGACAGTCTAAGGCACACCTGTGCACTAATCATGGTGTCTAATCAGCATCTTGGTATGGCACACCTGTGAGGTGGGATGGATTATCTCAGCAAAGGAGAAGTGCTCACTATCAGATTTATACGGGTTTGTGAACAATATTTGAGAGAAATGGTGATATTGTGTATGTGGAAAAAGATTTAGATCTTTGAGTTCATCTCATACAAAATGGGAGCAAAACCAAAGGTGTTGCGTTTATATTTTTGTTGAGTGTGTGTGTATATGTGTGTATGTATATGTATATATGTGTATATATATATGTATGTATGTATGTGAGTGTGTGTGTGTATATGGGTGATTCTTAGACTACGGGCACTTATGTCCTTTGATCATATTGTATGAAAAACAGAAAAAAGGGGAAATTTCACACTTTTATAGTTATCTTTACAATGAAAGTGTGTTAAGAAATGTGTTCTAGTAGTCTATGATGACTTTTTCACCTTTTTTCAGCATCATTATATGCAAATATTGCCATTTTGTGCTTGTCCCACACCCAGACTTTTGATCTTCAATGATAAAAATGAATGGTAAAGAAACGTTTTTTCTAATGTTTTAAAATATCTCTGAATAAAATATCAGTAAAATAATCAAAACATAATTGGGTTATTCAGTGTCATACAACTGTTGTGATTTTTTTAAAACAAAATGTAGTTGTCCCACACTATTGCCGTAATTTCCACCACAACACTGTAATGTCCCTTTAAACAGTTTGTATGAAAGATTGTTTGGGTAGTTTCTATGGAGATAAACAGTGACATCAGGTCACATGTATATAGCGCCAAATCACAACAAACAGTTGCCCCAAGGCGCTTTATATTGTAAGGCAATGGTGTGGTGGAAATTACATTTACAAGGCCAATAGTGCCCGTAGTTAAAGAATCAGCCAGAAGTACAACAGCCATATTGAAGGAGGTGCAATAAAACCCGATAATGTTATTTGGAATAGGCAAGAAAAAAAGCCACAATTATTGATATAACTGTCCCCAAAGACTGACCTCAATAGAGCTGAAAGGGGGAGAAAAAGACTCCCAAAATACAGAGACATTAAAAATGACCTATAAACAACATGGTCATTAAAAGATATACATATAACACCAGTTGTGGTGAGGTGACAGGGCTTATTAAGATCAACCTGAAGAAATATCTTAAGACAATCCCTGGTCAACCAAGTGTCCACGAGGTGCAGTTACCAGCAATTAAGGGAACAGTCACCATTTTGAAGGTTTTAGTGGCAGCAGTGTGTAGACTGCAACTATAGACCCCGTGTCTGGGGTCCATTGCATTGTATTAAAAAATCCAACAAAAATTTAAAAAACAAAAGTTTCCAGCATCTCCAGCTAACTAGCTTTAGCCTCACAATTTTTCCTCACAAAACTTTGAATTTTGTTGTAAACGGACTAGTTGTTTGAAAAATAATAAAATTCACCCAAAATGCTTTTTTTCCTCCAGTTTCTGATAAATTTTTAATGTTGATGGTTTTGTTTGATTCATCAAAGCTCTGTTCCTAAATGCAGAATTTTGAAATTTGAATTTGGTGAAAAATAACTTTTGGTCAGGGAAAACTGAGATTCACCCGAAATTAAACATATTCCTGAATTTCATGTTTTCTAATAGAAAAAAATACTACGGCATTCAAGAAAATTTACAGATCGTCATAAAATTTTTGGAAAAAAACTTCAACTTCCAGCAAAAGTATTTCCAGCAAATTTCTGTCCTCTGATACAGTCGACACACTGCTGTCAAGATTCCAGCTGGTACTTCAGGTTTCATTCAAAAGTCTATTTACACAATAGTTTAAACACTAAAATGACTCTTACAAAATTTACAGCAGTTGGTAAAGAATTTTATTGGGGGTTTGTCATAATTTTTCTCACCTGCATAGTGCGGGGAAATAGTTGGAGAATAAACCTGGCTGAGCTCCGGTTATTAACTAGAACCGGTTCATGATGTCTGCTGCTGTACCTGTAAGGTCAGAAGTCAAACCATCAGTGGTGACAGAAGTCGATGGTGGAGGTGGAACGAGGAGCGTCTTAAAGTGGAACATTTTTCCTGAATCAGCGGCGTTTCTGATTCTGTCATGAAGACAATTTGGCAGCAGAAATGCTGGAAGATCAACATGACAGAAGAGACGGACATGAACTGAGGACCAGTGAGAGAAGTGAGCAAGTGAGGGACAGAAGGTCGTGTCCAAAAGTGATTATTCAAAGATGATTTGGGGGATTTTCCTGCACAGAAACTGAATTGAAGGAAACAGTCTGAAAAAGAGTAACAGCTGTTTCGTCTGTAAAGCAACTGAGTAATCATGAGGTCAAGTTTTTTGTTGGTGAAACAGTCAGCAGCAAAATAGAATATGGTACAGTGTAACTTTCTCCACGTTTTTCCTCCGCTATTGAGCTTCACATTTCCTCATTAACATAACGTCAGACGCCATGCTCCACTCCCTAACAGTTGGTGGCGATAATGTAGTGTGTTGGTTTGTGCACCGGCAAAAACTCGATAGAAGAAAAGGAAGAATGCAACGAAGAAGAACTGTTTCCTGTTGTCTTCCGAGGCTAAAGCTAGTTAGCTGGAGACGCTGGAAACTTCTGTGAACAGATCAAACTTCACTCTGTGATCCTCGAATATGCTTTTTGAAGAGCTCCAGAAGCACAAAGGTCGACAGTAAACCAGAAGAAGAAGAAAAGGCGAAGTTAGCGCGAAAAGGTGGAAGAGCCGGGAAGGTTGTTGAAACAGCGGCTAACTGCTGCTAATGAAGCCGAGATATTTGAGTTGGTAGAAACAAACAGATCGCAGAGCAGCAAGAAGAAACGAGTGGATTTAAAGAAGAGAAGAAACTAGTCAACGTGCTGGATGCTGTTTTCAAGCCTGAAGTTCGCTGATCCACAGCAGGTTTGTCCACTAAACTTTATTTCAGACCAACTCCACCACATCCAAATGATAGCTGTTAGTTTATGTTGGAGTTCTTATTATAGAATGAACACCAAATATCAGCAAAATCAATAAGACAAACTGTGACTTATGATGATAAATGAAGGACAGTTCAGCTTGGTGATGGACTAATGAAGCCGATTAATCGATACTATCGATTTCATTTTTTCCGGAAGTGGCTATTCGCACGGCCGCCGTGTCCATAACTCATTTCACAATCCGGTTGTTAAGTGTGACGTAACGCATCATGTGATTTTCAACTTCCGGCTCCAAACAAAAAAGGCGTGCTGTCTAAAGAGACGATCTGATCAGGCTGCACTTACACCGCTGCACACGGACAACAGCATTAACATCGCAACATAAAACTCTTTGTATGTTGTGCCTAAAACTCTCCTGGATATATTACCTGGGTTTATAGACGTTGTTACTGCGTTTGTTTTATGTAAAAATCTCAGACGCTCAGGTTGTTTCTCCATTATTTTCAATTGGACAGTGGTGGGCACAGTTCCGATAATCCGATAACAGATAGTTATCGAAGATAATGGTTTCATTATCGGATTATCTTTTTAGATAACTTTAAAAACCATTATCGGACCAATTATCTTCCGATTAACTTTTGTCCGATAACTTTTAGACCGATAAACAAAGCTTAACAGCGACAAGCATTTCTAAAATTATAACACTAACAATAACACCATACCGATATGTAGGGCTGTCACAATTATTACAATATTCGTCAATCGCGATTATTTTTCATATTCGCGATTACCGTGAATTATTTATTTTATCCACAAAGTATAAAACGACTCAGAATCTGACGTTATTGTGCTGCAGCCTTGCTCTCGTCTTCAGGCAGGACAATAACATGGAGGCTGAAGAGCGATCCGTCCTGCCTTTGGATAAGACGGCCGATTAAAACAGTGGCCGTCTTCTTCAAAAGCCGTCTAAAATGCAGAGATGTCGGTGTGTGTGCGCGCGCACGGAGTCAACAGGCTGTAGACTGCGAGGGAGGGGGTGCGTGAGGGAGATTCCTGAATGCAGGTGCGACACGTTAGTCTGAGAACCATCAGTGCGCATCGAGCGCAGAACAGAGAGAGGATTTTAACCCGAGTGAACTAGTTAAAAAAAAAAAAAAAACGTGAAGCTGCCTTTACTTCTCTCTGAACTTTCTCTAAAGGTGTGATTCTGCCGTTACCGTCCTGTTCACACCATGTGCGCGTCATATGCTGAATTTATGGGATCATGAGATGAAATAAACGGTCAAATAGCTTTAAAAAATGAGAATATATGAATGAACTGAGCCACAAAAAACCCTGACATGGAGAAGCTGTGGTGAAGTTCAGACGCACAGATCACAAAAAGCAGGTGAAAACTCTGAACTTTAACAGCTGTTATTTTCCAAAGGTATTTATTTGTTCAATCTTGAGCTTAATGCAGTGTTTAAGCACAAAACGTGACTGATGAAGAGAAACAATTTCAGAAATGCAACAGAAACAACAACAAATCAGAAAAAGTTGGGACTGTATGTAAAATGAAAATAAAAATGTTGCACCATTCCCAGTTTCTCCACTCACAGAAGCCAAACATTCTTCCAGAGTTGTGTAATTATACTACAATAGTAGAATATAAAGAAGAGGGAAAAAAGAAAAAAAAATAGACAATATATTCGTCAGTCGCAATTATTTGTCTGACAATTAATCATCTCCAGAAATTCCTAATCGTAACAGCCCTACCGATATGCTGGCAATATCACCTAAATCATCCAGAGGCATACATTTTTAACTTAGGGTTCAAATTTTACCAAACTAATTTTGGACAAGTTATTTAAAATTACTGTCATGTCTGAAGTTTTATAAAGTGAAAATATCAGATATGTTTTAGTTTTAAAGTAATGTGCTAATTTTTAAGGTTTTGTGAGCATATGCTGAGCCCAGCAGTGCATTATGGGTAGGATGATGTAATCTCACGTTCACGACAGAACAAATGCATTTCAGACACTCTGTTCAGGCTCCACGGACAACAGCATTAAACTAGTGCCTACAACTCTCTTGAATATATTCTCTGGGTTTATAGACATTGTTATTGTATTTGCGTTTGTTAAATTCCACGCATTTTAAATGTAGCAGACAGGGAGTATCTGGAATTTTGTTTTCAAGGCCTCTACTGCCATCTACTGGCCAGTAGTGTTCATGGCAGTATTCGCCCTAAGTACTAAGCATCTGGGAACCAGTAGATGGCAGTGTTGTATTTGTTTTGACCCCGGTTATATCAGATGATTGTCAATAATGTTTGTAATAAATAATTTTTTATTGACAAACAGATGTATATTTTACCTGTGCATAATAAAATATGTAAAGTAAAAAAAAAAAGTTTTAAGTGTTCTGACCATAGAACCAGACAAATGCGGTTAACGGAGGTGGAGGCAGAGAAGGGAGGGACGGAGGTTTGCGCACAATGTAAACACAAACTAAACTGTAAACTGTAAATCCTTAAAATGATCAAACAGATGTAACTTTAATTGTAAACTTGGAGGTCTTTGGACCCGGAAACAGATTTATCACGTGATGCGTTACGTCAGCGCTTAACAACCGGATTCTCACGGCAAGACTCTGGTGGTAAAACATGGAACTACTTGTATAAACAAATGTAGCGGGATGAAGGTCCCAGGTCCTGACTGAAAAGACGTTCCCGCTAGCTTGGCTAACAGGGAATTCCCCTTTGGCTGACCTGGTAGAGGAATGGTCTTTAGTGCGAGCCATCCGGGTTCGATCCCACCGCCGTCTCAGTGTCGTGCCAAAGTACTTATCCCTGTCAGTATTTGTATCCCCTGAAATTTACTGTAGTAATTGTGGATGAGCTAAAGTATAAATGAAGATAAAACACCTGATGGTAGGTTGCAATTCCAACTATAAAGATAGGAGGATACAAACTCTGACAGGCTGACAGATGGTGGCTGCCAGAAAATGTATCCCCTATGCAACTCTACTAAATAAAGACATTATGTGGATGAGCTAAGGTATATATGAAGTTGAAAATAGGGTGCAATTTTAATTTAACAGGTTTGTCCCATTGAGATAAGATCTCTTGCAAGGGAGACCTGAACATGTATAAAGTTTCCAATTCACCTAACTTGCATGTCTTTAAATGTGGGAGGAAATTGAAGCACCCGGAGGAAACCCACACAAACATGGGGAGAACATGCAAACTCCATACAGAAAGGCCACAGGTGGCAATCAAAGCAATGACCTTCTTGCTCTGAGGCAACATGCGCTAACCACAAAGCTACTGTGCTTATTAATCTATAACAGGGGTGCTCATTACGTCGATCGCGGCGTGACATTAAAAAATAGATGTCGGGCTATTATCCATCCCGTCACTTGATTGACATACAGGGCAACCAGTCAGATGACCACTCAGTTTTGACCTTTAGGTCACCGCTCATGCGCAAACAACGGTGCTAAGCGCAGCAAAACTTACAAGCTAGTCAGCGAATTACCTCTGATTTTAAGCCCTTGCTAAAGCTTATGGTCATCAAAATGAGTGAGAAAGCTGTACCAAGTAAGAAGGCAAAAACATATCACTTTCATATGGAATGGGAGGTGGACTTTTTTTCACAATGTCATTTTCGAAGTGCGTTTGCCTCATCTGCCAGTCTAACATCGCAGTACCACAGAAGGGAAATGTGGAGCGGCATTTTTAGACTGTTCATGGAAAATATGACACCGACTTCCCACCGAAAAGCCAGCTGAGAAAGAGAAAGGTAGAGGATCTAAAATCCCAGTTGTCTGGACAGCAGTCATTTTTCACTCAACAAACTTCAAAAGCGAAAGTCGCCACCGAAGCATCGTTCCGGGTGAGTCACGTCATCATTAAAAACAATAAGTCCTTCCAAGACGGAGAGATGGTAAAAGAGGCATTCGTTAAAGCAGCTGGCTCATTGTTCCGAGACTTTAAAAATAAGGCAGAGATATTATCTTCAATCAAAGCTCTGCAGCTGTCAAGACATACAGTTACACGGCGCTGTGAAGCCATGGCTGAGATTTTGACTCTACAAACCGACATTGAGCTGAAGTCGAGAGCTCATGACAGTTCTGGAACTTAATCACAGAGGTAAAGTACCCCAACATGAGGAAATGTGCTACCTCCTTGACTGCATTATTCGGCTCCAGTTATTTATGTGAGTCAGCCTTTTCCTACATTAAGATCATTAAGTCCAAATACCGTTCCACCATGACTGATGAACATTTGGAAGTGTGCTTGAGGCTGGCTGTCAGCAGCTACTGTCCGGACTATGCATCCCTGGCTGATTCAATTCAGTGCAAGTCATCAAAGTAAACTCAGGTAATTACAAAAAATATTAATAGTTAATTATTATGTGCGTTGTGCAATATTGGCTCATTCGGTTATCCAAGGTACATCAACATACATTGTACATACAAACAATCCTCAATACATTTGAAAATAATTATATGTTTTGCATTTTTGTAGTGGGTAGATCATTTTGACTTGGTCATTTTGTAAGTAGCTCGCATGCTGAAAAAGTGTGAGCACCCCTGAACTATAAGATACAGACAGATATCAGGGGTGGTGGCCAAGTGTTTAGTGCACTTGGTTTCAGTAACAGAGGTTCCTGGTTCGAACCCCACGCCTGCCACATTTCACTGCAACATGATGTTGCAGCAGGAAGGGCATCTGGTGTACAGCTTGTGCCAAATCAACATGCAGACCCTCCTTGCATCTGCTGTGGTGACCGAGTGAAATCATGGGAGCAGCCAAAGGGACTTAATACACTCAACAAAAATATAAATGCAACACTTTTGGTTTTGCTCCCATTTTGTATGAGATGAACTCAAAGATCTAAAACTTTTTCCACATACACAATATCACCATTTCCCTCAAATATTGTTCACAAACCAGTCTAAATCTGTGATAGTGAGCACTTCTCCTTTGCTGAGATAATCCATCCCACCTCACAGGTGTGCCATATCAAGATGCTGATTAGACACCATGATTAGTGCACAGGTGTGCCTTAGACTGCCCACAATAAAAGGCCACTCTGAAAGGTGCAGTTTTGTTTTATTGGGGGGGGATACCAGTCAGTATCTGGTGTGACCACCATTTGCCTCATGCAGTGCAACACATCTCCTTCGCATCATCCGTGAAGAGAACACCTCTCCAACGTGCCAAACGCCAGCGAATGTGAGCATTTGCCCACTCAAGTCGGTTACGACGACGAACTGGAGTCAGGTCGAGACCCCGATGAGGACGACAAGCATGCAGATGAGCTTCCCAGAGACGGTTTCTGACAGTTTGTGCAGAAATTCTTTGGTTATGCAAACCGATTGTTTCAGCAGCTGTGCGAGTGGCTGGTCTCAGACGATCTTGGAGGTGAACATGCTGGATGTGGAGGTCCTGGGCTGGTGTGGTTACACGTGGTCTGTGGTTGTGAGGCTGGTTGGATGTACTGCCAAATTCTCTGAAACGACTTTGGAGACAGCTTATGGTAGAGAAATGAACATTCAATACACGAGCAACAGCTCTGGTTGACATTCCTGCTGTCAGCATGCCAATTGCACGCTCCCTCAAATCTTGCGACATCTGTGGCATTGTGCTGTGTGATAAAACTGCACCTTTCAGAGTGGCCTTTTATTGTGGGCAGTCTAAGGCACACCTGTGCACTAATCATGGTGTCTAATCAGCATCTTGGTATGGCACACCTGTGAGGTGGGATGGATTATCTCAGCAAAGGAGAAGTGCTCACTATCACAGATTTCGACTGGTTTGTGAACAATATTTGAGGGAAATGGTGATATTGTGTATGTGGAAAAAGTTTTAGATCTTTGAGTTCATCTCATACAAAATGGGAGCAAAACGAAAAGTGTTGCGTTTATATTTTTGTTGAGTGTATATTTGTAAATTTTACACAAAAAAGGTGTAATATCAGCATGGCCATGCCAATTCAACATGAAAAAGACCATCAGAATGACAGATTAATATTTTTTAGTTACAGGTTTAAACTGTAAAATTTACATAAATATGTATGTGCAAACCATTTACATATTCATTGTAATTTTGACAGAATTCCCCTGGAAACCACAGCTAACAGAATTTTTCTGTAAAAACTGGATTTTTTTTACAGTGTAAAAGCTGAATTTTATTTCTTGTAAACCAAAACAACCATCACCCACATCACATTTGTCTGCTTATCTTTTATTTAAAACAGAAAAAGTCACAGACAAGTACAAGAGTGTACAGTTTATAACTGTTATATTTTAATCTCGAATGAACAAACTGAAGAGAGTGAAAATCATTGGATTATCTTGACAGTGGTGTGATCATAAACGTCTTACCGCACCAGGGGGTACAATTTCTGACGGGGATAAGTACTTTGGCACAACACCGGCCGCGAAGGTCCTGCGGTCACACAAACATACTGCATTAAATGAGAGTTATGGACACAGCCGCCATTCGACTAGGGTTGGCCTTTTGCCACCAGTCTTGCCGTGCGAATAGTGAAATGAGAATTATGGACACGGCCAAATAAAAAAAAAAAAATCAAAATCGAAAAATATTAAAGGAGTTATGACATCTTGAATGCAGTATGTTTGTTTATACAAGTAGTTCCAAGTTTTGCCACCAGAGTCTTGCCGTGCGAATAGCAAAATGAGAGTTATGGACATGGCCGCTGTGCGAATAGCCACAGCCTATTTTTCCTCATTTTATACACACAAAAATGGAACTATGCACACAATTCATAAAATCTGAAGCTCATGTATCAATGTCATGACTCCAAACTGCTGAACTCTGGTAGCTGAGGGACGGAAGGTCGTGTCCAAAACTGATTATTCAAAGATTTTGGGGATTTTCTTGCACAGAAATTGAATTGAAGGAAACACGGTCTGAAAAAGAGAAACAGCTTAACCCTAACCCCCCCCGCAACTTTACTTTTTATGGTACCACATTGTTCCTGGCTCTATTGGGATGACATTTTGACTTGTCATCTGCACAACCTGTCAAGGCATTATGACAACAGCCGCTTTATCAAGGGGTCGGTGTGGCAGGAAGAAAACATCAAATGCGTAATAAACATCTAACCATTGGAAACAGTTGTTCAGGGAGGTTCAAAAGTTTATACACATACAAACTTATAGGCAGGTTATATTTTGCAGGATATGGCAAACACGCACATAGCAATATTTGACCGGATCTCCTTGCTGATTGGCTAGTTCAAATGACATCATCGTAGAGTTTATTTCAACATGGCGACACCCTCGGCAAAGTTCAACTGGACGATATTTCGCCGTACATGGCACCGGCAAAGTGGCGGGTTGCGCTGTTTTGCCGGCCATCTAAATTTATTCACGGTGGAACGGAACGGCCGCGTTTGGGTTTTGGGTGGGAACTTCAAGGCGATCGGAGTTTAAGTTCTCCTTATTTCATATTCATGATAGTAGCTCTATTGGTGATTTTCATTTCATTGGCATATTTTACCATTCGCTATTTTCAGGGGTGGACTGATTGAAGGTTTTGCAGACACTGACAGAAAAAAAACAGGATAAACACGTGCTGACATGGACTTCTGTATTTTTGTTTTTATTCTGTCTTGAATTTGCAGGTTTTGTTTATCATCCCCGCCCTACACAGAAAAAATACCAAGACTGCAAAAATTATTTCCACCGCATGGGGAAAAGCGCCGGTGGAAATAATTTCAGACACGGCTATGCCACGTTTCTGAGCTGTTTTTAGTGTCCGAGAATCCTCGAGCTATTTCCACCGCGTGGCAAAAAGCGCCGGTGGAAATAATTTCGGGCACGGCTATACCACATTTTTGAGCTGCTTTTAGCGTCCGAGAATCCCTCCGGGAGTAGGTGATTTTCTGTTCCAATTCAAGCAACTTTATGGTACCCAAAACGGCATTTAAAGATGAAAAATTAGCACCAACACTCAATGCTGAGGGCACCGCCATGTTGAAATACCCTCTGTGATGATATCATTTGAACTAGCCAATGAGCGAGGAGATCCGGTCAAATATTGCTAGGTGCGTGTGTTGTGTGGGCCGCTGAAGAGGAGGTACTGCTGGCCCACCACCACCAGATGGCGCCCTGCTTGGAGTGCGGGCTTCAAGCACGAGAGGGCGTCGGAACTACTGGAGTGACAGCTGTCACATATCATCAACACCAGCTGTCACTCATCAACTTCATCCTCCATAAAAGCCGGACTGCAACTCCACCTCCCCGCTGAGAAATCAGCTACCATTCAGGTAATTTTCTCTGCTGAACAAAACATTGAGTAATAGTCTGAACTTCTTTTGCAGCCATTTTCCTGTGGTGTGTGCCTTATCTGTGGGATTGGCGTTTGGTGTGATAAGCGACGGCTTCGCTTCACACCCCAACCAGATAAGTGGTTAGACAGGAGCTGCACGAGTGTGTGATTGGAGGTGGAGGTTTTCCCTCCTGGAGGAATCAAACACCGTAAGACTGCTGGGTGTGTATTCACACACCCACCACTAACTGTTTCTGTTTCTGCCAGCAGTACCGGGTCTGACTGCTGAAGACAGTGGCCACCTGGGGCGCAGGGCTTGGCGGCTCCGGTGTTCTTCAGATCCGTTGGTGGTGGAAACTGTGTGGGATCCGGCTCTTCTCTCGCCAGACGTCTTCTATCTTCGAGCCTGCCCACACGTCACCTTGTGTATAATTGACTATCCACAATATTGTTATTGTCTGTATTTCGTTGTGTGATTCACAACATTAAATTGTTACTTTTTTGGCTTATCCATTGTCCGTTCATTAACGCCCCCTGTTGTGGGGGCGTGTCACGACACCTTCCCAACAGCGTGTTTGCCATATCCGGCAAAATATACACTTTGAAACTCATATTTAGTGAATAAGCACCTTGGTTTTCATTATCCATTTCTTAAAACATTGAGATCCTGTCTATTTATCTTAAAAAACAACCATTATTTTTGCGTTTTTTTTCTCCAAAATTTTTAAGAGATTTTTAAGTACCCTCTGTATATACCTCAAAACAAACAACACAGATCTAGTCACTGGTTATTCTTACTATCACATATAAAATATGAACTCTCTAGCACCAGCAGTACTGCTGTTACAAGACAATCCTTACCCCTACCCCCAAAATTGGTGATTTTTTTTCTCCAGTATTTCAAAGAAACAATTTTAAAATGTTGTACTGACTCCAGCCAGACCCGGATGGCTATATTAATTTACAAATGTGTCTGTGTCGGGTTTTAGATGTATAAAATACACCCAGATTAATTATGCTTAAGTTATTACTTTTCTAATTATTCTAATTAGTATTATAAATTCAGTGCATATACATGTTATTTTTCAGATAGCGTGTATCAATAGCTTGAATTGTATGGACTCATGTCCTTTATTACAGGAAACCTGCAACATGTTGTTCCTGACCTGCATAGTATATATCCTTGTTAAATTTTCATCTGCAGTTTACCAGGAATTATTTATGTAAGTTCCTGCCTGGTCTTCAAGTTTAGCTGATTGACAGTGCTGAGCATGCAATGCAACACACACTCTTAACAGTTAAGTTCAGTCTGTATCAAACTTTTTCGGGGCTGATGCCTTCACATCCTTTGTGCAGGACATATTGTGCAGCAGCCAAGTAGACTTCTATGCTCCATTACCAAAGGCTGCACTGAAGACATTGCAGAGTCTGGTGAAGGTGAAGAAGATGAAAGTATCCACCAGGGATGTTGTAATCAAGGCTGACAGGGGCCTGTTTGCAAAGATGGTGGTCATTGCACAGCACAGACAAATGGACATGAAGGAAGTCCTCAAATATCCATTGGGGCCCATTCCATGGTCTCTTGCAACTCCTGATGTTGCACCTGCAAAGACAACCAAGGCTTCTTTGCTGCATATATTGGAAGAGCATGCAGAACCAACAGAAGATGTCCCTGCAGCAGCAGTGTGTATCCTTGATGGAATGGCTATGCTGCAGTCCATCAAGACAATACCCAGGACATTCAAAGACCTACCTGGGTATGTCTTCCAGATGACGAAGTCAACAAGCAACACTTGAACGGACGTGGTTATGGATCAGTATACTGGGGTTTCAATCAAGAACCCAGAGTGAGCCAAACGTGGTGCATCGGGTGTCTTGCACATGAACATCCTTGATGGACATCAGAAGTGCCCAACACAGTGGAAGAAGTTCCTAAGTGATGGCGAGAACAAGCCAAACTAGCTACTTTTCTGGTAGAAGAGGTTCAGCAGCCAGAATATGCACCCAAGTTGAAGGAGTTTGGCCCCTGTTAGATCACCCATGGCGATGAATGCCACAGGGTTGCAGAGAGAGATGACTGTGTGGACTGCAGCAGGGTAGACCAACTGTGCACTGTGAAGGAAGAAGCTGACATCCGCATTCTGCTACATGCAAACCATGCAGCATCAGAGGGGCATGAATGTATCATCATCAAGTCGCCCGATACAGATGTCGCTGTGTTGGTTTGTGCCTTCAAATCATCATTTGATGTTGATGATGAAAGACTGGAAGGCTGTGCACAATTTGTCTGTTCATTCTATAGACACATTGGCAATGACACAGACCTTGTCCGCTACAAACCTTTCTGCAGCAAGAATGTGAAAACCTGCCATCTTCCACCAGTGAAAGGTGACCTCAAGTACCATGTCGTTAATCCTCTGGGTTCCAACTGGCATAAAGGGCCTCCACTGCAGATCTCCAGCAAGTTCGGTCTTGGGCTGCCTGCTTTGCCTCTCCCCAGGACAGTTTGATTGACTTCATTTCGCTGTCCAGGGTCCTGCGCCAAGTTGTCACTGGCCGTCTTTTCCTATTCCCCTGTGGGTTCCAGTCCAGTGTTTCCCACGCGATGTTGTTCGGCCTTCGGTGTAGAGTGTGCCCAATCCACTTCCACTTTCGTATCCGGATGATGTCCCCGACTGGTCTCTGCTTGGTCCTGCGCCAAAGGTCTTCGTTGGCAATTCTGTCTGATGCCAAGGATCTGTTGCAGGCATGTGTTGATGAAGACCTGCAGCTTGTGCTCCAGCCCTTTGGTCAGTCTCCAGGTCTCTGAGCCATACAGCAGCACAGATCTCACATTGGTGTTGAACACTCTGTTTGGTGGGAAAATGTATGTTGATACTCTTCCAGATGGGTTTGAGGGTGGTGAATGCAACTCTTGCCTTGCTTATCCTGGCCTTAATGTCATCGTCAGTACCTCCTGTCTTGCTGACAGTGCTTCCCAGGTAGGTGAATTTGTCGACGTCTTCAATTTGCTGTTCACCCGGGCAGACTGCTTCTGTCTGTCTTGCGTTAGCACTGATTGTCTTCATTTTCTCCACTTTGATATCCAAGCCAGTGTGCCTTGTAGTGCTGTGGAGGCTCTCTGTCTTCTCCTGCATGTGTTGAAGGGAGTGGGCCAGCAAGCTGATGTCATCTGCGAAATCCAGGTCTTCAAGCTTGTGCATGAGTGTCCACTGGATCCCACGCGGTGGGGTCATGGCTGTCCTCATCACCCAGTCAATTACAAGAGAGATAATGAGCGGCAACAACACACATCCCTGACGGACTCTGTCAGGGATGATTGACTGTGATTTGGTTGACTGTGAAGGGCTCTGATACACTGGTGTTGTAGATGACGTGGCAGGCGGTGTCCTCGTACAGTTTCCGGACGATCTTGACCATCTTGAGAGGAATGCCGTAGTGCCTCAGTATTCTCCATGTCACCTCCCTGTCCACCATGTCCAACGCTCTTCTGAAGTCAATAAAGTTAATGTACAGCGGACACTGCCACTCCAGCGACTGCTCGATGATGATGCGTAGTAGAGGGTCTTCGTGTCGTTCTTCTCTGCTGCTTCCTGAGCCTGGGTGGTGTGTCCTTCCGCAAAGTCTATTTGGCCTTCTTTGCATTTCTCTTCACTACTTTGTAGCACTCATTGTATTCTTGCTGCAGGCATCGCTTCTGGGCTGTTGTCCTGGCTTGAATCACCTTGTGCTTGGTTTCTCGTCTATCTTCTTGATGGTGTCGTCTGAAGTCCAGGGCTTGTACTGTCGTTGTCGACGTCCAAGCACTTCTCAGCCGGTTGTGTCAAAAGCACTTCTCACCCGTTTCCACTTCTTTTCCAGTGAGCCGTCCTCTAGATCTGCAAGGGCCTGGAATCTGTTGGCCAGAATGATGGCAAACTCTCCTGTCCTGTGTCTTCAGCTTTGTAGTGTCAAAGCATGGGTGCCTTTGTGGTCCTGTCTCTTTGTTTCTGGCAATCTTGATCTTCAGCTTGCACACCAGAAGAGTGTGATCAGATCCAAAGTCAGCTACTCTGCATGCTCAAACATCTTGTAGGGTCCGTCTCCATTCTCTTGAAACTGCAATATGGTCAATTTGGTCATATCTGGTGATCTCCATGTCACTTTGTTCACATTTCGGTGTGGAAAAACTGTCCCTCTGATGACGAGGTCATTCATCTCGCTGAAATCCACAAAGAACTCACCATTCTTGTTGATTGTTCCCATTCCTTCTGCCCCCATAACATGCTTTCTTCCTGAATTGTCACTCCCAACTTTGGCATTCATATCTCCCATCACGATGACAATATCTCTTCTGGACACCTTATCGAGTACAGCTTGTAGTTGTTGGTAAAATTCTTCTTTTATCTCTTCTTCTGCTACATACCAGGCATGCATCTGGCGGTCATCACTTGATGCTGACGCTACGACACCAAGCCCTGATGGTCATGGTTGGGACCTCAGCAGTGGCACACTATCCATCTACTGGATGGATAAGACACCTGCACCAAAGCCACTCCTGCAGTTGATTTCCTACAATTGCAGTACTGGGCAGTGCGTGACTGGTCGTTGCTCAAGCTGTAAGAATGCTCTACCATATACTGATGCACGCACATGCAGACAGTGCACAAACATCCATAACACAGACCAAGCAGAATCCACTTGGCGACAGTGGGAAGGAAAAACTCCCTTTTAACAGGAAGAAACCTCCAGCAGAACCAGGCTCAGGGAGGGGCAGTCTTCTGCTGGGACTGGTTGGGGCTGAGGGAGAGAACCAGGAAAAAGACATGCTGTGGAGGGGAGCAGAGATCGATCACTAATGATTAAATGCAGAGTGGTGCATACAGAGCAAAAAGAGAAAGAAACAGTGCATCATGGGAACCCCCCAGCAGTCTACGTCTATAGCAGCATAACTAAGGGATGGTTCAGGGTCACCCGATCCAGCCCTAACTATAAGCTTTAGCAAAAAGGAAAGTTTTAAGCCTAATCTTAAAAGTAGAGAGGGTGTCTGTCTCCCTGATCTGAATTGGGAGCTGGTTCCACAGGAGAGGAGCCTGAAAGCTGAAGGCTCTGCCTCCCATTCTACTCTTACAAACCCTAGGAACTACAAGTAAGCCTGCAGTCTGAGAGCGAAGCGCTCTATTGGGGTGATATGGTACTACGAGGTCCCTAAGATAAGATGGGACCTGATTATTCAAAACCTTATAAGTAAGAAGAAGAATTTTAAATTCTATTCTAGAATTAACAGGAAGCCAATGAAGAGAGGCCAATATGGGTGAGATATGCTCTCTCCTTCTAGTCCCCGTCAGTACTCTAGCTGAACCTTTTGAACCTCCCTGGACAACTGTTTCTAATGGTTACATGTTTATTACGCATTTCACCTTTTCTTGCTGCTGTACCGACCTCTTGATTATAAAGCAGCTGTTGTCATAATGCCTTGATGGGTTGTGCAAATGACAAGTGAAAATGTCATCCCAGTAGACCCAGGAACAATGTGGTACCAAAGTGTACATTTCTGGATTTTCACTCAAACCAGAAGTCTTAATTTATCCTGAAGGAATCTGCTGATGTTCTAACTGTGCAGATAAACAGAGATACAAGTCAACATGAAGAGCAGGAGACTGGATAAGAAAAATAACCCTTGTAAGTTATTTCAGATTATGGGCATTAATATCTCTCTATTTACAACCCCAATTCCAATGAAGTTGGGACATTGTGTAAAATGTAAATATAAACAGAATACAATGATTATCAAATCCTCTTCAACCTATATTCAATTGAATACACTACAAAGACAAGATATTTAATGTTCAAACTATTAGACTTCTTTGTTTTTGTGCAAATATTTGATAATTTTGAGATGGATGCCTGCAACACATTTCAAAAAAGTTGGGACTGGGCAACAAAAGACTGGGAAAGTTGATGAATGCTCAAAGAACACCTAATTGGAAACAGGTCAGTGTCATGATTGGGTGTAAAAGGATCATCCCCAAAAGGCTCAGCTGTTCACAAGCAAAGATGGGGTGAGGATCACCACTTTTTGAACAACTGCATGGCGGGGAAAAAACTCCAACAGTTTAATTATTAGTAGTAATTAAACGTAATTAGTAATTATTATTAATTATAATAATAATAATTAGTAATTATTATTAGTAATTATTAGTAATTAAAGTAATTAGCAGTATTATTAGATAGCATTGCTTAAATTTTCATTGTTACGCAGATGATACCCAGCTTTATCTATCCATGAAGCCAGAGGACACACACCAATTAGCTAAACTGCAGGATTGTCTTACAGACATAAAGACATGGATGACCTCTAATTTCCTGCTTTTAAACTCAGATAAAACTGAGGTTATTGTACTTGGCCCCACAAATCTTAGAAACATGGTGTCTAACCAGATCCTTACTCTGGATGGCATTACCCTGACCTCCAGTAATACTGTGAGAAATCTTGGAGTCATTTTTGATCAGGATATGTCCTTCAGTGCGCATATTAAGCAAATATGTAGGACTGCTTTTTTTGCATTTGCGCAATATCTCTAAAATTAGAAAGGTCTTGTCTCAGAGTGATGCTGAAAAACTAATTCATGCATTTATTTCCTCTAGGCTGGACTATTGTAATTCATTATTATCAGGTTGTCCTAAAAGTTCCCTGAAAAGCCTTCAGTTAATTCAAAATGCTGCAGCTAGAGTACTGACGGGGACTAGAAGGAGAGAGCATATTTCACCCATATTGGCCTCTCTTCATTGGCTTCCAGTTAATTCTAGAAAATAATTTAAAATTCTTCTTACTTATAAGGTTTTGAATAATCAGGTCCCATCTTATCTTAGGGACCTTATAGTACCATATCACCCCAATATAGCTCTTCGCTCTCAGACTGCAGGCTTACTTGTAGTTCCTAGGGTTTTTAAGAGTAGAATGGGAGGCAGAGCCTTCAGCTTTCAGGCTCCTCTCCTGTGGAACCAGCTCCCAATTCGGATCAGAGAGACGGACACCCTCTCTACTTTTAAGATTAGGCTTAAAACTTTCCTTTTTGCTAAAGCTTATAGTTAGGGCTGGATCAGGTGACCCTGAACCATCCCTTAGTTATTCTGCTATAGACTTAGACTGCTGGGGGGTTCCCATGATGCACTGAGTGTTTCTTTCTCTTTTTGCTCTGTATGCACCACTCTGCATTTAATCATTAGTGATTGATCTCTGCTCCCCTCCACAGGATGTCTTTTTCCTGGTTCTCTCCCTCAGCCCCAACCAGTTCCAGCAGAAGACTGCCCCTCCCTGAGCCTGGTTCTGCTGGAGGTTTCTTTCTGTTAAAAGGGAGTTTTTCCTTCCCACTGTCGCCAAGTGCTTGCTCACGGGGTCGTTTTGACCGTTGGGGTTTTTCCGTAATTATTGTATGGCTTTGCCTTACAATATAGAAGCGCCTTGGGGCAACTGTTTGTTGTGATTTGGCGCTATATAAATAAAATTGATTTGATTTGATTTAAGAACAATGTTTCTCAACATTCAGTTGCAAGGAATTTAGGGATTCCATCATCTACAGTCCATAATATAATCAGAAGATTCAGAGAATCTGGAGAACTTTCTATATGTAAGCAGAAAGACCGAAAACCAACATTGAATGCCTGTGATCTCCAATCCCTCAGGTGGCACTGCATTAAAAACGACATCACTGTGTAAAGCATCTTACCGCGCAGGCTCAGGAACACTTCAGACAGCCATTGTCAGTTAACACAGTTTGTCAATACATCTACAAGTGCAGTTTAAAACTCTACCATGCAAAGTGAAAGCCAAACATCAACAACATCCAGAAACGCCGCCGCCTTCTCTGGGCCTGAGCTCATTTGAAATGGACAGACACAAAGTGGAAAAGTGTGCTGTGGTCTGATGAGTCCACATTTCAAATTGTTTTTGGAAATCATGGACGCCGTGTCTTCTGGACAAAAGAGGAAAAAGACCAGCCAGATTAACAGCGCTAAGTTCAAAAGCCAGCATCTGTGATGGTATGGGGGTGTGTTAGTGCCCATGGCATGGGCAACTTCCACATCTGTGATGGCACCATCAATGCTGAAAGGTACATCCAGGATTTGGAGCAACACATGCTGCCATCCAAGCAACGTCATTTTCGGGGACGTCCCTGCTTATTTCAGCAAGACAATGCCAAGCCACATTCTGCACATGTTACAACAGCGTGGCTTCACAGTAAAAGAGTGCGGGTACTAGACTGGCCTGCCTGCAGTCCAGACCTGTCGCCCATTGAAAATGTGTGATGCATTATGAAGCGCAAAATACGACAACGGAGACCCCGGACTGTTGAACAACTGATGCTGTACATCAAGCAAGAATGAAAACGAATTCCACCTACAAAGCTTCAACAATTAGTGTCCTCAGTTCCCAAACGCTTATTGAGTGTTGTTAGAAGGAAAGGTGATGTAACACAGTGGTAAACATACCACTGTCCCAGCTTTTGAAACGTGTTGCAGGCATCCATTTCAAAATGAGCAAATCCTTGTCTTTCCTCCACTTGGTTGTTGACTCTCTCTTTCTTTTGTGTGTTTTAAAGTCTTTCTACAAACATGTCTGAAGTCCAGCAGCTGAAGGACATGTTGAAACTACAGCTAACACCTGCTGATGAAGGAATGATCACAGACCAGGAAGAAGAAATGAGTCATTTAAAAGAAGAGAACAAAAGAGGTAAAGGGCTGGATGTTGTTGTTTTTTTTAACTTTGTATTTATTTCACACAAATAGAAAAGATGAAGATGTACATTAAGTCACACCCGCTCCACTTAGCGCTATATTATAATTGTGTTATTGGTTTCCATCTTGTCTCATATGTATCTAGTTTCAGCTGTAGTCTTGTTGTGATTTTCTTTCTGTCATGTAAACCTTTTTTTTTTCCTCTTGCTCTCTCATTGCATGATGTCAGGGGATTGTGACTTCATCCAGAAGGTTGTGATCAATTATCTTGCTGTCAAGAGCGAATCTAAGCAAGATTTAGTATTTAATATTCCCAGTATGTACAGGATTAGAATGGATTGCAGGGGGTGGTGGCCAAGTGGTTAATGCGCTTGGTTTCAGTGCAGAAGGTTCCGGGTTCAAATCCCACCCCTGCCACATCTCTCCATGTAAAGTGGAGTTGCGTCAGGAAGGGCACCCGGCATAAAACCTGTGCCAATTCAACATGCAGATCCACCTTGGATTTGATGTGGCGACCCCGAGTACAAACAAGGGAGCAGCTGAAGGGACGTACTATGTTCACAGTTGGATTAACATGTATTTCAATACCACAACTCTCCTTACTTCTTTTTGCACATATTTACAATAATCTAAATCTTTGGGCAATCCCAAAATATATGAGTGAAATCAGTCACCATCCCCAAAGTTCCTCCAACACAAATTAAGCATTTTGCTGTATTTTGAGGTGATAGATGGGGTGTTAAAATCACACATATTCACCTTTCACATCAAACTCCCTCCATGCTGAGCTGTTAAAGTTATGTCCAGGTCTGAGTGTTTCCTCCCAGTCATCATCTGTTATCATTACATTACAGACTTGTTTCAAACTAAAAGCACATATTTACTACTTCACTCATTTAATAAATCTGAGATCATACATTTCCAAATCCAGTTTGTTTGTGTTCTCTTTGTATGGTAATTATCTGATGTTGCATTTTTACAGTTTTTTGCTCATTTCCAAATTAATTCTCTGTTAAACTAATCCTGCTTTCAACATTGATGTAATCATACAATCAAATTGCTTATTGTCTAAAGCCAATAGTTTAATCAGAACATTTTCTTAAAACAATCAGATTTGCAAATTTTCAATTAAATTCAAAGAACACAAATTGACTAAACTTAATAATTAAAAAAAAATTGTGTGTTGTCCAGATACCGTTATTTAAGGGAAACACTTCCTTTCCCTTTTCAGTTTTTGAAAATTTTCTTTTGAAAGAAATTCAGGAAATACCACAGCTAATCAAATTCTCTGTATGCACCTTGCAGTTGGTACTTTTGTTAATAATTGTGTATTTTGTGTCTATTTATTAATCTTGTTTCATCAGAGAATTGAAAATGGCCTGGTCTTCTGCAAAAAAGTTGTGTGTACCCAGTGGCTCTGTTAACCCCAAAATGCGAATGAGCTGCAAGTCATTCATTTATCACAAACTGTTAATTGCAAAACGTGAACACTGAATAAATATCTCCGCAACCATGAATGCAGGTCTCGCAAAATGTGAACGCAGGTCTCTCAAACGTGAATATCATTCATGATATTGTTAGACAACAGATGCAAGTTGTTGGACAGAATGTTCCATGATGCTTGCCCTCAGACCACTTGATGACACAGCATACATACCTGATAAAACTGAATTTCCTCATATCTTTCATTTGGGGCAGACAGTTATCAAGAAATATCCTGTTCTTTGCTTATTACACTGACACAAGAGACAGGCAGCACAAGTTTTTGTTATAACACATACTGTTCAGATAAAGAACGTGAGTATATCACCAGCATACAAATGTCAAATTCAACACTCTCCATCCAATCACATAACTGTTCGAATCCACACAACAGGGTAAGACCCACCCACCTGGGGGTCAGTTGAGCACAGGCTTAAAAACATAGGCAGGGTGCTATGTCAGGGCTCTTGTATGCAATGCAGAGGGGGACATTTGCCTCAACACCCCAGCGCTGTTGTTGTGTTGACTCTGTTCATTCTGTGAAGGCATCTTTTCAATACGTCATCTGGTTTTGAAGTCTGTGTCCTGTCAGTCTCTGAGTCTTCAAGTTTGCTCACCACATACAATTACTGGGAGTGGATCTGCCAGACAAGAAAATCCCCTACAATATAAATATTTTTCAGTTTAGGTAGTCTATGGATTTCAGTTTGTGGATCAATTACACACTTTCATCACTGCTGATAGAAACTCACCAGCAGCTGGAGCACACCAGTGAAGAAGTGTTCTCATTGAGACAAGAATTTGAAAACTCTCATGTGGAACACTTCAGACAGCTGGATGAAACTGACCAAAATATTTGGAGAGGGGAAACACACAACCCTCATTACAGAGATCCACAGAGGACCGTTTCTCCATGCTTCCTTCCTTCCAACTCTCATTGGAAGACGGAAATTCCATGCACGGAAGACTCATCAAGAAAACTGCGACGGGTAGCGCAAGGTTTCTGAAAACCCACCTTTTGATTCTTCCCCACACATTCAGACTCTTCCCCTTCTCACTTGAGAACTTAATAAGATGGCACCACACATAAACCGCTTTGAGCCAACTCCTGATGGGTCCCTGGACACTGGTGCATACTTGAACTTTAATCAAATCAAATCAATTTTATTTATATAGTGCCAAATCACAACAGTCGCCCCAAGGCGCTTTATATTGTAAGGCAAAAGCCATACAATAATTACAGAGAATACGTCTCTGTATCTGAGATACTACTTTATCCAGTATTCTCTCAGACTTCCTCAAGCTACTAGTGATGACTTCATCTATCTTGTCAGATGAACTTCGAGCCATGAGGTTGGCAGATTCATTGATCACCAACCTGAATTGGTAAGGCAGGACTTTCAGAAGCTCTGTATGGCACTGGAGAAGGAATTCTCCGATCATAAAGCTCAGACTGGCTTAGCAGCAGCCCTGGCATTAACACAGGGGAGAAAAGAATGGTTAAAATATGGTAAATGGACTGCATTTATACAGCGCTTTTCCATCTGCATCAGACGCTCAAAAATAATGCCTCACATTCACCCTGATGTCAGGGTGAACCAGAGGAGCCTCTTCAGCCACAGACTGCTCCTTCCCAAGTGCAGGACCAACAGACTGTACAAACTCCTTTGTCCCTCAGGCCATCAGACTGTACAACTCCTCACTCAGGAAGAGGAGGAGTAACAGGAAGAGAGAGGACAGGAAGGAGAGGAACAGTAGTAGCCAGTAAACCATTACTGATCAGTATGTCTGTTATTTATATTTGCAAATTGTTTTGTTTTTTTTTACTTTAAATTTTGAAACTCTATTCTCTATTGACGTTATATACTCTATTGAACTTCAGTCTAATCTAATCTAATCTGTTGTTATGAAGTATTTACTGAAGATTCATATCCTGATAGCTAGGAATTGATTCAATTTTCTGCTCTCACAAATATGTGGATCTAAATCTAAAAAAAATGAGCATTTTCTTTATCTGTTAATCTGTTCTTTCCTACTTCCTCTTATTTGGCCTTGAAGGCTTTTGATGTAAAGCAGCTCTTCTGCTACGTTGATGTCATCGTCAGAGCTTCAAAAAAATCTGTAACTGATCAGTGTCAGAGAAATCTGTGTTTATAAATGTCAGTCCAGGAAATAAATCATTACAGTAGTCAATTGTGGAAGACAAAGACATGAATTAAAATTTCTGAAATTTTACACAAATCCTGTACATTTTCACTTTATCAGTTCCATTGGTAAAATAACTTACTGTCGTTAGGTCAAACTCACCACGCTACTACTTTATTTCAGTGAGTGTTGTTCTAACATTTATTGGTAATTTGTTTCTTTTCAGACATGCAGCCATTGTTGGTGATTAAAGAAGAAACTCTCTCTGAACACCAGGAATGGAATCTGAGTGTTAACCAGGAGGACATTAAAGAAGAAGAGAAGCTGTGGATAAGTCAGCAGGGAGAGCAGCTTCAGCAGCTGGAGGAGGCAGATCTCACCAAGTTTGGTTTCACTGCCATCCCTGTGAAGAGTGAAAATGATGAAAAACCAGAGTCATCACAGCTTCATCAAAGCCGAAATGATGAGAGCACAGAGGCTGAGCCTGTAGCCAGCAGCTCATCTGTACACAGAACACTGACAGCAGAAGCTCATGGAGAGGATGATGGAGGAGCACAACCAGCCAGCAACTCAGGTCCAAACAGTCATTTACAACCAGATACCAGTGGCAGGAGTTCAAACAATTCAGGAACTGAGACTGATGACAGTTATGACTGGAAACAGACCAGAGAACCTTGGCCAAGTTTTAACTGTCGAAAACATATCAATATTGTTAGTTCAAACAACACTGATGAGAAGCAATTTAAAGGCTCTAAATATGGAAAGCATCTGGTCACATGAACAACTCAGAGGCAAACAAAAGGCGAAAGGCGAGGCAAACAAGCAGAAAACCATTTAGCTGTTTTGATCAGAGTAAAACACAAAAACAGAAGGGCACTTTGAACAAACACATTAGAACTCAGACAGGACAAAAACCATTTGGCTGTTCTGAATGTGGTCGAAGATTTGGACGAAAGAGCCACCTGAACGAACACATCATAATTCATACGGGGAAAAAACCATTTGTCTGTTCTGAGTGTGGTCAAAGATTTAGACAAAAGGGCACTTTGAAATCACACATGATAATTCATACGGGGCAAAAAGCATTCGTCTGTTCCGAGTGTGGAAAAAGATTTGGACAAAAGAGCAACCTCAACACACACATGATAATTCATACAGGGAAAAAACCATTTGACTGTTCTGAGTGTGGCAAAAGATTTCGACAAAAGAGCACTCTGAACACACACATGATAATTCATACAGGGCAAAAAGCGTTTGTCTGTTCTGAGTGTGGAAAAAGATTTAGTGGAAAGGGTGACCTGAACAAACACATGATAATTCATACAGGACAAAAAGCATTTTCCTGTACTGAGTGTGGTCAAAGATTTGGACGAAAGAGCCACCTGAAAGAACACATGATAATTCATACAGGACAAAAAGCATTTGTCTGTTCTGAGTGTGGTCAAAGATTTGGACGAAAGAGCCACCTGAACGGACACATCATAATTCATACGGGGAAAAAGCCATTTGTCTGTTCCGAGTGTGGTCAAACATTTGGACGAAAGGGCGACCTGAACATACACACGATAATTCATACAGGGCAAAAAGCATTTGTCTGTTCTGAGTGTGGTCAAAGATTTGGACGAAAGAGCAACCTGAATACGCACATGATAATTCATACAAGACACACAAATGAAATACCAAAACCTTAAAATTGATCTGCGAACAACATGGTCATTGAAAGCAATCAATACAAGGGTTTAAGTTCACCATCACTGTGACTGATTTCCTTCAACTGGTCTCAAGCCAGTTCTAGCCATTTTGGTGCGCGAGGCCTCGGACTTGCTGTGCCGACCCTGTGTGCAAACAAGGGAACAACAAATATGATTTAGAGATTGACAACAGCCGTATGATATATCGTTAAGGTTTAATTGTTGATCAAACACACATTAAAATAACATAAATAACAATAAAAAATAATTCAGTGAAATAACAAATAAAACCAGAATTCCTTTATAGGTCTTGTGCAAATATTTTGAAAGTCCTGACAGCTCCCATAATATGAAACAAAAAGGGGCTGTGTTCAAACAATGCAAAACACTGCAATATAACATAAAAACAATACAAAAGTACACGCCGCCGGTACAATGGCTATTTGTGACTGTAATCCAGTATTAATGTCCGCAAATCATCAGACACAACAGGGTTATTCACATTCTAATCCAATTCCAACATTTACACGGTTTATTTTTCTGTAAGTAATTCGGTCGGAGAATTGTTGTGAAAAGGTCTGGTTTGCTCCTCAATGTTTACTGGAGCAGCAGTGCCTTCATGCCAAACTGGAAATTCTGTGAGCAGACCCACATATTTCTTCATCTCATCAGCTGCACTGAGCTAAATTCATCAGTCAATCCAGTAAAATCCATTAAATCCACGCATTTCTGCGTCATCATGGCTGCAGTAGTTTCTGTCGCTGTCAGGTGACAGTGCAGTTGTTTACATCTGTGCAACAGTGTGCACGGACCACAGAGGGCAACCTCTGTGGTGCGGACTAATACAATAAATGTGAAACGATTTATTTTGCCCCGTTTACGTGATATTTTATGGTCTGAAATCTCACATGATTAACCAATCAGATTTGCGGAAAAAAAGTAATTGGATTAGAATTAGGGATGGGACCGATCCGATCCCGGATCAGTATCGGCTTCTGATACTGACGTAAAGTCTCTATTAAAATCCTGCGTGTGAGCATCTGATGTTATTTAACAGTTGAAAGTCGTCGTGTTTACCAAAAGTTTGAAGTTTGCGTAGCACTTAAACAGTGAGAGAGAAAGAAAAAGAGAGACAGACAGACCGAGAGAGAGCAAGCGAGAGAGAGAGAGGGAAATGGAGAGAAAGGGAGGAAGAGAGACAGACAGGCAGAGAGAGAGTGCTGTCTTTTCTCTTGAAGTCAATAAGGCTATAAAAGTCTATAAAAAATAAAAGTACTTAATTCTTTCACCAAAACATCAAATCTAGGCTTTCATTTTAGATACACCTTCTGGCAAATTGGAGATGAACTTTCAGGTCTCCTTTTTAAGAAAATCCTCATATAAAATCAACAACAATATTATTAAAGCAAACAGAGGTATTGGATCGGAAAAGTATTGGTATCGGTGGATCGGATCAGAAGTGAAAAACTGTGGATCGGTGCATCCCTAATTAGAATGCAGATTTAACTCAGTCAGTCCCAATAACAGCAAAGTTTTTTCCTTTTTTTTCCAGCAACATAAATGGAAATGGTACTACGGTCAGTGAATACTTTATACTTATTTGTAAATGATGGTCCTGATAGAAGCAGAATGTGCAAACAAGACAACATAAAACTAAAATGTAGCACTCAAGCTTATCCAAATTTAGTCCATCTTAACTGTCTACCTGTCTGCCTTATAACAACAGCACAGGGATCCATTACGGCGCTGTGCAGCTCCACTGTGAATTAAAATGTCATGTGAAATCTCTGTGTAGGATTTCCCAGTCATGAGTCATCAACCGCTTATCTGGGATCAGGTTGCGGGGTAACAGCTCCAGTAGGGGTCCCCAAAGTTCCCTTTTACCAGGCTACATTAACCACCTCTAACTGGGGGATCCTGAGGTGTTCCCAGGCCAGGGTGGAGATATAATCTCTCCACCTCATCTTGGGTCTTCCTCAGGCTCTCCTCCCAGCTGGCCCTGCCTGGAACACCTCCCGGAGGCATCTTTACCAGGTGCCACAACCACCTCAGCTGGCTCTTTTCAACGCATCAGAGCAGTGGCTTTACCCCGAGCTCCTCACTAATAACTGAGCTTCTCACCCTATCTCTAAGAGAGACCCCAGCCACCCTCCTGAGGAACCCCATTTCGGCCCATATAGAGGGATTTCCCCTCTATATGTATCTTTAATTTATAGTCCTTTTTAAAATAATACACCACATACTTACAGTTTTTGGTGTGTGAAGCTCCTGTTTTTTTTTGTTTTTGGCAAAATTATTTTATTCTTAAATATTACAAATAGTAAGCCAATAATAAAGTAGGTCCCTTTGGCTGGTCCCTTGTTTTCACACTCGAGGTCGCCACAGCGGATCCAAAGTGGATCTGCTTGTTTATTTGGTACAAGTTTTATACCGGGTGCCCTTCCTGAAACAACTCCACATTACATGGAGAAATGTGGCAGGGGTGGGTTTGAACTGGATCCTCTACACTGAAACCAAGCACACTAACCACTTGGTCACCACCCCTCCAATTCAATGCTAATAATAATAATAAATTATTAAAAATAGCTTGTTTTTTGATATTATTATTATTATGTGCAAAAAATGTATTTCAAATTGCTGTAAAAGTGGACCTTTAAGGGGTTTGGGGGGGCCCTTCCCCACCCCTCACCCCTGTGGCTCCACCCCTGCACCAGAGGCCTGCAGAGTTTGTCTGCAGCTGCAAAGAGTTCGCTGTCTGTTCTTATCGACCTCTTGCTCTCATACAGTGACACAGATGATCTTAAATAGACGTGTGTATTTTTGTTAAACACACTGCGCTGTGTGTCGACCCCCTGAAGTGAAAGGACACACACTTTTTATGTGAATCAACTGACTGATCAAAAACACCTTTATCAGACAGATTCTTATTGGATTTGATCAGAACTTTCATCTGTTCATCAACAGCATTTGTGTAAAAGCTTCACACACGTGAGGCTGTTTTTCACAGGCTGCGGTCACAACGTGCATGCGCACTGTCAGGAAAGATCAGAAACTCACGACGACACAAAGAAATAAATGATTTGACCACTTTAGAAAGAAAACTTGGACTTGTCTGATTTGGGTAAAGTTCTAAAGGATCTGTGGTGTCCAAAGGTCAGAGTTCACACTGACTTCATCCTGACACAAAATCATCAAGACTGGACAAAAAAAAAAAAAAAAATACATTTACTGCATCCCCGAGACACAACATCCACAAGACACATGGAGACACATTGGGGACGAGTCAATAAATAAATAAATAATAAACGTGCTGCAGAGTAAATTCATCCAACACAAATAACAAAGTGTTAATGAAAAGAAGAGTTTGCATTTACACTCTGTGTCACGGTGTTAAAGTGTCTGATGCAGCTCTGCTGTTCAGATTAAAGCTACTGTGTGTAGATTTGTTAAATCTGCAACAAAGAAAACCTCACAAGTTTTATTTATCCTAATAGATTTTAATTGGTGTTGAATGAAGTAAAAGTTGTAGAAAATCTGTCCCCTTAAAATGTGTTTATCCTGAAGTATTTAAATAATGTGGAGGTTAAACTTTCTATAATATGATGCTGCATTAGAAAAGAACAGCAATGGTTAGTGAGTGAAATATAATCTTGTTCAGCAGGAGAACAATTTGCTGTTAACTGTCTCTACCTTGTTTTAGCTAAAATCCAAGGACACGATCACAGAAGGATTTCTATGAAAAGATAGATGGTGAACAGTTTATATTTTTTTCTTTTGCTCTGTTCACAATTCTTCCTCACAGAATTTAGAAATTTTTTAATTGTGGTGGAAATAGAGAACTTCTTCACAACACATTTTCTCCTTCAATTTCTGATTTTAATTCTGATGGTTTTGTTTGATTCATTTACCGTATTTTCCGGACTATAAGTCGCACCGGAGTATAAGTCGCACCAGCCACTTTATCCATTATAAAGAAAAATAAACCATAAATAAGTCGCACCGGAGTATAAGTCGCACCAGCCACTTTATCCATTATAAAGAAAATAAACCATAAATAAGGTCCACTGGACTATAAGTCCCATGGACATACAGGTATGTTAACATGAAAAGTTCAGATGATAATATTGTGACGGCTACCGTTTTCGGATGCATATTTAACCAGTCTTAACTTGTAATCTGCAGAGTATGATTTTCTTTTTGGTGGCATTTTTTCGGGCCTTCTCCGTTGTCTTGTTAAGTTATCAGTAACGTTAAAATTTTTATTTTTCTATGGTAGTCAGAAGTCGCAGGAACAGTCACACAAGCCTCGAGTGCCCTCTCGTGAGCTGCATTTTACCTACAGATATGTTTGTATTTTGCGGACCACATTGCAAGCCGAACCATGCAGCACCTACCTGCGCAGCTCATGACCACCCAGCGGTGTCGATCCAGCTCCTTCCAAGTGCAGACGCTAATCCTCCGCCGTCGCTCAGTGCTCCCATGCAGCTCTCAGCGTCAACTCTGCTCACACTGATATCCAAGGGTTGAAGCTGTCTTGTTAGCCGTCCCGGAATAAACACCATGTTCGTCTGCTTCAAACGCTTTTCACAATCATCGACGCCAGCTCCTTCCAAGTGCACACGCTAATCCTCCACCGTCGCTCACCCGGTGCTCCCACGCAGCTCTCAGCGTCAACTTAAACACTCTGCTCACATTGATATCCAAGGGTTGAAGCTGTTCTGTTCGCCATGCCGGAATAACAGCAAGCACCGTGTTCGTCAGCTTCACACGCTGTGGGTGAGGTGAGGAATACGCATCCAAAGTTCTGTTCTCTGATTGGTTATCGCGACCAGCGTGAACTATAGGATGGCCGTCATACTACAGTGCCCATGATGCATTGCATTTCCTTTTCCGGTGGCCATTTTAAAACATAGATCGACTCTGTCACGTAAAATTGTTTACAGTAAATTAATTGAGATCCTACCGGTATATTTTTCATTTATAAGTCGCACCGGAGTATAGGTCGCACCCCCGGCCAAAACATGTAAAAAAGTGCGACTTATAGTCCGGAAAATACGGTAAACTCTGTTCACAATTCTTCCTCACAAAATGTTTGAATTTTGTTGTAAAATTGGACTAGTTGTTTGGAAAGTAATAAAATTAACCCAAAATGCTTATTTTTCTCTAGTTTCTGACAAATTTTATTTCTGATGGTTTTGTTTGATTCATCAAAGCTCTGTTGTTGAATGCATAATTTTGAAATTTTAATTTAGGGGAAAAGATCAACTCTTAGTCATGAAAACTATGAAATTCACAAAAAACAAAAAAAAAACAAATGAGCATATTCCTGAATTTCATGTTTTCTGACCGAAACAAAAAACAAGATGGCGTTCAAGAAAATTTACAGATTATTATTTTTGGAAAAGAACCCCAACTTCCAACAAAGTATTTCCATTAAATTTTTGTCCCGATACAGTCGACACACTGCTGTCAACATTTCAGCTGCTACTTCAGGTTTCATTCAAAAGTCTATTTACACAATAGTATAAACACTAAAATGACTCTTACAAAATTTACAGCCGTTGATAAAGAATTTTATTTGGGGTTTGTCATTATTTTCATCACCTGCATAGTGCAAGGAAATAGTTGGAGAATAAACCCTGGTGAGCTCTGGTTATTAATTAGAACCGGTTCATGATGTCTGCTGCTGTACCTGTAAGGTCAGAGGTCAAACCATCAGTGGTGACAGAAGTCGATGGTGGAGGTGGAACGAGGAGCGTCTTAAAGGGGAACAACATTTTTCCTGAATCAGCGGCATTTCTGATTCTGTCAGCAGAAATGCTGGAAGATCAACATGACAGAAGAGACGGACATGAACTGAGGACAACAGGGTGTCCAGATTTACAACGCTGACGTTTGACTATTTCAATCAGCTGTTTATACTTGTTTTGTAAGTGTAATTAAATGTATCAGGCACACGAGGGCAGCATTTCACCAAAAATAAAGGTGTTCACAGGCTTTTCATGAAGAAACCATCAGTTTGTCTGAAAGCACCAAATTTGGTGTTTATGTTGATGAAACAGTCCATGAGCCGAGGAGGTTTTCTGTCCTGTTTATAAGGAGAATAAATGCTCGGATCATAAATATTATATAAGCGCATAGTTTAGACTATTTATGACAGAATGTTCTGGAGTTAAGAGTTAAAAACAGCAGAAAAGGTGACAAAGGTCAACTTTAGTACACACAGGTGTCAAAAGATAAAGTTGCTCCAAATTAGTTAAGTGATGCAAATTATTATGATCAGTCAAATAATGTGGTATTCAGTCTGCTTGGAGTATTTTTAAATGTTGACCCCTTGGTTGACCTCTACCTTAGTCCAGCTGCCACCCTGGGACGGCTCCATGTGTTATTGAACCACGAGACAAAATGTCACATCGGACATAAATTAAATTAATGGTGATAATTTTGTCTGCTGTCGTCTCCAAACAACAAAGTCACTCAGTTTTGATAAATACTAGGATGTTGACCTGTGGGGAGTCACGGGTTCTAGATGTGGTCATTTGTACAATATACAGAGGACAGCTTTTTCTTTGCTTTTATGAAAGTCTTTGTTGAAGGTTTAATCTGCTTTCAGTTGTGTTCAACTTTCTGAAATGAGTTTTTGTTGCCAATAAGCTTTTCTGAAGCTGCTCAACCAGGACAATATTCCATGTAAAGAAATTCCGTATAACTGAAGTTTTATATTTGCACCCTTGACAGTGTTCACATTAGATCAAAATTCTTTTTTTCTTCACACTGCTGAGACAATTCTTTTGTTTTGTCCAGAGTGTGAACATGTTAATTCTGGGTTTGGGGTCACATGTACACAGAAAATGTCCAGATTTGAATCTGCTGACTGTGATGTTAAGAGATTGGACAGACTGATGAACTCTCAGGTTTGCAGCAACCTCAAAGGCTTTTATTTTGAAATACAGGCTCTCATTGTGGAAGTGCGACATACGAGGTCTGTCCATAAAGTATCGTACCTTTTTATTTTTTTCAAAAACTATATGGATTTCATTCATATGTTTTTACGTCAGACATGCTTGAACCCTCGTGTGCATGCGTGAGTTTTTCCACGCCTGTCGGTGACGTCATTCGCCTGTGAGCACGCCTTGTGGAAGGAGTGGTCCCGCCCCCTCGTCGGATTTTCATTGTCTGGAAATGGCGGAATGAAAAGGACTTTTTTTCCATCAGAATTTTTTCAGAAGCTGTTAGAGACAGGCACCTAGAAACCATTCAAAAAATTTATCTGGCTTTCAGTGAAAGTTTTACGGGCTTCACAGAGAATAAGGACTTTAACTACAGGTTTAAGGACCCCTTTAAGGATGGTCGGTGCGCCGCGCTGCGAGCTGCGACGATGCGGCACAAACCACTGGATCATTTCTAAGCTGATGGCTCTGTGGATACGAGATCGTCATGTGCTCTTTCTCTGGTTATCACAAGACCTGGACATCAGCCATTTTCCAGCAGATTTCACTTTTAACAAGAGATTTTGTCATGGAAAGCCGCGCGGAGGCTTCGCGCGTCACGACCGATTCGCTGATGAAGCGAGACAAAGGAACACCTCCGTTTCGGAGTGTTAGAGGACAAGTTGGGACATGTCCAGCTCTCCACAAGTTCTTTTATACTCACTTGACTGGTAAGCACTGAAAGCTGAGATAGACATGTCCCAACTTCTCCTCTTGACACGCCGAAACGGAGGTGTTCCTTTGTCTCGCTTCATCAGCGAATCGGTCGTGACGCGCAAAGCCTCCGCGCGGCTTTCCATGACAAAATCTCTTGTTAAAAGTGAAATCTGCCGGAAAATGGCTGATGTCCAGGTCTTGTGATAACCAGAGAAAGAGCACACGACGGTCTCGTATCCACAGAGCCATCAGCTTAAAAATGATCCAGTGGTTTGTGCCGTGACGTCGCAGCTCGCAGCGCGGCGCACCGACCGTCCTTAAAGAGGTCCTTAAACCTGTAGTTAAAGTCCTTATTCTCTGTGTAGCCCGTGAAATTTTCACTGAAATCCAGATAAATTTTTCGAATGGTTTCTAGGTGCCAATCTCCAACAGCTTCTGAAAAAATTCTGATGGGAAAAAAAAGTCCTTTTCATTTCGCCATTTCCAGACAATGAAAATCCGACGAGGGGGCGGGACCACTCCTTCCCAAGGCGTGCTCACAGGCGAATGACGTCACCGACAGGCGTGGAAAACTCACGCATGCACACGAGGGTTCAAGCATGTCTGATGTAAAAACATATGAATGAAATCCATATAGTTTTAAAAAAGAATAAAAAGGGCCGTTAATTTATGGACACACCACGTAAACAGGATTGTTGGTTTCAAAAATTATTGATTTCTCAAAAAACATTGTTCCAATCACCTTGCTGTTTTCACGACCTAATTCCTCATGAAAACATACATAATATGCCAAAGGCCGAAACTCAGCTCTTTCTGGATTTCAGTTGATGCTCCAGATATGGAGAAAACAAAGACAAACAGCAAATGCCAGTAATTGTAATCACTGAAGAGATCAGAAAGAAAATGAGTGAATACAGTAACTTCAAGGCACCTGGCATCGACAAAATCCCAAATTTTTGGCTGAAAAGACTGACAGCATTACACCACCACTATGCTGTGGCTTTCACAAAAATATTGAACGGAGAAGAGGACACACCAGACTGGCTAATGACTGGGAACACAAGCCTACTACAAAAGACCAAGGAAACACAGCTTCCCAACAAGTACAGACCCATCTGCTGCCTAACAACAACGTACAAATGACTGACAGGAATCATAACTGATGCCATTTATGAACATCTGGACACTGGTGGCTACCTGGAAAATGAACAGAAAAGTTGTTCCAGAAGAAGATTAGGAGCTAAAGACCAGTTACTGATAGACAAAGTTATCATGGAGAACTGCAAAAAAAGGAGGAGAAACCTCAGCATGGCTTGGATTGATTACAAAAAGGCATTTGACAGCGTGTCACACTCCTGGATCATGAGGTGCTTAGAACTCTACAACAGCAATGAGGAAATAAGATCTTTCCTGAGAGCACAAATGAACAAGTGGAACACCACCATCACCCTAAACCACACAGAGGGACAAATAACAATCCCAGACGTATGAGTTCAGAGAGGGATACTTCAAGGAGACAGACTCTCACCACTTTTATTCTGCTTAATCATGGACCCACTCAGCAAGATCCTGAAAGAGCATGACATCGGGTATGACTTAAGTAGAGACAGAGGAAGGAAACATCTGGAAGTGGTGAACCATCTCCTATTTACGGACGACTTGAAGATCTTTGCCAACTCGGAGCAGGGACTCAGTCAGCTAGTGGCGGCAGTCCATGACTTCTCCAAGGGCTTTGGTATGGAATTTGGGCTGGATAAATGCTCTAAATGTACAATCAGAAGTGCTCAAAAGGAAACGGCAGAAAACATACAATTGGACGAAGGGAGCTACATTGAAGATTTGACTGAGGATTCCACATACAAATGCTTGGGAATAGAAGAAAATACTACAATAGAATACAAGAAAATGAGAGGGAGAGCAATACATGAATACCCAAACCATTTAAAAAAGATCTGCAAATCAGAGTTGACACCAAAGAACAAGCAAGAGAAAACAGCCAAAATCATCGATGTGACAGTCCCCAATGACTATGGCCTGAATCGAGCTGAAAGAGGAAAGATTGTACCAAGACCTGAAAAATGACCTACAAACAACATGATCAATGAAAGACATAGATATCATACCAGTTGTGGTGGGAGCAACAGGCCTGATGAAGAAGAACCTGAAGAAATACCTTGAGGTAATCCCTGGTCACCCAAGTGCCCATGAGGTGCAGTTGGCTGCAATTAAGGGAACGATCACCATCTTGAAGGGAGCCCTCGGATACAATGCCTGTAATGTTTAGGGTGTAACTATAGACCACGAGTCTGGGGCCTGTTGCTCTCTATTAAAAGGACATCTAAGAGGGAAAAAAAGGTGGCTCAGAGTGTCAGAAGATTTGGACTAAAAGGTGGTGTGAAGGTGTGATGTGTTTGGATGTTCATGTTGTTTAACCTGTCAGGTGTTGCAGTAGTTGAGGGGTGAGATGGCATCTGTGTTAGGAGTCCTGCTGCATGCTGGGAAACGTTATGATTTTCTGAGTGTTGTCATGTCTTAACGTTGAAATTGTAAATTTTGGTGAAAATATGGGTTAAAACTGAAATTAGAGTTAAAACCGAAATAAATAAATGGTAAATGGACTGCATTTATATAGCACTTTTCCAAAGCTCAAAGTGCTTTACAATAATGCCTCACATTCACCCCGATGTGAGGGTGCTGCCATTGCAAGGTGCTCACTACACACCGGGAGCAACTAGGGATTAAGGTCCTTGCCCAAGGGCCCTTAGTGATTTTCCAGTCAGGCTGGGATTTCAACCAAGGATCCTCTGGTCTCAAGCCCAAAGATTAACAACTCGGCCATCACCTCCTCTTTCACCCAAATGTTTTCCTTCTTCAGTTCTTGATGGATTTTGATGATTATATTTTATTTCTTTCTTCTATACACTGATTACAATCCTTCCTCGCGGCATATTGAACTTTTGAATTGTTTTGGAAAATGTAGATTTTTTATTTTGATAGTGAAAATTGTGAAAGTCACCAAAACACTTTTTTTCAGTTTTTGATTTTAAATCTGATGGTTTTGTTTGATTCATCTAAACACTGTTCACAATTCTTCCTTGTGGGAAATATGAAATTATAAATTGTGGGGAAAATATGGACTTCTGTGGGGAGATATTGTTGCAAAATGTTTATTCTCTTTGATTTGTATGTTTTGTGTTTTTTTTTTTTTTTTTTTTTTTTATTCAGATTAGTTTGTATGATTCATTTAAACGCTGTTCACAATTATTCTTCACAAAAGTTTTAATTTTTGTTGTCATTAAATAGTTTGGTAAATAATAAAATTTAACCGAAATGCTTCTTTCACTCCAGTTTCTGATAAATTTTAATTCAGATTGTTTTGCTTGATTGATTAAAGCTGTTCTTCATTCCAGCATTTTGAATTCAGGCAAAATGCTAACTTTTGGTCATGAAAGCCATGAAATATAGTAGTGTTCAGAATAATAGTAGTGCTATGTGACTAAAAAGATTAATCCAGGTTTTGAGTATATTTCTTATTGTTACATGGAAACAAGGTACCAGTAGATTCAGTAGATTCTCACAAATCCAACAAGACCAAGCATTCATGATATGCACACTCTTAAGGCTATGAAATTGGGCTATTAGTAAAAAAGTACAAAAGGGGGTGTTCACAATAATAGTAGTGTGGCATTCAGTCAGTGAGTTTGTCAATTTTGTGGAACAAACAGGTGTGAATCAGGTGTCCCCTATTTAAGGATGAAGCCAGCACCTGTTGAACATGCTTTTCTCTTTGAAAGCCTGAGGAAAATAGGATGTTCAAGACATTGTTCAGAAGAACAGCGTAGTTTGATTAAAAAGTTGATTGGAGAGGGGAAAAGTTATACGCAGGTGCAAAAAATTATAGGCTGTTCATCTGCAATGATCAATCAATCAATTTTATTTATATAGCGCCAAATCACAACAAACAGTTGCCCCAAGGTGCTTTATATTGTAAGGCAAGGCCATACAATAATTACGTAAAAACCCCAACGGTCAAAACAACCCCCTGTGAGCAAGCACTTTGCGACAGTGGGAAGGAAAAACTCCCTTTTAACAGGAAGAAACCTCCAGCAGAACCAGGCTCAGGGAGGGGCAGTCTTCTGCTGGGACTGGTTGGGGCTGAGGGAGAGAACCAGGAAAAAGACATGCTGTGGAGGGGAGCAGAGATCAATCACTAATGATTAAATGCAGAGTGGTGCATACAGAGCAAAAAGAGAAAGAAACACTCAGTGCATCATGGGAACCCCCCAGCAGTCTACGTCTATAGCAGCATAACTAAGGGATGGTTCAGGGTCACCTGATCCAGCCCTAACTATAAGCTTTAGCAAAAAGGAAAGTTTTAAGCCTAATCTTAAAAGTAGAGAGGGTGTCTGTCTCCCTGATCTGAATTGGGAGCTGGTTCCACAGGAGAGGAGCCTGAAAGCTGAAGGCTCTGCCTCCCATTCTACTCTTACAAACCCTAGGAACTACAAGTAAGCCTGCAGTCTGAGAGCGTAGCGCTCTATTGGGGTGATATGGTACTATGAGGTCCCTAAGATAAGATGGGACCTGATTATTCAAAACCTTATAAGTAAGAAGAAGAATTTTAAATTCTATTCTAGAATTTACAGGAAGCCAATGAAGAGAGGCCAATATGGGTGAGATATGCTCTCTCCTTCTAGTCCCCGTTAGTACTCTAGCTGCAGCATTTTGAATTAACTGAAGGCTTTTCAGGGAACTTTTAGGACAACCTGATAATAATGAATTACAATAGTCCAGCCTAGAGGAAATAAATGCATGAATTAGTTTTTCAGCATCACTCTGAGACAAGAACTTTCTAATTTTAGAGATATTGCGTAAATGCAAAAAAGCAGTCCTACATATTTGTTTAATATGTGCTTTGAATGACATATCCTGATCAAAAATGACTCCAAGATTTCTCACAGTATTACTAGAGGTCAGGGTAATGCCATCCAGAGTATGGCATTACTCTGCCATTCTGCCATAATTTTCTGGCAGAAAATTGGTCCTAGCACAGAACCTTGTGGAACTCCATAATTAACCTTAGTCTGTGAAGAAGATTTCCCATTTACATGAACAAATTGTAATCTATTAGATAAATATGATTCAAACCACCGCAGCGCAATGCCTTTAATACCTATGGCATGCTCTAATCTCTGTAATAAAATTTTATGGTCAACAGTATCAAAAGCAGCACTGAGGTCTAACAGAACAAGCACAGAGATGAGTCCACTGTCTGAGGCCATAAGAAGATCATTTGTAACCTTCACTAATGCTGTTTCTGTACTATGATGAATTCTAAAACCTGACTGAAACTCTTCAAATAGACCATTCCTCTGCAGATGATCAGTTAGCTGTTTTACAACTACCCTTTCAAGAATTTTTGAGAGAAAAGGAAGGTTGGAGATTGGCCTATAATTAGCTAAGATAGCTAGGTCAAGTGATGGCTTTTTAAGTAATGGTTTAATTACTGCCACCTTAAAAGCCTGCGGTACATAGCCAACTAATAAAGATAGATTGATCATATTTAAGATCAAAGCATTAAATAATGGTAGGGCTTCCTTGAGCAGCCTGGTAGGAATGGGGTCTAATAGACATGTTGATGGTTTGGATGAAGTAACTAATGAAAATAACTCAGACAGAACAATCTGACAGAAAGAGTCTAACCAAATACCGGCATCACTGAAAGCAGCCAAAGATAACGATACATCTTCGGGATGGTTATGAGTAATTTTTTCTCTAATAGTTAAAATTTTATTAGCAAAAAAAGTCATGAAGTCATTACTAGTTAAAGTTAAAGGAATACTCGGCTCAATAGAGCTCTGACTCTTTGTCAGCCTGGCTACAGTGCTGAAAAGAAACTTGGGGTTGTTATTTTCTTCAATTAGTGATGAGTAGTAAGATGTCCTAGCTTTACGGAGGGCTTTTTTTTATAGAGCAACAGACTCTTTTTCCAGGCTAAGTGAAGATCTTCTAAATTAGTGAGACGCCATTTCCTCTCCAACTTACGGGTTATCTGCTTTAAGCTGCGAGTTTGTGAGTTATACCACGGAGTCAGGCACTTCTGATTTAAAGCTCTCTTTTTCAGAGGAGCTACAGCATCCAAAGTTGTCTTCAATGACGATGTAAAACTACTGACGAGATACTCTATCTCACTTACAGAGTTTAGGTAGCTACTCTGCACTGTGTTGGTATATGGCATTAGAGAACATAAAGAAGGAATCATATCCTTAAACCTAGTTACAGCGCTTTCTGAAAGACTTCTAGTGTAATGAAACTTATTCCCCACTGCTGGGTAGTCCATCAGAGTAAATGTAAATGTTATTAAGAAATGATCAGACAGAAGGTAGTTTTCAGGGAATACTGTTAAGTATTCAATTTCCATACCATAAGTCAGAACAAGATCTAAGATATGATTAAAGTGGTGGGTGGACTCATTTACATTTTGAGCAAAGCCAATTGAGTCTAATAATAGATAATTATCTTATCTGAGCTAAGCATTAAGTCAGACAAAAGGTCTGAAAATTCACAGAGAAACTCACAGTAACAACCAGGAGGACGATAGATAACAACAAATAAAACTGGTTTTTGGGACTTCCAATTTGGATGGACAAGACTAAGAGTCAAGCTTTCAAATGAATTAACGCTCTGTCTGGGTTTTTGATTAATTAATAAGCTGGAATGGAAGATTGCTGCTAATCCTCCGCCTCAGCCCGTGCTACGAGCATTCTGGCAGTTAGTGTGACTCGGGGGTGTTGACTCATTTAAACTAACATATTCATCCTGCTGTAACCAGGTTTCTGTAAGACAGAATAAATCAATATGTTGATCAATTATTATATCATTTACTAACAGGGACTTAGAAGAGAGAGACCTAATGTTTAATAGACCACATTTAACTGTTTTAGTCTGTGGTGCAGTTGAAGGTGCTATATTATTTTTTCTTTTTGAATTTTTATGCTTAAATAGATTTTTGCTGGTTATTGGTGGTCTGGGAGCAGGCACCGTCTCTACGGGGATGGGGTAATGAGGGGATGGCAGGGGGAGAGAAGCTGCAGAGAGGTGTGTAAGACTACAACTCTGCTTCCTGGTCCCAACCCTGGATAGTCACGGTTTGGAGGATTTAAGAAAATTGGCCAGATTTCTAGAAATGAGAGCTGCTCCATCCAAAGTGGGATGGATGCCGTCTCTCCTAACAAGACCAGGTTTTCCCCAGAAGCTTTGCCAATTATCTATGAAGCCCACCTCATTTTTTGGACACCACTCAGACAGCCAGCAATTCAAGGAGAACATGCGGCTAAACATGTCACTCCCGGTCCGATTGGGGAGGGGCCCAGAGAAAACTACAGAGTCCGACATTGTTTTTGCAAAGTTACACACCGATTCAATGTTAATTTTAGTGACCACCGATTGGCGTAACCAGGTGTCATTACTGCCGACGTGAATTACAATCTTACCAAATTTACACTTAGCCTTAGCCAGCAGTTTCAAATTTCCTTCAATGTCGCCTGCTCTGGCCCCTGGAAGACAATTGACTATGGTTGCTGGTGTCGCTAACTTCACATTTCTCAAAACAGAGTCACCAATAACCAGAGTTTGATCCTCGGTGGGTGTGTCGTCGAGTGGGGAAAAACAGTTAGAAATGTGAACGGGTTGGCGGTGTACACGGGGCTTCTGTTTAGGGCTACGCTTCCTCCTCACAGTCACCCAGTCGGCCTGCTTTCCCGGCTGCTCGGGATCTGCCAGAGGGAAACTAACGGCGGCTAAGCTACCTTGGTCCGCACCGACTACAGGGGCCTGGCTAGCTGTAGAATTTTCCACGGTGCAGAGCCGAGTATCCAATTCGCCCAGCCTGGCCTCCAAAGCTATGAATAAGCTACACTTATTACAAGTACCATTACTGCTAAAGGAGGCCGAGGAATAACTAAACATTTCACACCCAGAGCAGAAAAGTGCGGGAGAGACAGGAGAAGCCGCCATGCTAAACCGGCTAAGAGCTAGTAGCTGCGCTAAGCTAGCGGATTCCTAAAAACACACAAAGTGAATAATGTGTAAATAATTTAGAGGTGATTCAGCAGAGGGAGTGCTTTAGTTAAGGCACGTGAAGATTACACTGTGAAACAAATCATTATCTAGGTAACTAGATCAATCTAACTACGCAGATTAACAGCTAACAGATACAGCAAAACACCGTTGTGCTCCGGAACAGGAAGTGATACAATACTGCATTGAGAGCCAACCACCAGTAGAGGCAAGCAAGAGCCCTAGCAATGATCTCCAATGCTTTAAAATGGACAAAAAAAAAAAAAAAAGCAGAGACGTGGAAGAAAACAGAAAACAACCATCAAAATGGACAGAAGAATAACCAGAATGGCAAAGGCTCACCCATTGATCAGCTCCAGGATGATCAAAGACAGTCTGGAGTTACCTGTAAGTGCTGTGACAGTTAGAAGACGCCTGTGTGAAGCTAATTTATTTGCAAGAATCCCCCGCAAAGTCCCTCTGTTAAATAAAAGACATGCAGAAGAGGTTACAATTTGCCAAAGAACACATCAACTGGCCTAAAGAGAAATGGAGGAATATTTTGTGGACTGATGAGAGTAAAATTGTTCTTTTTGGGTCCAAGAGCCGCAGACAGAGAAGAGAACACACCCTTGAAATGGGTGTTTCAACAAGACAATGACCCCAAGCACACTAGTAAACGAGCAAAATCTTGGTTCCAAACTAACAAAATTAATGCCTCGCAGATGTGAAGAAATCATAAAAAATTGTGGTTATACAACTAAATACTAGTTTAGTGATTCATAGGATTGCTAAAAAAACAAAACAGTTTGAACATAATAGTTTTGAGTTTGTATCTGTGTAGGCTCTCAGTTGTCCAGGTGGTTTCCATAGTAGAGAAGCTTGAATCTTCGACTGGACTGGGTTGCTTGACGTGAGGACGTTTCGCTTCAAATCACAGAAGCTTCCTCAGCTAAAATTCTTGCTCTGGTAGTCTGACTTCTGTCTTGACTCTTGTAGAGAAACAATAGCTCTAATTAACACCTATTGTGCTCTAGTTAGCACTCTCCTAATGATAGGATGGAAACCTCCCCTGATGGCTCTCCTGATGACATGAATGACTCATTACCATGAACAAAAGACTGAAACTGCTTTGACCTGAGTACCCCATTGTAAACAGGGGACAAAGCGTGTCTGAGACCTGCCCCCGGTTAAGCCTGGGTTTCAACTGTTTTACAAAGAATGCTTCATTGGCACCTCTCTCAAACCATTTTTTCTCTCTGGCTAAGATTTTAACTTCCTTGTCCTCAAACGTGTGGTTAGTGTCTTTCAGGTGGAGATGAACTGCAGACTGAGGTCCACTGGTGACCTCTCTGCGGTGCTGGTATAGCCTCTTGTTTAAAGGTTGCTTAGTCTCACCTATGTAGTGTTCATTACAGTTTTCCTGACATCTGATAGAATACACTACATTGCTCTGTTTGTAACTAGGGATCCTGTCCTTAGGGTGAACTAATTTCTGTCTCAAGGTGTTAACCGGTTTAAAGTAAACTGGGATTTTGTGCTGTCTGAAGATCCTCTGTAGTTTTTCCCCTACTCCTGCTAAATAAGGGAGAGACACTCTTCTTCTTGTCTCCGTCTCCTGTCTATCTGGTCTCTTTGTTTTCTGGGACTTCTGCACTTTGTCCAGGGACCATCGTGGGTACCCACATACTGTGAGGGCTTTCCGTACAAGTTGCTGTTCTTTAGCCCTTCCCTCTGCAGTTGTGGGCACACGTGAGTTCACACGTGAGGATGCCAGAAACAACTATTTAGCCTTCTTGGACTGTGATGTTACGATTGGAGAGAACAGGCAGCTCCAGACAGAGGTTTACAGAAAACCCACTCACACTGACCAATATCTGCTCTTTGGCTCAAACCACCCCCTTGAACACAAGCTTTGGGTGATCAGGAGTCTTCAACACAGAGCCCAACAGGTGCCCACAACTGCAGAGGGAAGGGCTAAAGAACAACAACTTGTACGGAAAGCCCTCACAGTATGTGGGTACCCACGATGGTTCCTGGACAAAGTGCCTAAGTCCCAGAAAACAATTTTGGTGAATTTTAATGGGTATGAAGCCTTCTGAAACAAAAGTCACTTCAAACTGTGAAATAAAAACACAGTATTGATTATGGGAGTCTGGGGGATCTCCCCCAGAAAATTTTTTAAGAGAGTAAGTCAAATTTTGTGTATTCTGGTGAATTTTAATGGGTATGAACCCTTACCAAAAAGTAGTATATGCAAGTATATTTCAAGTATACTTCTAGTTTACTTTTTATATACTTATAAGTACTATTTTTGGTAAGGGAAACCCTCTGAAACCTAAAAGTCGCTTCAAACTGTCAAGTTAAAAACACAGTATTTATTATGGAGGTGCTCTTTAAAAGAGCAAGTCAAATTTTGCATGCGCACTGAGAAACTTGAAACTGGCTTATTCACATTTAAACGGTAAATTGCTCTCACTCGTAAAACCAACGTAGCGCACCGCAAGTAAACTTCATCAAAGCCATTTAAAGATATCAATCGTGACTCACCTTTTTTGTGGATTAAAGTCACTAACCAGGACTTTGGTGCGATCAATAAAAGAGGCTGTCCGCTGTGTACCACCGGAGTTTTTATTCGTTCCTCATTAACGTGGCTTTTCCGAGGGGCAGCCAACCCTCAGACCCGGACTGGATCATTAATATCTGACACGTCTTCAACTGAAGTTAAAGATAATGTCCTCCCTTATGTGAAACGTGACTCGTTCCTTCAAATGCGCGCGGTGTTATCGGTGTCACATCGGCTCACCGACAACTGAAGTTACGGCCCCTCGTGTAAAAAAGGAAAGAAAAAATATATCCTTCATGTGTGGTTTTGTGGAACTTCACTGATTAAGTGCTTTTCTTCCAAATGACTCGTTCTCTGCTGCTGCCACCGTCTGTTAGCAGCTGGGTGTCGGTCCTCCGGGCCGCAGGTCTGACCGATAAAAATTCCCCCCCGGACAGGGAGTAGAAGGACCGCGGCTTATAACAAGCAGTAAACAGAGCGGAGGGGAGTGAAAATTCACACAGTCCCTTCCTCCACAGTCCACGCTGACATTGCTGCTGCTTTGATTAGAGCAGAATGAAATGTTGCTTTGACAGTCAGACTATCATATTTCAGCCCTAAAACACGTATGACAACGCGTGAGCGCGTAGGTGTGGTTAAATTTTCCAAATGACAGAAATCCGTCGTGGTGACAGAGAACTTTAACCCATGAACTAAGGGATGGTTCAGGGTCACCTGATCCAGCCCTAACTATAAGCTTTAGCAAAAAGGAACGTTTTAAGCTTAATCTTAAAAGTAGAGAGGGTGTCTGTCTCCCTAATCCGAATTGGGAGCTGGTTCCACAGAAGAGGAGCCTGAAAGCTGAAGGCTCTGCCTCCCATTCTACTCTTACAAACCCTAGGAACTACAAGTAAGGCTGCAGTCTGACAGCGAAGCGCTCTATTGGGGTGATATGGTACTACAATCCCTGGCAAAAATTATGGAATCACCGGCCTCGGAGGACGTTCATTCAGTTGTTTAATTTTGTAGAAAAAAAGCAGATCACAGACATGACACAAAACTAAAGTCATTTCAAATGGCAACTTTCTGGCTTTAAGAAACACTATAAGAAATCAAGAACAAAAGATTGTGGCAGTCAGTAACGGTTACTTTTTTAGACCAAGCAGAGGAAAAAAATATGGAATCACTCAATTCTGAGGAAAAAATTATGGAATCACCCTGTAAATTTTCATCCCCAAAACTAACACCTGCATCATATCAGATCTGCTTGTTAGTCTGCATCTAAAAAGGAGTGAACACACCTTGGAGAGCTGTTGCACCAAGTGGACTGACATGAATCATGGCTCCAACACGAGAGATGTCAATTGAAACAAAGGAGAGGATTATCAAACTCTTAAAAGAGAGTAAATCATCACGCAATGTTGCAAAAGATGTTGGTTGTTCACAGTCAGCTGTGTCTAAACTCTGGACCAAATACAAACAACATGGGAAGGTTGTTAAAGGCAAACATACTGGTAGACCAAGGAAGACATCAAAGCGTCAAGACAGAAAACTTAAAGCAATATGTCTCAAAAATCGAAAAATGTACAACAAAACAAATGAGGAACGAATGGGAGGAAACTGGAGTCGTCTGTGACCGAACTGTAAGAAACCGCCTAAAGGAAATGGGATTTACATACAGAAAAGCTAAACGAAAGGCATCATTAACACCTAAACAGAAAAAAACAAGGTTACAATGGGCTAAGGAAAAGCAATTGTGGACTGTGGATGACTGGATGAAAGTCATATTCAGTGATGAATCTCGAATCTGCATTGAGCAAGGTGATGATGCTGGAACTTTTGTTTGGTGCCTTTCCAATGAGATTTATAAAGATGACTGCCTGAAGAGAACATGTAAATTTCCACAGTCATTGATGATATGGGGCTGCATGTCAGGTAAAGGCACTGGGGAGATGGCTGTCATTACATCATCAATAAATGCACAAGTTTATGTTGATATTTTGGACAATTGAAAGGATGTTTGGGGATGATGAAATCATTTTTCAAGATGATAATGCATCTTGCCATAGAGCAAAAACTGCAAAAACATTCCTTGCAAAAAGACACATAGGGTCAATGTCATGGCATAGGGTCAATGTCAATGAGCAGATCTGATTTGATGCAGGTGTTAATTTGGGGGATGAAAATTTACAGGGTGATTCCATAATTTTTTCCTCAGAATTGAGTGATTCCATATTTTTTTCCTCTGCTTGGTCTAAAAAAGTAACCGTTACTGACTGCCACAATCTTTTTTTCTTGATTTCTTATAGTGTTTCTTAAAGCCAGAAAGTTGCCATTTGAAATGACTTTAGTTTTGTGTCATGTCTGTGATCTGCTTTTTTTCTACAAAATTAAACAACTGAATGAACATCCTCTGAGGCCGGTGATTCCAGAATTTTTGCCAGGGGTTGTATGAGGTCCCTAAGATAAGATGGGACCTGATTATTCAAAACCTTATAAGTAAGAAGAAGAATTTTAAATTTTATTCTGGATTTAACAGGGAGCCAATGAAGAGAAGCCAATATGGGTGAAATATGCTCTCTCCTTCTAGTCCCCGTCAGTAATCTAGCTGCAGCATTTTGAATTAACTGAAAGCTTTTCAGGGAACTTTTAGGACAACCTGATAATAATGAATTACAATAGTCCAGCCTAGAAGAAATAAATGCATGAATTAGATTTTCAGCATCACTCTGAGACAAGACCTTTCTACTTTTAGAGATATTGCGCAAATGTAAAAAGCAGTCCTACATATTTGCTTAATATGCGCATTGAAGGACATATCCTGATCAAAAATGACTCCAAGATTTCTCACAGTATTACTGGAGGTCAGGGTAATGCCATCCAGAGTAAGGATCTGGTTAGACACCATGTTTCTAAGATTTGAGGGGCCAAGTACAATAACGTCAGTTTTATCTGAATTTAAAAGCAGGAAATTAGAAGTCATCCATGTCTTTATGTCTGAAAGAAATGTGTGTCCTCTGGCTTCATGGATAGATAAAGCTGGGTATCATCTGCGTAACAATGAAAATTTAAGCAATGCTTTCTAATAATACTGCCTAAGGGAAGCATGTATAAAGTGAATAAAATCGGTCCTAGCACAGAACCTTGTGAAACTCCATAATTAACCTTAGTCCGTGAAGAAGACTCCCATGAACAAATTGTAATCTATTAGATAAGTATGATTCAAACATCCGCAGTGCAGTGCCTTTAATACCTATGGCATGCTCTAATCTCTGTAATAAAATTTTATGGTCAACAGTATCAAAAGCTGCACTGAGGTCTAACAGGATGAGCACAGAGATGAGTCCACTGTCTGAGGCCATAAGAAGATCATTTGTAACCTTCACTAATGCTGTTTCTGTACTATGATGAATTCTGAAACCTGACTGAAACTCTTCAAATAGACCATTCCTCTGCAGATGATCAGTTAGCTGTTTTACAACTACCCTTTCAAGAATTTTTGAGAGAAAAGGAAGGTTGGAGATTGGCCTATAATTGGCTAAGATAGCTGGGTCAAGTGATGGCTTTTTAAGTAATGGTTTAATTACTGCCACCTTAAAAGCCTGTGGTACATAGCCAACTAATAAAGATAGACTGATCATATTTAAGATCGAAGCATTAATTAATGTTAGGGCTTCCTTGAGCAGCCTGGTAGAAATGGGGTCTAATAGACATGTTGATGGTTTGGAGGAAGTGACTAATGAAAGTAACTCAGACAGAACAATTGGAGAGAGAGTCTAACCAAATACCAGCATTACTGAAAGCAGCTGAACATAAAGATATGTCTTTGGGATGGTTATGAATAATTTTTAAATAATAATAATAATAATAATAGTTAAAATTTTATTTGCAAAGAAAGTCATGAAGTCATTACTAGTTAAAGTTAAAGGAATACTCGGCTCAATAGAGCTCTGACTCTTTGTCAGCCTGGCTACAGTGCTGAAAAGAAACCTGGGGTTGTTCATATTTTCTTCAATTAGTGATGAATAGTAAGATGTCCTAGGTTTACGGAGGGCATTTTTATAGAGCAACAGACTCTTTTCCAGGCTAAATGAAGATCTTCTAAATTAGTGAGATGCCATTTCCTCTCCAGCTTACGGGTTATCTGCTTTAAGCTGCGAGTTTGTGGGTTATACCACGGAGTCAGGCACTTCTGATTTAAGGCTCTCTTTTTCAGACGAGCTACAGCATCCAAAGTTGTGCTCAATGAGGATGTAAAGCTATTGACGAGATAATCTATCTCACTCACAGAGTTTAGGTAGCTACTCTGCACTGTGTTGTTATATGGCATTGAAGAACATAAAGAAGGAATCATATCCTTATACCTAGTTGCAGCACTTTCAGAAAGACTTCTACTGTAATGAAATTTATTCCCCACTGCTGGGTAGTCCATTAAAGTAAATGTAAATGTTATTAAATGATCAGACAAAAAGGGGTTTTCAGGGAATATTGTTAAGTCTTCAATTTCTATGCCATATGTCAGAACAAGATCTAAAGTGTGGTTAAAGTGGTGGGTGGGCTCATTTACATTTTTAGCGAAGCCAACTGAGTCTAATAATAGATTAAATGCAGTGTTGAGGCTGTCATTCTCACCATCTATGTGGATGTTAAAATCACCCACTATAATTATCTTATCTGAGTTAAGCACTAAGTCAGACAAAAGGTCTGAAAAATCACAAAGAAACTCACAGTAATGACCAGGTGGATGATAGATAATAAATAAATCTGTTTTTTGAGACTTCCAATTTGGATGTTCAAGACTAAGAGTCAAGCTTTCAAATCAATTAAAGCTCTGTCTGGGTCTTTGATTAATTAATAAGCTGGAGTGGAAGATTGCTGCTAATCCTCCTCCTCGACCCGTGCTTCAAGCATTTTGACAGTTAGCGTGACTCGGGGGTGTTGACTCATTTAAACTAACATATTCATCCTGCTGTAACCAGGTTTCTGTAAGGCAGAATAAATCAATGTTGATCAATTATTATATAATTTACTAACAGGGACTTAGAAGAGAGAGACCTAATGTTTAATAGACCACATTTAACTGTTTTAGTCTGTGGTGCAGTTGAAGGTGCTATATTATTTTTTCTTTTTGAATTTTTATGCTTAAATAGATTTTTACTGGTTATTGGTGGTCTGGGAGCAGGCACCGTCTCTACGGGGATGGGGTATTGGGGGGATGGCAGGGGGAGAGAAGCTGCAGAGAGGTGTGTAAGACTATAACTCAGCTTCCTGGTCCCAACCCTGGATAGTCACGATTTGGAGGGTTTAATAAAATTGGCCAGATTTCTAGAGATGAAAGCTGCTCCATCCAAAGTGGGATGGATGCCGTCTCTCCTAACAAGACCAGGTTTTCCCCAGAAGCTTTGCCAATTATCTATGAAGCCCACCTCATTTTTTGGACACCACTCAGACAGCCAGCAATTCAAGGAGAACATGCGGCTAAACATGTCACTCCCGGTCCGATTGGAGAGGGGCCCAGAGAAAACTACAGAGTCCGACATTGTTTTTTGAAAGTTACACACCGATTTAATATCAACTAAGGTTAATATTAATTAAGGTCAAACTGAGAACATCTCCACATCTTAAATTAAAGCTTCTGTGATCAAGAACAAACCCTGCAAGTTTCATGTTTTCATTCTGTGCCCAGTTGTCCTGATTAACAGCCCCACTAACACACTTTTTGATTGAAGAGCGTCATGTAGTAGAATGAAGCTGTTTGTACTTTTATTGTGACAACTTGATTGTAAAACACACAAACACAAACTGAGACAAATGACACTTGATCCATGATACATTTAAAGTTTGTTACATTTTACAAATTCATTCATGAACATCAAGGAAATGATTTAAACTTGGATGATGTGTAAATGGTGTTGCCAGAGTCACGTTTCAGTTTGAAGTAAAAGAGAAGCAGTAAAATTAAGAACCGTGCACCATTTTCTCTGAGACACAAACAGCAGTGGAACAACACAGAGACAACTGGACTCAACATTCATGTTTGGGCTTTTAATTTGTCCTGTAGATCTGTGACCCATTTACACTCATTAATTTTACTGATTTTGACAGAAATTGTTTTATCACTTATCAAATAAGGACAAAAATTGAAGTTGAATGGTTGAAAAAGGTTGTCAAATATTACCATGGCAACCCTTTAGAGACACAAATGTCCAATTTATGTCCTCCATGATACAGTAGTGTTCAGAATAATAGTAGTGCTATGTGACTAAAAAGATTAATCCAGGTTTTGAGTATATTTCTTATTGTTGCATGGAAAACAAGGTACCAGTAGATTCAGTAGATTCTCACAAATCCAACAAGACCAAGCATTCATGATATGCACACTCTTAAGGCTATGAAATTGGGCTGTTAGTAAAAAAAAAAAGTAGAAAAGGGGGTGTTCACAATAATAGTAGCATCTGCTGTTGACGCTACAAACTCAAAACTATTATGTTCAAACTGCTTTTTTAGCAATCCTGTACATCACTAAACTAGTATTTAGTTGTATAACCAGAGTTTCTCATGATTTCTTCACATCTCCGAGGCATTAATTTTGTTGGTTTGGAACCAAGATTTTGCTCATTTACTAGTGTGCTTGGGGTCATTGTCTTGTTGAAACACCCATTTCAAGGGCACGTCCTCTTCAGCATAAGGCAACATGACCTCTTCAAGTATTTTGACATATCCAAACTGATCCATGATACCTGGTATGCAATATATAGGCCCAACACCATAGTAGGAGAAACATGCCCATATCATGATGCTTGCACCACTATGCTTCACTGTCTTCACTGTGAACTGTGGCTTGAATTCAGAGTTTGGGGTCATCTCACAAGCTGTCTGTGGCCCTTGGACCCAAAAAGAACAATTTTACTCTCATCAGTCCACAAAATATTCCTCCATTTCTCTTTAGGACAGTTGATGTGTTCTTTGGCAAACTGTAACCTCTTCTGTACATGTCTTTTATTTAACAGAAGGACCTTGCGGGGGATTCTTGCAAATAAATTAGCTTCACACAGGCGTCTTCTAACTGTCACAGCACTTACAGGTAACTCCAGACTGTCTTTGATCATCCTGGAGCTGATCAATGGGTGAGCCTTTGCCATGCTGGTTATTCTTCTATCCATTTTGATGGTTGTTTTCTGTTTTCTTCCACGCGTCTCTGTTTTTTTTTTGTCCATTTCAAAGCATTGGAGATCATTGTAGATGAACAACCTATAATTTTTTGCACCTGCGTATAAGTTTTCCCCTCTCCAATCAACTTTTTAATCAAACTACGCTGTTCTTCTGAACAATGTCTTGAACGTCCCATTTTCCTCAGGCTTTCAAGGAGAAAAGCATGTTCAACAGGTGCTGGCTTCATCCTTAAATAGGGGACACCTGATTCACACCTGTTTGTTCTACAAAATTGAGGAACTCACTGCCTGAATGCCACACTACTATTATTGTGAACACCCCCTTTTGTACTTTTTTTTACTAATAGCCAAATTTCATAGCCTTCAGAGTGTGCATATCATGAATGCTTGGTCTTGTTGGATTTGTGAGAATCTACTGAATCTACTGGTACCTTGTTTCCCATGTAACAATAAGAAATATACTCAAAACCTGGATTAATCTTTTTAGTCAGATAGCACTACTATTATTCTGAACACTACTGTATTACAGTTCTCAGGTCAAAGTGGTTTTTATTCCACAGCTGACATACTTTTAATAGAAGAAGATTGTGATAAATATGAAGCTGTGTGTGTGAGGAAGAATTCAGTCCAGCAAACTGTCTGTGTCCGTCTCTGAGGCGTCCCTGTTTACCGTTTGGTCCATAAATGTTCTGGAACAAAACTGCATTTCCATCAAAAATCCCTCAGATTAATAACAGCTTCTTCTCAACAGTAACAGATGTTACTATTAAGATGAAATAATTTCAGTTGCCAGTATGTTTGTTTCTTCAGGAAATGTAACATCAAAGTTGAGTTAAACCAGTGGTGAGCACAACTAACCAAAAAGCTAACTTCGATAACCATTAATCCGATAACTGAAAAGTTATCTTTTATGATGCTAAACCAATAAACTGCTCATAAATTTATCTTTATAACAGATAAGTGGTAACTTTTAGTATTGATTCAGACGCAGCCACATCAGATTAAACTGTCGGCTTCTGATAAACCAGTTTCACTGCATTCCTTCCTAGTAAACATGTTGATATTAATGAAAGTATAGAAGCATGTCACACTCTGCCGACTCGTGATAAGACTCCAGTGATCATCATCCACTTTGCAAACAGAGGGCACAAAACTGAATTATTTAAACAGGGAAGGAAGTTGAAAGGCACAAACGTTTACATAAATGAGCATCTCACCAAAAGTAATGCAGATATCGCCAGGAAAACAAGGCTACTGAGAAAACGGCAAAATTCATTCAGTCTGGGTCACAAATTGCAAGATTTTTATCAAACTAATGCACCTGAAAATGCCAGAGGTCTGTGTATCAGGAATTTGAGTCAGAATGTTTTGAGTAACAATGTTTAACCCTTTAAGGAACAAATCTTGAGAAATTCTGCACCATGCTCATGTTCACATCATGAAGTTAGAATTAGCTGCATTTTTGGATTCTTTTGGGATGGTAACTGAGTTTTCAAAATTTACTTCTGCACAGGAGCTCAATTTAAAAATCTTTGATACCAAACACAGATTTCATAACATTAAAAATAATATTGATCCAGACTGTTTCTTTCTTAAAAAATAGAAATCACCACTGTAATTATTTTACTGAGGAACAATTTAAGCAATATTTTTAAACAAATGGTGCATTTTCTATTGTGCATTTTAATAGCAGAAGCCTTCCTATGAATTTTTCCAAAATCCAGGACTGTTTCAAAGTTGTTAATACATATTTTTCAGTTATAGCAGTTACTGAGACGTGGTTAAAAAAAAAAGAGTATGTTAATTCTGTCCAACTTGAGGGTTATGATTGATTTTTTTTCTTTTTTCCAAAAATAGGGCAAACAAACGAGGTGGTGGTGTGGCTCTTTATGTCAGATCTAATCATTTCTAATCTCTCTGTAGTTTTGCTGTTTTTTAACAGGCTCTAAAAAAATTATGTGATTACTTGCTATGGCATGTTAAACTCGGTTTATTGATTCTGTTGTGATTGGTTTGTGTTCTGATTCTGTTGTGCACTGCTGCTTGCATGTTTGTGTTTTTGAAATTCAAATTCATGGATCAATGTATACTTTGTAGTAGTTATGATAGGTATGTGTATAATTTTATATACATAAGTATCGTATTTTATTTTGGTTAAAGGAGTAGGTGTTTACAACTTCTGCCTACACCCTTTCGGGCACATCAATCAATCAATCAATCAATTTTTTTATATAGCGCCAAATCACAACAAACAGTTGCCCCAAGGCGCTTTATATTGTAAGGCAAGGCCATACAATAATTATGTAAAACCCCAACGGTCAAAACGACCCCCTGTGAGCAAGCACTTGGCTACAGTGGGAAGGAAAAACTCCCTTTTAACAGGAAGAAACCTCCAGCAGAACCAGGCTCAGGGAGGGGCAGTCTTCTGCTGGGACTGGTTGGGGCTGAGGGAGAGAACCAGGAAAAAGACATGCTGTGGAGGGGAGCAGAGATCGATCACTAATGATTAAATGCAGAGTGGTGCATACACAGCAAAAAGAGAAAGAAACACTCAGTGCATCATGGGAACCCCCCAGCAGTCTACGTCTATAGCAGCATAACTAAGGGATGGTTCAGGGTCACCTGATCCAGCCCTAACTATAAGCTTTAGCAAAAAGGAAAGTTTTAAGCCTAATCTTAAAAGTAGAGAGGGTGTCTGTCTCCCTGATCTGAATTGGGAGCTGGTTCCACAGGAGAGGAACATTGGGTGCATTGTTGGACTATTTCTCTCTCTTTGTTGTTCTGGACCTGTGTGTGCTGAAATAATTCATTCATTCATTCTAGTTTTATGTTGTTTGCACATTCTGCTTCTACACAGTCCATTGTTACAAATAAGTACAAAGTATTCAGTGACCGTAGCACCATTTCCATTTACGTTGCTGGAAAAAAAACAAACAAACAAAAAAACAAAAAACAAAACAAAAACATTTGACGTTGTCACATACCGAAAGTTCCCCCCCAAAATTCGGTCCACTTTTTGCATCTGCGCATGCATCATTAGCCGCTGTTCACCGCTTATCACCTTGTTTCTGCTTCAAACTGCACTCCAGTCATCATCTATTTCAGCGACAGATATCTGAAGCTTTTGTACAACAATAATTTCCACATAAATTCAGCATTGTTTCATCATAAAATGTGGTGGAAGCACTGATTTGTATTGTTTGAACACAGCACCTTTTCATTATTCATATTATGGAAGCAGTCAGAACCTTCAAAATATTTGCACAAGATCTATAAAGGAATTCTGATTTTATTTATGTTATTTCATTGAATTATTTTTCATTGTTATTTATGTTATTTTAATGTGCATTTGATCAACAAGTAAACCTTTAAGGTCTGTCATATGGCTATTGTGAATCTCTAATCTAAATCATAATCTTGCCTAAAGAAGTAAGTCCCTTCAGCTGTTCTCTTGTTTGCACACGGAGGGTTGCCACAGCAAATCCGAGGCCTCAGGCACTAAAAAAGCTACAAATGGTCCCCCCTGCTTTCACTGCGCATGTGTCATTTCGGACCACAGCAGCACGTCTGAGACGGACTCTCTACACCCAAAGCAATCAAATCGATTAATGGCATTATTAACTATCTGATGACAAGGTAACACCTCTGAAATCATTCTAAAATCAGTTTTAAGCAAAAAAAATGAGGCTATAATTGGCGACTTGTTATTGACGCTCTGAAATTACATAGGCGCTTGCAGCAGCTGCTGTGATGTTCTGATCGGTGCCCTGTCTTTGATTATGAAATAATGCTGAATTTATTTGTAGAAATAATTGTTGTACAAAAGCTTCAGATGTCTGTGACTGAGATAGATGATGAGTTTTAAGCAGAAACGAGGTGATAATCAGTGAATCGCTGGTGATGCCCAGAAATCATACTGCTGATCTCCTACATATGCTCAGTGAAGGCAGGGCAGATTGACTGTTAGAGGGGACTGTTCGCTCTGACACACCGGCTCTGAGCCCAATTAAAGGAAATCAGTCATAGCGATGGAGAACCCCTTTATCGATTGCTTTCAATGACCATGTTGTTTGTAGATCATTTTTAAGGTCTTGGCATTTCGTTTGTGTCTCGTGTATGAATTATCATGTGTTTGTTCAGGTGGCTCTTTCGTCCAAATCTTTGACCACACTCAGAACAGACAAATGTTTTTAGTCCTGTATGAATTACCATGTGTGTATAGAGGTTGCCCTTTCGTCCAAATCTTTGACCACACTCAGAACAGACAAATGGTTTTTGTCCTGTATGAATTATCATGTGTTTGTTCAGGGCGCCCTTTTGCCCAAATCTTTTATCACACTCAGAACAGACAAATGGTTTTTGCCCTGTATGAATTATCATGTGTGTGTTCAGGTTGCCCTTTTGTCCAAATCTTTGACCACACTCAGAACAGACAAATGGTTTTTGTCCTGTATGAATTATCATGTGTCTGTTCAGGTTGCCCTTTTGTCTAAAACTTTGACCACACTCAGAACAGACAAATGGTTTTTGCCCTGTATGAATTATCATGTGTGTGCTCAGGTTGCTCTTTAGTCCAAATCTTTTACCACACACGGAACAGACCTGTCCTGTGTGAATTCTAATGTGTTTGTTCACAGTGCCCTTCTGTTTCTGTCTTTTTCTCCGATCTGAACAGCTCAATGCTTTCCTCCCCCTCTGTTGCTCTGAGTTGTTCATGTGAATTGACAGTTTTCCATATTTAAAGCTTTTAAATTGTTTCTCATCAGTGTTGCCTGAATTAACAATATTGGTATTTTTTTGACAGTTAAATTTTGACCTACGTTTTCTGGTCTGTTTCCACTCAGCACTGTCATCAGTCTCAGTTCCAGAACTGTCTGAACTCCTGCCACTGGTATTTGGTGGTAAATGACTGTTTGGACCTGAGTTGCTGGCTGGTTGTGGTCCTCCATCGTCCTCTCCATCAGCTTCTGCTGTCAGTGTTCTGTGTACAGATGAGCTGCTGGCTACAGGCTCAGCCTCTGTGCTCTCATCACTTCGGCTTTGATGAAGCTGTGATGACTCTGGTTTCTCATCATCATTTTCACTCTTCACCTGGACGGCAAACTTGGTGAGATCTGCCTCCTCCAGCTGCTGAAGCTGCTCTCCCTGCTGACTTATCCACAGCTTCTCTTCTTCTTTAATGTCCTCCTGGTCAACACTCAGATTCCATTCCTGGTGTTCATGGAGAGCTGCTTCTTTAATCACCAACAATGGCTGCATGTCTGAAAAGAAACATTTAAATTAACATGGCCTAATATGTATCTGTGCTGAGAATTTCATCAAAATCCGTGATGCAGTTTTGACGTAATCCTTCAAAGCTTATATAAAGTGAAACTTGATTCAGAATCCAGATCCCCTCCAAAATTTAACAGAGTCTTCCATGGCCTAATAAGAATCTGTGCTGAAAATTTGGTAAGAATCCATGACGTAATCCTTTATCCAGTATCCAGAACCAGATCAACTCCAAAATTTAATGGGTTCTTCCATGGCCTAATACAGGGGTAGGCAATCATGTGCCATGAAGGGCCGAAACACTGCAGGTTTTCCTTTATACCAATCACCTCAGCAGGTGATTTCATTAAAGACCAGGTGTCTCAGTCAATCAATCAATCAATTTTATTTATATAGCGCCAAATCACAACAAACAGTTGCCCCAAGGCGCTTTATATTGTAAGGCAAGGCCATACAATAATTACGTAAAAACCCCAACGGTCAAAACGACCCCCTGTGAGCAAGCACTTGGCGACAGTGGGAAGGAAAAACTCCCTTTTAACAGGAAGAAACCTCCAGCAGAATCAGGCTCAGGGACTGGCAGTCTTCTGCTGGGACTGGTTGGGGCTGAGGGAGAGAACCAGGAAAAAGACATGCTGTCCAGGGGAGCAGAGATCAATCACTAATGATTAAATGCAGAGTGGTGCATACAGAGCAAAAAGAGAAAGAAACACTCAGTGCATTATGGGAACCCCCAAGCAGTCTAAGTCTATAGCAGCATAACTAAGGGATGGTTCTACTCCATGCAGATTTAGCATAAAGTGCCATACTGTTTGTATTTCTTTGTACTTGTAATAAGTGTAGCTTATTCGTAGCTTTGGAGGCCAGGCTGGGCGAATTGGAGACTCGGCTCCGCACCGTGGAAAATTCTACAGCTAGCCAGGCCCCTGTAGTCGGTGCGGACCAAGGTAGCTTAGCCGCCGTTAGTTCCCCCCTGGCAGATCCCGAGCAGTCGGGAAAGCAGGATGACTGGGTGACTGTGAGGAGGAAGCGTAGCCCTAAACAGAAGCCCCGTGTACACCGCCAACCCGTTCACATCTCTAACCGTTTTTCCCCACTCGACGACACACCCGCCGAGGATCAAACTCTGGTTATTGGCGACTCTGTTTTGAGAAATGTGAAGTTAGCGACACCAGCAACCATAGTCAATTGTCTTCCGGGGGCCAGAGCAGGTGACATTGAAGGAAATTTGAAACTGCTGGCTAAGGCTAAGCGTAAATTTGGTAAGATTGTAATTCACGTCGGCAGTAATGACACCCGGTTACGCCAATCGGAGGTCACTAAAATTAACATTGAATCGGTGTGTAACTTTGCAAAAACAATGTCAGACTCTGTAGTTTTCTCTGGGCCCCTCCCCAATCGGGAGTGACATGTTTAGCCGCATGTTCTCCTTGAATTGCTGGCTGTCTGAGTGGTGTCCAAAAAATGAGGTGGGCTTCATAGATAATTGGCAAAGCTTCTGGGGAAAACCTGGTCTTGTTAGGAGAGACGGCATCCATCCCACTTTGGATGGAGCAGCTCTCATTTCTAGAAATCTGGCCAATTTTCTTAAATCCTCCAAACTGTGACTATCCAGGGTTGGGACCAGGAAGCAGAGTTGTAGTCTTACACACCTCTCTGCAGCTTCTCTCCCCCTGCCATCCCCTCATTACCCCATCCCCGTAGAGACGGTGCCTGCTCCCAGACCACCAATAACCAGCAAAAATCTATTTAAGCATAAAAATTCAAAAAGAAAAAATAATATAGCACCTTCAACTGCACCACAGACTAAAACAGTTAAATGTGGTCTATTAAACATCAGGTCTCTCTCTTCTAAGTCCCTGTTGGTAAATGATATAATAATTGATCAACATATTGATTTATTCTGCCTAACAGAAACCTGGTTACAGCAGGATGAATATGTTAGTTTAAATGAGTCAACACCCCCGAGTCACACTAACTGTCAGAATGCTCGTAGCACGGGCCGGGGCGGAGGATTAGGAGCAATCTTCCATTCCAGCTTATTAATTAATCAAAAACCCAGACAGAGCTTTAATTCATTTGAAAGCTTGTCTCTTAGTCTTGTCCATCCAAATTGGAAGTCCCAAAAACCAGTTTTGTTATTATCTATCGTCCACCTGGTCGTTACTGTGAGTTTCTCTGTGAATTTTCAGACCTTTTGTCTGACTTAGTGCTTAGCTCAGATAAGATAATTATAGTGGGCGATTTTAACATCCACACAGATGCTGAGAATGACAGCCTCAACACTGCATTTAATCTATTATTAGACTCTATTGGCTTTGCTCAAAAAGTAAATGAGTCCACCCACCACTTTAATCATATCTTAGATCTTGTTCTGACTTATGGTATGGAAATAGAAGACTTAACAGTATTCCCTGAAAACTCCCTTCTGTCTGATCATTTCTTAATAACATTTACATTTACTCTGATGGACTACCCAGCAGTGGGGAATAAGTTTCATTACACTAGAAGTCTTTCAGAAAGCGCTGTAACTAGGTTTAAGGATATGATTCCTTCTTTATGTTCTCTAATGCCATATACCAACACAGTGCAGAGTAGCTACCTAAACTCTGTAAGGGAGATAGAGTATCTCGTCAATAGTTTTACATCCTCATTGAAGACAACTTTGGATGCTGTAGCTCCTCTGAAAAAGAGAGCTTTAAATCAGAAGTGTCTGACTCCGTGGTATAACTCACAAACTCGTAGCTTAAAGCAGATAACCCGTAAGTTGGAGAGGAAATGGCGTCTCACTAATTTAGAAGATCTTCACTTAGCCTGGAAAAAGAGTCTGTTGCTCTATAAAAAAGCCCTCCGTAAAGCTAGGACATCTTTCTACTCATCACTAATTGAAGAAAATAAGAACAACCCCAGGTTTCTTTTCAGCACTGTAGCCAGGCTGACAAAGAGTCAGAGCTCTATTGAGCTGAATATTCCATTAACTTTAACTAGTAATGACTTCATGACTTTCTTTGCTAACAAAATTTTAACTATTAGAGAAAAAATTACTCATAACCATCCCAAAGACGTATCGTTATCTTTGGCTGCTTTCAGTGATGCCGGTATTTGGTTAGACTCTTTCTCTCCGATTGTTCTGTCTGAGTTATTTTCATTAGTTACTTCATCCAAACCATCAACATGTTTATTAGACCCCATTCCTACCAGGCTGCTCAAGGAAGCCCTACCATTATTTAATGCTTCGATCTTAAATATGATCAATCTATCTTTGTTAGTTGGCTATGTACCACAGGCTTTTAAGGTGGCAGTAATTAAACCATTACTTAAAAAGCCATCACTTGACCCAGCTATCTTAGCTAATTATAGGCCAATCTCCAACCTTCCTTTTCTCTCAAAAATTCTTGAAAGGGTAGTTGTAAAACAGCTAACTGATCATCTGCAGAGGAATGGTCTATTTGAAGAGTTTCAGTCAGGTTTTAGAATTCATCATAGTACAGAAACAGCATTAGTGAAGGTTACAAATGATCTTCTTATGGCCTCGGACAGTGGACTCATCTCTGTGCTTGTTCTGTTAGACCTCAGAGCTGCTTTTGATACTGTTGACCATAAAATTTTATTACAGAGATTAGAGCATGCCATAGGTATTAAAGGCACTGCGCTGCGGTGGTTTGAATCATATTTGCCTAATAGATTACAATTTGTTCATGTAAATGGGGAATCTTCGTCACAGACTAAAGTTAATTATGGAGTTCCACAAGGTTCTGTGCTAGGACCAATTTTATTCACTTTATACATGCTTCCCTTAGGCAGTATTATTAGACGGTATTGCTTAAATTTTCATTGTTACGCAGACGATACCCAGCTTTATCTATCCATGAAGCCAGAGGACACACACCAATTAGCTAAACTGCAGGATTGTCTTACAGACATAAAGACATGGATGACCTCTAATTTCCTGCTTTTAAACTCAGATAAATCTGAAGTTATTGTACTTGGCCCCACAAATCTTAGAAACATGGTGTCTAACCAGATCCTTACTCTGGATGGCATTACCCTGACCTCTAGTAATACTGTGAGAAATCTTGGAGTCATTTTTGATCAGGATATGTCATTCAAAGCGCATATTAAACAAATATGTAGGACTGCTTTTTTGCATTTACGCAATATCTCTAAAATCAGAAAGGTCTTGTCTCAGAGTGATGCTGAAAAACTAATTCATGCATTTATTTCCTCTAGGCCGGACTATTGTAATTCATTATTATCAGGTTGTCCTAAAAGTTCCCTAAAAAGCCTTCAGTTAATTCAAAATGCTGCAGCTAGAGTACTGACGGGGACTAGAAGGAGAGAGCATATCTCACCCATATTGGCCTCTCTTCATTGGCTTCCTGTTAATTCTAGAATAGAATTTAAAATTCTTCTTCTTACTTATAAGGTTTTGAATAATCAGGTCCCATCTTATCTTAGGGACCTCGTAGTACCATATCACCCCAATAGAGCGCTTCGCTCTCAGACTGCAGGCTTACTTGTAGTTCCTAGGGTTTGTAAGAGTAGAATGGGAGGCAGAGCCTTCAGCTTTCAGGCTCCTCTCCTGTGGAACCAGCTCCCAATTCAGATCAGGGAGACAGACACCCTCTCTACTTTTAAGATTAGGCTTAAAACTTTCCTTTTTGCTAAAGCTTATAGTTAGGGCTGGATCAGGTGACCCTAAACCATCCCTTAGTTATGCTGCTATAGACGTAGACTGCTGGGGGGTTCCCATGATGCACTGTTTCTTTCTCTTTTTGCTCTGTATGCACCACTCTGCATTTAATCATTAGTGATCGATCTCTGCTCCCCTCCACAGCATGTCTTTTTCCTGGTTCTCTCCCTCAGCCCCAACCAGTCCCAGCAGAAGACTGCCCCTCCCTGAGCCTGGTTCTGCTGGAGGTTTCTTCCTGTTAAAGGAGAGTTTTTCCTTCCCACTGTAGCCAAGTGCTTGCTCACAGGGGGTCGTTTTGACCGTTGGGGTTTTACATAATTATTGTATGGCCTTGCCTTACAATATAAAGCGCCTTGGGGCAACTGTTTGTTGTGATTTGGCGCTATATAAAAAAATTGATTGATTGATTGATTAACTTATGTAAATAAAGTCCAAAACATATTCAGTGGCAGCTTTACCATCAGAGAGCCTCGTCCACAACTACCACAAAAGACTCCAAGCTGTCATTGATTGTCATTTCCTGTTAAAAGGGAGTTTTTCCTTCCCACTGTCGCCAAGTGCTTGCTCACAGGGGGTCGTTTTGACCGTTGGGGTTTTTCCGTAATTACTGTATGGCTTTGCCTTACAATATAAAGCGCCTTGGGGCAACTGTTTGTTGTGATTTGGCGCTATATAAATAAAATTGATTTGATTTGATTGATGTTAAAGGGGGCAACACACAGTATTAAGAACAGGGGTATGTAACCTTTGGATCAGGATAATTTGGGTAGTTCTCTTGTCATTTTGTTTTAAAAAGAGGAAACACAGTTGTGGCACAATAAATGGCTTCACCCAACCACTAACCATGAGTGGAAAAAGTTTTTGTGTTGTCATTCATATTCTCTTAAAAATGGCCAAAAAAGCAAAAATTCTGCCAGGGTATGTAAACTTTTGAGCACAACCGTATATTTTATTTATTCTGTTAAAGAAAAGTAATGCAGTCCCACTCAAAAATGTTGAAAAAGCAAAACTGTTAATATGACAGAAAAACTAAGCTACTGTGTGTAAATTTACAGTTACAGTCAGTGTCACAGTGTTAAATATAATAAAAACATAATTTCTCCATTGTGAGATCAATAAAGTATATCTTAAATTGTGAGACACAGGCTGCTTCCTCCCTGGATTAAAATGCCAGGTTTGTAGGCGGTGAGGTGCTTGATGACCATCCATGCCTGCCTGCTGTTGTTGCTGGCAGGTGGTTGTCAATCCTCCTCCTGAAATCCTCTTTGGCTTTCCTGATGCCTCTCTTCAAGCTGACGTGGGCTGTGCTGTAAAGAGCCCAACACCAGCTTTGAAGGCAGAGTTTCTTGCTCTCAGTAGCTGCCTCACCTCCCTGGTCATCCAGGGTATCTGATTGTTGTAGATCCAGATGCGTTTCTCCACTGTGACCTTATCTACACAATTCTTAATATAACACAGTACAGTGTCTGTAAACACATCCAGGTCCTCATCCTCAAAGACGTCCCAGTCAGTGCTGTTGAAGCAGTCCTGCAGCTGCTGAGAAACACCGTCTGGCCATGTTTTCACCACCAGATGGTGCTTCTCAGCCACTGGTGTAGAGGGTGTAGATACCAAGGAATAATACCAAATAACACCAAGGAAAAGTTCCCTAGTTTGTGTTATTGATGGGAGCTGCAGAAAATGATGGATTTTATTCACTGAAGTCATGTTGATTTGAATTAAAGATAAATAAATTCTGGGAGCAAAGATAATTATTACAACATGTTATCAAGCATCAGTAACACAAACAAAGCTGAGTGAACAAACCTGTTCTGTAAAAGAGATTTGGAGGATTAAAAACAGCATCCAGCCCTTTACCTCTTTTGTTCTCTTCCTTTAAACGACTCATTTCTTCTTCCTGGTCTGTGATCATTCCTTCATCAGCAGGTGTTAGCTGTAGTTTCAACATGTCCCACAGCTGCTGGACTTCAGACGTGTTTGTAGAAAGACTTTAAAACACACAAAAGAATGAGAGAGTCAATGACCAAGTGGAAGAAAGACTAAAAACAGTCCGATTTAATCATCTGCTGCTGTTCTGTTGCCCAGGCTGACCAATCACAAGTGTGAGACAACACAGAAATGTCCCTGTGCTGGGACAGATGTCCTAAAGCAGGAGACACTGACCCTGATCCCAGACATCACCTGACATGAACATTTTCCTTACGTAGCTGCTGCAACCAGCTGATTAGAGAGAGCGCGAGAGAGCGAGATTAATGTCCATAAGCTGTTTAAATAAAATTAAGTGTTCTGAACTTATACGGTCAGTGACCAGGAAGAGAAAAGAAGACAGTGAGACTTTGTCCCCATTTGTGAGGCAAAGTAATAGGGCAATAGGGTAGTGCAGTCTTGTTTAAACCCCTGCGTGATACTGCGGCACAAACACAGCTGAGACTAATCCCAAGGCAGCGTGTGGGAGTTTCAGCACAAACCATTCAGCCTGGCTTGGTAAATTTAAAAGCATACTCGCTGTCACCTAGCAGTCATGCCGGTTTAAGACGTGCCAATATAAAATGGTTTCTGCTGAAACCCCCATCCTCGGAATGGTTTGTGTTAATGCTCCCACACTCCGCTCGGAGATTAGTCTCTTCCAACAAACAGCGCCACTTCTAACGGGAAAATGGTGTACTGTTTTGTTCGGTTGCACTCACCAAAGTGGTGCAGTTTTTTCGGTTCCCAGTGGAGGAAGGAAGGCGAGGCAAATGGGAGAGGTCATCTCAGTAAGTGTTAGCCTACACAGCTAACCGGAGTAGCTTCATTCTCTCGGCTGCACAACTGCTTCGACACGTTTGAGCTCCGGGTCTTAAACAAACCACAACATGTCCACTTACCACCGCATTTTCACTTTGCTTGCGTGTAATTTGCCCAAAAACCTCAGAGAAAGTACCGTGATTCTATCCCTGGAAAGAAAAATTGTGTCATATTTTACCCCTTTAGCGCCCATCCTCAAACAAGACTGCATCACCCAATTGGGATCATTTCATTTACAATGGGACATTTGCCAAATACCATGGCAACAAATTTATAACTTTAATTTTAAACACAGAACTTTGTGTTTATCTTCCATTTAGATATATTTTATATGTTTAGGTGTCTGGATGGCCAAATGTGCAGCCTAGTTGAAGGCATTTAATTTTTTTTAGGTTTGTTGTAAAATAACTCAAAGGATCAATTTGGGCTGGGCAATACAGCACAAAACAAACAAACAAACAAAAAAATTCCCATATGGATCAATACTGATTTTTACTTTGCAGGGGTGGTTAGTGCACTTGGTTTCAGTGTAAAAGGTTCCCTGTTCAAACCCCACCCCTGACACATTTCTCCATGTCACGTAGAGATGTGTCACAAAGGGCATCCAGCGTAAAAAACGTGTCAAAATCAATATGCAGATGCAACTCGGATATGAAATTAATGTTTACGAGGTCTGTTAGAAAAGTATCGTACCTTTTTATTTTTTTCAAAAACTATATGGATTTGATTCATATGTTTTTACGTCAGCCAAGCTTGAACCTTCATGCGCATGTGAGTTTTTCCACGCCTGTCGGTTGCGTCATTCGCCTGTGGGCAGGCTTTGAGTGAGCACTGCTCCACCCCTCTCGTCGTTGTTTCATTGCGAGGAAATGGCGGAATGATTTTTTCCATCAGAATGTTTTCAGAAACTGTTAGAGACAGGCAGCTGGAAACCATTTGAAAAGTTTATCTGGCTTTCGGTGAAAATTGTACGGGCTTCACAGAGAATAAGGAGTGTTACTACAGCTTTAAGGACGACCCACAATGGCGCACGGCGCGCCACACTCTGAGCCGCCATCGAGAGGCAGAAACCACCAGATCATTTCTAAATGGATCGCTGTGTGGAGCTGGGACCGCCGTGTGCAATTTCTCTGGTTATCACAAGAGCTGGACATCAGCCATTTTCCGGCAGATTTCACTTTTAACAAGAGATTTTGTCATGGAAAGCCGCGTGGAGGCTTCGCACGTCACGACCGATTCGCTGATGAAGCGAGAGAAAGGAACACCTCCATTTCGGAGTGTTAGAGGACAAGTTGGGACATGTCTATCTCGGCTTTCAGTGCTTACCAGTTGAGTGAGTATAAGAGAAATTGTGGAGAGCTGGACGTGTCCCAACTTGTCCTCTAACACTCCGAAATGGAGGTGTTCCTTTGTCTCGCTTCATTGTGGGTCGTCCTTAAAGCTGTAGTAACACTCCTTATTCTCTGTGAAGCCCGTAAAATTTTCACCGAAAGCCAGATACATTTTTCGAATGGTTTCCAGCTGCCTGTCTCTAACAGTTTCTGAGAAAATTCTGATGGAAAAAAAGCCCAAATCATTCCGCCATTTCCTCGCAATGAAACAACAACGAGAGGGGTGGAGCAGTGCTCACTCAAAGCCTGCCCACAGGTGAATGACGCAACCGACAGGCGTGGAAAAACTCACGCATGCGCACGAAGGTTCAAGCTTGGCTGACGTAAAAACATATGAATCAAATCCATATAGTTTTTGAAAAAAATAAAAAGGTACGATACTTTTCTAACAGACCTCGTATAAGATGTTTTTATTTTAAATAAAACTAAGATGGTGTTTTAATTAGGGCTGGGTATTGATTCAGATTTCAAGAATTGATTTTGATTTGATTCAGTTCAATCTGATATCAATTTCGGTTAGTGTTATTAAAACCATTTTTTCAGCCGTTACCTGATTGTCGAGTTATGCAACATATTAATAAAATTTGGCCCTCAAAAGGCAGGCAATAGTGTTTCAGAGAGATATAAATTAAAAAATTTTCTAGGGGATAATAATAGCGTGGCTAAGGGAAAAGTTCTCCTGCAGCGAGGGGAAAGTTCTCCTAATTTCAACTGCAGCAGGAGAACACGGCTATGGAAAAAAAGTCTCCCACAGTCCACACCAGAGAGCCTTCATGCGCTGTCCCACGGAAATGGCACTTTATGAGGAAAGAAAAATAATAAAACTACTGTGTGAATTATAAACAGTGGACAATTTTCTTTTCTTGCCCGCAACAACAGTCCCGGTACTCATGACAGACATCAATCAATCAATTTTTTTATATAGCGCCAAATCACAACAAACAGTTGCCCCAAGGCGCCTTATATTGTAAGGCAAGGCCATCTTTAAGACATTCAAGACATCTTTAAATGGCTTTGACAGAGATTGATAAATAAACTGTGGATGCGCTGCTTCTAAATCAGAATGAGCACATCAACAATCAATACAGAGAAATGATCATTTCATTTTTCACATTACACACCTTTGGAAACAGCGTAATGACTCAATTGCAGCATAATTTTTTCAAAAGAAGACAATGAGACATTGTCCCTATTTTGTGGCAAAGTAGGCTAATGGAATAATTTAATTTACAATGGGACATCTGGCAAATATCGTGGCAACACAATTATAACTCTAATTTTAAACACAAAACTTTATGTTTAGTTTCCATTTAGATATATTTTTATATGTTCAGGTGTCTCGACGGTCAAACCTGCAGCCATGTTGAGTGAATTTAATTTTGTAGGTAGGGATGCACCGATCCACATTTTTCACTTCAGATCTGTTCTCGATACCTGAATTTTGATATCTGCCAATAACGATACTTTTCCTATACCAGAGCTCTGTTTGCTTTATCATTATTGTTGATTTTATATGAAGATATTTTGTATCCCCAGTTATACAGCTTCATGATAAAGTGGTATAAAGGAGACCTGAAAGTTCAGCTACAATTTGCCAGAAGGTACATGCTAAAAATAAATGATGCGCAGCAGAAAACACAAGGGAAGCACTTCATAAGAAGAAAGTAATGACAGATTGTAGGAAAAGTGTTTCCCTCTGTATGGTGTCTGCTGTGCATCAATGATTTTTAGCACACACAAGCATGATGAACACCAGTTATGTGCACCCCTGTACATCAAAATCAAATCAAAATCAATTTTATTTATATAGCGCCAAATCACAACAAACAGTCGCCCCAAGGCGCTTTATATTGTAAGGCAAAAGCCATATATACATTTATAGAAAAACCCCAACGGTCAAAACGACCCCCTATGAGCAAGCACTTGGCGACAGTGGGAAGGAAAAACTCCATTTTAACAGGAAGAAACCTCCAGCAGAACCAGGCTCAGGGAGGGGCAGTCTTCTGCCAGGACTGGTTGGGGCTGAGGGGAGAGAATCAGGAAAAAGACATGCTGTGGAAGAGAGCAGAGATCAATCACCAATGATTAAAAGCAGAGTGGTGTATACAGAGTAAAAAGAGGTGAATAAAAAGAAACACTGGGTGCATCATGGGAAACCCCCCAGCAGTCTAAGTCTATAGCAGCATAACTAAGGGATGGTTCAGGGTCACCTGATCCAGCCCTAACTATAAGCTTTTTCAAACAGGAAAGTTTTAAGCTTAATCTTAAAAGTAGAGAGGGTGTCTGTCTCCCTAATCCGAATTGGGAGCTGGTTCCACAGGAGAGGAGCCTGAAAGCTGAAGGCTCTGCCTCCCATTCTACTCTTACAAACGCTAGGAACTACAAGTAAGCCTGCAGTCTGAGAGCGAAGCGCTCTATTGGGGTGATATGGTACTATGAGGTCTATGGTACTTCTAGTCCCTGTCAGTACTCTAGCTGCAGCATTTTGAATTAACTGAAGGCTTTTCAGGGAACTTTTAGGACAACCTGATAATAATGAATTACAATAGTCCAGCCTAGAAGAAATAAATGCATGAATTAGTTTTTCAGCATCACTCTGAGACAAGACCTTTTTAATTTTAGAGATATTGCACAAATGCAAAAAAGCAGTCCTACATATTTGCTTAATATGCGCATTGAAAGACATATCCTGATCAAAAATGACTCTAAGATTTCTAACAGTATTACAAGAGGTCAGGGTAATGTCATCCAGAGTAAGGATCTGGTTAGACACCATGTTTCTAAGATTTGTGGGGCCAAGTACAATAACTTCAGTTTTATCTGAATTTAAAAGCAGGAAATTAGAGGTCATCCATGTCTTTATGTCTGAAAGACATTCCTGCAGTTTAACTAATTGGTGTGTGTCCTCTGGCTTCATGGATAGATAAAGCTGGGTATCATCTGCGTAACAATGAAAATTTAAGCAATGCTTTCTAATAATACTGCCTAAGGGAAGCATGTATAAAGTGAATAAAATCGGTCCTAGCACAGAACCTTGTGGAACTCCATAATTAACCTTAGTCCGTGAAGAAGACTCTCCATTTACATGTACAAATTGTAATCTATTAGCTAAATATGATTCAAACCAATGCAGCGCAGTGCCTTTAATACCTATGGTATGCTCTAATCTCTGTAATAAAATTTTATGGTCAACAGTATCAAAAGCTGCACTGAGGTCTAACAGGACGAGCACAGAGATGAGTCCACTGTCTGAGGAATACTCGGCTCAATAGAGCTGTGACTCTTTGTCAGCCTGGCTACAGTGCTGAAAAGAAACCTGGGGTTGTTCTTATTTTCTTCAATCAGTGATGAATAGTAAGATGTCCTAGCTTTACAGAGGGCTTTTTTATAGAGCAACAGACTCTTTTTCCCAGGCTAAATGAAGATCTTCTAAATTAGTGAGATGCCATTTCCTCTCCAGCTTACAGGTTATCTGCTTTAAGCTGCGAGTACATGTAAGCTGCAAGCCTAGATTTTAATATTTTGGTGAAAGAATTAAGTACCTTTATTTGTTTGTTTGTTTTTTTTGGTGGTTTCTTCCTCAAAACAGAACATGTACTTGTATGCAATTTTTGGAGTGCCCCTGTGGAAAAAAATCTAATCAATCATAGCTTGATTGATGAAAAATGGTAGTCTTGAAAAAAAAAAATCATAGACTTTATAGAGAAAAGACAGCACTCTCTCTGTCTCTCCCTCAGTTCAGTTTCAACAATGCTTTATTGACATGGGAAACATACATTTACATTGTCACAAGTGTTATAAGCAAAAAATAAAAGTTCTCTCTCTCTCTCTCTGTGTGTGTAAGAAATTGTCTCTTTTTAAAATGCTGAAACATGCACATTTCCAAAATGCCACAAAAACAATAAATAAAAGTAATTAATTTACTCATGTTTGAAGTCTGTCTGGTTAAATGGTTGGAGTAAAAAACTCAGAGCGACCAGCGTTAGCGCTCTGACTTAAACTTCAGGCACCACTCCCCCACAAACAGCAGCAGCCAGACTTTCAGCTCACACAGATGGGTCCAGGATTGGAAAACTTTACTGTATCAGGAAATTCCGATCCATGAAATATGTTAGTATTGGAAGCCGATCCCTATACTGGATCGAATCGGCCACATCACTATTTCTAGTTTTGTTGAAAAATAACTCAAAGCCTCAGTTCGGGATAGAACATATTTTCAAGGTCTGCCATCCCGGCATTTAACCCCGAGGGGCGGGTTTTCTCAGTGAAAATGTCGCAGAACTCAAAACAAATACATGTAATCTGGTCACTTTTTAAAGGGGTCAGAATCATTCCAGGCAATGATAGCTGTCAAATGGCTGTTAGAAGCAAGTCAGAGACAATAAAAACGGCTGATTTCAATAAAATAACATACAGACTGGGCATGTTTTCACCGAGCGGCCATGAATTCTCGCCTTCAGATTGGCCACTTTTTGAAGTGACGGAGTGCCGACCTTGAGAATGGCAAAAAATAAAATACCTATTTTTCCCCAATGTTGATCAATTTTGTTTTTTACTACAGTCCATAATTCAACTTAAGTCTGAAGAAACCACGTCAGAATGAAAAATCAATGTTTGATTAAAATAATTTTAATCAAACATTGATTACATGACAAATTTGTCATGTTGTAGTAAATACACTCTCAAAACATTTAGTAATTTAACGATGACTTGGGAACAGTGTCAGAAATGAGAAAAAACATTCTGAAGCTCTGCTCTTTTGCCAAACATCAGAGGGACTCTCCCTGATATAGATCTGTCAGAGATCGATGTACATACAGCACAGTAACAGTCAGGAGCAGAAAAACAGCCAAAGCGCACAGAAAAATCCTACAGCAATAAAATGCAGCAGCCAATCACAACTACTGTTCACACTGAGCAATGACAAAGACGTGATGATGTCATGTAGCCTAGGGGTGGGCCTCACAATTAGACATTAGACTCTATAACTCCTCCCTCTGACACTCATTAACATAACAGCTGTCCCCTCCCTGTCTCATCAGTCCTTTTTATGCTCCATGGTGTTGTTCTCACAGTTCAGCAGTTTGGAGTCATGATGTTGATTCATGAGCTTCAGATGTTATGAATTGTGTGCATAGTTCCATTTTGTTTGTATAAAATGAGGAAAAACTGAAATCGATAGTATCGATTGATCAGCTTCATCACCAAGCTGAACTGTCCTTCATTTATCATCATAAGTCACAGTTTGTCTTATTTATTTTGCTGATATTTGGTGTTCAGTCTATAATAAGAACTCCAACACAAACAGCTATCATTTGGATGTGGTGGAGTTGGTCTGAAATAAAGTTTAGTGGACCAACCTGCTCTGGATCAGCGAACTTCAGGCTTGAAAACAGCATCCAGGACGTTGACTAGTTTCTTCTCTTCTTTAAATCCACTCATTTCTTCTTGCTGCTCTGCGATCTGTTTGTTTCTACCAACTCAAATATCTCGGCTTCATTAGCAGCAGTTAGCCGTTGTTTCAACAACCTTCTCAGCTCTTCCACCTTTTCACGCTAACTTCGCCTTTTTTTCTTCTTCCGGTTTACTGTCGACCTTTGTGCTTCTGGAGCTCTTAAAAAAACATATTCGAGGATCACAGAGTGAAGTTTGATCTGTTCACAGAAGAGTTTCCAGCGTCTCCAGCTAACTAGCTTTAGCCTCGGACGACAACAGGAAACAGTTCTTCTTCGTTGGATCGTTATGACGGTGACGAACTAATCGTTGCATTACAGCCACCTACTGAACTTGAGTATAAACAGAGACTCGCAGAGACGAGAGAAAGATATTCTCTCCATCAAACCTGTAATTTAAAGATGTTGAACTGTTGTGTTCTTCAATGTGCTCTTCACTCTGTTCTCATTGTCAGAGTGCAGCAGATAATCAATAAATGACTGTGACTTTGCTCCTGTTTTCCTTTCAGTCAAACAAACTGAAGGCTGTGTGTGAGTTTGTTCCTCCATGATGTCAGGACAGTATTCCAGTCCTTTTTTGATGGAAACATCAACAGGTTATGGACCCAGGAAGGAGTGTGGAAGCTGATGGAATCAATTATGTTTCGGGAAACTAAGTTTCTCTCACACCTGCATCTGCTCAGTCGAAAGAGGAACAAACTGCAAGAGCCAGATGAAGGTGACGAGGATGCAGATGAGACACTGAAAGAAATGAAGAGGTGTCTGTTGAAGTGATTCAAGTGTTGGATGATAAAAGTCTGTCTCTTATGATGAGACACAGCGGACGACAACAGGAAGATGCTTCAGATTCTCAGAGACCATGATGCTGGTAAAGTGAAGCCACGTGTGATCAGCCTGGATACAGAGCTGACATCCCTTCAAAAAGCTGTTCATGAGAGCATCACAGATTATATTATTCATGATTATATTGTTCCTGATCAACATCATGGACGTTACCATCTTCAAACGTGGCACTAAATATTAGGTCACTATGACTATGAGGATGTGTTAAAGCTGGAAAGTGTGACAGGGGAGATGAAAATTAAAGGTCAAACTGATGAGGCTGATCTTAAATGTAAAGTGTGAGTCCAGAGCAGGAACAGAGAACCAGATGAAAGAGCAAATGTCTCACTTGGACATACAGACTTGTCAGGATGTACAGAGCCAGCAGCAAAGGATGGTTTCAGGTCCACATTAACATTTGCTGATCACTATTCAGGAGCTACTTTTTTTTTTTTTTTTTTTAAAGCTCAGAGTGACAGTTAAAAGTACAGAGAAGTTCATTGCTGATGTAGCATCTTATGGAAAAATCAAGTGCATCAGATCAGATCACGGTAGAGTTTACATCGCCAGAGTTTCAATCAAATGATGACACACCCCAAATAAAATTCTTTACCAACAGCTGTAAATTTTGTAAGTCATTTTAGTATTTACACTATTGTGTAAATAGACTTTTGAATGAAACTTGAAGTACCAGCTGAAATGCTGACAGCAGTGTGTCAACTGTATCAGGGGACAGAAATTAACAGAAGTTCAGGTTGTTTTCCAAATATATAATGACAATCTGTTAACTTTGTTGAAGGTACAAAGTTGAAGGTACAACTTTGTTGTCTATCTCGGCTTTCAATGCTTACCAGCCCAGTAAGTATCAGTGAAATTGTGGAGAGCTGGACATGTCCAAACTTGTCCTCTGGCACGCCAAAACGGAGGTGTTCCTTTGTCTCGCTTCCAAAGCGAATCGGTCGTGACGCGCGAAGCCTCCACGCGGCTTTCCATGACAAAATCTCTTGTTAAAAGTGAAATCTGCCGGAAAATGGCTGATGTCCAGCTCTTGTGATAACCAGAGAAAGAGCACATGACGGTCTCGTATCCACAGAGCCATCAGCTCAGAAATGGTCCGGTGGCTTGTGCCGTGTTGTCGCAGCTCAGAGCGCAGCGCGCTGAGCGTCCTTAAAGGGGTCCTTAAAGCTGTACTACCAGACCTTATTCTCTGTGAAGGCCGTAAAATTTTCACCGAAAGCCAGATAAATTTTTCGAATAGTTTCCAGGAGCCAGTCTCTAACAGCTTCTGAAAAAATTCTGATGGAAAAAAAAACCCAAATCATTCCATTTCCAGACAATGAAAATCCGACAACGGGGCGGGACCACTCCTTCCACAAGGCGTGCTCACAGGCGAATGACGTCACCGACAGGCGTGGAAAAACTCACGCATGTGCACAAGGGTTCAAGCTTGTCTGACGTGAAAACATATAAATCAAATCCATATAGTTAAAAAAATAAAAATAAAAAGGTATGATACTTTATGGACAGACCTCGTAGTCTTACTTTTTCAATCAGGAAACATAACATTCAGGAACATGATTGACTTTCGGTAAATTTCAGTTTTTATGGCCGAGACGTGATATTTCAAATTTCAACATTCTGCATTTAAAAACAGCTTTGATGAATCAAACAAACCATCAGAATTAAAAATGTATCAGAAACTGGAGATAAAAAACCATTTTTAGGAGAATTTTATTATTTTTCAAACAACTAGTCTATATTTACAACAAAATTCAAAATTTTGTGCGGAAGACTTGTGAACAGTGTTTAATCAATCAAAACCATCACAAATAAAAATCAGAAACTGAAGGAGAAAATGTGTTGTGATGAATTTCACAATTACAAATTTCAAAATTCTGTGAGGAAGAATTGTGAGCAGAGCAAAAGAAGGGGAGGGGGGTTTCCACCAATAAGTCAAGAAAGGGGGGGGGGGGGGGGGACAAACATTTGACCTCTGTACTCACAAAAAAATGTTTCTGGACCAAATATTGATTTCTGTTTTTCGATTGCATCAAATAATTATTTCATTCAATACAATGCAAATTAATCATTTAAAATTCATAGAGTATGATTTTCTGGATTTTTCTTTTAATTCTGTCTCTCACAGTTGAAGTGCACCTATGATAAATATTACAGACCTCTCCATTCTTTGTTGGTGGGGAAAACTTGCAAAATTGACAGTGTATCAAATACTTATTTCCCCCCCTGTAAATACTTCAAGATAAACACATTTTAAGGGGACATCTTTTTTAGAGCTTTGACTTAATTCAAGTCCAACTAAAATCTATTACACTACATAAAACACTTTAAATAAATAAAATACTTTTTGTGAGCTTTGGGGCATTTTTCTCAAATCTACACACAGTAGATTTGACAATCTGAACAGCAGAGCTGCATCAGACACTTTAACACCGAGACAGAGTGTAAATGCAAACTCTTCTTTTCATTAACGGTTTGTCATTTGTCGTCTGAGTCTGAGTTTTCCTAGTTTTGGCAGGAGCTTTGAAGCTACCGATGATCTCTGTTGTAAAATTCTTGGCCACCTTAAAATCCTTACAAATGTGTTTTTACTTCAAGATTAATTTCCAGAGGTGGGAGAAAGTCACTATCACGTCATTATCAAGTCATTAATCTGCAAATTCCAAGTCAATTCTCAAGTCATAATGACCTCCAAGGGTTTGACGGCTGATTTGAGACATGACTTGGAATTTGCAGATTAATGACTTGAGAATGACTTGTTGGTGACTTACTCCCACCTCTGTTAATCTGTGATTGCTGTACACTTTAAAATTAAAGTTATCTTACATTAGAAAACTTGGAATTAAAATAGTTTGAATTAAAAATAATCTTTATAAATCTTTGATGTTTATCTGTAAATTAAAAGAAATATGAAACAGTACTATGCCATTTTCGTTGATTATTTGATAGTTTTTTGTTTTGTTTTTTTAACTAAGTTATTAAAAGTTGATAGTTTGTAGTTATGGGAGTAACAATGAAAAAATGGTGTAGCTTTATTTGGCAAAAATAAAAATAGGTCAAACAACTTATGAATATAAAACCTTCAATTAGTTCAACAGTGATTGATTCAACATCCTGCAGCTAAAATGCTAACGTTAGCAGAACACTAACATCACGCATTATTTTCAATTACTCGCTCACCTCGAATTTTTGTCAGTTGCTCAAGCTCATATGGTTATGCTCGCAGACTAAGAGTTAACTCTTGTGTGTATGCTAATGGCGTTAGCATTGTTAGCAGCGTCAGTAGCTTCACTCGTGAGCTCCATTTAATGTATGATTACTGAAAGGAAAACAGCTCATAACATTTAATGACCACAACAAAGTAAACCGTTAGGAGAACAACCGTGCAGTTCCCAAAAATATGACTTAATATAACTCCCGAACTGCAAAACAAAAATAACCCTTCTCTGGAGATTATTGACGGCTTGCAAACCAACACAGCACAATACTGCCACCAACTCTTTGAGCCTGGAACTGAATGAATGAATTTCCGACGCATGTTATCAAAAATATCCCGGAAACATTCACCACGCAAGTAAAAACCCGGATTTCCGGTAATTTCCAGAAAACTTTCATCACTGTCATGTCTTCCTGTCTAGTACTTCTTGGAATTGTCCGGTCCTTCTATACTGTTCCTGTGCATTTTTGTTCTCTTTTGATATATTTTCATCTGGTCTTTCTTGCCATGAGTCAGTTCAGAGTGCTCTTTTGTCTTTGACCACATTCAGAACAGTCTAATTGTTTTTGGTAAATGGTCTGCATTTATATAGTGCCTTTCTATCTGCATCAGAAGTTCAAAGCACTTTACAATTACGCCTCACATTCACAGAAACACACACACACCGACGTCAGGGTTCTGCCACGCAAGGTGCTCACTACACACCAGGAGCAACTACTGGATTAAAGACCTTGGCCAGGGGCCGTTAATGACTTTACGGTCTGGCTTGGTTTTGAACAGAGGATCCTTTGAGCTGAAGCCCAACGCTTAACGACAAGACCATCACCTACTGTGATGGTGATAACTGCACCTTGTGAGCACTTGGGTGACCACCGATTACCTCAAGGTATTTCTTCAGGTTCTTCTTCATAAGCCCTGTCGCTCCATTACAACTGGTAGGAGATCTATTTCTTTCAATGACAAAGTTGTTCATAGGTCATTTTTAAGGTGTTGGTATTTCGTGATCTTCTCCTTTTCAGCCAATTGAGGCCATAGTCATTGTGGAGTGTTACATCAATAATTTTGGCTGTTTTCTCTTGCTTGAATTACAATATCAGGTAATATCTAACTTATTAAGCTCACCCTGTGGCCAGTCTACTATGCCAAATCCACAGGTCACCACTGGTATTGCAAACTGGTTTATGGCTGTGATCTTGTTCTTTTGTGTTAATTCCGATTTGCAGATCTTTTTAAAGCGGTTTAGGTATTCTTGTATTAATGCTTTCTCTCATTTTATTTTGTTCTATTGTAGTATTATCTGTCTATTTTTCCCATTTATCTTGGATTTGTTTTTTCTTTTTTCTGTTGTGTGTGAATTCTCATGTGTTTGTACAGATTGCTCATTTGTCCAAAACGTTTACCACACTCAGAACAACTAAATGGTTTTTGTCTTTTGTTTTTTTTCATTTATCTTTGATTTTTAAGAGAATGCAGTGGGCCCCAGGCCCAGGGTCTAAAGTTGCACCCTAGGCTCTATAGTTATCCTAACTGTGACTCGCACTGTATCCGAGGGCTCTCTTCAAGATGGTGATCATTCCCTTAACTGCAGACAACTGCACCTCGTGTACACTTGGGTGACCGGGGATTACCTCAAGGCATTTCTTCAGGTTCTTCTTCATCAGGCCTGTATGTTTTCAGGTAGCCTTTGTACAAAACTTGAGCCTCATTCAGAACAGCCAAACTGTTTTTGTCCTGTATGAATTATCATGTGTGTTTTCAGAGTGCTCTTTCGTCCAAATCTTCGACCACATTCAGAACAGCCAAATTGTTTTTGTCCTGTATGAATTATCATGTGTGTGTTCAGGTGGCTCTTTCGTCCAAATCTTTGACCACATTCAGAACAGACAAATTGCTTTTGTCCTGTATGAACTATCATGTGTCTGGTCAGAGTGCTGGTTTGTCCAAATCTTCGACCACATTCAGAACAGCCAAATGGTTTTTGTCCTGTATGAATTAATGTGTGTCTGTTCAGAGTGCTGGTTTGTCCAAATCTTCGGCCACATTCAGAACAGCCAAATGGTTTTTGTCCTGTATGAATTATCATGTGTCTCTTGAGGTAGCACTTTTGTGCAAAATTCTGACCACATTCAAGACAGCTAAACTGTTTTTGCCCTGTATGAATTATCATGTGTCTCTTGAGGTAGCTCTTTAGTGCAAATTTTTGACCACATTCAGAACAGCCAAACTGTTTTTGTTCTGTATGAATCATCATGTGTCTGTTAAGGTTGCGCTTATCTCCAAATCTTTGACCACATTTAGAACAGCCAAATTGTTTTTGTCCTGTATGACTTGTCCCGTGTTTGTTCACAGTGCTCTTCTGTTTCTGTCTTTTTCTCCGATCAGAACAGCTCAATTGTTTTCCGCTTGCTTTCCTCCCCTTCTGCTGCTCTGAGTTGTTCATGTGAACTGACAGTTTTCCACATTTAGAGCCTTTAAATTGTTTCTCATCATTGTTGCCTGAATGAACAATATTGGCATTTTTTTGACAGTTAAATTTTGACCTAAGTTTTCTGGTCTGTTTCCAGTCATCACTGTCATCAGTCTCAGTTCCAGAACTGTCTGAACTCCTGCCACTGGTATTTGGTTGTAAATGACTGTTTGGACCTGAGTTGCTGGCTGGTTGTGGTCCTCCATCGTCCTCTCCATCAGTTTCTGCTGTCAGTGTTCTGTGTACAGATGAGCTGCTGGCTACAGGCTCAGCCTCTGTGCTCTCATCACTTCGGCTTTGATGAAGCTGTGATGACTCTGGATTTTCATCATCATTTTCACTCTTCACAGGGACGGCAGTGAAACCAAACTTGGTGAGATCTGCCTCCTCCAGCTGCTGAAGCTGCTCTCCCTGCTGACTTATCCACAGCTTCTCTTCTTCTTTAATGTCCTCCTGGTCAACACTCAGATTCCATTCCTGGTGTTCAGGGACAGTTTCTTCTTTAATCATCAACAACGGCTGCATGTCTGTAAAGAAACAAATTAACAATAAATGTTAGAACAACACTCATTAAAATAAAGTATCAGAGTGGTGAGTTTGACCTGATGACAGTAAGTTATTTTACTAATGGAACTGATAAAGTGAAAATGTACATCAGGATTTGTGTAAAATTTCAGAAATTATAATTCATGTCTTTGTCTTCCACAATTGACTACTGTAATGATTTATTTCCTGGACTGACATTTACAGTAGTGTTCAGAATAATAGTAGTGCTATGTGACTAAAAAGATAAATCCAGGTTTTGAGTATATTTCTTATTGTTACATGGGAAACAAGGTACCAGTAGATTCAGTAAATTCTCACAAATCCAACAAGACCAAGCATTCATGATATGCACACTCTTAAGGCTACGAAATTGGGCTATTAGTAAAAAAAAGTAGAAAAGGGGGTGTTCACAATAATAGTAGCATCTGCTGTTGACACTACAAACTGAAAACTATTATGTTCAAACTGCTTTTTTTTAGCAATTCTGTGAATCACTAAACTAGTATTTAGTTGTATAACCACAGTTTTTCATGATTTCTTCACATCTGCGAGGCATTAATTTTGTTGGATTGGAACCAAGATTTTGCTCGTTTACTAGTGTGCTTGGGGTCATTGTCTTGTTGCCCATTTCAAGGGCATGTCCTCTTCAGCATAAGGCAACATGACCTCTTCAAGTATTTTGACATATCCAAACTGATCCATGATACCTGGTATGCGATAAATAGGCCCAACACCATAGTAGGAAAAACATGCCCATATCATGATGCTTGCACCACCATGCTTCACTGACTTCACTGTGAACTGTGGCTTGAATTCAGAGTTTGGGGGTCGTCTCACAAACTGTCTGCGGCCCTTGGACCCAAAAAGAACAAATTTACTCTCATCAGACTGCAAAATATTCCTCCATTTCTCTTTAAGCCAGTTGATGTGTTCTTTGGCAAATTGTAACCTCTTCTGCACGTCTTTTGTTTAACGGAGGGACCTTGCGGGGGATTCTTACAAATAAATTAGCTTCACACAGGCGTCTTCTAACTGTCACAGCACTTACAGGTAACTCCAGACTGTCTTTGATCATCCTGGAGCTGATCAATGGGTGAGCCTTTGCCATTCTAGTTATTCTTCTATCCATTTTGATGGTTGTTTTCCATTTTCTTCCACGCGTCTGTTTTTTTTTTTTTTTTTTTTTTGTCCATTTTAAAGCATTGGAGATCATTGCAGATGAACAGCCTATAATTTTTTGCACCTGCGTATAAGTTTTCCCCTCTATCAACTTTTTAATCAAACTACGCTGTTCTTCTGGACAATGTCTTGAACGTCCCATTTTCCTCAGGCTTTCAAAGAGCAAACCATGTTGAACAGGTGCTGGCTTCATCCTTAAATAGGGGACACCTGATTCACACCTGTTTGTTCCACAAAACTGACGAACTCACTGACTGAATGCCACACTACTATTATTGTGAACACCCCCTTTTCTACTTTTTTTTTTTTTTTTTTTTTTTTTACTAATAGCCCAATTTCATAGCCTTAAGAGTGTGCATATCATGAATGCTTGGTCTTGTTGGATTTGTGAGAATCTACTGGTACCTTGTTTCCCATGTAACAATAAGAAATATACTCAAAACCTGGATTAATCTTTTTAGTCACATAGCACTACTATTATTCTGAACACTACTGTATAAACACAGAATTTTCTGACACTGATCAGTTACAGATTTTTTTTGAAGCTCCGACAATGACATCAATGTAGCAGAAGAGCTGCTTTACATCAAAAGCCTTCAAGGCCAAATAAGAGGAAGTAGGAAGGAACAGATTAACAGATAAAGAAAATGCTCAAGTTTTTTTTAGATCCACATATTTGTGAGAGCAGAAAATTAAATCAATTCTTAGCTATCAGGATATGAATCTTCAGTAAATACTTCATAACGTGGAAATGTACATGAGGAGGATCTGTTTTAGTTTCACACAAACTTTAATTATACCCAACATAATGTAAAAATTCATTAAATATGACATGAACACATCTACAGTGATATTACAACTCATTAAAAATATATAAGACAACTTAATATTTTTTAAGGTTGCAGATCTCAAACAATGTTAATGTTGGGGGAGTCTCATGTGCTTCCTGGCTCGGGGGTTTTCGTCTCACCCCTTGTCTGGGGCTGGATCCCGCCCTGGTTGGGTTCAGTGGTCCCTGCCCAGGCTTTGGGTTTGGTCATGCTGGCTCCTTGGCTGCTTGGCCTCTCGTCCCTGCCGCCGCTTGCTCCTCCCTTAAAGGGCTGTGGCCTGGATGGTGTGGTTCTGGGGCACCCTGTGTGCTTCCCCTGGTGTGTGGGCTTGCTTCATGTGCCTCCATGGGGGGGGCATTGTGGGGGTGTGTTCTGGCGCCACCAAGGCCGCTCCCCTGGTGGTTCGTCGGGCTGCCCCGGTGGCTCTGGTGGGTGCCCTTCCAGGACCCTATGCCCTTCTACTGTCCCTGTGATCTGGGTCTCTGTGTGTGGATGGTTGCGTGTTTGTGGCCATCACCACAATTCAGTTTTGGGTGTTCTCAAGGGGATCAAGACTCTGGTGTCCTAGATTAGGGCAGTGTTTTTCAACCTTTTTTGAGCCGCGGCACCCTTTTTATATTTACAAAATCCTGCGGCACACCACCAACTAAAATAATATTATAATGCTATTACCTGTGGTTTTGCGCAAAACCCAATTATCGCAATAGAAAATCGATACAGAAAACATCGCATTTCAAAAATCCTCAAGCATTTTGCGCTCTGATCTCAAGTAGGGCTGTCACGATTAGGAATTTCTGGAGACGATTAACTGTCAGACAAATAATTGCGATTGACGAACATATTTATTTTTTTTTATTTTTTTCCCCTTCTTTATATTCTACTATTGTAGTATAATTACACAACTCTGGAAGAACGTTTGGCTTCTGTGAGTGAAACTGGGAATGGTGCAACATTTTTATTTTTATCTTCATTTTACGTACAGTCCCAACTTTTTCTGATTTGTGGTTGTTTCTGTTGCATTTCTGAAATTGTTTCTCCTCATCAGTCACGTTTTGTGCTTAAACACTGCATTAAGCTTAAGATTGAACAAATAAATACCTTTGGAAAATAACAGCTGTTAAAGTTCAGCGTTCTCACCTGTTTTTTGTGATCTGTGCATCTGAACATTTTTTTTTTGTGGCTCTCAGTTCATTCATATATTCTAATTTTTTTAAATATGTTTTTAAAGATATTTGACCGTTTATTTCATCTCATGATCTCATAAATTCAGCATACGACGCGCACATGGTGTGAACAGGACGGTAACGGCAGAATCACACCTTTAGAGAAAGTTCAGAGAGAAGTAAAGGCAGCTTCATGTTTCCGTTCACTCGGGTTAAAATCCTCTCTGCTCAGCGCTCGCTGCGCACTGAACGTGTCGTGCCTGCATTCAGGAATCTCCCTCACCCACCCCCTCCCCTCTCTGACCCACCCCCTCCCTCACAGTCTGCAGCCTGTTAACTCCGCGCGCGCGCACACAGGCACAGACACACACACCGACAGCTCCCCATTTTAGACGGCTTTTGAAGAAGACGGTACTGTTTTAATGGGCCGTCAGCCTCCTTGTTATTGTCCCGCCTTAAGACGAGAGCGAGGCTGCAGCACAATGACGTCAGATTCTGAGTCGTTTTATGCTTTGTGGATAAAATAAATAATTCACGGTAATCGCGAATATGAAAAATAATCACGAATATGAAAAATACCCACGGCACCCCTGACGATCGATCACGGCACCCTAGGGTGCCGCGGCACCCCGGTTGAGAAACACTGGATTAGGGTATGGATGCTCACTAATTAGACAACAAATGGTTGCTGTCACTGCTTGTTCATGTGTGGTTGTTTGTCCTGGTATGCCTGTACTGTTGGGGTCCCGTCTCCTTGGTGTCTCACTTTTCACCACATCACGGTTGTTGCTCTCGCCACTTGTCTTTCGTTTTTGTCTGTCTTCATGTTGTTTTGGTGGTCGGCCCTTCCTGATAGAAGTTGTCTGTTGGTTTTGAGTAGGACGTTGCAGGCTGATCGGGAAGAGCGGATGAGGGTCACAAACGCACACCACCTTCACTCATGCACTACATATAATCTGTCTTGCAAGAACAAAGTGCACATATGTGTATTTATGTATCTAAATGGTTCTGCTAGTGTGGCATCTACCATCATGTATACAACCCCAATTCCAATGAAGTTTGGACGTTGTGTGAAATGTAAATAAAAATACAATACAATGATTTGCAAATCCTCTTCAATCTATATTCAACTGAATACACCACAAAGACAAGATATTTAATGTTCAAACTGGTACACTTTTTTGTTTTTGTGCAAATATTTGCTCAAAAAAGCTGGGATGGGGCAACAAAAGTGGGGAAAGTTGGGAAAGTTGATGAATGCTCAAAGAACACCTGTTTGGAACATTTCACAGGTGAACAGGTTAATTGGAAACAGGTGAGTGTCACGATTTGGTATAAAGGCTCAGCCGTTCACAAGCAAAGATGGGGCGAGGATCACCACTTTGTGAACAACTGTGTGAAAAAAAATTGTCCAACAGTTTAAGAACAATGTTTCTCAACATTCAATTGCAAGGAATTTAGCGATTCCATCATCTACGGTCAATAATATACTCAGAAGATTCAGAGAATCTGGAGAACTTTCTACACATAAGAGGCAAGGCCAAAAATCAGCATTAAATGCCCGTGACCTTCGATCCCTCAGGCGGCACTGCATATTACAGTTTACACATATTACGCAGTTTTCGTCGTGGATGCCGGGCCGGACGCAGGATCCAAGAGAAGAAACATCGCCCTCGTCCTGCACTTCCCTCTGTGATCACCGGTAACGTAAGATCTATTACCGGAAAGTGTGACAAGCTGAACGCACTCACATGGTACCAGCAGGAATAAAGAGACAGTGCACTGATGATTTTCACGGAGACCTGGCTCACCCAGACCATCCCAGACTCTGCTGTAGCCATCGACAACTTTCATCTGCTACGCTTGGACAGGACGGAGGAGAGTGGGAAGCGGAGAGGAGGAGGACTTTCAGTTTATGTGAGTGAAAAATGGTCCAAAGGAGAACACTGTACTGTTAAGATGCAGATGTGCAACAAACACATCGACCTTCTTGCTGTTAGCATTAGGCCATATCATCTGACTCAGGAGTTTTCACAAGTTATCGTGATAGCTGTGTATGTAGCCCCATCTGCTGAAATCGGTTGTGAGCATCTGCTAAATTGCATCAGTGATCTGCAGTCAAGACACCCACAGGCCCTGTTCCTCACCACTGGTGACTTCAACCACTCCAACCCTGCCTCTGTCCTCCCCACACACACACACTCAGTATGTGACAATAAAACACTGGACTTATTTTTTGCCAGTGTGAAGGAGGCATACACCTCTTCCCCCCTTCCCCCACTGGGCAGATCAGACCACAATCTCACCCATTTGGCACCAGTATATGTCCCCCTTGTGCGAAGGCAGCCTGCTGAGTCTCGGATTGTACAGAAGTGGTCTGCAGAGAATGAGGCGGCACTTAGAGACTGTTTAACACAACTGTGTGGTCCGAACTCTGTGACCCTCACAAGGAGGACATAAATGCCATGACAGAATGCATCACGGACTACATCAACTTTTGCTTTGAAAACACCGTACCTATCCGGACAGTGCAGTGTTTTTCGAACAACAAACCATGGATTAGCCCTGATATAAAGACTCTACTGAAGGTGAAGAAGAGAGTCTTTAAGTCAAGGAACCGAGAGGCCCTGAAGAATATACAGAGATCTGAGGAGGGAAATTCGCAAGGCTCAGACCGGTTACAAGAGGAAGTTGGAGAAGCAGCTCCAACACCAGAACATCCGGGGGGTGTGGAGCAGCTTGAAGACCATCTTTGGGTTCAAACCCCCTCCAAAACAGGCGGAAGGTGACCATCAATGGGCTAACGATCTCAACAATCACTTCCTGAGGTTCGACACAACCCCTCCTCCTCCTCCCCCTGCTCTGTCTTCTGTGCCTCTGCCCAGCATCCCCCCTCCCCCTCCTTACACTTCCACTCACACCACCGCCACAGACTGCTTCATACCCAATACACATCCTGGCACCAGCCAGACCTCCTCTCCCTCCTCCACCCCTACCTTCCCCCCCACCTGCTCTCTAGTCTTCATGGCAGATCAGGTCAGGAGTCAGCTGAAGAAAATAAAGAGCAAAAAGGCAGCAGACCCGGACAAGATTAGCCCGAGGCTCCTCAAATCCTGTGCAGATGAGCTGTGTGGGGTCATGGAGCAGGTCTTCAACCTGAGCCTGAAGCTGAGGACGGTGCCACACCTCTGGAAAACGTCATGTGTGGTCCCAGTGCCCAAAACATAGCACGCCAAGGACCTCAACAGCTTCAGGCCAGTGGCACTTACATCCCACCTGATGAAGACCCTAGGGCGCCTCGTCCTGTGTCACCTCCGCTCCACTGTGAGCTCTGCTATCGACCAACAGCAGTTTGCTTACCGGCCCGACATCGGCGTGGAGGACGCCATCATCTCCCTGCTGCACTGCTTGCTGTCCCACCTGGAGAGGCCCGGCAGCGCTGTGAGGATTCTTTTCTTTGACTTCTCCAGCACTTTCAACGCCATCCAGCCGCGGCTCCTGAAGGACAAGCTGGTGAGTGCAGGAGTGGACGAGGATCTGGCTGAGTGGATCCTGGACTACCTCACAAACCGGCCCCAGTTTGTGAAGACCAAGAACTGTGTGTCTGACCTCCTGACCTGCAGTGTGGGGACCCCCAGGAAACGGTCCTCGCGCCCTTCCTCTTCACTCTTTACACTGCAGACTTCAGACACAACACGGACAGCTGTGTCCTGCAGAAGTTCTCTGATGACTCCGCCCTCACTGGACTCATTATGGATGACGATGACGTGGAGTACAGAGGACTAACGCAGGACTTTGTGGACTGGTGTCAGAGGAACCACCTCCTCATCAACGCAGGGAAGACCAAGGAGATGGTGGTGGACTTCAGACGCCGCCCCACTACACTCCCCCCAGTGAACATCCAGGGAAGGGACATTGAGAGAGTGGACTCATAAGTACCTGGGTGTTCATTTCAACAACAAACTGGACTGGACTCACAACACAGATGCACTTTACAGGAAGGGTCAGAACCGCCTCTACCTCCTGAGGAGGCTGAGGTCTTTTGGAGTGAGGGGGCCACTCCTGAGGACCTTCTATGACTCTGTGGTGGCTTCAGCCATCCTGTACGGTGTGGTCTGCTGGAGCAGCAGCATCACAGAGAGGGACAGGAAAAGATCATCAGGAAATCCCGCTCTGTCCTGGGCTGTTCTCTGGACTCTGTGCAGGAGGTGTGGGACAGGAGGGTCCTGGCTAAACTTACATCTATGCTGGACCATGAGTGTCACCCCCTGCAGGACGTTCTGTCTGCTCTGGAGAGCAGTTTCAGTGACAGACTCATCCACCCTCGCTGTGTGAGGGAGAGATTCCGCAGATCGTTTCTCCTGGCTGCTGTTAGTCTGTACAATGAACAATGCTAGTACTGTGGTAACCATAGCAACAAGGACAATAATCATGTCATTACCTGCTGTATTTATTAGGTGCAATAATTTAACTTATGGAGAAAAATCAAGTCACTTTACCTACTATATTTAACCTGTCCATATTGTAAATATCAGAGTAACTTATCGTACATTTCACGCTAAAGTCACTTTATCTGATCACTTTTACATCCCGGCAGTGCAGCACTGAACTGAACAATGGTAGCCTTAGCTTTACCCGGCACTCAGTGCTTTTTTAGTTCTTGTTTTTTTAAGAGATACTTGTTTGTTTTATTGCATGCCCTTCTGTCTATTCCTACTGTTCTATGCTGTGATGTGACACTGAAATTTCCCCATTGAGGGATGAATAAAGGCGTTTCTTATTTTATCTTTTATTTATTTAGCTACTGGTGGTTGGCTCTCACTGCGGTATTGTATCACTTCCTGTTCCGGAGCACAGCAGTGTTTTGCTGTATCTGTTAGCTGTTTAATCTGCGCAGTTAGATTGATCTAGTTAACTAGATAACGATTTGTTTCACAGTGTATTCTTCACGTGCCTTAACTAAAGCACTCCCTCTGCTGAATCACCTCTAAATTATTTACACATTATTCACTTTGTGTGTTTTTAGGAATCCGCTAGCTTAGCGCAGCTACTAGCTCTTAGCCGGTTTAGCATGGCGGCTTCTCCTGTCTCTCCCGCACTTTTCTGCTCTGGGTGTGAAATGTTTAGTTATTCCTCGGCCTCCTTTAGCAGTAATGGTACTTGTAATAAGTGTAGCTTATTCGTAGCTTTGGAGGCCAGGCTGGGCGAATTGGAGACTCGGCTCCGCACCGTGGAAAATTCTACAGCTAGCCAGGCCCCTGTAGTCGGTGCGGACCAAGGTAGCTTAGCCGCCATTAGTTTCCCTCTGGCAGATCCCGAGCAGCCGGGAAAGCAGGCCGACTGGGTGACTGTGAGGAGGAAGCGTAGCCCTAAACAGAAGCCCCATGTACACCGCCAACCCATTCACATTTCTAACCGTTTTTCCCCACTCGACGACACACCCGCCGAGGATCAAACTCTGGTTATTGGCGACTCTGTTTTGAGAAATGTGAAGTTAGCAACACCAGCAACCATAGTCAATTGTCTTCCGGGGGCCAGAGCAGGCGACATTGAAGGAAATTTGAAACTGCTGGCTAAGGCTAAGCGTAAATTTGGTAAGATTGTAATTCACGTCGGCAGTAATGACACCCGGTTACGCCAATCGGAGGTCACTAAAATTAACATTGAATCGGTGTGTAACTTTGCAAAAACAATGTCAGACTCTGTAGTTTTCTCTGGGCCCCTCCCCAATCGGACCGGGAGTGACATGTTTAGCCGCATGTTCTCCTTGAATTGCTGGCTGTCTGAGTGGTGTCCAAAAAATGAGGTGGGCTTCATAGATAATTGGCAAAGCTTCTGGAGAAAACCTGGTCTTGTTAGGAGAGACGGCATCCATCCCACTTTGGATGGAGCAGCTCTCATTTCTAGAAATCTGGCCAATTTTCTTAAATCCTCCAAACTGTGACTATCCAGGGTTGGTACCAGGAAGCAGAGTTGTAGTCTTACACACCTCTCTACAGCTTCTCTCCCCCTGCCATCCCCTCATTACCCCATCCCCATAGAGACGGTGCCTGTTCCCAGACCACCAATAACCAGCAAAAATCTATTTAAGCATAAAAATTCAAAAAGAAAAAATAATATAGCACCTTCAACTACACCACAAACTAAAACAGTTAAATTTGGTCTATTAAACATTAGGTCTCTCTCTTCTAAGTCCCTGTTACTAAATGATATAATAATTGATCAACATATTGATTTATTCTGCCTTACAGAAACCTGGTTACAGCAGGATGAATATGTTAGTTTAAATGAGTCAACACCCCCGAGTCACACTAACTGCCAGAATGCTCGTAGCACGGGCCGAGGCGGAGGATTAGCAGCAATCTTCCATTCCAGCTTATTAATTAATCAAAAACCCAGACAGAGCTTTAATTCATTTGAAAGCTTGACTCTTAGTCTTGTCCACCCAAATTGGAAGTCCCAAAAACCAGTTTTATTTGTTATTATCTATCGTCCTCCTGGTCGTTACTGTGAGTTTCTCTGTGAATTTTCAGACCTTTTGTCTGACTTAGTGCTTAGCTCAAATAAGATAATTATAGTGGGTGATTTTAACATCCACACAGATGCTGAGAATGACAGCCTCAACACTGCATTTAATCTATTATTAGACTCAATTGGCTTTGCTCAAAATGTAAATGAGTCCACCCACCACTTTAATCATATCTTAGATCTTGCTCTGACTTATGGTATGGAAATAGAAGACTTAACAGTATTCCCTGAAAACTCCCTTCTGTCTGATCATTTCTTAATAACATTTACATTTACTCTGATGGACTACCCAGCAGTGGGGAATAAGTTTCATTAAATCAATCAATCAATTTTATTTATATAGCGCCAAATCACAACAAACAGTTGCCCCAAGGTGCTTTATATTGTAAGGCAAGGCCATACAATAATTACGTAAAAACCCCAACGGTCAAAACGACCCCCTGTGAGCAAGCACTTGGCGACAGTGGGAAGGAAAAACTCCCTTTTAACAGGAAGAAACCTCCAGCAGAACCAGGCTCAGGGAGGGGCAGTCTTCTGCTAGGACTGGTTGGGGCTGAGGTAGAGAACCAGGAAAAAGACATGCTGTGGAGGGGAGCAGAGATCAATCACTAATGATTAAATGCAGAGTGGTGCATACAGAGCAAAAAGAGAAAGAAACACTCAGTGCATCATGGGAACCCCCCAGCAGTCTAAGTCTATAGCAGCATAACTAAGGGATGGTTCAGGGTCACCTGATCCAGCCCTAACTATAAGCTTTAGCAAAAAGGAAAGTTTTAAGCCTAATCTTAAAAGTGGAGAGGGTGTCTGTCTCCCTGATCTGAATTGGGAGCTGGTTCCACAGGAGAGGAGCCTGAAAGCTGAAGGCTCTGCCTCCCATTCTACTCTTACAAACCATAGGAACTACAAGTAAGCCTGCAGTATGAGAGCGAAGCGCTCTATTGGGGTGATATGGTACTATGAGGTCCCTAAGATAAGATGGGACCTGATTATTCAAAACCTTATAAGTAAGAAGAAGAATTTTAAATTCTATTCTAGAATTAACAGGAAGCCAATGAAGAGAGGCCAATATGGGTGAGATATGCTCTCTCCTTCTAGTCCCCGTTAGTACTCTAGCTGCAGCATTTTGAATTAACTGAAGGCTTTTCAGGGAACTTTTAGGACAACCTGATAATAATGAATTACAATAGTCCAGCCTAGAGGAAATAAATGCATGAATTAGTTTTTCAGCATCACTCTGAGACAAGACCTTTCTAATTTTAGAGATATTGCGTAAATACAAAAAAGCAGTCCTACATATTTGTTTAATATGCGCATTACACTAGAAGTCTTTCAGAAAGCACTGTAACTAGGTTTAAGGATATGATTCCTTCTTTATGTTCTCTAATGCCATATACCAACACAGTGCAGAGTAGCTACCTAAACTCTGTAAATGAGATAGAGTATCTCGTCAATAGTTTTACATCCTCATTGAAGACAACTTTGGATGCTGTAGCTCCTCTGAAAAAGAGAGCTTTAAATCAGAAGTGCCTGACTCTGTGGTATAACTCACAAACTTGCACCTTAAAGCAGATAACCCATAAGTTGGAGAGGAAATGGCGTCTCACTAATTTAGAAGATCTTCACTTAGCCTGGAAAAAGAGTCTGTTGTTCTATAAAAAGGCCCTCCGTAAAGCTAGGACATCTTACTATTCATCACTAATTGAAGAAAATAAGAACAACCCCAGGTTTCTTTTCAGCACTGTAGCCAGGCTGACAAAGAGTCAGAGCTCTATTGAGCCGAGTATTCCTTTAACTTTAACTAGTAATGACTTCATGACTTTCTTTGCTAATAAAATTTTAACTATTAGAGAAAAAATTACTCATAACCATCCCAAAGATGTATCGTTATCTTTGGCTGCTTTCAGTGATGCCGGTATTTGGTTAGACTCTTTCTCTCAGATTGTTCTGTCTGAGTTATTTTCATTAGTTACTTCATCCAAACCATCAACATGTCTATTAGACCCCATTCCTACCAGGCTGCTCAAGGAAGCCCTACCATTATTTAATGCTTCGATCTTAAATATGATCAATCTATCTTTATTAGTTGGCTATGTACCACAGGCTTTTAAGGTGGCAGTAATTAAACCATTACTTAAAAAGCCATCACTTGACCCAGCTATCTTAGCTAATTATAGACCAATCTCCAACCTTCCTTTTCTCTCAAAAATTCTTGAAAGGGTAGTTGTAAAACAGCTAACTGATCATCTGCAGAGGAATGGTCTATTTGAAGAGTTTCAGTCAGTTTTAGAATTCATATAGTACAGAAACAGCATTAGTGAAGGTTACAAATGATCTTCTTATGGCCTCAGACAGTGGACTCATCTCTGTGCCTTGTTCTGTTAGACCTCAGTGCTGCTTTTGATACTGTTGACCATAAAATTTATTACAGAGATTAGAGCATGCCATAGGTATTAAAGGCACTGCGCTGCGGTGGTTTGAATCATATTTGTCTAATAGATTACAATTTGTTCATGTAAATGGGGAATCTTCTTCACAGACTAAGGTTAATTATGGAGTTCACAAGGTTCTGTGCTAGGACCAATTTATTCACTTTATACATGCTTCCCTTAGGCAGTATTATTAGACGGCATTGCTTAAATTTTCATTGTTACGCAGATGATACCCAGCTTTATCTATCCATGAAGCCAGAGGACACACCAATTAGCTAAACTGCAAGATTGTCTTACAGACATAAAGACATGGATGACCTCTAATTTCCTGCTTTTAAACTCAGATAAAACTGAAGTTATTGTACTTGGCCCCACAAATCTTAGAAACATGGTGTCTAACCAGATCCTTACTCTGGATGGCATTACCCTGACCTCTAGTAATACTGTGAGAAATCTTGGAGTCATTTTTGATCAGGATATGCATTCAAAGCGCATATTAACAAATATGTAGGACTGCTTTTTTGCATTTAAGCAATATCTCTAAAATTAGAAAGGTCTTGTCTCAGGAGTGATGCTGAAAAACTAATTCATGCATTTATTTCCTCTAGGCTGGACTATTGTAATTCATTATTATCAGGTTGTCCTAAAAGTTCCCTGAAAAGCCTTCAGTTAATTCAAAATGTTGCAGCTAGAGTACTAACGGGGACTAGAAGGAGAGAGCATATCTCACCCATATTGGCCTCTCTTCATTGGCTTCCTGTTAATTCTAGAATAGAATTTAAAATTCTTCTTCTTACTTATAAGGTTTTGAATAATCAGGTCCCATCTTATCTTAGGGACCTCATAGTACCATATCACCCCAATAGAGCGCTTTGCTCTCAGACTGCAGGCTTACTTGTAGTTCCTATGGTTTGTAAGAGTAGAATGGGAGGCAGAGCCTTCAGCTTTCAGGCTCCTCTCCTGTGGAACCAGCTCCCAATTCAGATCAGGGAGACAGACACCCTCTCTACTTTTAAGATTAGGCTTAAAACTTTCCTTTTTGCTAAAGCTTATAGTTAGGGCTGGATCAGATGACCCTGAACCATCCCTTAGTTATGCTGCTATAGACTTAGGACTGCTGGGGGGGTTCCCATGATGCATTGAGTGTTTCTTTCTCCTTTTGCTCTGTATGCACCACTCTGCATTTAATCATTAGTGATTGATCTCTGCCTCCCCTCAACAGCATGTCTTTTTCCTGGTTCTCTCCCTCAGCCCCAACCAGTCCAGCAGAAGACTGCCCCTCCCTGAGCCTGGTTCTGCTGGAGGTTTCTTCCTGTTAAAAGTGAGTTTTTCCTTCCACTGTCGCCAAGTGCTTGCTCACAGGGGTCGTTTTGACCGTTGGGGTTTTTACGTAATTATTGTATGGCCTTGCCTTACAATATAAAGTGCCTTGGGGCAACTGTTTGTTGTGATTTGGCGCTATATAAATAAAATTGATTGATTGATATCTTATGAGTCTTCCACGCATGGAGTTTCTGTCTTCCGATAAGAGTTTCCGTGCATGGAGGTGGAAACGGTCCTCTGTACGTCTCTGTGATGAGGGTTGTGTGTCTTCCCCTCTCCAAATATTTTTGGTCAATTTCATCCAGTTGTCTGAACTGTTCCACATGAGAGTTTTCAAATTCTTGTCTCAATGGGAACACTTCTTCACTGGTGTGCTCCAGCTGTTGGTGAGTTTTCGTCAGCAGTGATGAAAGTGGGTAATTGATCCATAAACTGAATTCCGTAAACTACTTAAACTGAAAAATATTTATATTGTAGGGGATTTTCTTGTCTGGCAGATCCACTCCCGGTAATTTTATGCAGTGAGCAAACTTGAAGTCTCAGAGACTGACAGGACACGGACTTCAAACCAGATGTTGTATTGAAAAGATGCCTTCACGGAATGAACAGAGTCACGACGACAGCGCTGGGGTCTTGAAGCAAATGTCCCCCTCGGTGTTGCAAACAAAACCCTGACATTGCGCCCTGCCTATGTTTTTAAGCCTGTGCTCAACAAACCCCCAGGTGGGTGGGTCTTGCCCTATTGCATGGATCAGTACAGACTGCTGGGGGGTTCCCATGATGCACTGAGTGTTTCTTTCTCTTTTTGCTCTGTATGCACCACTCTGCATTTAATCATTAGTGATTGCTCTCTGCTCCCCTCCACAGCATGTCTTTTTCCTGGTTCTCTCCCTCAGCCCCAACCAGTCCTAGCAGAAGACTGCCCCTTCCTGAGCCTGGTTCTGCTGGAGGTTTCTTCCTGTTAAAAGGGAGTTTTTCCTTCCCACTGTCGCCAAGTGCTTGCTCACAGGGGGCCGTTTTGACCGTTGCGGTTTTTACGTAATTATTTTTGAATTTTTGAATTTTTATGCTTAAATACTACTAAATAGACACAAAATACACAATTATTAACAAAAGTACCAACTGCAAGGTGCATACAGAGAATTTGATTAGCTTTGTTATTTCCAGAATTTCTTTGAAAAGAAAATTTTCAAAACCTGAAAAGGGAAAGGAAGCATTTCCCTTAAATAATGGTATCTGGACAACACACAATTTTTAATTACTAAGTTTAGTCAATTTGTGTTCTTTGAATTTGAATGAGAAATTTGCAAATCTGATTGTTTTAAAAATTGTTCCAATTAAACTATTGGCTTTAGACAATAAGCAATTTGATTGTATGACAACATCAATGTTGAAAGCAGGATTAGTTTAACAGAGAATTAATTTGGAAATGAGCAAAAACTGTAAAAATGCTACATCAGATAATTACCATAAAAAGAGAACACAAACAAACTGGATTTGGAAATGTATGATCACAGATTTATTAAATAAATGAGTAAAGTAATAAATATGTGCTTTTAGTTTGAAACAAGTCTGTAATGTAATGATAACAGATGATGACTGGGAGGAAACACTCAGACCTGGACATAACTTAACTAACAGCTCAGCATGGAGGGAGTTTGATGTGAAAGGTGAATATGTGTGATTTTAACACCCCATCTATCACCTCAAAATACAGCAAAATGCTTAATTTGTGTTGGAGGAACTTTGGGGACGGTGACTGATTTCACTCGTATATTTTGGGATTGCCCAAAGATTTAGACTATTGGAAATGTGTGCAAAAAGAAGTAAGGAGAGTTGTGGTATTGAAATACATCTTAATCGAACCGTGTTAATATTGGTAATATTAAATACTAAATCTTGCTAAGAGTCGCTCTTGACAGCAAGAAAATTGATCACGACCTTTTGGATGAGGTCACAATCCGATGACATCATGCAATGGGGGGGCAAGAGTTAAAAAAGGTTTACATGACGGAAAGAAAATCACAACAAGACTATAGCTGAAACTAGAGACATATGAGACAAGATGGAAACCAATAACACAATTATAATATAGCGCTAAGTGTGTGTGTGTGTGGGGGGGTGACTTAATGTAGATCTTTATCTTTTCTATTTGTGTGAAATAAATACAAAGTTTAAAAAAAACAACAACATCCAGCCCTTTACCTCTTTTGTTCTCTTCTTTTGAATGACTCATTTCTTCTTCCTGGTCTGCGGTCATTTGTTCATCAGCAGGTGTTAGCTGTAGTGTCAACATGTCTCTAAGCTGCTGGACTTCAGACATGTTTGTAGAAAGACTTTAAAACACACAAAGAAAGAGAGAGTCAACAACCAAGCGGAGTTCGGGGAGGCCATGGAGGAGGACTATCGGTCGGCCTCGAAGAGATTCTGGCAAACCGTCCGGAGCCTCAGGAGGCGGGAGCAGCTCTCCACCAGCACTGTTTACGGTGCGGGTGGGGAGCTGTTGACCCTGACTGGGGATGTTGTCGGGCGGTGGAAGGAATACTTCGATGATCTCCTCAATCCCATCGTCACGTCTTCCGAAGAGGAAGCAGAGACTGGGGACTCAGAGACGGACTCATCCATTACCCAGGCCAAAGTCACTGAGGTGGTTAGAAAGCTCCTTGGTGGCAAGGCTCCTGGGGTGGATGAAATCCGTCCTGAGTACCTTAAGTCGCTGGATGTTGTGGGACTGTCTTGGCTGACACGCCTCTGCAACATTGCATGGCAATTGGGGACAGTGTCTCTGGATTGGCAGACTGGGGTGGTGGTCCCTCTGTTTAAGAAGGGGGATCACACTCCTCAGCCTCCCCGGTAAGGTCCGGAGTACTGGAGAGGAGAATTCGACCGATGGTCGAACCTCGGATTCAGGAGGAGCAGTGTGGTTTTCGTCCTGGTCGCGGCACACTGGACCAGCTCTACACGCTCCATCGAGTGCTCGAGGGTTCATGGGAGTTCGCCCAACCAGTTCACATGTGTTTTGTGGATCTGGAGAAGGCGTTCGACCGTGTTCCTCGGGGCACCCTGTGGGGGAGTGCTCCCGGAGTACGGGGTCCGGGGTCCTTTGCTAAGGGCTATCTGGTCCCTGTACGACCGCAGCAGGAGCTTGGTTAGCATTGCCGGTAGTAAGTCAAACCTGTTTCCAGTGCACGTTGGCCTCCGCCAGGGCTGCCCTTTGTCACCGGTTCTGTTCATTATTTTTATGGACAGAATTTCTAGGCGCAGCCAGGGTGTAGAGGGGGTCTGGTTTGGGAACCACAGAATCTTGTCTCTGCTGTTTGCGGACGATGTGGTTCTGTTGGCTTCGTCAAATCAGGACCTTCAGCGTGCACTGGGGTGGTCTGCAGCCGAGTGTGAAGCATCCGAGATGAAAATCAGCACCTCCAAATCCGAGGCCATGGTTCTCGACTGGAAAAAGGTGCTTTGCCCTCTTCAGGTCGGTGGAGTGTCCTTGCCTCAAGTGGAGAAGTTTAAGTATCTCGGGGTCTTGTGCACGAGTGAGGGAGGAAAACAGAATACAATGATTTGCAAATCCTCTTCAACCTATATTCAATTGAATACACCACAAAGACAAAATATTTAATATTCAAACTGATCAACTTTATTGTTTTTGTGCAAATGTATTTGCTCATTTTGAAATGGATGCCTGCAATGCGTTTCAAAAAAGCTGGGACAGTGGTATGTTTACCACTGTGTTACATCACCTGTCCTTCTAACAACACTCAATAAGCGTTTGGGAACTGAGGACACTACTTGTTGAAGATTTGTAGGTGGAATTCTTTCCCATTCTTGCTTGATGTTAGACTTCAGTTTTTCAACAGTCTGGGGTCTCTGTTGTCATATTTGCGCTTCATAATGCGCCACACATTTTCAATGGGCAACAGGTCTGGACTGCAGGCAGGCCAGTCTAGTACCCGCACTCTTTTACTACGAAGCCACGCTGTTGTAACATGTGCAGAATGTGGCATGGCACTGTCTTCCTGATATAAGCAGGGACGTCCCTGAAAAAGACGTTGCTTGGATGGCATCATGCGTTGCTCCAAAACATGGATGTACTAGTGATGGGATGAACAACACTGGTGTGTCAACACTGTGCCGAGCACACAAGAGTGAAACCCCGTATTGGTGCGTCTATCGCTTTAAGAAAAAGAAAAAAAAAAAAAAAATCACATGACCGATACAGGAACTGTGTCGTTTGGCTGCGCCTTGCCAAATTGTGTTTATAAGGAAACAAACTGTATCGACATGTTGCGGATTTGTTGGATGGAGTTCGCCTTAGAGCAAAGACACTTCAGAAACCTTTGTTCCTCAATAAAAAGGCATAAATGAATCTACTTTAGTCTTTATTTCGTATGCTTTAACACTTAAGTTAACAAATTTCCATACATAAGTTACAAATTTAACTCTGAATTTTATTACAGACAAATCTGCTATATTTTACAAACCAACTCAGTTTAGCATTTACACAAACAAGGTTTTAAGCAAATTTTAAACTCTTCTCATGAACAGCTTAACTCGACACACAAATGAGCACATGAAATTATGCAATGATGAGATCATATTTTAAATAGAGGACTGACGATTAACTATTTCACAGGCTGATGTTGCGTTTGCAGCACGTAAGCTTTTCCATCTTATTTCATTTTATTTACCTGCAATGATTTTATAACTACTGCAGGGGTCACTATTGAGCAACCAACACAGTGTCAATACAGTGTCGACAGTTTGTGTAGTGTGTCAATACACTCCTTGAGGTATCATCATCCCATCACTTGGATGTACCTTTCATCAATGATGGTGCCATCACAGATGTGTAAGTTGCCCATGCCATGGGCACTAACACACCCCCATACCATCACAGATGCTGGCTTTTGAACTTTGCGCTGCTAATAATCTGGATGATCTTTTTCCTCTTTTGTCTGGAGGACACGACGTCCATTATTTCCAAAAACAATTTGAAATGTGGACTCATCACACCACAGCACACTTTTCCACTTGGTGTCTGTCCATTGAGCTTGGGCCCAGAGAAGGCAGTGGTATTTCTGGATGTTGTTGATGTTTGGCTTTCACTTTGCATGGTAGAGTTTTAACTTGCACTTGCAGATGTAGTGATGAACTGTGTTAACTGACAATGGTTTTCTGAAGTGTTCCTGAGCCCACGCAGTAAGATCCTTTAGACAATGATGTTGGTTTTTAATGCAGTGCTGCCTGAGGGATCAAAGGTCACGGGCATTCAATGTTGGTTTTCGGCCTTGCCGCTTACATGTAGAAAGTTCTCCAGATTCTCTGAATTTTATGTTTATATTATGGACTGTAGATGATGGAATCCCTAAATGCCTTGCAACTGAACATTGAGAAACACTGTTCTTAAACTGTTGGACTATTTTTTCATGCAGTTGTTCACAAAGTGGTGATCCTCACCCCATCTTTGCTTGTCAACGACAGAGTTTTGGGGATACTCCTTTTATACCAAATTATGAGTGTTGTTAGAAGGAAAGGTGATGTAACAGTGGTAAACATACCACTGTCCCAGCTTTTTTGAAACGTGTTGCAGGCATCCATTTCAAAATGAGCAAATATTTGCATAAAAACAATAAAGTTTATCAGTTTTAACATTAAATATCTTGACTTTGTGGTGTATTCAATTGAAAAGATGTTGAAGAGGATTCTGTTTCTATTCACATTTTACACAACGTCCCAACTTCATTGGAATTGGCATGGGTGCTGGTGAGAAAAAAATGTTCTGATGGAACATTTTTTGTCAGTGAACGGTTTGTGTGGAGGAGCATTTTGGTGCATTCTGGGGAATTCTGGACACACAATTCTTAATTAGAAAAATCACTGAGAAAAAGCGATTTTTCTAAATAAAACAAAGTGTATCCCTGACTGCAAAAAAAGCTGTACACTGTGATATTTACCAATTTTTCACTGGCACTATAACTCAATATATAATACCAAAATAAGACATCCAAATAAATCTACTTAGAAAAATTTATATGTAATAATAAAACCTCAGATTTCTATTCTGGTGAATTTTAATGGGTATGAAGGACTCTGAAACAAAGAAAACACACTTCAAACTGTGAAGTAAAAACAAAATATTGATTATGGGGGGTCTGGGGGATCTCCCCCCAAAATGTTTTTTAAAGAGCAAGTCAAATTTTGTATACTCTGGTGAATTTTAATAGGTATGAATCCCTCTGAAACAAAGAAAACTCACTTCAAACTGTCAAGCAAAAATTCTTTGTCTTCTGTAGTATTTTGATCTGTTCTAATCCAGTAAATGCACCAAATGGGTGTTGTGTTGCTGGTTGTACAGTCAATAAAATACAAAATTAGGGCCTAAAGCAATTGACAGCGTTGTTCTGCTGTGCACAAAGTAACACTGTCACCCGTTTTGAAAACGCATGCACACTGAGAAATTCAGAACTGGCTTATTCAATTTAATCGGTAAAATGCTCTCACTCGTAAACTAACTAGGGCTGCAACTAATGATTATTTTAGTAATCAATTATTTTTTTCGATTAGTAGTTATTTTGTTTTTTTTTACTTGCATGTGAGTTTTGCTATTATTTCTTTGAGTTATTAAAAGGCTTTTACCACACAACATCAACGTTTGAGCTTGTAACAAAGTTATGATGTTATATTCTCATCAAAAACATACCTGGAATAGTGTTTTATTTTATTTTGCACACACATACATCACCGACATACCACAAAGAGATTTCCATCAGGTTTCACCCGATTACAAGCATTTTTAGATGCCTAGAGCAAAGTCAACCACTGACAACATATTACAGCAAGAGTCCACAAAAGTATTTCAAAGGCCTGACTAAAGTGTAATATATCTACGTTCCGATCTTCACCTTTGGTCATGAGATTTGGCTCATGACCGAAAGACCGAGATCGCGGGTACAAGCGGCCGAGATGAGTTTCCACCGCAGGGTGGCTGGGCGCTCCCTTAGAGATAGGGTGAGGAGCTCGGAGTCGAGCCACTGCTCCTCCACGTCGAAAGGAGTCAGGTGGCTCGGGCATCTTTTCCGGATGCCCCCTGGACGCCTCGCTGGAGAGGTGTTCTGGGCACGTCCCATTGGGAGGAGGCCCCGGGGAAGACCCAGGACACGCTGGAAGGATTACATCTCTTGGCTGGCTTGGGAACGCCTTGGGGTTCCCCCGGAGGAGCTGGGGGAGGTGTGTGTGGATCGGGAGGTCTGGGCGGCTTTGGTTGAGCTGCTGCCCCCGCGACCCGACTCCGGATAAAGCGGAAGAAAATGGATGGATGGATGGTCCTGTCCATTTATCTTAAAAACAAGAATTATTTTTGTGTTTTTTTTTTTTCAAAAACTCCCATATTAATGATAATGAGATAATTATCATTAATTTTTGATCAGGATATGTCATTCAAAGCGCATATTAAACAAATATGTAGGACTGCTTTTTTGCATTTACGCAATATCTCTAAAATTAGAAAGGTCTTGTCTCAGAGTGATGCTGAAAAACTAATGTATGTAAACTATTGTAAACTAATGTAAACTATTGTAATTCATTATTATCAGGTTGTCCTAAAAGTTCCCTAAAAAGCCTTCACTTAATTCAAAATGCTGCAGCTAGAGTACTAACGGGGACTAGAAGGAGAGAGCATATCTCACCCATATTGGCCTCTCTTCATTGGCTTCCTGTTAATTCTAGAATAGAATTTAAAATTCTTCTTCTTACTTATAAGGTTTTGAATAATCAGGTCCCATCTTATCTTAGGGACCTCGTAGTACCATATCACCCCAATAGAGCGCTTCGCTCTCAGACTGCAGGCTTACTTGTAGTTCCTAGGGTTTGTAAGAGTAGAATGGGAGGCAGAGCCTTCAGCTTTCAGGCTCCTCTCCTGTGGAACCAGCTCCCAATTCAGATCAGGGAGACAGACACCCTCTCTACTTTTAAGATTAGGCTTAAAACTTTCCTTTTTGCTAAAGCTTATATTTAGGGCTGGATCAGGTGACCCTGACCATCCTTAGTTATGCTGCTATAGACGTAGACTGCTGGGGGGTTCCCATGATGCACTGTTTCTTTCTCTTTTCACTCTGTATGCACCACTCTGCATTTAATCATTAGTGATCGATCTCTGCTCCCCTCCACAGCATGTCTTTTTCCTGGTTCTCTCCCTCAGCCCCAACCAGTCCCAGCAGAAGACTGCCCCTCCCTGAGCCTGGTTCTGCTGGAGGTTTCTTCCTGTTAAAAGGGAGTTTTTCCTTCCCACTGTAGCCAAGTGCTTGCTCACAGGGGGTCGTTTTGACAGTTGGGTTTTACATAATTATTGTATGGCCTTGCCTTACAATATAAAGCGCCTTGGGGCAACTGTTTGTTGTGATTTGGCGCTATATAAAAAAAAATTGATTGATTGATAATTAGCAATTTTCTGGAAAACATGTCAATCTTATACCTGAATGACTTTGACACTGCCGTGCTGGTTGGAATATAATACTAATTGCATGAACACGATAAACCTTACCAGCTAAACATAGCTCTGTGAATAAATTTGTTAACAAAAGCGGCAGATAAAAGGAAATGAATGGTTTTCCTTTAGCAGCAGTACAATGTTTTGGGCAGACATTTTCATACATATCAGATTGCATGTTACTCTAATATTATGTCACTCTAATCATCATCATCATCATCCTCATCATCACTGGATTCTGCTTGGTCTGTGTTATGGATTTTTGTGCATTGCCTGCAAGTGCATGCATCGGTACATAGCAGAGCATTCTTACAGCTTGAGCAACGACCAGTCACGCACTGCCCAGTACTGAAATTGTAGGAATTCAACTGTAGGAGTGCCTTTGGTGCAGGTGTCTTATCCATCCAGTAGATGGATAGTGTGCCACTGCTGAGGTCCCAACCATGACCATCAGGGCTTGGTGTCGTAGCATCAGCATCAAGTGATGACCGCCAGATGCTTGCCTGGTATGTAGCAGAAGAAGACATAAAAGAAGAATTTTACCGACAACTACTCAATAACGCCTGGTTCACACGGCAGGATAATTAGGCCGATATTGGACCTTGTCTTCACCTTCCGACAATCTTAAGGATGCCCCGACAATCATGATGACGCTAACGATAACCTTATCAGATGTTCCTGCCATGTGTGGTGTGTTCAGAGCGCTCTGATCTGCTCGGAAGAATGTCAGGAGTGCTCCGATCGCAAATCGAGGATATTCAACATGTTGGATTTTTTTGGTCCGATATCGCAGCGTGTGTTGTGTTCTCTGACCACAAATGAGCACGCAGCCTGCTGAATGTGACGTGCAGCCAATCAGAAAGCGAGGTGACGGACATACAGAACGGAAAAAAAAAATCAAAACAGCTGTTCTGACTTACTAGAAAGTCCGGTGGTCGCACTGTCTCCACTCCTTTAAAGAACGCCTTTTCTTTTTGTATTGTTTTTTCCCCTCTGTTTTAAATAGTCCACAAAGTACCTCCGTTTGTTTACTCTGAAGTCACATTTCATCATGAGAGATTTTGAGAGATTTCCTGTCTGAGCTGGGAATGTTCATGTGTGAAATCTGTTCGTGTGTGGTGTTGTTGTCCTTATCGTGTGGCTGAACACCACACACTGTATGACCAAAACAGTCAGATCTACGATTTTTTTAATCTTCACGTGTGTGGTCTCTCAGGTTTTGGAAACCTAAAGATAATTTTGAAATCCTGTCGTGTGAACCAGGGTGTCCAGAAGAGATATTGTCATAGTGATGGGAGATATGAATGCCAAAGTTGGGAGTGACAATTCAGGAAGAGAGCATGTTACGGGGGCAGAAGGAATGGAAACATTCAACAAGAAGGGTGAGTTCTTTGTGGATTTCTGCAAGATGAATTTTCCACACCAAAATGTGAACAAAGTGACATGGAGATCACCAGAGATGACCACTGAGAACCAAATTGACCACATTGCAGTTTCAAGAAGATGGAGACGGACCCTACAAGATGTTCGAGCATGCAGAGACGCTGACTTTTGATCTGATCACACTCTTCTGGTGTGCAAGCTGAAGATCAAGACTGCCAGAAGTAAAGAGACAGGACCACAAAAGCACCCATGCTTTGACACTACAAAGCTGAAGACAGAGGACAGGAGAAAAGAGTTTGCCATCACTATGACCAACAGATTTCAGGCCCTTGCAGATCTAGAGGACGGCTCACTGGAAAAGAAGTGGGAACAGGTGAGAAGTGCTTTTGACACAAGTGGCCGAGACGTGCTTGGACGTCGACAGCGACAGTACAAGCCTTGGATTTCAAACGACACCATCAAGAAGATAGAAGAGAGACGAGAAACCAAGCACAAAGTGATTCAAACCAGGTCAAGAGCCCAAAAGTGATGCCTGCAGCAAGAATACAGCGAGTGCTACAAAGTAGTGAAGAGAAATGCATGAAGGACAAAAGAGACTTTGTGGAAGGACAAGCCACCCAGGCTCAGGAAGCAGCAGAGAAGAATGACATGAAGACCCTCTACAACATCACCAAGCAACTGGGAGGCAGAAAAACCAACTCAAACCACCCAGGAAGCCGGCAGAGCAACTGGACAGGTGGAGAGAGCACATCAGCGAATTACTCAGTGGCACCTCTGACACCACGCCTCTGCTCATTGAAGAAGGAGAAGACCTGGAGGTGAACCTAGGACCAATCAACCAAGCAATCAGAAAGACAAAGTGTGGCAAAGTACCCGGACCAGACAACATCCCACAAGAAGTTCTCAAGGCAGACGCAGTGGCTACAGCACATATCCTACTGGACTTATTTCAAGAAGCATGGGACAAGGAAGAAGTGCTGCAGGAGTGGAGTAAGGGCTACATTATCAAACTACCCAAGAAAGGAGACCTGAGTGAATGTAAGAATTGGAGAGGGATTCAACTGATGTCCCTGCCCAGCAAGAGCTTCGTAATAATCATCTTGGAAAGGATTCGGGCAGCTGTGGATGGGAAACAGACGAGCAAGCAGGATTTCTAGTGGGAAGATCGTGAGTAGATCAGATAGCCATGCTACGCATCATCATCGAGCAGTCCCTGGAGTGGCAGTGTCCGCTGTACATTAACTTTATTGACTTTAGAAAAGCGTTCGACATGGTGGACAGGGAAGTGACATGGAGAATAATGAGGCACTATGGCATTCCTCTCAAGGTGGTCATCATCCGGAAACTGTACGAGGACACCGCCTGCCACGTCATCTACAACACCAGTGTATCAGAGCCTTTCACAGTCAATACCGGAGTCCATCAGGGATGTGTGTTGTCGCTGCTCATCTTCTCTCTTGTAACTGACTGGGTGATGAGGACAGCCATGACCCCACCGCGTGGGATCCAGTGGACACTCATGCACAAGCTTGAAGACCTGGATTTCACAGATGACATCAGCTTGCTGGCTCACTCCCTTCAATACATGCAGGAGAAGACAGAGAGCCTCCACAGCACTACAAGAAACACTGGCCTGGATATCAAGGTGGAGAAAATGAAGACAATGAGAGCCAAGACAACAAGACAGACAGAAGCAGTCCACCTGGATGAACAGCAAATCGAAGACGTTGACAAATTCACCTACCTGGGAAGCACTGTCAGCAAGAGAGGAGGTACTGACGATGACATTAAGGCCAGGATAAGAAAGGCAAGATTTGCATTCACCACCCTCAAACCCATCTGGAAGAGTACCAACATACATTTTCCCGCCAAACTGAGACTTTCAACACTAATGTGAGATGTGTGCTGCTGTATCAATCAATCAATTCAATCAATTTTATTTATATAGCGCCAAATCACAACAAACAGTTGCCCCAAGGCACTTCATATTGTAAGGCAAGGCCATACAATAATTACGTAAAAACCCCAACGGTAAAAACGACCCCCTGTGAGCAAGCATTCGGCGACAGTGGGAAGGATAAACTCCATTTTAACAGGAAGAAACCTCCAGCAGAACCAGGCTCAGGGAGGGGCAGTCTTCTGCTGGGACTGGTTGGGGCTGAGGGGAGAGAATCAAGAAAAAGACATGCTGTGGAAGAGAGCAGAGATCAATCACTAATGATTAAATGCAGAGTGGTACATACAGAGCAAAAAGACAAAGATACACTCAGTGCATCATGGGAACCCCCCAGCAGTCTACGTCTATAGCAGCATAACTAAGGGATGGTTCAGGGTCACCTGATCCAGCCCTAACTATAAACTTTAGCAAAAAGGAAAGTTTTAAGCCTAATCTTAAAAGTAGAGAGGGTGTCTGTCTCCCTGATCTGAATTGGGAGCTGGTTCCACAGGACAGGAGCCTGAAAGCTGAAGGCTCTGCCTCCCATTCTACTCTTACAAACCCTAGGAACTACAAGTAAGCCTGCAGTCTGAGAGCAAAGCGCTCTATTGGGGTGATATGGTACGATGAGGTCCCTAAGATAAGATGGGACCTGATTATTCAAAACCTTATAAGTAAGAAGAAGAATTTTAAATTCTATTCTAGAATTAACAGGAAGCCAATGAGGAGAGGCCAATATGGGTGAGATATGCTCTCGCCTTCTAGTCCCCGTTAGTACTCTAGCTGCAACATTTTGAATTAACTGAAGGCTTTTCAGGGAACTTTTAGGACAACCTGATAATAATGAATTACAATAGTCCAGCCTAGAGGAAACAAATGCATGAATTAGTTTTTCAGCATCACTCTGAGACAAGACCTTTCTAATTTTAGAGATATTGCGTAAATGCAAAAAAGCAGTCCTACATATTTGTTTAATATGCGCATTGAATGACATATCCTGATCAAAAATGACTCCAAGATTTCTCACAGTATTACTAGAGGTCAGGGTAATGCCATCCAGAGTAAGGATCTGGTTAGACACCATGTTTCTAAGATTTGTGGGGCCAAGTACAATAACTTCAGTTTTATCTGAGTTTAAAAGCAAGAAATTAGAGGTCATCCATGTCTTTATGTCTGTAAGACAATCCTGCAGTTTAGCTAATTGGTGTGTGTCCTCTGGCTTCATGGATAGATAAAGCTGGGTATCGTCTGCGTAACAATGAAAATTTAAGCAATGCCGTCTAATAATACTGCCTAAGGGAAGCATGTATAAAGTGAATAAAATTGGTCCTAGCACAGAACCTTGTGGAACTCCATAATTAACCTTAGTCTGTGAAGAAGATTCCCCATTTACATGAACAAATTGTAATCTATTAGATAAATATGATTCAAACCACCGCAGCGCAGTGCCTTTAATACCTATGGCATGCTCTAATCTCTGTAATAAAATTTTATAGTCAACAGTATCAAAAGCAGCACTGAGGTCTAACAGAACAAGCACAGAGATGAGTCCACTGTCTGAGGCCATAAGAAGATCATTTGTAACCTTCACTAATGCTGTTTCTGTACTATGATGAATTCTAAAACCTGACTGAAACTCTTCAAATAGACCATTCCTCTGCAGATGATCAATCAATCAATCAATCAATTTTATTTATATAGCGCCAAATCACAACAAACAGTTGCCCCAAGGCGCTTTATATTGTAAGGTAAGGCCATACAATAATTACGTAAAAACCCCAACAGTCAAAACGACCCCCTGTGAGCAAGCACTTGGCGACAGTGGGAAGGAAAAACTCCCTTTTAACAGGAAGAAACCTCCAGCAGAACCAGGCTCAGGGAGGGGCAGTCTTCTGCTAGGATTGGTTGGGGCTGAGAGAGAGAATCAGGAAAAAGACATGCTGTGGAGGGGAGCAGAGATAATGATTAAATGCAGAGTGGTGCATACAGAGCAAAAAGAGAAAGAAACACTCAGTGCATCATGGGAACCCTCCAGCAGTCTAAGTCTATAGCAGCATAACTAAGGGATGGTTCAGGGTCACCTGATCCAGCCCTAACCTGATCAGTTAGCTGTTTTACAACTACCCTTTCAAGAATTTTTGAGAGAAAAGGAAGGTTGGAGATTGGCCTATAATTAGCTAAGATAGCTGGGTCAAGTGATGGCTTTTTAAGTAATGGTTTAATTACTGCCACCTTAAAAGCCTGTGGTACATAGCCAACTAATAAAGATAGATTGATCATATTTAAGATCGAAGCATTAAATAATGGTAGGGCTTCCTTGAGCAGCCTGGTAGGAATGGGGTCTAATAGACATGTTGATGGTTTGGATGAAGTAACTAATGAAAATAACTCAGACAGAACAATTGGAGAGAAAGAGTCTCTGTATGGCTCAGAGACCTGGAGACTGACCAAAGGGCTGGAGCACAAGCTGCAGGTCTTCATCAACACATGCTTGCGACACATCCTTGGCATCAGATGGCCCGACAGAACTGCCAATGAAGACCTTTGGCGCAGGACCAAGCAGAGACCAGTCGGGGACATCATCTGGACATGAAAGTGGAAGTGGATCGGGCACACTCTACGCCGAGGCCCGAACATCGCGTGGGAAGCATTGAATGGGAACCCACAGGGGAAAAGGAAAAGAGGACGGTCAGTTACAACTTGGAGCAAGACCCTGGATAGCAAACTGAAGACCATCAAACTGTCCTGGGGAGAGGCAAAGCGGGCAGCCCAAGACCGAACACGGTGGAGATCTGCAGAGGAGGCCCTTTATTCCAGTTGGAACCCAGAGGATTAATGACATGGTACTTGAGGGCACCTTTCGTTGGCAGAAGATGGCAGGTTTTCGCGTTCTTGCTGCAGAAAGGTTTGTAGCGGAAAAGGTCTGTGTCATTGCCACTGTGTCCATAGAATAAACAGACAAATTGTACACAGTCTTCCAATCTTTCATCATCAGCATCAAATGATGATCAGACCATTTTCATGGCATTGCACATCTCTGCATTAGAAACAACCATGTTGAATGCCTGCTTCTTGCCCTTGCCGATAAATGCGCTTGTATTGTCAGAGCCAGTGAATGCTTTGCACACATTATTTGCTAGTTCCTTGCCCATTGCTGCGACATCAAGGTACCTCTGTCTCTGGTTCCAGTGCAGAAGATTAGTCATGTATCAATCCGATGGCTGAAGGCACAAACCAACACAGCGACATCTGTATCGGGTGACTTGATGATGATACATTCACGCCCCTCTGATGCTGCATGGTTTGCATGTAGCAGAATGCGGGTGTCAGCTTCTTCCTTCGCAGTGCACAGTTGGTCTACCCTGCTGCAGTCCACAGTCATCTCTCTCTGCAAGCCTGTGGCATTCATCGCCATGGGTGATGTAACGGGGGCCAAACTCCTTCAACTTGGGTGCATATTCTGGCTGCTCAAATTCTTCTACCAGAAAAGTAGCGAGTTTGGTCTTGTTCCCGCCATCACTTAGAAACTTCTTTCACTGTGTTGGGTACTTCTGATGTCCATCAAGGATCTTCATCTGTAAGACACCCGATGCACCACGTTTGGCTCGCTCTGGGTGTTGATTGAAACCTCAGGATACTGATCCATAACTACGTCTGTTCGAGTGTTGCTTGTCAACTTCGTCATCTGGAAGACATACCCAGGTATGTCCTTGAATGTCCCAGGTATTGTCTTGATGGACTGCAGCATAGCCATTCCATCAAGGATCCACATTGCTGCTGCAGGGACATCTTCTGTTGGTTCTGCATGCTCTTCCAATATGTGCAGCGAAGAAGCCTTGGTTGTCTTTGCAGGCGCACCATCAGGAGTTGCAAGAGACCATGGAATGGGCCCCAATGGACATTTGAGGACTTCCTTCATGTCCATTTGTCTGTGCTGTGCAATGACCACCATCTTTGCAAACAAGCCCCTGTCAGCCTTGATTACAACATCTGTGGTGGATACTTTCATCTTCTTCGCCTTCACCAGACTCCAGAATGTCTTGAGTGCAGCCTTTGGTAATGGAGCATAGAAGTCTACTTGGCTGCTGCACAATCTGTCCTGCATAAAGGATGTGAAGGCATCAGCCCCCCCAAAAAATTTGATTCAGACTGAACTTAACTGTTAAGAGTGTGTGTTGCATTGCATGCTCAGCACTGTCAATCAGCTAAACTTGAAGACCAGGCAGGAACGTCCACAATCAAACAAACATTCCTGGTAAACTGCAGACAAAAATTTAACAAGGATATATACTATGCAGGTCAGAATCAACATGTTGCAGGTCTCCTGTAATAAAGGACACGAGTCCATACAATTCAAGCTATCGATACATGCTATCTGAAAAATAAGATGTCTATGCAATGAATTTAGAATACTGATTAGAATAATTAGAAAAGTAATAACTTAAATGTAATTAATCTGGGTGTATTTTATACATCTAAAACCCGACTCAGACACATTTGTAAATTAGTCTTAGTCAGCTTTACTGTCATTTCTACAATACATCACAGACATATTGAGAACTGAAATACCTGATCTCTGGACTCCCTGACCTCACAAAAGAAGGTATTAAAGAAATATAATAACAAAGTATAAGTATCAAGTGTAGAAATATAATGACAAAGTATAAGTATCAAGTGTAGAAATATAATCAAGTATAAGTATCAAGTGTAGAATTGTAAACAAACAAATACTTGTAGTGCAAAGTGGCAGGACAACATTCAGCAGTAATGAATATGTGCAAATTCCATTCCAAATCCATTCCAAATTAATATAGCCATCCAGGTCTGGCTGGATTCAGTACAACATTTTAAAATTGTTTCTTCGAAATATCGGAAAAATCACCAATTTTGGGGGTAGGGGTAAGGATTGTCTTGTAACAGCAGTACTGCTGGTGCTAGAGTTCATATTTCATATGGGATAGGAGGAATAACCAGTGGCTAGATCGGTGTTGTTTGTTTGAGGTATATACAGAGGGTTCTTAAAAATCACAACTTAAAATGAAAAATTTGAAAAAAAAAAAAAAAAAAGAAGTGAAAATAATGGTTGTTTCTAAGATAAATGGACAGGATCTCAATGTTTTAGGAACTGGATAATGAAAACCAAAGTGCTTATTCACTAAATACATAAGTTTCGCATGCATATAACCTTTTGAACCTCCCTGAACAACTGTTTCTAATGGTTACATGTTTATTACACATTTCACCTGCAACCAACTCAATAAATAAGGCCTTTTTCGAATGTGGCCCACGGACTATCGGAGTTCAGCAGTTTTGAGTCATGACGTTGATACATGAGCTTCAGACTTTATGAACTGTGTGCACAGTTCCATTTTTGTGTGTATAAAACGAGGAAAAACTGTAATCGATAGTATCGATTGATCTGCTTCATCAGTCCATCACCAAGCTGAGCTGTCCTTCATTTATCCTCATTAAGTCACAGTTTGTCTTATTTATTTTTGCTGATATTTGGTGTTCAGTCGATAATAAGAACTCCAACACAAACTAACAGCTATCATTTGGATGTGGTGGAGTTGGTCTGAAATAAAGTTTAGTGGACAAACCTGCTGTGGATCAGCGAACTTCAGGCTTGAAAACAGCATCCAGCACGTTGACTAGTTTCTTCTCTTCTTTAACTCCACTCGTTTCTTCTTGCTGCTCTGCGATCTGTTTGTTTCTACCAACTCAAATATCTCGGCTTGATTAGCAGCAGTTAGCCGTTGTTTCAACAACCTTCTCAGCTCTTCCACCTTTTCGCGCTAACTTTGCCGTTTCTTCTTCTTCCGGTTTACTGTCGAACTTTGTGCTTCTGGAGCTCTTCAAAAAACATATTCAAGGATCACAGTGTGAAGTTTGATCTGTTCAGAGAAGAATTTCCAGCGTCTCCAGCTAACTAGCTTTAGCCTCGGACAACAACAGGAAACAGTTCTTCTTCGTTGGATTCGTCCCACACTCTCACGAGCGCTGTAGAGTTCAGTGGCGCCACCAGCTTAGCTTATGACAAACTAAAAGTGGACGCTCTCATTATGACCGAACAACTTTCCACAGTTTCTGGGGATTCTGTGTCAATATGCGCCCGCGGCCGACGTGCTTCATGAATTCCTGCGCAAAAAGTAGTTCCCAGATAATTGTGATATATTCTTAAGATAATGAGAATATCTCATCTAAATCAAATCTGAAACTTACTAGTAATAAAATTATAAAGATAACTGAAGTTTTAAGAGTGGCTGTAATAAATATTTAAGAAACTTAAAGTTTATGAGCAACTTCACCTGTTATTGCTCAAGCACATTGTAAACATTGACACGATGGAGTTTGATGTGGAAGAGTTCAGAAAGATACGATTGGAATGGTTTGATGACCATTTACAGTTGGCGATGAAAGACTTGGGTGTTAACTTAGTGTTAAAGTCAGAACAAGAAGCTGCAGTGAAAGAGATCAATCTGGGACAAAGAGACACATTCTGGGTGCTGTTGCTGCAACGAGAGCGACACACTGAGCAGTTTCATGAAAGTAGTCCGGCGAGCTCAATCTGTGGACGCCAGTTATCCCACAATTCCATAATAACAGAGATGTCGGTCCAACGAGAGCGGCACTCTGAGCAGGGTGCATTCTTCCTTTTCTTCTATCGAGTTTTTGCAGGTGCACAAACTGACACACTACATTACCGCCACCAGCTGTTAGGGAGTGGAGCATGACTGTCTGACGTTATGTTAATGAGGAAATGTGAAGCTCAATAGGGGAGGAAAAAAGTGGAGAAAGTTACACTGTACCATATTCTATTTTGCTGCTGACTGTTTCACCGACAAACAACTTGACCTCATGATTACTCAGTTGCTTTACAGACGAAACAGCTGTTGCTCTTTTTCAGATTGTGTTTCCTTCAATTCAGTTTCTGTGCTTGAAAATCCCCCAAATCTTCTTTGAATAATCACTTTTGGACACGACCTTCTGTCCCTCACTTGCTCACTTCTCTCACTGGTCCTCAGTTCATGTCCGTCTCTTCTGTCATGTTGATCTTCCAGCATTTCTGCTGCCAAATTGTCTTCATGACAGAATCAGAAACGCAGCTGATTCAGGAAAAATGTTCCCCTTTAAGACGCTCCTCGTTCCACCTCCACCATCGACTTCTGTCACTGCTGATGGTTTGACCTCTGACCTTACAGGTACAGCAACAGACTTCATGAACCGGTTCTACACTCAACAAAAATATAAACGCAACACTTTTGGTTTTGCTCCCATTTTGTATGAGATGAACTCAAAGATCTAAAACTTTTTCCACATACACAATATCACCATTTCCCTCAAATATTGTTCACAAACCAGTCTAAATCTGTGATAGTGAGCACTTCTCCTTTGCTGAGATAATCCATCCCACCTCACAGGTGTGCCATATCAAGATGCTGATTAGACACCATGATTAGTGCACAGGTGTGCCTTAGACTGCCCACAATAAAAGGCCACTCTGAAAGGTGCAGTTTTGTTTTATTGGGGGGGGATACCAGTCAGTATCTGGTGTGACCACCTTTTGCCTCATGCAGTGCAACACATCTCCTTCGCATCATCCGTGAAGAGAACACCTCTCCAATGTGCCAAACGCCAGTGAATGTGAGCATTTGTCCACTCAAGTCGGTTACGACGACGAACTGGAGTCAGGTCGAGACCCCGATGAGGACGACGAGCATGCAGATGAGCTTCCCTGAGACGGTTTCTGACAGTTTGTGCAGAAATTCTTTGGTTATGCAAACCGATTGTTTCAGCATCTGTCTGAGTGGCTGGTCTCAGATGATCTTGGAGGTGAACATGCTGGATGTGGAGGTCCTGGGCTGGTGTGGTTACACGTGGTCTGCGGTTGTGAGGCTGGTTGGATGTACTGCCAAATTCTCTGAAACGCCTTTGGAGACGGCTTATGGTAGAGACATGAACATTCAATACACGAGCAACAGCTCTGGTTGACATTCCTGCTGTCAGCATGCCAATTGCACGCTCCCTCAAATCTTGCGACATCTGTGGCATTGTGCTGTGTGATAAAACTGCACCTTTCAGAGTGGCCTTTTATTGTGGGCAGTCTAAGGCACACCTGTGCACTAATCATGGTGTCTAATCAGCATCTTGATATGGCACACCTGTGAGGTGGGATGGATTATCACAGCAAAGGAGAAGTGCTCACTATCACAGATTTAGACTGGTTTGTGAACAATATTTGAGGGAAATGGTGATATTGTGTATGTGGAAAATGTTTTAGATCTTTGAGTTCATCTCATACAAAATGGGAGCAAAACCAAAAGTGTTGCATTTATATTTTTGTTGAGTGTAATTAATAACCAGAGCTCACCAGGGTTTATTCTCCAACTATTTCCCTGCACTATGCAGGTGAGGAAAATGATAACAAACCCCAAATAAAAATTCTTTACCAACTGCTGTAAATTTTGTAAGAGTCATTTTAGTTTTTACACTATTGTGTAAATAGACTTTTGAATGAAACCTGAAGTAGCAGCAGGAATCTTGACAGCAGTGTGTCGACTGTATCAGTGGACAGAAATTTACAGGAAATATTTTTGCTGGAAGTTCTTTTCCAAAAATTTTATGACAATCTGTAAATTTTCTTGAATGCCGTAGTATTTTTTTTTTCTATCAGAAAACATGAAATTCAGGAATATGTTTAATTTTGGGTGAATCTCATAGTTTCCTGACCAAAAGTTGATATTTTTCACCAAATTCAAATTTCAAAATTCTGCATTTAGGAACAGAGCTTTGATGAATCAAACAAAACCATCAACATTAAAATTTATCAGAAACTGGAGGAAAAGAAGCATTTTGGGTGATTTTTATTATTTTTCTAGTCTGTTTACAAAAAATTCAAAGTTTTGTGAGGAAGAATTGTGAACAGTTTTTAAATGAATCAAACAAAACCATCAAAATTAAAATCAGAAACTGAAGGAAAAAATGTGATGAATTTCAAAATTTTCACAATTAAAAAATTCAAAATTATGTGAGAATTCTGAACAGAGCTTAGATAAAATAAAAAAGAAAAAAATAGTATCTATGAATGAGTGAAGGAAAAAAAAAACATTTTGGGTTAATTTCAGTACCCCCCCCCCCCCCCCCCCCCGACACTATAGACCCCAGACACGGGGTCTATAGTTGCAGTCTACACACTGCTGCCACTGTAACCTTCAAAATGGTGACTGTTCCCTTAATTGCTGGTAACTGCACCTCGTGGACACTTGGTTGACCAGGGATTGTCTTAAGATATTTCTTCAGGTTGATCTTAATAAGCCCTGTCACCTCACCACAACTGGTGTTATATGTATATCTTTCAATGACCATGTTGTTTATAGGTCATTTTTAATGTCTCGGTATTTTGCCAGTCTTTTCCTCCCCCTTTCAGCTCTATTGAGGTCATAGTCTTTGGGGACAGTTACGTCAATAATTTTGGCAGTTTTTTCTTGTCTATTCCAAATAACAATATCACGTTTTATTGCACCTCCTTCGATATGGCTGTTGAACTTCTATTGAGTCCTTTGCCACGTTCCTGTAGACGAGTCTTGGGTTTTCTGCAAACTGCTGGTTTATCAGTTTTGCATTTACATATTTTCTTGTCTTTGTTCCTGATTTGTGCAGCCAAGGCTTTCACTAAAGCTTGATGTTCTGCAAGCCTCCTGTCAAGTTGTTTATCTCCAACACTGTATTTTCTTATAATGCAACTGACTTTTTAAAAAAGAGTTTCCTTTTATGATTTACAACAATATGTTTGTTCCAAAAGAAAGCTATAAGAATTATTATACTATTATTATATTGTGAGCCAACAAATCTGTTGTGTGGGCCGCTGAAGAGGAGGTACTGCTGGCCCACCACCACCAGAGGGCGCCCTGCCTGGAGTGCGGGCTCCAGGCACCAGAGGGCGCCGCCGCCTCACGGGAGCAGCCTCGGTGACAGCTGTCACCCATCACCTGAGACAGCTGACGGCAATCATCAGTGGGGTATATCAGCAGGACGGCATCTCCACCTCATTGCCGAGATATCGTTTTACCGGAGAGGTAACGTATTGACGCTAACTGAGTGTAGCTTTTGGATTAAGCTAGTTATTCGGATTACTGTTCCAACGAGAGGTGGAGGTAACTTTCCTGCTGTTCAGAGTCCTGGGTGCAAACGCGCCCCCATCTGACTGTACTTTGTTTTCTCGCCAGCAGTACCAGGTCCGACACGCGGAGGCAGTGGCCACCTGGGAGTTCGGGACTTGGCGGCTCCAGTATACCCGGGGTCCTGTGGCGGAGGAAGCCGTGTGGTACCGGTCTTACCTTGGAGAGGCGTCTCCTATCTTCGAGCCTGCCCACACGACACTTTTGTAAATTGACTGTTGTCCATTTCTGTGATTGGTTGTATTCGTTGTGCACATTCACAACAGTAAAGCGTTGTTATTTGACTTACTCCATTGTCCGTTCATTTGCGCCCCCTGTTGTGGGTCCGTGTTCCTACACTTTCCCAACAGGATATCTCGGCCAGCGTCATGGATCCCGAGGGGCGTCAACCGGCTGTTGAACGGCCAATGGAAGAACAAGGCGCACAGGCGTCCGCAGGAGGGGTAATCGGTGAGTTGCAGCGGATCCTCACCGCTTTCACGACTCGGTTAGATTTGATGGCCGAGCAGAACGCCCTCCTGAACCGCAGGGTGGAGGCTCTCGCCGCGCAGGTGGAAGCGCGCCCTCCGGGCGCCGCTGCGGCTCTCCCTCCCGTAGACCCTGTGCGTGACAGCGACGTTCCACTGGTTGTCCAACGACCCCCCCCACCATCCTCTGAAGCATACATAAGCCCCCCAGAGCCGTACGGAGGCTGTGTGGAGACGTGCGCGGATTTCCTTATGCAGTGTTCGCTCGTCTTCGCACAGCGTCCCGTCATGTACGCGACCGACGCTAGCAAGGTAGCTTATGTGATAAATCTGCTTCGTGGTGAGGCACGCGCTTGGGCTACAGCGCTCTGGGAGCACGGTTCACGGCTCCTTCTGACATACGATGGGTTGGTGAGGGAGCTCAGAACAGTGTTCGATCACCCTAATAGAGGAGAAACCGCTTCAGCCGTGCTGCTGTCAATGAGACAGGGGCGCCGGAGCGCAGCTGCCTATGCAGTCGACTTCCGCATCGCGGCTGCGAGGTCCGGCTGGAATAGCACCGCCCTCCGCGCCGCCTTTGTAAACGGACTGTCATTGGTCCTCAAGGAGCACCTGGTGGCTAAGGACGAACCGCGGGATTTGGATGGGCTTATCGATCTTGTCATACGATTAGACAATCGGTTAAATGAGCGCCGTCGGGAACGAGACGAAGGGCGTGGCCAGGCACGCGTCGTCCCTCTCCCTTCCGGTTCCAACCGCGTTCCACCCTCCCCACGCTCCACGGCCCCTGCGCTCCGTGCGATCACAGCTCCCCCTGCTGACGAAGCTATGGACACGAGTAGGGCAACATTTAGGGCACCGGTCACACAAAGGAGGCTGGCCCGCGGAGCGTGTTTTGTTTGTGGCTCGATTGAGCATCAGGTAAGAGACTGCCCCGAGCGGTTAAACACCAACGCCCGCCCCTAGACACTGGGCTAGGGGGGGGCCGAGACGTGCACGTGGGACACACCCACATCGCCACACGACTCCCAGTTACAATCCTTTATGAGGATTTAACCCTGAAGGCCCCAGCACTGGTGGACACGGGCTCAGAAGGGAATTTGCTTGATAGCAAATGGGCCAGGGAGATAGGGTTCCCTCTGGTGGCGCTTACCTCGCCTGTGCAGGTACGGGCACTAGATGGCTCCCTACTCCCTCCAATCACTCACAAGACACCACCAGTAACTCTGGTGGTGTCGGGGAATCACCGGGAGGAGATCGAGTTTTTTGTAACTCCGGCCACCTCCCGAGTGATTTTAGGTTTTCCCTGGATGTTGAAACACAATCCCCGGATCGATTGGCCGTCCGGGGTAGTGGTCCAGTGGAGCGAGACCTGCCATCGGGTATGTTTAGGTTCCTCGGTTCCTCCCGGTTCCCAGGCCAGGGAGGAGGTCAGAGCCCTGCCCAATCTAGGGCCGGTGCCGGTGCAGTACCATGACCTTGCGGAGGTGTTCAGCAAGGATCTGGCACTCACCCTTCCCCCGCACCGCCCGTATGATTGTGCCATTGATTTGGTTCCAGGCGTTGAGTTCCCGTCCAGCAGGCTGTACAACCTCTCACGACCTGAACGCGAATCAATGGAGACCTACATCTGGGACTCTTTGGCTGCCGGGTTGATCCGGAATTCCACCTCCCCGATGGGTGCGGGTTTCTTTTTTGTGGGGAAAAAGGATGGCGGATTACGTCCATGCATTGATTACAGGGGGCTGAACGAAATCACGGTTCGTAACCGATACCCCTTACCCTTGTTGGATTCGGTGTTCACGCCCCTGCATGGAGCCAAGATATTCACCAAACTGGATCTTAGGAATGCGTATCACCTGGTTCGGATCCGGAAGGGAGACGAGTGGAAGACGGCATTTAACACCCTGTTAGGCCATTTTGAGTACCTGGTCATGCCGTTCGGTCTTACATATGCTCCCGCGACGTTCCAAGCATTGGTTAATGATGTCTTGCGGGACTTCCTGCACCGATTCGTCTTCGTATATCTAGACGACATACTCATCTTTTCTCCGGATCCTGAGACCCATGTCCGACATGTACGTCAGGTCCTGCAGCGGTTATTGGAGAACCGGCTGTTTGTTAAGGGCGAGAAGTGTGAGTTCCACCGCACCTCTTTGTCCTTCCTGGGGTTCATCATCTCCCCCAACTCCGTCGCTCCTGATCCGGCCAAGGTTGCAGCGGTGAGAGACTGGCCCCAACCCACAAGCCGTAGGAAGCTGCAACAGTTCCTCGGCTTTGCAAATTTCTACAGGAGGTTCATTAAGGGCTACAGCCAGGTTGTTAGCCCCCTGACAGCCCTGACCTCACCAAAAGTCCCCTTCACCTGGTCGGATCGTTGCGAGGCCGCGTTCAAGGAGTTGAAACGGCGCTTCTCGTCTGCACCCGTTCTGGTGCAGCCCGATCCTAGTCGCCAGTTAGTGGTTGAAGTGGACGCCTCAGACTCAGGGATAGGAGCTGTGCTGTCCCAGAGTGGGAAGACCGATAAGGTCCTTCATCCGTGTGCCTATTTTTCCCGCAGGTTGACCCCGGCTGAACGGAACTATGACGTCGGCAACCGAGAACTCCTTGCGGTGAAAGAGGCTCTTGAAGAGTGGAGACACCTGTTGGAGGGAACGTCCGTGCCGTTCACGGTTTTCACTGACCACCGGAACCTGGAATATATCAGGACCGCCAAGCGGCTGAATCCCAGGCAAGCCCGCTGGTCACTGTTCTTCGGCCGTTTTGACTTCCGCATCACCTACCGGCCCGGGACCAAGAACCAGAAGTCGGATGCCTTGTCCCGGGTACACGAAGACGAGGTCAAAGCGGAGTTGTCGGATCCACCGGAACCCATCATCCCGGAGTCCACTATCGTGGCCACCCTCACCTGGGACGTAGAGAGAACCGTCCGGGAGGCCCTGGCACGAAGCCCGGACCCCGGGACTGGACCAAAGAACAGACTGTACGTCCCACCAGAGGCTAGGGCTGCAGTCCTGGACTTCTGTCACGGCTCCAAGCTCTCCTGTCATCCAGGGGTGCGAAGAACCGTGGCAGTTGTCCGGCAGCGCTTCTGGTGGGCGTCCCTGGAGGCCGACGTCCGGGACTACATCCAGGCCTGTACCACCTGTGCCAGGGGCAAGGCCGACCATCGCAAGGCTCCGGGACTGCTACAGCCGCTGCCCGTGCCTCATCGCCCCTGGTCCCACATCGGCCTGGATTTTGTCACGGGCCTCCCGCCGTCCCAGGGCAACACCGTGATCCTCACGATAGTGGACCGATTCTCCAAGGCGGCCCACTTCGTGGCCCTCCCGAAGCTCCCAACGGCCCAGGAGACAGCGGACCTCCTGGTCCACCACGTCGTCCGCCTGCATGGGATACCATCAGACATCGTCTCCGATCGCGGTCCCCAGTTCTCCTCGCATGTCTGAAGGAGCTTTTGCCGGGAACTGGGGGCCACGGTCAGTCTCTCGTCCGGGTATCACCCCCAGACCAACGGGCAAGCAGAGCGGGCCAATCAAGAAATGGAGCAAACACTGCGTTGTGTGACAGCCGCGCACCCGGCGGCCTGGAGTACTCATCTGGCCTGGATCGAGTACGCCCACAACAGTCAAGTGTCATCAGCCACCGGCCTCTCCCCCTTTGAGGTGTGTTTGGGGTATCAGCCCCCGTTGTTCCCGGTGGTTGAGGGAGAGGTCGGTGTGCCCTCGGTCCAGGCCCACCTGCGGAGGTGCCGTCGGGTGTGGCGTGCCGCCAGTTCTGCTTTGTTGAAGGCCCGGATGAGGGCGAAGACCCATGCAGACCGGCGGCGGACCCCGGCCCCTACGTATCGCCCCGGGCAGGAAGTGTGGTTGTCCACAAAGGACATCCCACTACAAGTGGCCTCCCCTAAACTACAGGACAGGTACATAGGACCGTTTAAGATCCTCAAGGTCATCAATCCCGCCGCAGTGAGGCTTCAGCTTCCAGCCTCACTGCGGATCCATCCAGTATTCCATGTGTCAAAAATCAAGCCCCATCACACCTCGCCCCTCTGTACACCCAGTCCGGCGCCACCTCCTGCCCGGATCATCGATGGCGAGCCGGCTTGGACAGTGCGCCGGTTGTTGGACGTCCGACGGATGGGCCGGGGCTTTCAATATCTGGTGGACTGGGAGGGGTACGGCCCTGAAGAACGCTCCTGGGTGAAGAGGAGCTTCATCCTGGACCCGGCCCTCCTGGCCGACTTCTACCGTCGCCACCCGGACAAGCCCGGTCGGGCGCCAGGAGGCGCCGTTGAGGGGGGGGTCCTGTTGTGTGGGCCGCTGAAGAGGAGGTACTGCTGGCCCACCACCACCAGAGGGCGCCCTGCCTGGAGTGCGGGCTCCAGGCACCAGAGGGCGCCGCCGCCTCACGGGAGCAGCCTCGGTGACAGCTGTCACCCATCACCTGAGACAGCTGACGGCAATCATCAGTGGGGTATATCAGCAGGACGGCATCTCCACCTCATTGCCGAGATATCGTTTTACCGGAGAGGTAACGTATTGACGCTAACTGAGTGTAGCTTTTGGATTAAGCTAGTTATTCGGATTACTGTTCCAACGAGAGGTGGAGGTAACTTTCCTGCTGTTCAGAGTCCTGGGTGCAAACGCGCCCCCATCTGACTGTACTTTGTTTTCTCGCCAGCAGTACCAGGTCCGACACGCGGAGGCAGTGGCCACCTGGGAGTTCGGGACTTGGCGGCTCCAGTATACCCGGGGTCCTGTGGCGGAGGAAGCCGTGTGGTACCGGTCTTACCTTGGAGAGGCGTCTCCTATCTTCGAGCCTGCCCACACGACACTTTTGTGAATTGACTGTTGTCCATTTCTGTGATTGGTTGTATTCGTTGTGCACATTCACAACAGTAAAGCGTTGTTATTTGACTTACTCCATTGTCCGTTCATTTGCGCCCCCTGTTGTGGGTCCGTGTTCCTACACTTTCCCAACAAAATCCATTATTTGCCTGTTTGTATATTTAAAAATTATGGGACTAGGTTGATTACATTGCAATACAAATTATGCATAAAGTTAAAAATAAACTGTTGCCACAACATGTCCAGGATCTCTTTAAACTAATAGACTTCAGCTATAATTTGAGAGGAATATTATTATTATTATTATTATTATTTTTTTTTTTTTTTTTTTTTTTTTTTGAGAAATTAAGGATCCGAACTACTGCAAAAAGTCATTGTTTCAAATTCATTAATAATAATAATAAGAAGAAGAATGAGAAGGAGAAGGAGAAGAAGAAATAAGACACACACCTGTATACAAATAAGGTCCCACAGTTGACAGTCAGAGCACAAACCAAGCATGAATTCAAAGGAATTGTCTATAGACCTCCAAGACAGGATTGTCTCAAGGCACAAATCTGGGGAAGGGTACAGAAACATTTCTGCTGCTTTGAAGGTCCCAATGAGCATGGAAATGGAAGAAGTTCAGATCCATCAGGACTCGTCCAAGAGCTGGCCACCCATCTAAACTGGGTGATCGGGGGAGAAGGACCTTAAACAGGGACGTGACCAAGAACCCGATGGTCACTCTGTCAGAGCTCAAGTATTCATCTGTGGAGAGAGGAGAACCCAGAAGGGCAACCATCTCTGTAGTAACTCACCAATCAGGCCTGTATGGTAGAGTGGGCAGAAGGAAGCCACTCCTTATTCAAAGGCACATGGCAGCCCACCTGGAGTTTGCCAAAAGGCACCTGAAGGACTCTCAGACCAGGAGAAACAAATTTCTCTGTGCTGATGAGACAAAGATGGAACTCTTTGGCGTGAATGCCAGGTGTCATGTTTGGAGGAGACCAGGCACCATCCCTACAGTGAAGCATGGTGGTGGCAGCATAATGCTGTGGGGATGATTTCAGCGGCAGGAACTTGAAGACGAGTCAGGATTGAGGGAAAGATGAATGCAGCAACGTACAGAGACATCCTGGATGAAAAACTTCTCCAGAGCGCTCTTGACCTCAGACTGGGGCAACGATTCATCTTTCAGCAGGACAATGACCCTCAGCACACAGCAAAGATATCAAAGGAGCAGCTTCAGAACAACTCTGTGAATGTCCATGAGTGGCCCAGCCAGAGCCCAGACCTGAATCTGACTAAACATCTCTGGAGAAATCTGAAAATGGCTGAGCACGATGCTCCACATCCAACCTGATAGAGCTTGAGAGATGCTACAAAGAGGAATGGACCAAACTGCCCAAAGATAGGTGCACCAAGCTTGTGGCATCATATTCAAGAAGACTTGAGGCTGTAATTGGTGCTAAAAGTGCATCAGCAAAGTACTGGACACAGTCACACTTTATAGGTGTTTGTACAGCTGACGGCATCATTCTGACCTCAACACTGAGCAGATAACACAAAATTAATTCCCCACCTCCAATAAATCTTCAAAGAGCATCACTGCAGATTTTAAATATCTAAAGACAGACTGGTAGGTTTTTCATGATGTTTATCCTGGACTGTATTTTCTGCCAAGTATTTACCAAAAAGGTAAAGGTACTGTGAGTGCTGTGTGGAAGACGATTCTGGAAATCTTTTGCACTGAATACTGGCATTCCTCAAGGATGTGTTCTTTTCAATGCATGTATGGACTGTGAGACTGGTTGGGTTGTGGAAGCCAATAGTTTAGATGCTTTTGTTGGGACAGTTTGAACCACCCTGACCAAGATGATGCTGTGATCTTCACAGAACCAATCAAACTCCTGACAGCTTTCACAACAAGTTTAATTAACTAGGAATAAAAACTTCCATAGCGGTTTAAAAGATACTGCATTGAACTAAAGTCACTGACTGCTGTGCAAAGTTTGTGAAGAGTCACATTCCAAAACAGGAGCGATTTCTGGCACGACAAAAGTCAAAGTCAAACTTCATTACGACTAACTGCAGAATTGAATAAGCTGACAAATGTTAAATACATTCAATTTAGTGCCGACAAGACAATACTTCATATTTATCAAGTACCTAATCATGTTTATTACAACAAATAACTGATGAATCAATTCATCAGGCAAAGATCTCAAAACCTGGGGTCCCAGCCTCTGCAACACAAATTAATCCAAATACATATGAATCTAAATTATGGATGAGTCAAATCTGGTGTGTGATTTAATGTTGATATAATTCCATTATCTCTTTTAACTCAACCAATAATTTGCATCACTTTTTAGCAAAACTGGAGCAACTTTAACTTTTGACCCCTGTACAAATGGAAATTGACCTTTGTCATTGATTTTGGTGTTTTTACCCCATAACACAACATTTAGTCATATAGTCCAAACTATACCTTTTTGGAATCTTTATGATAATATGGTAAACCTTTCAATATGATTGGAACATTTTTTTAATTTTGACCCCTGTGTAATTCTTCATTGACCTCTGTAGGTCATTTGAGCTCAGTTCCAGGATGCCTCAATATCTGAAAATAAACAGCCAATTTTGAATGTGTGTGCCAAATTTGGTGGGTTTTTTGAGAAAAAGAACAAAAGGTTCACTATTCCACCCCACTATCACATTTTAGTGCTGACAACAGTTCAAATTTAGCCAGTACTTAATCATTTTATTACACCAATCTATAACAAATTTTACATCTAAAGCAAAATAGTTTAACATAAAAATAACCATTTTAATGAAGATCAATCATTTAATGAGGGAAACATCTCACACTTTTAAAACTTTCATTTATTTGGCAATTTTTAAGCTGTTGACCATCATCATTAGTGATACAGATTAGATAATATCACCTGATGATGTCACAAAGCCCATGAGAGCAAAGGCTCATATGTCATAACATCCTGTGACCTTTAACCCATCACAAAGGACATAAATGCACTTTACAAGTGTTTGTACAGTTGAAGGCATCACTGTGACCACAGCAGCAAGCAGACAACAACAAAATTAATTTTCCACCTACAACAAATACTGAAAGAGCATCACTACATATTTAAAACATCTACGCACAGAATGGTAAGTTTTTGATCATTTTGTTCCCCATTATGTTTATCCTAGACTGTATTTTCTGTCAAGCATTTACCAAAATGTAAAGGTCCTGTGAGTGCTGTCTGGAAGCAGAATCTCTGAGTCTTCTGCACTGAATTCTGGTGTTCCTCAGGGTTGGGTTCTGGAAACCAGCACTTTAGGTGTTTTGTTGGTGAGGAAAGACTGAACGACGCTGACTTCACAGACGATGCTGTGATCTTTGCACAGTCAATAATTGGATTGATCAGGATATGATTGAGAACTCTGTTTGACACGATTGTTTTTTTAAATCATTGACCCAAAACAAACAACACGTGACGTCACCGCTAAAGGCTTCATCAAAATAATAATTGTCACATTCTTATGATTACCGTGTAAAGGGCAAAGCAGAATAATAGGCTGACTCGCGTTTATTGATAGAGATCAAACTGTTTCTACACTTGAAGTAATTTATGCCAGAAACTTAAATTTGACATATTTTCCAGTGGAGTTTGGCACAGCGCTGTGCAGTTGGACCGATTCAGAAAACTGTTGCCGTTTCCAGCTTTCTCCAGTCTTACTTAAAGTCACACCACGACCTGTTCTGGACCTCAAGACGTTGTTGTCCATTGTTGACCCGGTTTGTCTGTCTGGACCTGAAGTGGGTTCGTTTCCAGTCCGGATTCAGGCCCCAGTTTGTGAGAGATCGAGTCCCTGACAGCTTTGACAATAAAACCCGTAAAGGAAAAGAAAAACTCCAAGTCGATTTGCAGCAAGTTTAACTAACTAGGAATAAAGCTTCCATGACTGTTTAAAATACGCTGCATTAAACTACAGACACAGACTGCTGCGAAAAACTTGTGAGGATTTAAATTCCAAAAGAGGAACCGTTTCTGGAAGAGAAAAGTCAAACTTTTTAACCCTAGTGGAGACAAAGTGAACTACACCTGCTGCACACGCTGTCAGTTTGAATGTTTGTGACAAATTTGGTGCTTTTATGACAAAATGAACAAAAGGTTCGCTATTCCACCCCACTGTAACATTTTATTGCTGACAACAGTCCACATTTATCCAGTACAAAAAATTTCACATTTAAAGCAAAATTGTTTAACATAAAAATAACCATTTCAATAAAGATCAATCATTTAATGAGGGAAACATTTTTAAAACTTTCATTTATTTGGGGATTTTTAAGCTCTTCACCATCATCATTAGTGATACAGATTAGATGATGTCACCTGATGATGTCACAAAGCCTATGAGAGCAAAGGCTCATATCCTGTGACCTTTAACCCATCACAAAGGACATAAATGCACTGTTGTGAAAGTGTAAGAGCACGGACCCACAACAGGGGGCGCAAATGAACGGACAATGGATAAAGCCAAATACAACACTTTACTGTTGTGAAATTGCACAACAACAACAACAGATTACAATATGAACTCCAATATACACAGTGTTATGTGGGCAGGCTCGAAGATAGGAGACGTCAGTCCAAGTCGAACCGGAACCACACGATTTCCACCGCCACCGAACCCCGGGAATACTGGAGCCGCCAAGTCCCGAACTCCCAGGTGGCCACTGCCTACGCGTGTCGGACCTGGTACTGCTGGCGAGGAGCAAACACAGTTAGAAGTGGGTGCGTGTGCACCCAGCAACAAGTATGGTGGGAAATCACCTCCACCTCTCGTCGAAAAAAGGAACAGAGTAAATGCTGTCCAAGTCACACAAGCAACAGTTATTCCAAAATACAGTCAGCTGAGAATTTACCTCTTCGTACAGCGATATCTCGGCAATGAGGTGGAGATGCCGTCTTGCTGATATACCACTGAAGATCAGATGATTGATGACAGCTGTCGTCGGTGATAAGTGACAGCTGTCACCCCGGCTACTCCTGTGAGGCGGCAGCGCCCTCTGGTGCCTGGAGCCCGCACTCCAGGCAGGGCGCCCTCTGGTGGTGGTGGACCAGCAGTACCTCCTCTTCAGCGGCCCACACGACATGCACTTTACAAGTGTTTGTACAGTTGAAGGCATCACTGTGACCACAGCAGCAAGCAAACAACAACACAATTAATTTTCCATGTTGTGAAAGTGTAGTGACACTGACCCACAACAGGGGGCGCAAATGAACGGTCAATAGATGAGCCAAAAATTAACAATTTAATGTTGTGAAGGAGCACAACGAACATACAGACAATCTCAGAATATGATTACAGTCAATCCACAAAGGTGACGTGTGGGCAGGCTCGAGGATAGAAGACGTCTGTCCTGAGAAGAGCCGGAACCACACGATTTCCACCGCCACCAAACCTGGTGAATACTGGAGCCGCCAAGTCCCGAATTCCCAGGTGACCACCGTCCCCGACTGTCGGATCTGGTACTGCTGGCGAGAACAAAGACTGTCAAGTGTGGGTGTGTGTACACCCAGTAACAACAGCGGTGGGAATGCCACCTCCACCTCTCACTCAATAACTGCAGAGTACTGTAGATTCCTCAGGGGAAAAGAGTGCCTTCAACGCTCTCTCAGCTTTCACCGACGGAGGTACCAGTACTCCTGCAAACACTCACAATATACAAATATTGCAATCACAAATGGCTGAGGATATTACCTCCAATGAAGTATGATATCTCGGCAACGAGGTGGAGATGACGTCTGGTCTTTATGGAGTGAGAGGACGTTGAGTAGATGGGTGACAGCTGTCAAGAGGTAATGAGTGACAGCTGTCACCCCCGGCTGTGTCCATGGAGGCAGCGCCCTCTCGTGCCTGAAGCCCGCACTTCAGGCAGGGCGCCCTCTGGTGGTGGGCCAGCAGTACCTCCTCTTCTGGCGGCCCACACACAACAGGACCCCCCCCTCAACGGGCGCCTCCTGGCGCCCGACCCGGCTTGTTGGGGTGTCGACGGTAGAAGTCGGCCAGGAGGGCCGGATCCAGGATGAAGCTCCTCTTCACCCAGGAGCATTCTTCGGGTCCATACCCCTCCCAGTCCACCAAGTACTGGAACCCCTGGCCCATCCGACGGACGTCCAGGAGCCGGCGCCCCGTCGATGATGAGGCGGCGCCGGTCCGGGAGCACAGAGGGGTGAGGTGTGGTGAGGTTTGATGCGTGACACGTGGAAAACCGGATGGATCCGCAGTGAAGCCGGGAGTTGGAGCTTCACTGCGGCAGGACTGAGGACTTTGAGGATCTTGAAGGGGCCAATGTACCTGTTCTGAAGTTTCGGGGAGTCCACCTGGAGGGGGATGTCCTTTGTGGAAAGCCACACCTCCTGCCCGGGCTGGTAAGCAGGGGCCGGGGATCGCCGGCGGTCTGCATGGGTCTTCGCCCTCGTCCGGGCCTTCAACAAGGCAGAACGGGTGGAGCGCCACACCCGACGGCACTTCCACAGGTGGGCCTGGACCGAGGGCACACCGACCTCTCCCTCCACCACGGGAAACAACGGGGGCTGATACCCCAAACACACCTCAAATGGGGAGAGGCCGGTGGCAGAAGACACCTGGCTGTTATGCGCATACTCGATCCAGGCCAGATGGTTACTCCAGGCCGTCGGGTGAACAGATGTGACGCAGCGGAGGGTCTGTTCCAGTTCCTGGTTGGCCCGCTCTGCCTGTCCGTTCATCTGTGGATGGTACCCAGACGAGAGGCTCACGGTGGCCCCCAGTTCCCTGCAGAAGCTCCTCCAGACGTGTGAGAAGAACTGGGGACCACGATCAGAGACGATGTTGGAGGGTATCCCATGCAGACGGACGACGTGGTGGACCAGGAGGTCTGCTGTCTCCTGGGCTGTTGGGAGCTTCGGGAGGTTCCACGAAGCTTGGAGAATCGGTCCACTATCGTGAAGATGGTGGTGTTGCCCTGGGACGGCGGGAGGCCCGTGACGAAATCCAGGCCGATGTGGGACCAGGGGCGATGAGGCACAGGTAACGGCTGGAGTAGTCCTTGGGACCTTTTATGGTCTGCCTTGCCCCTGGCACAGGTGGTGCAGGCCTGGATGTACTCCCGGACGTCGGCCTCCATAGACACCCACCAGAAGCGCTGCCGGACAACTGCCACAGTCCTTCGCACCCCTGGATGACAGGAGAGCTTGGAACCGTGACAGAAGTCCAAGACTGCAGCTCTGGCCTCTGGTGGGACGTACAAATGGTTCTTCGGACCTGTTCCTGGGTCCGGCCTCCGTGCCAGGGCCTCCCGGACGATCTTCTCCACGTCCCAGGTGAGGGTGGCCACGATAGTGGACTCAGGCAGGATGGGCTCCGGTGAATCCGACAGTGCAGTTTTGACCTCCTCTTCGTGTACCCGAGACAAGGCATCCGACCTCTGGTTCTTGGTCCCGGGGCGATAGGTGATCCAGAAGTCAAAACGCCCGAAGAACAGTGACCAGCGGGCTTGCCTGGGGTTCAGCCGCTTGGCGGTCCTGATATACTCCAGGTTCCGATGGTCAGTGAAAACCGTGAACGGCACAGATGCTCCATCCAACAGGTGTCTCCACTCCTCAAGAGCCTCTTTCACCGCAAGGAGTTCTCGATTGCCGACGTCATAGTTCCGTTCAGCCGGGGTCAACCTGCGTGAAAAGTAGGCACACGGGTTAAGAACCTTATCGGTCTCTCCGCTCTGGGATAGCACGGCTCCTATCCCTGAGTCAGAGGCGTCCACTTCAACCACGAACTGGCGGCTAGGGTCGGGCTGCACCAAAACTGGCGCAGTAGAGAACCGTCGTTTCAACTCCTTGAACGCGGCTTCGCACCGATCCGACCAGGTGAAGGGGACTTTTGGAGAGGTCAGGGCTGTCAGGGGGCTAACTACCTGACTGTAGCCCTTAATGCACCTCCTATAGAAATTAGCGAAGCCGAGGAACTGTTGCAGCTTCCTACGGCTTGTTGGTTGGGGCCAATCTCTCACCGCCGCAACCTTGGCCGGATCAGGGGTGACGGAGTTAGAGGAGATGATAAACCGCAGGAAGGACAAAGACGTGCGGTGAAACTCGCACTTCTCGCCCTTCACAAACAGTCGGTTCTCTAACAACCGCTGCAGGACCTGACGTACATGCTGGACATGGGTCTCAGGATCCGGAGAAAAGATGAGAATATCGTCCAGATATACGAAGACGAATCGGTGCAGGAAGTCCCGCAAGACGTCGTTAACCAAGGCTTGGAACGTCGCGGGGGCGTTGGTGAGGCCGAACGGCATGACCAGGTACTCAAAGTGACCTAACGGGGTGTTAAATGCCGTCTTCCATTCGTCTCCCTTCCGGATCCGAACCAGGTGGTACGCATTTCTAAGATCCAGCTTAGTAAAGATTTTGGCTCCATGCAGGGGGGTGAACACGGAATCCAACAATGGCAACGGGTATCGGTTGCGAACCGTAATCTCATTCAGCCCCCTGTAATCAATGCATGGACGGAGTCCGCCATCTTTCTTGCCCACAAAAAAGAAACCTGCCCCCATTGGGGAGGCGGAGTTCCGGATCAGCCCGGCAGCTAATGAGTCCCGGATGTAGGTCTCCATTGATTCGCGCTCAGGTCGTGAGAGGTTGTACAGCCTGCTGGACGGGAACTCAACGCCTGGAACCAAATCAATGGCACAATAGTATGGACGGTGCAGGGGAAGGGTGAGTGCCAGATCCTTGCTGAAGACGTCAGCAAGATCGTGGTACTCAACCGGCACTGCCGTCAGATTGGGCGGGACTTTGACCTCCTCCTTAGTCTGTAAACCGGGAGGAACCGAGGATCCTAAACACACCCGATGGCAGGTTTCGCTCCACTGAACCACCACCGCAGACGGCCAATCAATCCGGGGTTTGTGCTTCAACATCCAAGGGAAGCCCAAAATCACGCGGGAGGTAGAAGGAGTTACAAAAAACTCAATCTCCTCCCGATGGTTTCCAGACACCACCAGAGTTACTGGTTGTGTCTTGTGTGTGATTAAAGGGAGGAGGGTGCCATCTAGTGCCCGCACCTGCAATGGCGAAGGAAGCGCCACCAGAGGGAGCCCTACCTCCCTTGCCCATCTGCTGTCTAGTAAATTCCCTTCTGACCCCGTGTCCACCAGTGCTGGGGCTTGAAGGGTTAAATCCCCGCTCAGGATTGTAACTGGGAGTCGTGTGGCAATCTGTGTGTGTCTCACGTGAATGTTTTGACCCCCCCTTAGCCCAGTCTCTGAGGGCGGTTGTTGTTGTGGCCGTTTGGGGCAGTTTTTCTGTGTGTGCTCCTTTGAGCTGCAGAGAAAACACTCCCCGCGGATCAGCCTCCTCATTTTGGCCCTGTGCGTTTCCTTAACAATGTCAGCAGGGGGAGCTGTTGCCCCACAGAGCGCTGCGGCTGTGGAGCGTGGGGAGGGCGGCCCCTTTTCGAACCCGGAAGGGAGAGGGGCGGCGCGTATCCGGCCACGTCCTTCGCCTCGCTCCCGACGGCGTTCCTCCAACCGATTGTCTAACCGTATAACGAGATCGATAAGCCCATCTAAATCCCGCGGTTCCTCCTTAGCTACCAGATGCTCCTTCAGGACCAACGACAGTCCGTTTATGAAGGCGGCGCGGAGCGCAACGTCATTCCAGCCGGACCTCGCAGCCGCGATGCGGAAGTCGACTGCATATTTGGCTGCACACCGGCGCCCCTGTCGCATTGACAGCAGCATTGTTGAAGCGGTCTCTCCTCTGTTAGGGTGATCAAACACTGTTCTGAACTCCCCCACAAACCCAGTGTATGCTGATAACAACCGTGAGTTCTGTTCCCAGAGCACCGTAGCCCAGGCGCGTGCCTTACCCCGAAGCAGAGCAATCACATAAGCTATTTTACTAGCATCTGACGCGTACATGACGGGACGTTGTGCGAAGACGAGCGAACACTGCATGAGAAAGTCAGCGCACGTCTCCACACAACCTCCGTACGGCTCAGGAGGGCTTATGTATGCTTCAGGGGATGGTGGGAGGGGTTGTTGAACCACCACTGGAACGTTCATATCCTGCACAGGGTCGGCAGGAGGAGGAGCTGCAGCAGCGCCCTGAGCGCTCGCCGCCACCTGCGCGGAGAGAGCCTCCACCCTGTGGTTCAGGAGGATGTTTTGCTCGGTCATTTGATCCAACCGAGCCGTAAAGGCGGTGAGAATGTGCTGCAGCTCACCAATCACGCCTCCTGCAGACGCCTGCGCTCCCTGCTCTCCCATTGGTTGTTCAACAGCCGGGTGATGCCCCTTGGAGTCCATGACGCTGGCCGAGATATCCTGTTGTGAAAGTGTAGTACACGGACCCACAACAGGGGGCACAAATGAACGGTCAATAGATGAGCCAAATAGTAACAATTTAATGTTGTGAAATGTGCACAACGAAATACAGACAATCTCAGAATATAATTACAGTCAAATCACAAAGGTGACGTGTGGGCAGGCTCGAGGATAGAAGACGTCTGTCCTGAGAAGAGCCGGAACCACACGATTTCCGCTGCCACCGAACCTGGTGAATACTGGAGCCGCCAAGTCCCGAATTTGTAGGTGATCACCGTCCCCGACTGTCGGATCTGGTACTGCTGGCGAGAACAAAGACAGTCAAGTGTAGGTGTGTGCACACCCAGTAACAACAACGGTGGGAATGCCACCTCCACCTCTCACTCAATACGCTGATGAATTTACAGTGATCCCTCAGAGGAAAAGAGTGCCGTCCTGCACTCACTCAGCCTCCACAGGAAGAGGGACCGGTACTCCTGCAAACACTCACAATATACAGCTTATAAGTAACACAAATGGCTGAGGATATTACCTCCAATGAAGTACGATATCTCGGCAACAAGGTGGAGATGACGTCTGGTCTTTATGGAGTGAGATGATGTTGAGTAGATGGGTGACAGCTGTCAAGAGATAATGAGTGACAGCTGTCACCCCCGGCTGTGTCCGTGGCGGCAGCGCCCTCTCGTGCCTGAAGCCCGCACTTCAGGCAGGGCGCCCACTGGTGGTGGGCCAGCAGTACCTCCTGTTCTGGCGGCCCACACACAACACACACACACACACCTGTATACAAATAAGGTCCCACAGTTGACAGTCAGAGCACAAAGGTGACCAAGAAACCGATGGTCACTCTGTCAGAGCTCAAGTATTCATCTGTGGAGAGAGGAGAACCCAGAAGGGCAACCATCTCTGCAGCAACCCACCAATCAGGCCTGTATGGTAGAGCGGCCAGAAGGAAGCCACTCCTTATTCAAAGGTACATGGCAGCCCACCTGGAGTTTGCCAAAAGGCACCTGAAGGACTCTCAGACCAGGAGAAACAAATTTCTCTGGTCTGATGAGACAAAGATGGAACTCTTTGGCGTGAATGTGTTGTGAAAAGTGTAGGAACACGGACCCACAACAGGGGGCGCAAATGAACGGACAATGGAATAAGCCAAAGATAACAATTTAATGTTGTGAATGTGCACAACAGAGCAACAGACAACACAATTGAGATCAACAGTCAAATAAGTTACGGTGATGTGTGAGCAGGCTCGAGGATAGGAGACGCCCGTCCAGAAAAGAGCCGGATCCCACACGCCTTCCACTCCACCGGACCTGAAGCAATCCTGAAGCCACCAAGCACTGGGTCCCCACGTGGCCACTGCCTCCGGCTGTCAGATCGGGTACTACTGGCAGGAAGAACAGACAGACGATGGTGGGTGTGTGAACACCCAGCAAACAGTTCCACATAAAGGTGGAAAGCACCTCCACCTCTCAATCACGGAGCTTGTACAGATCCTGAAGTAACACTTAAACAGTCTGCAAACTCAGAATAATGTCAGTCAGCACAGAAGTAAAAACGTTACCACTGTATGATACCAAAAGGCTGAGACGTTTACTTATCCGTAGACAATTTCTCGGCAGTGAAGTGAAGATGCTGCCCGGCTCTTATGGAGGTGTAGATGATGATGATGAGTGACAGCTGGTGTTGTTGATGAGTGACAGCTGCCACTCCCGGTGCTCCGGCGCCCTCACGTGCCTGAAGCCCGCACTTCAGGCAGGACGCCCTCTGGTGGGCCAGCAGTACCTCCTCTTCAACGGCCCACACAACAGGACCCCCCCCTCAACAGGCGCCTCCTGGCGCCCGACCAGGCTTTGTCCAAGTGACGGGAGTAGAAGTCGGCCAGGAGGGCCGGGTCCAGGATGAAGCTCCTCTTCACCCAGGAGTGTTCTTCGGGTCCATAACCCTCCCAGTCCATGAGATACTAGAACCCCCGGCCCTTACGACGGACGTCCAGGAGCCGGCGAACTGTCCACGCAGGCTCCCCGTCGATGATCCGGGCAGGAAGCGGAGCCGGTCCGGGGGCACAGAGGGAAGAGGTGTGGTGAGGCTTGATCCGGGAGACATGAAATACTGGATGGATCCGCAGTGAAGCTGGCAGCCTCAGCTTCACCGCGGCAGGACTGAGGACCTTAATGATGGGGAAAGGGCCGATGTACCGATCCTTCAGTTTGTGAGATTCCACCTGTAATGGGATGTCCTTTGTTGACAGCCAAACCTCCTGCCCAGGCTGGTATGCAGGGGCCGGGGACCGCCGGTGGTCTGCATGGGCCTTGGCCCTCGTCCGGGCTTTGAGCAGGGCAGAGCGGGCAGAGCGCCACACCTGACGGCACCGCCTCAGATGGGCCTGGACCGAGGGTTCCCTGACCTCTCCCTCCACTAGCGGGAACAATGGGGGCTGGTACCCCAAATACACCTCAAACAGGGAGAGGCTGGTGGCAGACAAGACTTGACTGTTGTGTGCGTACTCGATCCAGGCCAGATGGTCGCTCCAGGCCATCGGGTGCGCCGAGGTCACACAGCGAAGGGCCTGTTCCAATTCCTGGTTGGCCTGCTCTACCTGTCCGTTGGTCTGGGGATGGTACCCGGACGAGAGGCTCACGGAGGCCCCCAGTTCTCTACAGAAACTCCTCCAGACTTGCGAGGAGAACTGGAGACCGCGGTCAGAGACGACATCGGATGGAATCCCATGCAGACGCACGACGTGGTGGACCAGGAGGTCTGCGGTCTCCTGGGCCGTCAGGAGCTTCTGGAGGGCCACGAAGTGGGCCGCCTTGGAGAACCGGTCCACTATCGTGAGAATGGTGATCATGCCCTGGGATGACGGGAGGCCCATGACGAAGTCCAGGCCGATGTGGGACCAGGGGTGGTGGGGCACAGGTAACGGCTGGAGGAGACCCTGTACCCGTTGGTGGTCTGCCTTTCCCCTGGCACAGATGGTGCAGGTCTGGACATACTCCTGGACATCGGTTTCCATGGACTCCCACCAGAAGCGCTGCCTGACCACTGCCATGGTTCTTCGCACCCCTGGGTGACAGGAGAGCTTGGACCCATGACAGAAGTCCAGGACAGCAGCTCTGGCTTCTGGCTTCTGGTGGGACATAGAGTCTGTTCCTTGGGCCGGTCCCCGGGTCCGGGTTCCGTGCCAGGGCCTCCCGGATGGTCTTCTCCACGTCCCAGGTGAGGGCTGCCACGATAGTGGACTCGGGATGATAGGTTCCGGTGGATCTGACAGCTCGTCCTTGACCTCCTCTTCATGGACCCGGGACAGGGCATCAGATCGCTGGTTCTTAGTCCCAGGACGGTAGGTAATCCGGAAGTCAAATCGCCCGAAGAACAGTGACCAGCGGGCTTGCCTGGGGTTCAGACGCTTGGCGGTCCGAATGTACTCCAGGTTCCGATGGTCCGTGAAAACCGTAAATGGTACCGCAGCTCCCTCCAACAGGTGTCTCCACTCCTCAAGAGCCTCTTTCACCGCAAGAAGTTCCCGATTGCCGACGTCATAGTTCCACTCCGCCGGGGTCAACCTGCGGGAAAAATTGGCACATGGATGGAGAACCTTGTCGGACTCTCCGCTCTGGGACAGCACAGCTCCTATCCCTGAGTCAGAGGCATCCACTTCAACAACAAACCGCCGATTGGGATCGGGCTGCACCAGAACGGGTGCAGACGAGAACCGAAGTTTCAACTCCCTAAACGCGGCTTCGCACTGATCCGACCAGGTGAAGGGGACTTTAGTGGAGGTCAGGGCCGTCAGGGGGCTAACTATCTGGCTATAACCCTTAATAAACCTCCGGTAGAAATTGGCAAAGCCGAGGAACTGTTGCAGCTTCCTACCGCTTGTCGGTTGGGGCCAATCCCTCACCGCCGCAACCTTGGCCGGATTGGGTGTGACGGAGTTGGAGGAGATGATGAACCCCAGGAAAGACAAAGAAGCACGGTGGAACTCGCACTTCTCGCCCTTCACAAACAGCCGGTTCTCCATCAACCGCTGCAGGACCTGACGTACATGCTGGACATGGGTCTCAGGATCCGGGGAGAAGATGAGGATGTCGTCCAGGTATATGAAGACGAACCGGTGCAGGAAGTCCCGCAAGACGTCATTAACCAATGCCTGGAACGTCGCGGGCGTATTGGTGAGGCCGAACGGCATGACCAGGTGCTCAAAGTGACCTAACGGGGTATTAAATGCCGTCTTCCATTTGTCTCCCTTCCGAATCCGAACCAGGTGGTACGCATTTCTAAGATCCAATTTGGTAAAAATTTGGGCTCCATGCAGGGGCGTGAACACAGAATCTAACAGAGGCAGCGGGTATCGATTACGAACCGTGACTTCGTTCAGCCCTCTGTAGTCTATGCATGGACGGAGTCCGCCGTGTTTCTTGCCCACAAAAAAGAAACCTGCACCCATCGGGGAGGTGGAGTTCCGGATTAAACCGGCAGCTAAGGAGTCCCGGATGTAGGTCTCCATTGATTCACGCTCAGGACGAGAGAGGTTGTACAGCCTGCTGGACGGGTACTCAGCGCCTGGGATCAAATCAATCGCACAATCGTACGGACGGTGCGGGGGAAGAGTGAGTGCCAGATCTTTGCTGAAGACGTCAGCAAGATCATGGTACTCCTCAGGCACCGCTGACAGATTGGGGGGGACTTTAACCTCCTCATTAGCTGTCACACCGGGTGGAACCGAGGATCCTAAACATTCCCGGTGGCAGGTGTCGCTCCACTGCGTCACTACCCCAGACGGCCAATCAATCCGGGGATTGTGCTTTAATATCCATGGAAACCCCAAAATCACTTGGGAGGTAGAAGGTGTTATATAAAACACAATCTCCTCCCTGTGATTTCCAGACACCACCAATGTCACTGGTTGTGTCTGATGTGTGATTAATGGGAGAAGGGTGCCATCTAGTGCCCGTACCTTCAATGGGGAAGGTAGTGCCACTAGAGGGAGCCCTACCTCCCTGGCCCATCTGCTGTCCAGCAGATTCCCTTCAGACCTCGTGTCCACCAGTGCTGGGGCGTGAAGGGTAAGATCCCCACAAAGGATCGTCACTGGGATGCGTGCTGATCTACGGGCTTTTCCCGCATGGATGTTATGGCCCAGAAAAAACACTCCCCGTGAGCCAGCCTCCATTGTCTGTCATGTGATTTTACTTTGGCCCTGCTCGTGTCCATAGCTTCGTCAGCAGGGGGAGCTGTGGTTCCACGGAGCTCTCTGACTGTGGAGCGTGGAGACGGCGGCACCCTTTCGGACCTGGAAGGAAGAGGGACGGCTTGTGCCCGGCCACGCCCTTCGTTCCGCTCACGACGGTGTTCTTCTAACCGGTTGTCTAACCATATAACCAGGTCGACGAGCCCGTCAAAATCCCGCGGCTCATCCTTAGCCAGCAGGTGCTCCTTCAGGACTGGAGACAGTCCATTTACGAAGGCGGCGCGGAGTGCAACGTTATTCCAGCCGGACCTCGCAGCCGCGATGCGGAAGTCGACTGCGTACTCGGCTGCACTCCGACGTCCCTGTCTCATAGACAGCAGCACAGTCAAAGCGGTCTCGCCTCTATTGGGATGATCAAACACTTGTTTAAACTCCCTCACAAACCCAGTATATATTGTTAGGAGCCGTGAGTTTTGCTCCCAGAGCACCGTAGCCCAGGCGCGTGCCTCTCCTCGAAGCAAATTGATGACATAAGCCACCCGGCTGGCATCTGACGCGTACATGATGGGACATTGTGCAAAGACGAGCGAGCACTGCATTAAGAAGTCCGCGCACGTCTCGACACAACCTCCGTACGGTTCCGGTGGGCTTATGTATGCTTCAGGGGATGGGGGGGGGGGGGGGGGGGGGTCGTTGAATCACCACTGGAATGTCTGTATTTAGTGCTCGGTCGGCTGGAGGAGGTGCTGCAGCAGCACCTGGAGTGCGCGCTTCCACCTGGGTGGTGAGAGCCTCCATCCTCCGATTGAGTATGACGTTCTGCTCGGTTACTAAATCCAACCGAGCAGTGAAGGCGGTTAAGATTTGCTGCAGCTCTCCTAACACGCCTCCTGCCGACGCCTGTGCACCCTGTGTTTCCATTGGCGGTTCAAGCGATGGTTGACGCCCCTCGGGATCCATGACGCTGGCCGAGAAATCCTGTTGTGAAAAGTGTAGGAACACGGACCCACAACAGGGGGCGCAAATGAACGGACAATGAAATAAGCCAAAGATAACAATTTAATGTTGTGAATGTGCACAACAGAGCAACAGACAACACAACTGAGATCAACAGTCAAATAAGTTACGGTGGTGTGTGAGCAGGCTCGAGGATAGGAGACGCCCGTCCAGAAAAGAGCCGGATCCCACACGCCTTCCACTCCACCGGACCTGAAGCAATCCTGGAGCCACCAAGCACTGGGTCCCCAGGTGGCCACTGCTTCCGGCTGTCAGATCGGGTACTGCTGGATGATGAGTGACAGCTGGTGTTGTTGATGAGTGACAGCTGCCACTCCCGGTGTTCCGGCGCCCTCACGTGCCTGAAGCCTGCACTTCAGGCAGGACGCCCTCTGGTGGTGGGCCAGCAGTACCTCCTCTTCAGCGGCCCACACAACAGAATGCCAGGTGTCATGTTTGGAGGAGACCAGGCACCATCCCTACAGTGAAGCATGGTGGTGGCAGCATAATGCTGTGGGGATGATTTCAGCGGCAGGAACTTGAAGACGAGTCAGGATTGAGGGAAAGATGAATGCAGCAACGTACAGAGACATCCTGGATGAAAACCTGCTCCAGAGCGCTCTTGACCTCAGACTGGCGCAACAATTCATCTTTCAGCAGGACAATGACCCTCAGCACACAGCAAAGATATCAAAGGAGCAGCTTCAGAACAACTCTGTGAATGTCCATGAGTGGCCCAGCCAGAGCCCAGACCTGAATCTGACTAAACATCTCTGGAGAAATCTGAAAATGGCTGAGCACGATGCTTCACATCCAACCTGATAGAGCTTGAGAGATGCTACAAAGAGGAATGGACCAAACTGCCCAAAGATAGGTGCACCAAGCTTGTGGCATCATATTCAAGAAGACTTGAGGCTGTAATTGGTGCTAAAAGTGCATCAGCAAAGTACTGGACACAGTCACACTTTATAGGTGTTTGTACAGCTGACGGCATCATTCTGACCTCAACACTGAGCAGATAACACAAAATTAATTCCCCACCTCCAATAAATCTTCAAAGAGCATCACTGCAGATTTTAAATATCTAAAGACAGACTGGTAGGTTTTTCATGATGTTTATCCTGGACTGTATTTTCTGCCAAGTATTTACCAAAAAGGTAAAGGTACTGTGAGTGCTGTGTGGAAGACGATTCTGGAAATCTTTTGCACTGAATACTGGCATTCCTCAAGGATGTGTTCTTTTCAATGCATGTATGGACTGTGAGACTGGTTGGGTTGTGGAAGCCAATAGTTTAGATGCTTTTGTTGGGACAGTTTGAACCACCCTGACCAAGATGATGCTGTGATCTTCACAGAACCAATCAAACTCCTGACAGCTTTCACAACAAGTTTAATTAACTAGGAATAAAAACTTCCATAGCGGTTTAAAAGATACTGCATTGAACTAAAGTCACTGACTGCTGTGCAAAGTTTGTGAAGAGTCACATTCCAAAACAGGAGCAATTTCTGGCACGACAAAAGTCAAAGTCAAACTTCATTACGACTAACTGCAGAATTGAAGAAGCTGACAAATGTTAAATACATTCAATTTAGTGCCGACAAGACAATACTTCATATTTATCAAGTACCTAATCATGTTTATTACAACAAATAACTGATGAATCAATTCATCAGGCAAAGATCTCAAAACCTGGGGTCCCAGCCTCTGCAACACAAATTAATCCAAATACATATGAATCTAAATTATGGATGAGTCAAATCTGGTGTGTGATTTAATGTTGATATAATTCCATTATCTCTTTTAACTCAACCAATAATTTGCATCACTTTTTAGCAAAACTGGAGCAACTTTAACTTTTGACCCCTGTACAAATGGAAATTGACCTTTGTCATCGATTTTGGTGTTTTTACCCCATAACACAACATTTAGTCATATAGTCCAAACTATACCTTTTTGGAATCTTTATGATAATATGGTAAACCTTTCAATATGATTGGAACATTTTTTTAATTTTGATCCCTGTGTAATTCTTCATTGACCTCTGTAGGTCATTTGAGCTCAGTTCCAGGATGCCTCAATATCTGAAAATAAACAGCCAATTTTGAATGTGTGTGCCAAATTTGGTGGGTTTTTTGAGAAAAAGAACAAAAGGTTCACTATTCCACCCCACTATCACATTTTAGTGCTGACAACAGTTCAAATTTATCCAGTACTTAATCATTTTATTACACCAATCTATAACAAATTTTACATCTAAAGCAAAATAGTTTAACATAAAAATAACCATTTTAATGAAGATCAATCATTTAATGAGGGAAACATCTCACACTTTTAAAACTTTCATTTATTTGGCGATTTTTAAGATGTTGACCATCATCATTAGTGATACAGATTAGATAATGTCACCTGATGATGTCACAAAGCCCATGAGAGCAAAGGCTCATATGTCATAACATCCTGTGACCTTTAACCCATCACAAAGGACATAAATGCACTTTACGAGTGTTTGTACAGTTGAAGGCATCACTGTGGCCACAGCAGCAAGCAGACAACAACAAAATTAATTTTCCACCTACAACAAATACTGAAAGAGCATCACTACATATTTAAAACATCTACGCACAGAATGGTAAGTTTTTTATCATTTTGTTCCCCATTATGTTTATCCTAGACTGTGTTTTCTGTCAAGCATTTACCAAAAAGTAAAGGTCCTGTGAGTGCTGTCTGGAAGCAGAATCTCTGAGTCTTCTGCACTGAATTCTGGTGTTCCTCAGGGTCGGGTTCTGGAAACCAGCACTTTAGGTGTTTTGTTGGTGAGGAAAGACTGAATGACGCTGACTTCACAGACGATGCTGTGATCTTTGCACAGTCAATAATTGGATTGATCAGGATATGACTGAGAACTCTGTTTGACACGTTTGTTTTTTTAAATCATTGACCCAAAACAAACAACACGTAACGTCACCGCTAAAGGCTTCATCAAAATAATAATTGTCACATTCTTATGATTACCGTGTAAAGGGCAAAGCAGAATAATAGGCTGACTCGCGTTTATTGATAGAGATCAAACTGTTTCTACACTTGAAGTAATTTATGCCAGAAACTTAAATTTGACATATTTTCCAGTGGAGTTTGGCACTGCGCTGTGCAGTTGGACCGATTCAGAAAACTGTTGCCGTTTCCAGCTTTCTCCAGTCTTACTTAAAGTCACACCGCAACCTGTTCTGGACCTCAAACGTCGTTGTCCATTGTTGACCCGGTTTGTCTGTCTGGACCTGAAGTGGGTTCGTTTCCAGTCCGGATTCAGGCACCAGTTTGTGAGAGATCGAGTCCCTGACAGCTTTGACAATAAAACCCGTAAAGGAAAAGAAAAACTCCAAGTCGATTTGCAGCAAGTTTAACTGACTAGGAATAAAGCTTCCATGACTGTTTAAAAGATGCTGCATTAAACTACAGACACAGACTGCTGCGAAAAACTTGTGAGGATTTAATGTTGTGTGTTGGGGGGTTTGGCTGGACATTTTGGTGTTGTTTTCTTTTCTTTGCTCTCCAGGTGGTATGCAAACTGGTTTTTTGTCTGTGGAGAAGGTGCTGGCAGAAGAGTCCTTCACCCTCATCAGCATGATTTGCAGCACCTGTGGATGATGCTCACGTGCAACCTTAAAGACTTTCAGCTGAAGCAGATAATGAGATGGTGTTCTGCATTTAAGCCATGAGTGATTCAAGCAGAATTGCCGGGAACCCGACTTTGTGATGTTCGTTTGTGAGACGCTGAGGACCGCGCCTGGGTTTGACACATCGTGCCTGTGAAGGAGGACGGGTGAGGGACACATGCTGTCAGCACACATCAGAGGTGATTGATTGTCTGAATAAGTGTTAACAGTAATTTGGTATTTTGTTACGCAGTATATTTGAACATTGATGAGAATTGTGCAGTTTGCTTCTCACTGCCGTGGCGTACGGAATGATGATCCTCCACCTGTTGTGAGAAGCTGCTCATTTACATAAAGCTTAAATTCAGACCTGAATGTGTTGCTGATAGTGTGTGCCTTTGAAGGATATTTGTTGTAGCTGTTGACTTACCTCACCTTTTCCATCCTTCACACAGTCAGTTTGTCGTGTCCACCTGGGGGGTGTTTGGCGGTGAATGTGAGTCCAGAAGCGCCGGGCTTCGATCCCTTTGGGCGCTGGAGAACGCGCCGTCCTTCACTCTGCCAGACAAACGCACTTTTATGTTGTACACCAAGTATTGCACAAGAGGGGAAAATAAAATTGTTTTGTTTTTGGAACCGCTTTCTGGTTATTTAGTGCTGGGTTCAGTCAGACTCAGGTCCGCTCCTCAACCCGCGTCTGCACATAACAATTTAAATTCCAGAAGAGGAACCGTTTCTGAGAGAAAAGTCAAACTTTTTAACCCCAGTGGAGACAAAGTGAACTACACCTGCTGCACACGCTGTCAGTTTGAATGTTTGTGACAAATTTTTGTGCTTTTATGACAAAATGAACAAAAGGTTCGCTATTCCACCCCACTGTAACATTTTATTGCTGACAACAGTCCACATTTATCCAGTACAAAAAATTTCACATTTAAAGCAAAATTGTTTAACATAAAAATAACCATTTCAATAAAGATCAATCATTTAATGAGGGAAACATCTCAAACTTTTAAAACTTTAATTTATTTGGGGATTTTTAAGCTCTTTACCATCATCATTAGTGATACAGATTAGATGATGTCACCTGATGATGTCACAAAGCCCATGAGAGCAAAGGCTCATATCCTGTGACCTTTAACCCATCACAAAGGACATAAATGCACTTTACAAGTGTTTGTACAGTTGAAGGCATCACTGTGACCACAGCAGCAAGCAGACAACAACAAAATTAATTTTCCACCTACAACAAATACTGAAAGAGCATCACTACATATTTAAAACATCTAAGGACAGAATGGTAAGTTTTTGATCATTTTGTGCTCCATTATGTTTATCCTGGACTGTATTTTCTGTCAAGCATTTACCAAAAAGTAAAGGTCCAGTGAGTGCTGTCTGGAAGACGATTCTGGAAATCTTTTGCACTGAATACTGGCGTTCCTCAGGGATGTGTTCTGGCTCCTACACTGTTAACTGCTCACATGGACTGGTTATCTGCTCAAGGTGTGGATGCCTGTGGCTAAGGTACCTTTTTTAGTGAAGAAAGTTTGAGTGTCCTTGGTTCATAGATGCTGTGATCTTTGCGGAATCCATGGATTAATAAATGTTACAGTTCTGGCTGTGTTGAAGGTTTGGTCTCCAAAGTAATGATCAAAAAAGGTAACTCCATAACATTTAGTCACAGATAATCCAAACTACCCCTTGTTGGAATCCGTATGATCAGACAAATAATGTGGTTCACTTTTCAATATGAATGAAGCATTTTAAATGTTGATCCCTTTGTAATCTTTCACTGACCCCTACATGGACACAGCTGCCACCCTGGGACGGCCACCATACATTTTTTGTGGTATACTGAGGCTGGATTGTAGGTGGTGTTTAGTCCCCTGAAGTGGGACTGAAAACCTGCTTGGCCCATGGACTATGAAGACAAATTAACATTTTTTTTTTTAACAAAACCTGCAGGTAAATTTGAAGGTAAACAATTAACCATGTAATTTTCTGTTATTTATCTCTTTCAGACATCTTCCTTTGAATCACGTGGTCTGAATCCTCAAATAGACCAAGTGTGGTTCTCAGACATGGAAGCTGGGATGCAGAGGATGAGGGAAGAGGTGGCCGGAGTTAAGGAGGCTTACCACAGGAGTATGACACAATTTGAGGAAAAGTGCAGGAAGAAGTTGGATGCTCAGGAGGAGGTTTACACCAGAATGCTGGCAGCCCAGGAGGAGCATTATCAGAAAATGCTGGAAGCCCAAAAACAGATGACCAAGAATCTGCTGGCGGCCCAAGCTGATCACGCCAAAGAAGAACTGGAAGCTCATAAAGAACTTCATCAGCAGGAAATTAAGGAGAAGGAGGAGAGCTTCCAGAAGGAACGAGCTCGATTGGTCCATAGATTTATGTACAGCAGCATTGGCATCTTTACTGCCGGATTTATGACTGCTGCTTATATTTTTAAACAGTAAATGTTCAGTTCTTCATATTTTTCCTCATCTGCATGTTGTTCTCCTGACAGACTATGATGCCACATTCCAGTTTCCTTTCTTAATAAAATATAAAATATCAAATGTTTTGCACTGTTTGTCTGTTTTTTGCAAGACTTTTGAGGTGTTCCCTTTGAACATGTCTCTGGATCCTTGTCCTTTGAGAGTGAGGGAGGCCTGGAAGAGTATCTGGAGTCATGACATCACTGGACAGAGGTGTTTGGTGATGCTGACATCTTTGCAGGAGAACGAAGGTCCAAGTCTTTTGGTTCCGACGCTTTCTGTCTTACTGTATGGTTTAGAGACTTGGACCTTCGTGACTTGCCAAGGGTCACTGGTTACCCGTGACCCTTGGTGAGTACAAGAGGTCTTTGGTACTCTCTGTGGAGGAACCTTGGACACAAGTGGACTGATTGTGTCTAATGAACAGTTACTGCGGAAGACTCAGAAGAAACATGGCATTTCCATTGTGAGGTAAATCCAGTTGTGACATTTTAGACATGGGACACATGTCTCTGTGCACAATCCAGCACACAGGTTCCTCAGTGTTAAGGATCCCAGCACTTGCAGAAGGTAAAGGGGATGTCCACATTTGACCTGGCTCTGGCAGATAATTGGTTGCTGTCAAGAGGCCGTGATGGACGACTGGTTCTCTGCCTGGGTGGTTGACATTCACAACCCAAGGTGACTTGCATGGATGCAGAAATGCACAGTATCAGTGCACGGTTCCCATACCTGATGTAAAGGACCAAACTGTTTCCACTGGAAATTTGTTTTCCACCTGATAGTTGAATCAAAGTCAGCAAATGTAACAAGTGGGGAGGTTTTTTGTGTCAAATGACAAAGTCAAGGTCACTGGCATCAAGAGGTTAAAAAGCTCAAACTACTGATGCCTTCGCCTGTAGCTGCAAAGGAGGAAATTATACTATAATGAATGGAAAAAGAAATAATTTTTTCCTATTTTGACAGTAGCAGGAGCATTGAAGTTGACAACCTTATTTAATGTCTTAATTTTCCTCATTTTAATGCATTTTCTGTAATTTATTTGATGCACTAATGTAAAATGCTTCAGGTGCTGAAGATAATGTTCAGTATGAATTGAAAGGCCCACAACTAGTGACCGTAAGAGTGGGTTTGATGAGTCTCACAAAAGTCCATGTGTGTTTTATGATGTTCGGCAGCCTGGTTCTGTTGCTGCCTGTATCGTGATGCTGTGGATCAATAAAAAATAAATCACATTGTGTGAGGAATTAACCTGCACTCAGGGTGTGACGTGTCCACAGCTGAATACGGCACCAGGCTGCTTTTACAGCAGGTTGCCATTCAAGTTTAACTCTTTCTTATTGTGTAAAATCTTCAAAAATAATGTAAAATGTTGTCAACTTTTCCCCAACTGACAAGCTACCTGAAAAGTCACTGCAGTGACAACAGCACATTTCTGCCAAGTTCAGAGATTCTGAGCTTAAAGTGCTCCTCGTGGCTGTACAAAAAACACGGAGCGCTCTGAACAAAGGTGTGTGTGCATTGTTTTGTCTTTAGGTAGTGTAGAGGCAGGATTTTGTGCCTGAACTGAGAGCTCGCCGATTGAACTCTGTGTGTCCGATATTTGAACTCAAGTGTCGTCAAACTGAACTGTGTGTCCGGTGGTTGAACTAAACAGGTGTCCTGCTAATGAGTGCCCCATTCATTTATCAGACTGTCAGGTATCTTCAAAAGGGCCACATTAATCTCTCAGAACTGCCAATTATCTTCCAATTTGGTAGGAAAGCTGGCTGGCGCCCAAAGCAGTAATGAGCCCTAAGACCAGGTGCGGCCATTATAGAGTTATGTTTGTCAAAAATAACGATGGCAGCTGTAATATAAAGATAATTAGTATTACCAATACACAATCATGTTGGGGATTGAAATGATTAATATCACGATGGAACGATGCGCAGGTTTCTTATAAAAGGACAGCGCGGTTGGACCATTGTCAGTCTCTCGCAAAAGACTCAGTTTGTCAAGGGTTCTATTTTGCTGGACTTCTTGATTAAACTTAACCTCTGTCCATTTGTCCTGTCCAAGGCTGTGTTTATTTTTAATGTTGTGACTTCTCTCTGGAAAACAACCTGCAGTCATTTTTGCATTATCCAAGAAGGAATCCTGAGACCAACAGAGAGAAGGACCACGGCATAAATTGGCGTAGCCAGCCAGGAGGGTTCAGAGGCGTCACAAGCGACGTGGGTCGGGCTGGATCAACCTTCCAGAACGTAAATAAAAGTGATCACATCAAAAGGTAAGCAGAAACCTTTTTATAAAACTCTGCACGTTCTGGAGGAGTGATTCTGGATCCCGCCCAAGTCCAAGGTGAAAGCTTTGTAAATTGTAAGCTGCCTCTTACCTAAAAAAAAATCCTGGAGTAGTAAATTGATAAAAGCTAAAATTGACAAAATCCTCAGGCCTTGTGGACAAAAGCTCAGAGACTGAATGAGTGATGAGTGACCCCGGGGGAGAGAGTGTTTGCCTGGGGACTCTGGAGCGGGAAGAAGTGTGTGTGACTAACTGAATGCTGTCTGATAGTATGCGCTGTGTTGGGAAAGTGTAATGACATGGACCCACAACAGGGGGCGTAAATGACCGGACAATAGATGAGCCAAAAATACAACACTTTACTGTTGTGAAATGTGCACAACGAGAATACAGACAAACATAGAATTTGGATCACAATCAAAATATACAAGGTGATGTGTGGGTAGGCTCAAGGATAGGAGACGTCCGTCCCGAGTAGAATCCCACACGATTTCCACTGCCACCGAACCCGAAGGACACTGGAGCTGCCAAGTCCTGAGTCCCCAGGTGGTCACCGTCTCCGACTGTCGGATCTGGTACTGCTGGCAGGAAGCAGAAGACAGAAGTAATGAGTGTGTGAAAAACACACCCAGTAAACAGTCAGCAAGTTGTTCTTGTATTAGTCAGATGGGAAAGACACCTCCACCTCAAACACTGAAACAACAAACGTGCAGTGCCTGACTACTTATCCGGGTTGGTGTGAGGAGAGAAGAACGTCATCTCCGTTACGATCCACAACCCCAGCCTCCAGCTGTTGATAGGTATCAGGTAGGCCTGCAAAGTATTCAGAATAACTGTTTTACACCAAAAAGGCTGAGAGTTTTAACGTGAAGGTAGATGATATCTCGGCGACGAAGTGGAGATGTCGTCCGGCTTTTGTGTGTGTGGGTGATAACCAGGTGATTGGTGACAGCTGTCATAGTTGATGAGTGACAGCTGTCACCTCAGCTGTTCCTGTGAGGCGGCAGCGCCCTCTCGTGCCTGAAGCCTGCACTTCAGGCAGGGTGCCCTTTGGTAGTGGGCCAGCAGTACCTCCTCTTCAGCGGCCCACACAACACGCTGTGGGGGTTAATTTGGGGTAGCATACTGAAGAATGGGTACAAGGTAACATAAGTTTATTTATAGAAAAAAGAGACTGAAGCAGAATAACAGAGGAAAAAAAGAAGTGTTTACTGAGAAAAAAAGAGATTAAAGAAAATCGTGCGGGAAGCACACGCTGAGCTCACAGGAAGCTCAATAAAGAAAAAGAATAAGTGATATAGCATAGCGCCTGAGGGGCGCGATAGAAATACCGTACGTGATAAGGAAAATAAATAAAGTGCAGAGGAGCACAGCTGACAGTAAGTAAACAGAGCTCAATAAAGGACGTCTATTTTATAAGAAAAAACAAACAAACAAAAAAAAGAGAATCGGTGCAAAGGCACGAGAGAATTAATGAAGAAAAGACTAAAGTGCAAGAAGGCACAAAATACACGCTTGCGGAGCGCGGGCGAAATACATAAGTGAGAAGAAACGTGCACAGAAGCGCGATGAGAGCGCTCACAGGGGCGCAATAGAAATACTGTGATTAATGATAAAGGGCAGGGCAGCCCAACTGACGCGCGGGGAACACGGTAGACACAGAGCAACTGTAGTACGTGGAGCGGGGGGGCTTGTTAAGGTTAAAAGAATATGTTAAATGTTGGCAGCGACTGGGTGCTATCTAAAAGATAAATACTGTACGCTTGGAGAGGAGCTTGTTAAAAAAAAATGATATAATAGCTGCTGGCAGCGACAAGAAAAGATACTCAGACGTAATGCATTGGTGTTATAAGTGACTAAATAAGTTGTTTGAAGCCACGGAGCAAAGGGTGGCAGAGATAATTTAGATATAAAGTACTGAGGTCTTAGGTGGCAGAAGAAAACTGCCTGAGGCCATGAAGTAAAGGAGAAACAAAGACGTATAAAGGTTTGGTTTAATAGTTTCTGTGACAGGGGTCAATACAGAGACGTGTAGGGATTTGTTTTAATGTTTTTTTTTGTGGAAAAAGAAAGAAGAGATTCGGGATTGTTGGGTTTTTAATAGTTTCTTATCAGATCAAATAACAGAGATGTGTAGAGTTGTTTTTAATATTTTTGTGATTGGGAGCCGCTGTGTAATCGCTCAGGCGAAGCGGCCAGAGAGAAGGGAATCACAAGCGCGCTGGGAAGCACTTAATTAAATGAGTTGCAAGCCAGCTGACATAAGATTAATGAGTGTGCAGGAAGGCTGAGTTGGGTGTGTAACAGCTGAAGAAAAAGAAAAAAGGCTGCAAGAGTGCAGTGATTTAGCAGAAATAGAGACGAGTATAAGATATACGAGGTCTGTTAGAAAAGTATCCGACCTTATTATTTTTTTCAAAAACCATATGGATTTGAATCACGTGTGATTACATCAATCAATCAATCAATCAATTTTTTTATATAGCGCCAAATCACAACAAACAGTTGCCCCAAGGTGCTTTATATTGTAAGGCAAGGCCATACAATAATTATGTAAAACCCCAACAGTCAAAACGCCCCCCTGTGAGCAAGCACTTGGCTACAGTGGGAAGGAAAAACTCCCTTTTAACAGGAAGAAACCTCCAGCAGAACCAGGCTCAGGGAGGGGCAGTCTTCTGCTGGGACTGGTTGGGGCTGAGGGAGAGAACCAGGAAAAAGACATGCTGTGGAGGGGAGCAGAGATTAATCACTAATGATTAAATGCAGAGTGGTGCATACAGAGCAAAAAGAGAAAGAAACAGTGCATCATGGGAACCCCCCAGCAGTCTACATCTATAGCAGCATAACTAAGGGATGGTTCAGGGTCACCTGATCCAGCCCTAACTATAAGCTTTAGCAAAAAGGAAAGTTTTAAGCCTAATCTTAAAAGTAGAGAGGGTGTCTGTCTCCCTGATCTGAATTGGGAGCTGGTTCCACAGGAGAGGAGCCTGAAAGCTGAAGGCTCTGCCTCCCATTCTACTCTTACAAACCCTAGGAACTACAAGTAAGCCTGCAGTCTGAGAGCGAAGCGCTCTATTGGGGTGATATGGTACTACGAGGTCCCTAAGATAAGATGGGACCTGATTATTCAAAACCTTATAAGTAAGAAGAAGAATTTTAAATTCTATTCTAGAATTAACAGGAAGCCAATGAAGAGAGGCCAATATGGGTGAGATATGCTCTCTCCTTCTAGTCCCCGTTAGTACTCTAGCTGCAGCATTTTGAATTAACTGAAGGCTTTTTAGGGAACTTTTAGGACAACCTGATAATAATGAATTACAATAGTCCAGCCTAGAGGAAATAAATGCATGAATTAGTTTTTCAGCATCACTCTGAGACAAGACCTTTCTGATTTTAGAGATATTGCGTAAATGCAAAAAAGCAGTCCTACATATTTGTTTAATATGCGCTTTGAATGACATATCCTGATCAAAAATGACTCCAAGATTTCTCACAGTATTACTAGAGGTCAGGGTAATGCCATCCAGAGTAAGGATCTGGTTAGACACCATGTTTCTAAGATTTGTGGGGCCAAGTACAATAACTTCAGTTTTATCTGAGTTTAAAAGCAGGAAATTAGAGGTCATCCATGTCTTTATGTCTGTAAGACAATCCTGCAGTTTAGCTAATTGGTGTGTGTCCTCTAGCTTCATGGATAGATAAAGCTGGGTATCATCTGCGTAACAATGAAAATTTAAGCAATACCGTCTAATAATACTGCCTAAGGGAAGCATGTATAAAGTGAATAAAATTGGTCCTAGCACAGAACCTTGTGGAACTCCATAATTAACTTTAGTCTGTGAAGAAGATTCCCCATTTACATGAACAAATTATAATCTATTAGACAAATATGATTCAAACCACCGCAGCGCAGTGCCTTTAATACCTATGGCATGCAACATCAGACATGCTTGAACCCTCGTGGGCATGTGAGAGTTTTTTCACGCCTGTCGGTTACGTCATTCGCCTGTGGGCAGTCTTTGAGTGAGGAGTGGCCCACCCTCTCGTCGATTTTTTCATTGTTTAGGAATGGCTCAGACTGCTGCTTTGTTTGATCAAAATTTTTTTCAAAACTGTATATATATATATATATATATATTAGGGTGGTCCATAAAAATGGTCAAAAATTTTTTTTCAAAAAACTTCAAGTCTCACCCTCTAAATTTGTTGTACCTAACATAAAAACACATCATGTACAATTTCATAAAACTCTAATAATTTTTACTGGTAGCACACAGCCCTTAAAGATTTTGCTGGCAATAACTTTGTCATATAGTATGGTCATTTCCAGATATTTCAAAATTATTTCTGTCAGTTTAATATTGATATGTCAGGACAGAAATTATGGCAATACATTGGAAAATCAAATTTTGTCATATCCCATAAAATAGTTAACACTAAAACATGAATTGTGAGATGCAGTTCTTCTCAAACATGTATCATGCTCCTACAAAACCTACATACTGGGGTAGCGAAGATTTTGTAACAATCAAACATTGCATTTTCATTTTATTGATGAAGTACTGTTTCATTATTGATAAATTTAAATGTCTATGCTTTATATATTTCCACATATATTTTGATCTAGCTCCAAACAATAATATTCTTTATGCCTTGCAGTACCTTAATATCCAAAAATGTATGAATCAGCACAAGAACCAATTATACAGCTGTGTAACATAAGAGAACATCCTTTACATGATAATGATATTTAAGTTGCTTGCATCATGACCAAGACTTGCTGCCGTTTCAGTCAGAATATAGGTGGCACTTCTGTCTGTTGTTTTGGTCCTATCCAATGCTGCTGCAAGTCCTGGTGTTACAACAGCTTTAATTTTACTGGCTTTTTGTGGCACTGGCATAACAAATTCTTCATCTGGACTTTCTGTGTTCTCTTCACTCTGGCTGGAGACAGTGTCAGGTAGTGAGACATTAGATGGTCCAGGCTCCAGTTTCTCTTTGTATTTTGCTTCTGCAGCTTTCCTTTTTTCTGCTCTTTGTTCTTTGGCAGTTTGTATTTTATCTATGCCTGTCATGCATCCTCTACCTTTCTCTCGCTGAGCAAGTAGGAACTGTCTGTAATCTTCAAACTTCATCATTGTTAGGACATCCTGATGTGCCATGTCAAACAAGTCCTCCAAAGATTCACAAAACACTTTCATCTTTCTTCTGCTTGTCTGTATTGCGATTCTTTTTCAATGTTTTCCATTTTCCGAACACCTTTTCTAACTTTGTGATCAGATGCTGCTTTGCCCTCAGTGGGATTCTAGCTCTCTCCCAAAAAGGAATTGCCATGTCTATAGAGGTCACAGCAGCATCATGGACAGTTTTCTTCAAATCAGTGTGTTTGAAGAAAAATACCTTGAGTATTTGCCCATTTGAGGGCAATTTGTTTCCCTTTATTTCAGTCGGTGGAACCAATAAGGTATACAAATGTTCTACTTCTAGTAGCTGACATGTTTTACTGAAGTTTCCAGTTAATGGTTAAGCATGTTAAGTCAGCAAGTGTCTCTTTTTACATTTATCTCATGTTAGATTCACCATCACCAAAGATCTGAAAGAAAAGAAGCTGTGAATTGAAGCAAAATTTTCAGCTTGTAGCCTAAAATAACATTTTTGAAAGTATGTTGTTTGTGAGAAATATTTAAACCCAGGTATAGTTTTAATTGAATATAAAATTATACTTTAGTTACACTCAGGTGGTTAACTTCTATCCTCTTTATAAGTGATGTGATTAGATACTGGATAATGGATAACCTATTGCACGGGCACTCGGGCAGCGATAATTGATATACGTATTTACAACCTTCAGCTATGATGTGCTACCTCTAAATATTAATGTATGACAAAAATATTTGGCAGGCTTTCTTTTTTCCCAAAGCATCATAAAATGAAGGGGTGAGAGTAATGAATTTCCAACTTTTATTTTTTTGAACCACCCTAATATATATATATATATATATATATATATAGTGAAAGGCTAGCAGACTGATCAAATGCCTGGGACGGTGATTGATGGGAGACTTAAGTGATGATGAAACAATATTCCCCGAACATTATTCAACTGACGGAGACATAGAATCTCAGGGAATTAGGACACATTTTTGGCTGGAACGAACGTATTATGACACTTCAGGAAGCGAACATTGGCAGGCAACTTAAAACAAAAGGAAGAACAATTCCCTCTAATTAATTGGGAGCTGCTGATAAGACAACTGTGGCATCAAGGCTTAGCCCTGTGGTTGAAACTGCTTTGTACTGATCCAAATAAAGAAATCAATATACCATTAAATCAATTAACACTATCAAACGATTCAGGGGAAGAGCTATTTCCTAGGTTGACTCTGACTGTAGTCCCAAGGAAGGTTCAGTGGGAGACAGGTAATTTTGCATATTTGGATAAAGAAAAAGAAGATGGAGAATATAAGTGGAAATTTAATCCATTTAAGAATTTAAAATACAGGACTGGGGTTACAGCAGAAAAATATTAGTCTGGATCAGAACAGCCCCTGAGGGAGAGCCAGAATACCACAGGAACACTTCACATAGTGTTTGCCAGCGTTATATGGGTAACACTCAAGGTCAACATCGGGGAGCCACCCCGCTGTACTTGGTACTAAGAAGGTATCCGGGAAAACGCATTAAGGCCAACCGATGTATGAGAAAGTGGAATAGGAGGTCATGTGGGGATAGACGATGGCCATTAGAGGGGTCATTTGATCTGCTTATGTGTGAAACAGTTGCTGTAGGAATACAGAAAAAAGAAATTAAAGACCAGCAGAAAAACATGAATAATAACAGAAAATGAGCGGAAGAAAAGGAAGTGTAGGCTCTATTCAAACAGGAAGCACACAAGCTACAACAGAGAAAAGAGAAAATGGCAGAGAGAAAGTTTACAGAGACCACAGCCAGCGCACCAAGCTGGGAAGTGGAGCCACCCCCATATAAACGTCATGATGAGGGGAAAACAGCTGGACAATTTGTGCTGGGCAATCTTGAAGAAGATAAGGGCATGGATGTAGAGGGCAAGTTCACATTGACACTAAAGACCCGAGAGCCACAAGGAGACAGGCCCTCAACCTATCAAAGGGACCCCATTAGGCCTTCGAGTTCACAGAGGAGCGACACCCCATCCCAGCTGACAGAGGAGGCAACCGATGACTGTGAAGATGAGCCAGACGAGGAAGAAGAGGGCGAGCCGACACCTCCCCTTGTGTCCAGAGGCCGACTGAAAACCATTCCCTCTCACCATAAGTCAGCAGACTGGACACCCTCGGGTCAGAGAGTCTCCAAGGAGTGGTGCAAGGAGTTTAGTGACACGCTGGATCTAGCCAGAAAAGGCAATGAGGAACTAGCTGAACAACTTCAGCTAGTAAAGGAAAGAAGGAAATTACTACAGTCGACTCCCTATCAAGGGAACAATACCAGAGAGCCGCCCACCCGGAGAATTTCGGGTGAGGTCATCATTGAGAGTACAAGAGAGGCCCGATGCAGGCAAAGACAGTGTACAGCCAAAGAAATAGCGGCTTTGGAACAGGACATAGATGGCTTGCTGGGTCACCTGGGGTCCGCCAGTCGCACTCGATCTGGCAGACAGTATGGAGCCCCCGCAGAAGAAGAGGAAGATGACGAAGACCTCATATGCCCACTGGTGGTCAGGAATAGTTGTCATGTGTACACCCCATGGAGCTGGACAGATATGGTGGGGCTGGCTAACAGACTGCCAGACATCACCCAAGGCGCTGGGAGATGGATAACCACCTTAGAGGAAGGCACTGCAGGGGTAACCTTGTCTTTAGGCGACATAAAGGCCTTGCTGATGCACGTAATGGGGAAGCATGACACTGAAAAACTAGCAGGAAGGGTCGGAATAGCAATGGTGGGCACTAATCTATACGATGAAGTCCCCTTTAACTGCTATAGGAACACTATGTGGGAGGAACTGAGAAGAAAATACCCTGAGGTCTTGGACCCTTCTAAATTGGATGAGTGGAAACCTGAGGAATGCCCCAAGAAATTCCTGCACAGGTTTCAGAAGGGGGGGTGGAGGAAACAGGAAATGTATGGAATCATTCCCCGGCGACTAAAATCCTGTTCAAAATAACTGCGAAAAGCCTTACCTGAAGCGGTCCAGAAAGCTCTAGATGGAGTAGTGGGATTATCAAAAATGAACTGCCCACCTGGAAACTGAACATTCTTTGAATGTTCATTGAACGTTTGCATGAGAACATTTGCAAACATCATATGAACAAAGAATGAGGGCATGCAAACATTCAATGAACATTATACAAACATTCACAAATGTTCACAAACATGTTAACAGTTGAACCAGAACATTAGAATTACCTGTCCTCATTCTTTGTTCATATGATGTTTGTGTAATGTTCCTGCTCAATATATCTACAATTTTTTGTGATTTTCCCTATTGAGAACTAAAAATGACATAAAACAAACTTTATAAATGTTTTAAAATTCAACAGGTTTTATTCAAATAGTAAGTTGCAATGTATTCATGGAATTCACATATAAAATCAATAATGCAGAAACTTTTGAAATCACTTAGATTTAATGATGGAATTCATCTTTACAGAATTAAACATCATGCTCAAAAATAAAAAAAGCACAAAATGAAAAATTTAACTTTACAAAAGATTTCTTAAATGGCATACCACCGACACTACTCCAAAAGATGTTCAGACAAAAGAATAAATCTTCGAGAAATAATAATGAAACCTAAAAAACATTCATCTATTGATCTACAACCAACTACACATTTTAGGAGCAAAAATAAATTCAGCTTACATCTATATACAGTTAATAATACTTTGATATTTAAGAGCAAAACTGTGGACAGTTTTAAAACAAACACTCTCAAATTCCCTGAGAAAATTCCTATGAAAAAATAATATAAAGTTTTTAATCACAGATTTGAAGACTCAGTATGACATTAGTCAGATACGACAATGCAACTTGCTGAACACATTTTAAAGAGTGAAACTGAACAGTTTACCAAAAACACATTACAATCAATAAATTTCCTGAGGAAATTCACATAACACACTAAATTTTTTATCACATAGAAGTATGACAGTCAGATACGACAATATAATTGAACAATTTTTAAAGCAAAATTGAACAGTTTTAACACAAACACATTACAATAAAATTTCCTGAGGAAATTCATGATAAAAAAATATACAAAAATAAAAAACTATTAATTTAAATGAATGTTTGATCACCAGAGAAAGTTTCTCTGGAAGTAAAAAATTTTTATCAAAAATATTCCATGTACAAGGCAAATTAAATGCTGCTAATAAGATTTGATATTATGAAATATAAACGCAATGCTAAAATACCCTCAGCCGTATGAGGATTGTCTTCATAATAATTACTTAATTACTCATAAGCAATTATATATACTTTCCTGTTCAGATACTGTATAATTTGAGCGGCATGGTCATAACTGGTATTCAACTCAACTGCTTATTGGACAGGCCCTATATTTTTAACAAGCTGTTTATTTGCTTGCAGAATTTTTCTCAGGTTAGTTATCAGTGAGGTATACCACACAGGTGAAAGCAGATCAGACAAAAATGATTAATCCTCTGTACCCACCCACCGCTATTTGTGTAAAGGGCCTTTCACGCCGCATGCTTGGAAGTGTCAGAGGCATCACAAATCAGTCTAAAAAGCATTTTCAATGAAACACGTAGCTTTTTACAGGTGTTAGAAGTGTTGCGTCAAAAGCTGAGCTAAACAGATGCTTCTACCAGGAGTGTGCACATTCCTGCTTGTCAACAGAATGACGTTCAAAGTTCAACCCAATCCAACTTTTGGCGCTCTGAACTGTGACAAAGCTTCGCACTGTCCAATAGAAACGTGTTTGGTCCAAACATGGAAGACTCCTGGCAGAAACCACTGATCTCTACAAAACAGAAACGTGTCACAGGACTGCTCATTTATACAGAGCAGTTTTCTGAAGAAAAATCCTTGCAAATGTTTAACCCAAAAAATTTGATTGTAAAATCAAATTGCTATATTAAAGCTTTTTCTTGGTTCATCGACACATATACAACATGGTGATCATTCAGCTTTCCTCTGGGGGGGGGGGGGGGGGGGGGGGGATCAGAGTGAAAATCTCCACCCCCCTGCTGCATGCATCGCGTCAGGGTGTAGGGAGGCGTTGACACAACATGACTGACGACACACTGGGACTTGTTGCCTGACGCGTATAAAGCATGCAATGTGAAAGGCCCTTTAGTTACTAGTTTCCATAAATACAGCATGTTTATAATACACTGTGCAAAAAAAAAAAAAAAAAAAAAAAAAGCCAAAACTTTATTGAAGTGAAGAGGATCTAACAAACAGAAAACATTAACTCACTTCTTTGAGTGACTTTACTGGAAGCCCCATTACTTCCAGGCGCTGCTTGTAATTGGCTCAAGCACACACTTCTGGTTTAGCTGGCCAACCTTCGGACAATCGTGTCAGCAGTGTCACATTGTTCTCTCTCCTGTTATGTTGGGGAACCTACACTTTCAGGGATGGTCCAAGGATATAGTGCATCAACTTTGTCATTCAGCTGTTTGATACTGTGAATGATGTCATTCTGCTTATCCTGGAACACAAAATGTATATAGATCCACATGTTACAACCTTAATACAGAAGTTCCCACTTTTTTATTAAATCCTATGCTTCACAAATGATTAAGCCAATGCTGTTGACCTTTCATCATGAGCACAGACAAATCTGTGAATGAAAGTGAGCTATGGAAAAAAAACTTGAAAGATCTTGAGAAGGCCCTGGTGGGGTCTGGTGGTTGTCCGCCAGAAAAATGTGAAATCTCAAATGCATTCTGGTGCTTACTCAGGTCTATTCCAAAAGAATCTACAAAAATTAATTTTTTTGTTGGCACAGGTCAGTTTTTCCACCCCAGATAAGGTGGAAACCTCAGTAGTACAACATAGAAGTCCTTATGTTTCAAGTGTATGGTACCATAGACAGTATGCACGGGACAGAATTTTTTATATAAGAAATTCTGAAACTTTATATCAGCAATAAATATGTTTATTGAGTAACAGGGCCTGTAAATTATTTATTTAAGGAAGGAAAGTTAGCATATACGACTTCATTAGACAGATTTTACTGTATTTTCAAATTATATCCCAAATAGAACAGAGTATTTCTTTCCAGAAATGTTTGAATATTTTGCTTGCTGAACATGAATTTTAGAATCTACTGGCACAAGACACTATACAATTTTATTTAACCATTATAGTACAAACCTCAGGATAATCGGGCTGATGTGAATCAACTGCAGGCAGACACTCAACCCACTGATCAGATGGAGGATTCACTGATTCAACAACTCTTATGGCAGCCGGCGTGGTTGCTGTTGGGGGGAACAAGCAATAATTCAAAAATATTAGCACAAGCTTATCTTCATAAAGTCTCTTTGTGGGCACTAACATTACTTAAATTTCAAATGCGTTAACACCTAATAAAAGAGAGTATACGAGGTCTATTAGAAAAGTATCCGACCTTATTATTTTTTTCAAAAACCATATGGATTTGAATCACGTGTGATTACATCAGACATGCTTGAACCCTCGTGGGCATGCGAGAGTTTTTTCACGCCTGTCAGTTACGTCATTCGCCTGTGGGCAGTCTTTGAGTGAGGAGTCGTCCACCCGCTCGTCGATTTTTTTCATTGTTTAGGAATGGCTCAGAGACTGTTGCTTTGTTTGATAAAAATTTTTTCAAAACTGTAAGGCACAACTGAGTGGACACCATTCAATAAATTCAGCTGGTTTTCGGTAAAAATTTTAACGGCTGATGAGAGATTTTGGTCTGGTAGTGTCGCTTTAAGGACGGTCCACGGCGCCTGACGGCGATCTGCGCTTCGAGGCGGCAGCGTCTCGCCGTTTCAAGTTGAGAACTTCCACATTTCAGGCTCTGTTGACGCAGTAAGTCGTCAGAGAACAGAGAACTTTCAGAAGAAGTCGGCATGAGGAGTTTATTTGGACATTCCATTGTTAACGGGGGTCGCGGCAGGAAAAACACCTCCGTTGGAAATCTTAACGGGCAAGTTGGAACATGCCCAAGCTGTTAAACAATTTCTCAGTTACTCACTTGTTGAAAGCCATTAAAAGCCGCCTGAATTCTACAAATGGTTTTCAACACAGAGGTGTTTTTCCTGTCGCGGCGCACACAGATTTGCCGAGTTGTCACGGAAACGACTCGGCGAATTTGCGCGTACGTCTTTCATTAAAAAAATGTCCTTAAACAGTGGAATGTCCGCATAAATTCCTCATGCCGGCCTCTTCTGAATCTTCTCTGTTCTCTCACGATGTCCTGGGTGAATTAAGCGTTAAATTAGGATGTTTTCAGCTCGAAACAGGCCGACGACGGCGCCTGGAAGCGCTGCAGGACGTCCCGCTCCGTGGGAAGTCCTTACACCGACAGAAACACCCCACAATCTCTCATCAGCCGTTAAACTTTTCACAGAAATCCAGCTTAATTTCTCGAATAGTGTCCACTCGGATATTCCTCACAGGTCCAGAAAAAATTTTGATAAAGCAACGCGCGCCGTCTCGAGCAGCGTGTGAAACAAGAATTCAGCCGAGAGGGCGGGACCACATCTCACTCAAGGCCTGCCCACAGGGAAATGACATCACCGACACGCGTGAAAAAACTCACGCATGCGCACGAGGGTTCAAGCATGATTGGTGTAATCGCATGTCATTCAAATCCATATAGTTAAAAAAAAAAAGGGTCGGTTTATTATCTAAGAGACCTCGTATATTTTAGTCATGTTTTAGTAAAAATATTAATTAGGCCTGTGCCTCTCTGTGGCTAACGTTAGCTCCATGCTAGTCAAAAATGTGTTGGTTTGGTTCCCATTAATCCATGGCTGGCATAATCAAGCTTCAAGCAAGTTTAGTTATTTCTGGCTAAAACGAATTTGTGCTCACATCAGGTTCCATTACCTTCTTTTGATAGTCACAGCGTCGATATCACGGCACAAAGCCATTTGAAGCTAACTGCTACCTCATGGTAGCTATGTGGTGGTTCTTTGTGAGGAATCCCAGTCGACGAGCGTCCAGCGTTAGTCTCCTCTTCTGCTCTCAGTGGTCTCTTAATCACAGTACAGAGACTGAACAGGCGAATTAACTTGTGGAACACAAACTTCTATTTGCTAAAACACAACGGAGTTGAGTGCTGCAACTCAGCTAAGTCTTCTTCTTCTTCTAATATATTCCGGCAGGCTGTACGCTGGCGTAGCATAATGCTGCCCCCCACAGGTAATAGTTAAATACTTTATCTCATGTTAGACTCTCAAATAGAGGTTGGTGGAATGGAGGAACTTAATCACAGCTTTGTCCACTAAATGCGAGTAACTACCCTCAGAAAAAATTGACCTAAAAGAAAACTCAGTCAATCCACAGTCTGACAAATCTTTAAACAATTTCTGCCTATCACTAGAATACATAGGACAGCACATTAAAACATGATGAACACTTTCCAACTGACCACACTGACACAACCCATCTGGATGTTTTCCAATCACTTTTAAATATGCTGCCAACCCACAATGCCCCAGTCTCAATCTAATCAATTTGACTTGATCCTTACGACAGGATGAGGAGAGGAGTCTCTTATTTTTAATCGAAGGCTGACACATAAAATAGTGCCTCCCTACCGACTCACTCTCCCACTGCTTTTGCCACTTCTGATCACTCAACTCTTTAAAAATACTATAACAATCAACCTTTCCCAAAGGGATATTAGCATCAACTTTATTTTTCAGAAGGGACTCTTTGGCCAATGAATCTGCAATCTCATTACCTATAATGCCAGAGTGCCCAGGAATCCAAGTGAAGGTTACACAACAGCCAGCTGACTCAACACGATGGAGGCAAGACAGAATCTCTAGCACGAGGTCAGGACGAGCTCCTCCTGAGGCTCCGCCCATCAAAGCTTGCAATGCAGCTGCAGAATCAGAATAAATATGACACTCAGGTCTGTTACTTTGTACCCACTCTAACGCCCACCATATGGCTGACAGTTCCATCGAACATACAGAAGAACAATTAGTAACACGGGTACTCTGCCTTATCTGGTTATTCATAATATAAACCCCAAAGCCTGCCCTACCAGAGCTTGGATCCCGAGACCCATCTGTAAAAATGGGACACATACTAACTGTATTCTGAGATATAAATCGATTTACTAAATTGCTGGCTACAGTCTTATTCAGCCCCAGAAGGTCCAACTCAACATCTGGTACAGGCAAAACCCAAGAAGGAATAGGAGACCACACTGGCCCTATCACCTTATTTCCCTTGACAGCCCTTTTAGCGACCTGCCGGACATCAAAAAGGAAATTAGATTTATCCTTCTTTTTAGTAAATTCATAACTCTTCCAATAAACACTTCGCGGATGAGTTATGCGCAAGTCCTGACAGCCTGGCCCAGTACTGAAGACCCAACTTCTCTCTCCTAATACTCAAAGGGGTCTCTCCCATTTTGACTAACAGTGCTGGGATAGGAGTAGTTCTAAAGGCACCACTACAGATTCTTAGGGCTTTTGCTTGGATCCTATCAAGCTTGAGAAGTCTGGATTTAGCCGCAGCACCAAAAACAAAACAACCATAATCCAGTGATGACCTTATCATTGCTCTATAAATCATGTGCAGCGTTGACCTTTCTGCCCCCCAATCACTACCAGACAGACTACGAAGTACATTATTAATCTTTTCACATTTCACAACAGTTTTTTCTATATGTGTACACCACGTTAGTTCTTCATCCATCAACTCAGCTAAGTCTTCTTCTTCTTCTCTGTTAAACAGCAGGTTTTAACCCAACTCGCCACCAACTGGTTCGTGAGCAGCACTGCAAGCAACTGTGAAGCAGCAAGTATATTAACAAAATAATTTAATAGTAAATAGATCTATGTACACAAACTACTTTAAATAAAATGAATTCATTTGAATTATATCCTCTGATAATGTTGGTCAAACCTGTTTTAAAATAAAGCACTATAGTGTTTCAGACATTCTGACCCAATTATTACAGTAGTTTTGTGAGACAGCATTTATCTGAGCTGATAAACCTGTTCTGGCTTTACCTTTAACCACGAAGGAACCAAACACTTATGCTAGAAATTTGTTAACTTAATTGGCAATACTTGAATGTATAATGTGATTACAGGAAATTATACACAATGACCACTGATGCTTTTTTATTTATTTATTTTTTATTTTTTATTTTTTTTTTAACCAGAATGAGTATGTTGCATTTTACATACAGAAATGATTGTATCCAGGTCTTACAATTATATTGTGTACAATGTACATGTTTTACCCTGGATAATTATAATATCATGCCTCACTGCAAACATGAATTAAGCAGCTGAAATTAAAGGAATCAGAAAGCAAGAAATATGTTGTAACAATTATGTGGTAACAGTTTAAACCAAACACTGTTCGACTGTGACATGAAGTCATCCTCAAATGAGGCCTGAGCGAAACACTAAACCCTGGACAAATGTTCATTCTGGAAATGTGAAATTGAGTTGATTTCTGCCACTGTAACGTGTGTAACTGTTATATTCATCTCATGTTCAAACATGTTTGTTTAAAAACATGTTTGAACTGCAAGTTGTGAAGTGACCAGAAAAAAATATTATTTGTCTGTGAGCTGTTTTATTTAAATGTCAATGCTTCCTGCTCATGTATGTTGAAAACATTATTTTGTAAATCAATTTTTAATAACTTTAATGTATTTTTCCTTATTTACAAAAATGCTAAAGATAGCATTTTTTTTAATTTGGCAAAATGTATGTAACTCAGGTCTGTGGGACGTCTGGATAATAAAACGCCATTGCAAGCTGTTTCCATAAAAAACATATTTTGGTAGCTGACAATCACAGTCTGTAGTGATGTAAATTATTTTGCAAAAATTAATATTCCAATTAACAGAGTGCATGTTTATGCAAGTTGCACCAAGACATGTTTCGGAGTTAGCTCTGTCAGTTTATTACAGTAATCTTGAAATTATACAGTATATTCATTAGGCCTGAATAAATCATAAATCGACAAATTCTTGGTTACCATGGTAGAGTGCTTAAATTATTTCCTATTGTTCATTCTACCTATGTTTACACACATAATTTAAGTGGAGTCCAACATTAACTTTCTGTATGCCGTAAATTATATTTAATGTTTTCCTATAATGTGAAATTTTACACACACACACACATATATATATATATATATGTGTGTGTGTGTGTGTATACACACACATACACACTTTTATTTAGAGGCAAGCTTTACACATACAACATGAACATTATGTGAATGTTGAACATTAAGTATACATTCTATGAACATTTGATTGATTTTTGCAAATGTTTCCTTATGTTTGTCTAATGTTTGTTTCCATGCAAACATTAGACAAACATCACAAACATTACATGAACATTCACAAACTTGCTGAACAGTAAACAAACATTATATGAACATTTGTTTGATGTTTGCAAATGTTCGCTTCCGGGCGGGTGGGCCTTATATTCTGAACATATTTGTCACCACCTTGAAATCTATAAGAAAGAAAAAAAAAAAAAAAAAAGAGGATGCAACCAAGGCCCTGACACAAAAACTGGTGCAGATGCAACTGGGCGAACTGACTAAAGCTAAGAAAGAAAAAACAAAGACCCAAGCTCCGGTGGTGACCTCTGTTGCTGACTCCCGTCTGACTCCTTCCGAGCCAACGAGCACTGGTACTACAGCAAATACTACCGCCACCATACAGGCACCTGTGGTAACAACCACACAGAGCCCCCAAGGCACAACTGGGCCCAATGGAAACTGTGCTCCTGTGAGAGGAGCCTCAGCACCAGTGGAGCATCACCATCACTACCATAACACCAGCACACCCGGAAACGGCTCAGTCTACTGCCATGGGTGGAGAGGAGAACCACGGAACTTCCAGGGTTCCAGAGGAGGGTGGCGAAGAGGACCTCGCCAAAATCCATTTGGAAACAGGTTCCAAATGGCTCCCAGAAACAATCAAGCGGGACCACCAATGGGCCCAACACCCCCGACAGAGAATCAACCTCCTGATGAGTGTTGGAGCTGTGGACAATCCGGACATCGAATGAGAGACTGTCCAGCCCGACCTTGGATCAGACCCTCCGCCTATTGGCAATAGGGGGGCCTAGAGAAGCCGGAGGGGAAAATTATGGCATTGGCTGTCTCTACAATACCAAAAGAGGAGCCAACCGTTATAGTTAATATTCGAGACAGAGATTTCCCTTTTATGGTGGATACAGGGGCAACATACTCATGCATAGGGAAAATGGGCGCTCATCTCCCCCTCTCTGGGTCTGCAATTAAGACCATCGGCTTCTCTGGGAAAACCCAAATAATACCATTTACATGCCCACTTCCTGTCACAGTTGCAGGAAAAACGATTGAAGCACCCCTGTTATACTCACAAAATACACCTGTGAACTTGCTAGGAAGAGACATTCTATGCAAATTACACACCAAAATAGTGTGTACTCATCAAGGACTGCAAATACATTACATCTTGATGAAGCACTTACCAATGTGATGGCTCTTGTGGACATAAAAGATGAGGTTCAAACCATACAACCCATGGTGTACTGGCTGAAGTTACAACCAGAAAATTCAAATCTCCAACTGGAGTGGGAAAAATGGAAGCCCTGGGCAGAACAACACTATGCAGCAGTACATACACCCAGTTTACCTCTGCATGTCACCCTGATGTTCGATGCCAAACAAGAACAAACTGACTATGCATGCTGCTGGGATGCATTGATGAATCAACAGCTGTTTCACATAACCACCACAGAAATTTATTTAGGCCCCCAAGGGGCTGCAGCTTTTGTCAAGCTGACTTCAGCTGAACAACAATGGTACCAAGTGCCAAATGCCGTGCCTCATATGACCCTTCTAGTTTCAGATAAGTACGAATCTCATGACCTAGGTCCAATGGTAAAGACAGCCTCAGAAGTTAAAGAATGGCAAAACATGGAAAATCAACAGGTACATCTGTCAAAAGACCAGCAGTTTATATGAATTAACTTAAAAGTAAATGACGAAGCCATAGCCCAAAAGTGGAACTCAATCCCAGACCAGAGACACAAATGGGGATATCGGCCCAACAAGAGAAGCTGTTAGAGCAAATACCACCAGTGATGTGGTCCAAAAGCAAAACAGATGTAGGACTGGTAAAAACAGCCCTACCAGTGAAAATAAAAGTAAAACCAGGAGCAAAATTGCCTCACCAAAGACAGTATCCATTAAAACCTCAGGCAATTGAGGGCATAAAACCAGTAATTAAGGGACTAATGGCAGCAGGGGTTTTAGTAAAAACTAGCAGCCCGTGTAACACTCCCATCTATCCTATCCCTAAAAACAATACCAAAGCGTACCGGCTAGTACATGGTCTGCGTCCTATCAATGCAATAGTAGAAATGGATGCACCTGTGGTTCCTGATCCACATACTATACTATCAAGCATCCCTGCTGAAGCAAAATGGTACACAGTGATTGATTTGTGTTCTGCCTATTTTAGTGTACCTGTGCACCCAGATTCACACTTGCTTGCATTCACATTTCAGGGACAACAATTAACTTATACACATCTGCCTCAGGGACTGAACCTGTCCCCAGCTATTTTTAACGAAGTCCTGGCTGAAGATTTACAACACCTTGACATATCCAGCACACTGGTGCAATATATGGATGATCTCCTCATTGCATCAGAGACCCAAGAACAATGTGAGACAGATTCATTAACTGTATTGCATGCTCTTGCAGATGGAGGTCACAAGGTGAGCAAGGACAAATTGCAGTTCTGCCAACAACAAGTAGAATACTTGGGGAGACGGTTGTGTGGGACCACGCGATGTATAGCACCAAGCCAAGTGGAGGCTATAATCACGGCTCCCAAACCACAGACAGTGGGACAAATGCTTTCATTCCTTGGGATGGCAGGTTACAGTCGGCCATGGATTTGTGACTATGCTATAAAAACCGCACCTTTGCGTGCTATGATCAGAGCTGCAGGTCAAACAAATAATGCAGCCCTCCTTATCTGGACAGATGAGGCAACTGGAGCTTTTGAGGCCCTAAAGACAGACATGCAAACTGCTCCAGTGTTATGCCATGTTATCAGGGTCTAGCAGCAGCTACCTTCACATTTCGAAAAGCGTCATCCATAATCATGGGACATGCAGTAACACTGTACACATCGCACCAACTGCATGCCTTGTTGACCAGCCAATGTTTCGTTCTAACACAAGCTCGGCACACCGGGTACGAAGTCGTGTTATCTGCTCCAGAGATAACAATACAACATTGTCACACGCTGAACTCCGCCACCAAATTAACCACACCGTTAGATGGCGCTCCACATGATTGTGTGGCAGAAACTGAAAAATTCTTGAGAGCCAGGGAAGATTTGTATAACCACGTCATAGATGCAGATTTAACCCTGTTTGTGGACGGCTCATGCTTCCGAGATGCAACGGGATTACATGAGGGCATGGGTATTGTTAAACTTTCAGGCTCAGCTTTCAGGCTCCTCTCCTGTGGAACCAGCTCCCAATTCGGATCAGGGAGACAGACAGACTCTACTTTTAAGATTAGGCTTAAAACTTTCCTTTTTGCTAAAGCTTATAGTTAGGGCTGGATCAGGTGACCCTGAACCATCCCTTAGTTATGCTGCTATAGACTTAGACTGCTGGGGGGTTCCCATGATGCACTGAGTGTTTCTTTCTCTTTTTGCTCTGTATGCACCACTCTGCATTTAATCATTAGTGATTGATCTCTGCTCCCCTCCACAGCATGTCTTTTTCCTGGTTCTCTCCCTCAGCCCCAACCAGTCCCAGCAGAAGACTGCCCCTCCCTGAGCCTGGTTCTGCTGGAGGTTTCTTCCTGTTAAAAGGGAGTTTTTCCTTCCCACTGTAGCCAAGTGCTTGCTCACAGGGGTCGTTTTGACCGTTGGGGTTTTACGTAATTATTGTATGGCCTTGCCTTACAATATAAAGCGCCTTGGGGCAACTGTTTGTTGTGATTTGGTGCTATATAAATAAAATTGATTGATTGATTGATTGAAACTAAACACTGATGGGGAGACCTTTGAGCTGTTGGAATCCCAGGGAATTGATCAGCCTTGTTCAGCCCAACTGGCAGAAATTAAGGCCTTAATAGTAGCCTGCCAGATAGCTAAAGATCAACATGTTAACATCTACACAGATTCAGCCTACGCTTACGGCATATGTCACGTACATGCAAATATCTGGAAACAGAGGGGATTTTTGAGGGTGGATGGCACCCCCGTCACACATGGAGAGGCAATTTCACAACTGTTACAAGCCCTCCAACTGCCATCTGCAGTAGCCATCATTAAATGTGCAGGTCATCAAAAGAACAATAATATTATAGCTCAAGGTAACAACCTGGCAGATGATGCAGCACGAAAAGGAGCACAAGGGGAAAATATCTTTCCATTATTAACCATCCAAGACTGTGCCCCACTGGTTTCACTTGAGGCACTGATAGTAGCTCAGAGTAGAGCCAGTGGAGAAGAAAAACGTATGTGGGTTAAACAAGGCGCCATTGAAACGCATAAGCCAAGGGCCAACTGACAAACTGTGGCACAGTAGTCATGGACATTTTGTGTTACCCACCAATTTATTACGACAGGCGATCATTTGGGACCATGGACCAGATCATTGTTCGCGAGTCCAAATCAAGAACAAGTTAACAGCTGTCTGGTGGTCACCATATATGGCAGCCATGGTGGACCGATTGTTGAGTGAGTGTGAGGTGTGCGCGCAGTACAATGTCAGGAAATCATTCACAGCACCCTAGCCCACATTCCGGTCCCTGATGGGCCGTTCAGACATCTCATGATGGATTTCATAGATATGGGAGCCGACCATCGAGTCAAGCGAATGAGATATGTTCTGGTAGTAGTATGTAGGTTCAGCCGATGGATCGAGGCAGTGGCCTCCCCAAATCAAGATCATAAAACGGTGGCCAAATTCTTGTGTTGAGAAGTTTTCCCAAGATTTGGTATTCCGGATACTATCTCGTCCGACAACGGTAGTGCCTTTATAGCTAAGGTCACACAGGAAACATTCAAACAATTGGGCATCAAGCAGAAATTTGGGTGTGTTTATTACCCCCAATCAAATGGGGCAGTAGAACGGGCTAATGGCATCTTAAAAAGCAAACTAGCAAAAATCATAGCAGACAGCAATGGCAAACTAACTTGGTTGGATGCGCTACCGCTTGCTCTGTTGTCAATGCACTCACAAACAGCAGTGGGGGAATAAGTTTCATTACACTAGAAGTCTTTCAGAAAGCGCTGTAACTAGGTTTAAGGATATGATTCCTTCTTTATGTTCTCTAATGCCATATACCAACACAGTGCAGAGTAGCTACCCAAACTCTGTAAGTGAGATAGAGTATCTCGTCAATAGTTTTACAACTTTGGATGCTGTAGCTCCTCTAAAAAAGAGAGCTTTAAATGAGAAGTGCCTGACTCCGTGGTATAACTCACAAACTCGTAGCTTAAAGCAGATAACCCGTAAGTTGGAGAGGAAATGGCGTCTCACTAATTTAGAAGATCTTCACTTAGCCTGGAAAAAGAGTCTGTTGCTCTATAAAAAAGCCCTCCGTAAAGCTAGGACATCTTTCTACTCATCACTAATTGAAGAAAATAAGAACAACCCCAGGTTTCTTTTCAGCACTGTAGCCAGGCTGACAAAGAGTCAGAGCTCTATTGAGCTGAGTATTCCATTAACTTTAACTAGTAATGACTTCATGACTTTCTTTGCTAACAAAATTTTAACTATTAGAGAAAAAATTACTCATAACCATCCCAAAGACGTATCGTTATCTTTGGCTGCTTTCAGTGATGCCGGTATTTGGTTAGACTCTTTCTCTCCGATTGTTCTGTCTGAGTTCAGGTTTCATTCAAAAGTCTATTTACACAATAGTGTAAAAACTAAAATGACTCTTACAAAATTTACAGCAGTTGGTAAAGAATTTTATTTGGGGTTTGTTATCATTTTCCTCACCTGCATAGTGCAGGGAAATAGTTGGAGAATAAACCCTGGTGAGCTCTGGTTATTAATTAGAACCGGTTCATGATGTCTGCTGCTGTACCTGTAAGGTCAGAGGTCAAACCATCAGCAGTGACAGAAGTCGATGGTGGAAGTGGAACGAGGAGCGTCTTAAAGGGGAACATTTTTCCTGAATCAGCGGCGTTTCTGATTCTGTCATGAAGACAATTTGGCAGCAGAAATGCTGGAAGATCAACATGACAGAAGAGACGGACATGAACTGAGGACCAGTGAGAGAAGTGAGCAAGTGAGGGACAGAAGGTCGTGTCCAAAAGTGATTATTCAAAGAAGATTTGGGGGATTTTCCTGCACAGAAACTGAATTGAAGGAAACACAATCTGAAAAAGAGCAACAGCTGTTTCGTCTGTAAAGCAACTGAGTAATCATGAGGTCAAGTTGTTTGTCGGTGAAACAGTCAGCAGCAAAATAGAATATGGTACAGTGTAACTTTCTCCACTTTTTTCCTCCCCTATTGAGCTTCACATTTCCTCATTAACATAACGTCAGACGTCATGCTCCACTCCCTAACAGCTGGTGGCGGTAATGTAGTGTGTCAGTTTGTGCACCTGCAAAAACTCGATAGAAGAAAAGGAAGAATGCACCCTGCTCAGAGTGCCGCTCTCGTTGGACCGACATCTCTGTTATTATGGAATTGTGGGATAACTGGCGTCCACAGATTGAGCTCGCCGGACTACTTTCATGAAACTGCTCAGTGTGTCGCTCTCGTTGCAGCAACAGCACCCAGAATGTGTCTCTTTGTCCCAGATTGATCTCTTTCACTGCAGCTTCTTGTTCTGACTTTAACACTAAGTTAACACCCAAGTCTTTCATCGCCAACTGTAAATGGTCATCAAACCATTCCAATCGTATCTTTCTGAACTCTTCCACATCAAACTCCATCGTGTCAATGTTTACAATGTGCTTGAGCAATATAACAGGTGAAGTTGCTCATAAACTTTAAGTTTCTTAAATATTTATTACAGCCACTCTTAAAACTTCAGTTATCTTTATAATTTTATTACTAGTAAGTTTCAGATTTGATTTAGATGAGATATTCTCATTATCTTAAGAATATATCACAATTATCTGGGAACTACTTTTTGCGCAGGAATTCATGAAGCACGTCGGCCGCGGGCGCATATTGACACAGAATCCCCAGAAACTGTGGAAAGTTGTTCGGTCATAATGAGAGCGTCCACTTTTAGTTTGTCATAAGCTAAGCTGGTGGCGCCACTGAACTCTACAGCGCTCGTGAGAGTGTGGGACGAATCCAACGAAGAAGAACTGTTTCCTGTTGTTGTCCGAGGCTAAAGCTAGTTAGCTGGAGACGCTGGAAATTCTTCTCTGAACAGATCAAACTTCACACTGTGATCCTTGAATATGTTTTTTGAAGAGCTCCAGAAGCACAAAGTTCGACAGTAAACCGGAAGAAGAAGAAACGGCGAAGTTAGCGCGAAAAGGTGGAAGAGCTGAGAAGGTTGTTGAAACAACGGCTAACTGCTGCTAATCAAGCCGAAATATTTGAGTTGGTAGAAACAAACAGATCGCAGAGCAGCAAGAAGAAACGAGTGGAGTTAAAGAAGAGAAGAAACTAGTCAACGTGCTGGATGCTGTTTTCAAGCCTGAAGTTTGCTGATCCACAGCAGGTTTGTCCACTAAACTTTATTTCAGACCAACTCCACCACATCCAAATGATAGCTGTTAGTTTGTGTTGGAGTTCTTATTATCGACTGAACACCAAATATCAGCAAAAATAAATAAGACAAACTGTGACTTAATGAGGATAAATGAAGGACAGCTCAGCTTGGTGATGGACTGATGAAGCAGATCAATCGATACTATCGATTACAGTTTTTCCTCGTTTTATACACACAAAAATGGAACTGTGCACACAGTTCATAAAGTCTGAAGCTCATGTATCAACGTCATGACTCAAATCTGCTGAACTCTGATAGTCCGTGGGCCACATTCGAAAAAGGCCTTATTTATTGAGTTGGTTGCAGGTGAAATGTGTAATAAACATGTAACCATTAGAAACAGTTGTTCAGGGAGGTTCAAAAGGTTATATGCATGCGAAACTTATGTATTTAGTGAATAAGCACTTTGGTTTTCATTATCCAGTTCCTAAAACATTGAGATCCTGTCCATTTATCTTAGAAACAACCATTATTTTCACTTCTTTTTTTTTTCAAATTTTTCATTTTAAGTTGTGATTTTTAAGAACCCTCTGTATATACCTCAAACAAACAACACCGATCTAGCCACTGGTTATTCCTCCTATCCCATATGAAATATGAACTCTAGCACCAGCAGTACTGCTGTTACAAGACAATCCTTACCCCTACCCCCAAAATTGGTGATTTTTCCGATATTTCGAAGAAACAATTTTAAAATGTTGTACTGAATCCAGCCAGACCTGGATGGCTATATTAATTTGGAATGGATTTGGAATGGAATTTGCACATATCCATTACTGCTGAATGTTGTCCTGCCACTTTGCACTACAAGTATTTGTTTGTTTACAATTCTACACTTGATACTTATACTTTGTCATTATTTCTACACTTGATACTTATACTTTGTTATTATATTTCTTTAATACCTTCTTTTGTGAGGTCAGGGAGTCCAGAGATCAGGTATTTCAGTTCTCAATATGTCTGTGATGTATTGTAGAAATGACAATAAAGCTGACTAAGACTAAGACTAATTTACAAATGTGTCTGAGTCGGGTTTTAGATGTATAAAATACACCCAGATTAATTACATTTAAGTTATTACTTTTCTAATTATTCTAATCAGTATTCTAAATTCATTGCATAGACATCTTATTTTTCAGATAGCATGTATCGATAGCTTGAATTGTATGGACTTGTGTCCTTTATTACAGGAGACCTGCAACATGTTGTTTCTGACCTGCATAGTATATATCCTTGTTAAATTTTTGTCTGCAGTTTACCAGGAATGTTTGTTTGATTGTGGACGTTCCTGCCTGGTCTTCAAGTTTAGCTGATTGACAGTGCTGAGCATGCAATGCAACACACACTCTTAACAGTTAAGTTCAGTCTGAATCAAACTTTTTTGGGGGGCTGATGCCTTCACATCCTTTATGCAGGACAGATTGTGCAGCAGCCAAGTAGACTTCTATGCTCCATTACCAAAGGCTGCACTCAAGACATTCTGGAGTCTGGTGAAGGCGAAGAAGATGAAAGTATCCACCACAGATGTTGTAATCAAGGCTGACAGGGGCTTGTTTGCAAAGATGGTGGTCATTGCACAGCACAGACAAATGGACATGAAGGAAGTCCTCAAATGTCCATTGGGGCCCATTCCATGGTCTCTTGCAACTCCTGATGGTGTGCCTGCAAAGACAACCAAGGCTTCTTCGCTGCACATATTGGAAGAGCATGCAGAACCAACAGAAGATGTCCCTGCAGCAGCAATGTGGATCCTTGATGGAATGGCTATGCTGCAGTCCATCAAGACAATACCTGGGACATTCAAGGACCTACCTGGGTATGTCTTCCAGATGACGAAGTTGACAAGCAACACTCGAACAGACGTAGTTATGGATCAGTATCCTGAGGTTTCAATCAACACCCAGAGCGAGCCAAACGTGGTGCATCGGGTGTCTTACAGATGAAGATCCTTGATGGACATCAGAAGTACCCAACACAGTGAAAGAAGTTTCTAAGTGATGGCGGGAACAAGACCAAACTCGCTACTTTTCTGGTAGAAGAATTTGAGCAGCCAGAATATGCACCCAAGTTGAAGGAGTTTGGCCCTCGTTACATCACCCATGGCGATGAATGCCACAGGCTTGCAGAGAGAGATGACTGTGGACTGCAGCAGGGTAGACCAACTGTGCACTGCGAAGGAAGAAGCTGACACCCGCATTCTGCTACATGCAAACCATGCAGCATCAGAGGGGCGTGAATGTATCATCATCAAGTCACCCGATACAGATGTCGCTGTGTTGGTTTGTGCCTTCAGCCATCGGATTGATACATGACTAATCTTCTGCACTGGAACCAGAGACAGAGGTACCTTGATGTCGCAGCAATGGGCAAGGAACTAGCAAATAATGTGTGCACAGCATTCACTGGCTCTGACAATACAAGCGCATTTGTCGGCAAGGGCAAGAAGCAGGCATTCAACATGGTTGTTTCTAATGCAGAGATGTGCAATGCCATGAAAATGGTCTGATCATCATTTGATGCTGATGATGAAAGATTGGAAGACTGTGTACAATTTGTCTGTTCATTCTATGGACACAGTGGCAATGACACAGACCTTTTCCGCTACAAACCTTTCTGCAGCAAGAACGCGAAAACCTGCCATCTTCTGCCAACGAAAGGTGCCCTCAAGTACCATGTCATTAATCCTCTGGGTTCCAACTGGAATAAAGGGCCTCCACTGCAGATCTCCACCGTGTTCGGTCTTGGGCTGCCTGCTTTGCCTCTCCCCAGGACAGTTTGATGGTCTTCAGTTTGCTATCCAGGGTCTTGCTCCAAGTTGTAACTGACCGTCCTCTTTTCCTTTTCCCCTGTGGGTTCCCATTCAATGCTTCCCACGCGATGTTCGGGCCTCGGCGTAGAGTGTGCCCGATCCACTTCCACTTTCATGTCCAGATGATGTCCCCGACTGGTCTCTGCTTGGTCCTGCGCCAAAGGTCTTCATTGGCAGTTCTGTCGGGCCATCTGATGCCAAGGATGTGTCGCAAGCATGTGTTGATGAAGACCTGCAGCTTGTGCTCCAGCCCTTTGGTCAGTCTCCAGGTCTCTGAGCCATACAGAGACTCTTTCTCTCCAATTGTTCTGTCTGAGTTATTTTCATTAGTTACTTCATCCAAACCATCAACATGTCTATTAGACCCCATTCCTACCAGGCTGCTCAAGGAAGCCCTACCATTATTTAATGCTTCGATCTTAAATATGATCAATCTATCTTTATTAGTTGGCTATGTACCACAGGCTTTTAAGGTGGCAGTAATTAAACCATTACTTAAAAAGCCATCACTTGACCCAGCTATCTTAGCTAATTATAGGCCAATCTCCAACCTTCCTTTTCTCTCAAAAATTCTTGAAAGGGTAGTTGTAAAACAGCTAACTGATCATCTGCAGACTGTTGTGTGCTGGGGTGTTTGGCTGGCTTGGTTTTGTTTTCTGTTTCTCCCACCAGGTGGTACGCATTCAGGACTGAGTGGCTGAGCATTAGGACCTCACCCTGAACACCTGAGGCTTGTTTTCACGTGCAGGTCATCAGGACTCACAGCTGTGGTGTATTCTGCCTTGATCAGAGATTGTTGCACTTAAACCTTGAATGCACAGTGTGTGATTGCCAGAGACTCGACCTTGTGAGCAGACGTGTGAGATCGACGTCAGGAGAACAATCTCACCATTACGGATGCAGAGACCGCTCCAGGTTTGACGCCACAGTCTGTGAAGGAGGATTGGGTAAGGTCTCACGCTCTTCAGCACACTTCCTGAGGTAATTTGGTTTTGGTGACTTTTATGAAGTAATGACAGTGGATTTGGTGTCCCTCACACCTTGTGTTAGTGAGCTGTCACGTTATGCTAATTGTCTAATCAGCTTTTGCTGCAGTGGAGATTTGAACTGAGTTGTTCCGTGCCTGCAGGGTGAGAAGCTGATATATATATTTAAGCCAGGAAGTGTTTGCTGATTGTGTGCACCTTTTGAGCTGTGTCTCTCTGGGTGGAGAGTGTTGGACTCACCTCATGTTTTCTTTCTTCACAGACTGGGTTTGTCGCGGCCACCTGGGGGGTGTTGGCGGGGTCCCTGGGTCCGAACTGCTGTGGCTCCGGACCGTTTGCGCTGTTGAGAGCGCGCCGTGTTTTCACCTTACCAGACCGCGGACTTTTTAGTTGTTTATCACTTCACTCACTTACATTAAAATGTGTTATCTTTTGAACCGTGCTCTGCTTATTTCATGCTGGGTCCTGTCAAACGCTGGGTCGGTGCTCCGACCACGTCCGACACATAACAAAAACATTAAATATAATTTACAGCATACAGAAAGTTAATGTTGGACTCCACTTAAATTATGTGTGTAAACATAGGTAGAATGAACAATAGGAAATAATTTAAGCACTCTACCATGGTAACCAAGAATTTGTCGATTTATGATTTATTCAGGCCTAATGAATATACTGTATAATTTCAAGATTACTGTAATAAACTGACAGAGCTAACTCCGAAACATGTCTTGGTGCAACTTGCATAAACATGCACTCTGTTAATTGGAATATTAATTTTTGCAAAATAATTTACATCACTACAGACTGTGATTGTCAGCTACCAAAATATGTTTTTTATGGAAACAGATTGCAGTTTACACACGTTACAGTGGCAGAAATCAACTCGATTTCACATTTCCAGAATGAACAATTGTCCAGGGTTTAGTGTTTCGCTCAGGCCTCATTTGAGGATGACTTCATGTCACAGTCGAACAGTGTTTGGTGGAACTTGTTACCACATAATTGTTACAACATATTTCTTGCTTTCTGATTCCTTTAATATCAGCTGCTTAATTCATGTTTGCAGTGAGGCATGATATTATAATTATCCAGGGTAAAACATGTACATTGTACACAATATAATTGTAAGACCTGGATACAATCATTTCTGTATGTAAAATGCAACATACTCATTCTGGTTAAAATAAATAAATAAATAAAAAAGCATCAGTGATCACTGTGTATAATTTCCTGTATAATTTCCTGTAATCACATTATACATTCAAGTATTGCCAATTAAGTTAACAAATTTCTAGCATAAGTGTTTGGTTCCTTCGTGGTTAAAGGTAAAGCCAGAACAGGTTTATCAGCTCAGACAAATGCTGTCTCACAAAACTACTGTAATAATTGGGTCAGAACGTCTGAAGCACTATAGTGCTTTATTTTAAAACATGTTTGACCAACATTATCAGAGGATATAATTCAAATAAATTAATTTTATTTAAAGTAGTTTGTGTACATAGATCTATTTACTATTAAATTATTTTCTTAATATACTGGCTGCTTCACAGTTGCTTGCAGTGCTGCTCATGAACCAGTTGGTGGCAGTAGTGCACCGAGTTGGGTTAAAACCTGCTGTTTAACAGCAGAAGAAGAAGACTTAGCTGAGTTGCAGCACTCCGTTGTGTTTTAGCAAATAGAAGTTTGTGTTCCACAAGTTAATTCGCCTGTTCAGTCTCTGTACTGTGATTAAGAGACCACTGAGAGCAGAAGAGGAGACTAACGCTGGACGCTCGTCGACTGGGATTCCTCACAAAGAACCACCACATAGCTACCCATGAGGTAGCAGCTAGCTTCAAATGGCTGGGCCTTTGTGCTGTGATATCGACGCTGTGACTATCAAAAGAAGGTAACGGAACCTGATGTGAGCACAAATTCGTTTTAGCCAGAAATAACAAAACTTGCTTGAAGCTTGATTATGCCAGCCATGGATTAATGGGAACCAAACCAACACATTTTTGACTAGCATGGAGCTAACGTTAGCCACAGAGAGGCACAGGCCAAATTAATATTTTGACTAAAACATGACTAAAATATATGGGTGGTTCTTAGACTATGGGCACTTATTATGTCCTTTGATCATATTGTATGAAAAACAGAAGGGAAAGGGGAAATTTCACACGTTTATAGTTATCTTTACAATGAAAGTGTGTTAAGAAATTTATTCTAGTAGTCTGTGATGACTTTTTCAGCATCATTATATGCAAATATTGCCGTTTTGTGCTTGTCCCACACCCAGACTTTTGATCTTCAATGATAAAAATGAATGGTAAAGAAACGTTTTTTCTAATGTTTTAAAATATCTATGAATAAAATATCAGTAAAATAATCAAAACATAAATGGGGTATTCAATGTCATACAACTGTTGTGATTTTTTTTAAACAAAATGTAGTTGTCCCACACTATTGCCGTAATTTCCACCACAACACGGTAATGTCCCTAAACAGTTTGTATGAAAGATTGTTTGGGTAGTTTCTATGGAGATAAACAGTGACATCAGCGCACATGTATATAGCGCCAAATCACAACAAACAGTTGCCCCAAGGCACTTTATATTGTAAGGCAATGGTGTGGTGGAAATTACATTTACAAGGCCAATAGTGCCTGTAGTTAAAGAATCACCCATATACTCTATTTTATTAGGTGTTAATGCAATTGAAGTTTAAGTAATGTCAGTGCCCAGAAAGAGACTTTATGAAGATAAGCTTGTGATAATATTTTTGAAGTATTGCTTGTTTCCCCGCCCAACAGCAACCACGCCGGCTACCATAAGAGTTGTTGAATCAGTGAATCCTCCATCTGATCAGTGGGTTGAGTGTCTGCCTGCAGTTGATTCACATCAGCTTGATTATGCAAAGGTTTGTACTATAATGGTTAAATAAGATTGTATAGTATCTTGTGCCAGTAGATTCTAAAATTCATGTTCAGCAAGCAAAATATTCAAACATTTCTGGCAAGAAATACTCTGTTCTATTTGGGATATAATTTGAAAATAGAGTAAAATCTGTCAGTAATGAAGTTGTATATGCTAACTTTCCTTCCTTAAAGAAATAATTTACAGGCCCTGTTACTCAAACATTTATTTATTGCTGATATAAAGTTTCAGAATTTCTTATATAAAAAATTCTGTGTCCCTTGCATAATGTTTCATTTGCATAGTGTGTGCATACTGTCTATGGTACCATACACTTGAAACATAAGGACTTCTATGTTGTACTACTGAGGTTTCCACCTTATCTGTTGTGGAAAAACTGACCTGTGCCAACAAAAAAATTAATTTTTGTAGATTCTTTTGGAATAGACCTGAGTAAGCACCAGAATGCATTTGAGATTTCACATTTTTCTGGGGGACAACCACCAGACCCCACCAGGGCCTTGTCAAGATCTTTCAAGTCCCCCCCCCCCCCCCCCCCCCATAGCTCACTTTCATCACTCAGTTCATTCACAGATTTGTCCTTGCTCGTGATGAAAGGCATCAACAGCATTGGCTTAATCATTTGTGAAGCATAGGATTTAATAAAAAAGTGGGAACTTCTGTATTAAGGTTGTAACATGTGGATCTATATACATTTTGTGTTCCAGGAGAAGCAGAATGACATCATTCACAGTATCAAACAGCTGAATGACAAAGTTGATGCACTACATCCTTGGACCATCTCTGAAAGTGTCGGTTCCCAGACATAACAGGAGAGAGAACAATGTGGACACTGCTGACACGATTATCCGAAGGTTGGCCAGCTAAACCAGAAGTGTGTGCTTGAACCAATTACAAGCAGTGCCTGGAAGTAATGGGGCTTTCAGTAAAGTCACTTAAAGAAGTAAGTTAATGTGTTTTCTGTTTGTTAGATCCATGCATGCTTTATACGCGTCAGGCAACAACTCCCAGTGTGTCGTCAGTCATGTTGTGTCAACGCCTCCCTACACCCTGACGCGACGCATGCAGCAGGGGGGTGGAGATTTTCACTCTGATTTCCCCCCCCCCAGAGGAAAGCTGAATGATCGCCATGTTGTATATGTGTCGATGAACCAAGAAAAAGCTTTAATATAGCAAATAGATTTCACAATCAAATTAATTTTTGGGTTAAAAAAAAAATTTGCAAGGATTTTTCTTCAGAAAACTGCTTTGTATAAATGAGCAGTCCTGTGACACGTTTCTGTTTTGTACAGATCAGTAGTTTCTGCAGTGAGTCTTCCATGTTTGGACCCAACACGTTTCTATTGGACAGTGCGAAGCTTTGTCACAGCTCAGAGCGCCAAAAGTTGGATTGGGTTGAACTTTGAACGTCATTCTGTTGACAAGCAGGAATGCGCACACTCCTGGTAGAAGCATCTGTTTAGCTCAGCTTTTGACGCGACACTTCTAACGCCTGTAAAAAGCTACGTGTTTCATTGAAAATAATGCTTTTTAGACCGATTTGTGATGCCTCTGACACTTCCAAAGCATGCGGCGTGAAAGGCCCTTTACACAAATAGCGGTGGGTGGATACAGAGGATTAATCATTTTTGTCTGATCTGCTTTCACCTGTGTGGTATACCTCACTGATAACTAACCTGAGAAAAATTCTGCAAGCAAATAAACAGCTTGTTAAAAATATAGGGCCTGTCCAATAAGCAGTTGAGTTGAATACCAGTTATGACCATGCCGCTCAAAATATACAGTATCTGAACAGGAAAGTATATATAATTGCTTATGACTAACAATGGAAATGTTCAACTTGCAGCTCAAGAGTGCTAATGACAGACTTGATGGCGAGGACAAGGGAACCAGGCACCAGAGGAATGCCCTAATCAGTGCCTTGACTGCATACACCCCTGGAATGGAACAAGGGAAGAATATGGTAACGAGCATTGTCAGGGGCTGCTTGTACGCTACGGCTCCCATTTATCTTTGGCAGTGCTTCAGCAGTCAGGGTAAGTTAGGACCCGTCAAAGGCAGCCTTGCCAGGGACGTGCCACAAATTTACAGAGTTGTTATGGAGGCTGCAATAAATATCACATCAATGGACAGTAGTACCATCATTTCTACAATTGTGCCATAATCCGAAGATGTCCTATCCAAGCAGAAGAAGTATAGACGGGACCATCCTGAACTTCTTCCTGACCCAGATTACAGGTTTGAGAAACTAGCAATCTTGCAAATCTGTCTTTTTGGGGGGGGGGGCACCCAGTCACAGTAGAGAGGCACTGTGACGTCTGGTCTCTCTGGCTGCTAATGCAACATGGCAGAATCTGCTACGAAACAGATTAATTTCCCTGTAAATCTAACATGTCTATCATATATTATGTAAAGCTACTGAAGAACACTTTGAAAATGGAAAACGCTGTTTTCACAACCTGATAACACAAGACATCTCGCAGACATCAGTGTGCACACATCCTGCAGTCGAAGGTAACTTCCACATTTTTCAGAAGCTCATGCATGTGCACATGCATGATCTCCTTTGGATGCCATTAAAATGTCATTGAGTTTATCCTACAACACCAATATAAACATACAGAGGCGACTATATTAGTGATACACAGATAACACAATAAAGGGCGCATATATATATACACTCAACAAAAATATAAATGCAACACTTTAGGTTTTGCTCCCATTTTGTATGAGATGAACTAAGTCTAAGGCACACCTGTGCACTAATCATGGTGTCTAATCAGCATCTTGATATGGCACACCTGTGAGGTTGGATGGATTATCTCAGCAAAGGAGACGTGCTCACTATCACAGATTTAGACTGGTTTGTGAACAATATTTGAGGGAAATGGAGATGTTGTGTATGTGGGAAAAAGTTTTAGATCTTTGAGTTCATCTCATACAAAATGGGAGCAAAACCAAAAGTGTTGCGTTTATATTTTTGTTGAGTGTATATATAAAATACACTTTGCACTGGGATACCAATTAAGTAATTATTAAGAAGACAATCCTCATACGGCTGAAGGTATTTATGCATTGTGTTTATATTTCATAATATCAAAGCTTATGAGCAGATTAGCAGCAGTATTCAATTTGCATTGTACATGGAATATTTTTGATAAAATTTCATTTTACTTCCGGAGAAACTTTTTCTCTGGTGATCAAACAATTTAAATTAATAATTTTTAAATTATTTTTGTTTTTTTATCATGAATTTCCACGGGAAATTTTTTTGTAATGTGTTTGTGTTAAAACTTCAATTTTGCTTTAAAAATTGTGTTCAATTATATTGTCGTATCTGACTGTCATACGTCTATGTGATAAAAACTTAGTGTTTTGTCATGTGAATTTCCTCAGAAAATTTATTGATTGTAATGTGTTTGTGTTAAAGTGTTCAGTTTTGCTCTTAAAAATGTGTGTTCAGCAAGTTGCAATGTCGAATCTGACTAATGTCATACTGAGTCTTCAAATCTGTGATTAAAAACTTTATATTAATATTTTTTAATAGGAATTTTCTCAGGGAATTTATTGAGAGTAATGTTTGTTTTAAAACTGTCCACAGTTTTGCTCTTAAATATAAAGTATTAACTGTATGTAGAGGTAAGCTGAATTTATTTTTGCTCCTAAAATGTGTAGTTGGTTGTAGATCAATAGATGAATTTTAGGTTTCATTATTATTTCTCAAAGATTTATTCTTATTTTGTCTGAACATCTTTTGGAGTAGTGTCGGTGGTATGCCATGTAAGAAATCTTTTGTAAAGTTGAAAATTTTTCATTTTATGTGCTTTTTTTTATTTTTGAGCATGATGTTTAATTCTGTAAAGATAAATTCCATCATTGGTTTTTTTCATTTCAAAAGTTTCTGCATTGATTTTATATGTGAATTCCATAAATACATTGCAAGTTACTATTTGAATGAAACCTGTTGAATTTTAAAACATTTATAAAGTTTATTTTACCTCATTTTTAGTTCTCAATAGGAAAAATCACAAAAAAAAATTGTAGATATATTGAGCAGGAACATTACACAAACATCATGAGGACAGGTAATGTTAGCATTCGAACATTCTACAAATGTTCATTTAATGTTCTGGTTCAACTGTTCATATGATGTTTGTGAATGTGTGTATAATGTTCATTGAATGTTTGCATGCAAACATTACCTGTCCTCATTCTTTGTTCATGTTCATCCAATGTTCATGCCATGTTTGCAAACGTTCAGTGAACATTCAAGGAATGTTCAGTTTCCAGGTGGGTTGTACCACTCCTTAATCAGTGTGATGCCCATTGGATCGTCACCGAAAGCCGTCTGAATAATCCGAATGGTTTCCACCTGGCTGTCGCTCAGTTTCTGGCAAAATTTGATGCGGCCCTGCTCCAGTCGTTCCGTCTTTTTCCTTGCAATGAAAAACTGCAGAGAACACAACACACAACCTCACACAAATGCTGCTTACCAGCAACTGACGCAATCGACAGGCATGAAAAAATTCACACATGCGCACGAATGTTCAAGGTTTGCTCATGCAAGCACACATGATTCAAATCCATCAGGTTTTTGCAAAAAATAAAAAGTTCCGATACTTTTCTAACAGACCTCGTATAATCTTGGGATTTTTCAACCGGAGCATTATTTTTATACGTTTTTAGATTCAACATTTCACTTGGGACAAAAATGATTTTAACTGTTCCATTGTGGAGTTGGAACACTAAAACCATCACAGGATAAAAAGCTAAACAATGTGACGGTATGGGGCAGGCTCAAAGTTAACCACTTAATGTCGGAACAGAATCAATGAAAGTCTAGTCAGACACGTCTGGTCGGCTGAAGAGACTTTCTATGGATGTACACGTGTGCATGTTTTTCTCAGTACATGTCAAGAAATGCTCTTGAAAATGAAGGTGGAAAAGTGGTTTGTGCACTTAGGGTTGTTCTGGCACGTAGGGTTTGTGGTTCAAGGCCACCCCAGCTGGTTTTCCATGACGTGGTGCTAAACACGTACTGAATCAACGTGCAGATCCACTGTGAATCTGCTGTGACAACCCGAGGACAAAGGGAGAAATGTGAAAAACGTATAAAATGACTGTTAATTCACCCGACGTTTACTTTGCTGTCGCTGCTGCACAAGAAGAAATTAAAAGTCGCTTGTCATGAGGGGCTCGTTCTTTGAACGATTCTGGAAACTTCTTGAAAAGTTGTGCATAATCTCACAAACAGATTAACGTATCTGAAAACAAACACCTTTCCAGCTGTTTCTGCTGCTTTTTGTTTATTGTACTCAGCTCAGTCTCATGTTTTTTTCGTCCTCCCGTCACGAAATGATATAAATTTTCGTAACTTTTTTTTTTACTCACTATCACCAGGGGCGTGGCACCAAATTCTGGGCCCTATGTACTAGCCATATTGAAGACACCCCCCCCCCACACACACACACATACACACACACTGTTATGTTCTTTTTTTATTAACGCAAACACCAAATTTCTAATGCGTAGTCAAGATCACACCTGGGAGTCAGAACCCAAAGTTGGGGGAGCAATATTGAGTTGGGGGGTCTGGGGGACCAAATTGCAAATGGTGCAATTTGGTCCCCCAGACCCCCAACTCAATATAGCTAGCTTTCAAGCTCACCTCTGTTTTCAAAGAATTTGGTTAGCAGCTGCTTTCCCTCATTTAGGACATTTTTTTTCCTCTTCTTTTTTGAAATCCGGACTTTGATTTTTTAGGAAAGACATTTTATTTCAGCCTAAACACTTGGGCTGCAACTAACAATTATTTTACTAATCAGTTCATTGGTCGATTATTTTTTTGATTAATCATTTTGGGTTTTTTTTTTTTTTTTTTAACTTACATGTGAGTTTTGCCATTATTTCTTTGAGTTATTATTAAAAGGCCTTTGTCACACAACATCAACATTTGACATCGTAACAAAGTTATGTTATATTCTCGTCAAAAACATACCTGGAGTAGTGTTTTGTTTTATTTTGCACATACATACATCACCGACACGCCACAAAGAGATTTCCATCAGGTTTCACCTGATTATGAACATTTTTAAATGCCGTACAGCAACTATCTCAACCACTGACAACATACAGCAAGAACCCACAAAACTATTTTAAAGGCCTGACTAAAGTGTAATATGTGATCTTTAAATACATATTTTCGAGACTTCCGGTGACGTCATGATAGAAGCAGCAGCTTAGACACGATGCTCCGTTAAAAGTTAGGAAAATAACGACAACTTGATTAAAAAAAAAAAAATACCATCTAATTTATATAATACATGACCACACAATGAGCGGACCATCAAGGACCAGATTGGGAGGCAAACAAGTGAATTTGAAGGAAGTAGAAGACAAAAAAGGGGGATCGACTAGCCCAGCTAGCAACATTAGCCCAGAGTCACAAGACGCTAACGCTAGCAACAATGGTGACAAGCTAGCGGGCGAGACATCTTTGCTGAAAGAGATGAGAAAGTTGTGCCAGGAGAACGCTCAGGGACATAAGCAAACCAAAGAGGTGTTGGACCGCCTTGAGACTTCTGTGTCGGACTTAAAGACACAACTGGGTGACCATCGGCGGAGGATCGATGAGCTGGAGGACCGTATGGGTGCGGCAGAGGAGGCAGAAGCACGGCAACACCGGGTGCTGCGGTACCTACTTCAATGCGACACACACTACGCAGCCATGTGTGACGATTTACAAAACAGGCTGAGGAGAAACAACTTGCGCATTTTCCAGATACCAGAGGTGAGTGAAAATGTAAATGTGGCTGCGTTTGTTAAAGATCTACTCCCCAAAGTTCTGACACTGCCACCAGACCTCGACATAAGAATTGAGAGAGCGCACCGCTCGCTCTTGTCCCAGCCATTAAAGCCTACGGCACCCCCACGCTCGATAACTGTAAGGTTTTTGGATGCAGCGGTGAAAGACGTGGTTTTACAGCAAGCTTGGAGACAAAAACAAGTCACGTTTCAAGACGAGGATTTTCTTTGACCAAGACTACTCCCTGGAACTACAAAAGAAGCGGGCAAAAGTGTATGCAGTTATTAAGCAGATGAGACAGAAAGACATACAGGCGAAGTGTACCCAGCGCGTCTAAAGATTAAGATGGGCTCGGGAGAAAAAAACTTTTGCCTCTCTGATAGACGCGGTGGCCACATTGGAACAGCTGGATGTCAGGGTAGCATGCGGAGAAAAGGAGCATCTGGAAGAGAGTCTGGCAAACGGATGGAGCATCAGCTCGAAGAAAAGCAGGGACGGGGCGCTGTCTGTGGCAGATTTGAAGGCCATGATGGGACAGTAGCAGACATGAAGACAAAGACCGGTGAAGATACGGTACGCAGACACAATGTCAGCGTACATACATTCAACAATCAATCAATCAATCAACTTTTTTCTTATATAGCGCCAAATCACAACAAACAGTTGCCCCAAGGCGCTCAAACAATCGAGTGAGGGACTGAGAGACTGTGAGAGCTTATATAACTGGTGATGTAATTAGTGGAAAAAGACACAGGTGTCAGTGAAGGTTCTGGAAGGGGGCGTGACCAGGGAAGACAAAGGTTAAGCATGGGCAAGATAATGGGGAAGGGAGTGCACAAAGTGGAGTGATGTAAGATACAAAGATGCGTGAGCAGGTGCAAGAGCGGGAGTGAATGAAAATGCAAAACAGACAAAGTGTGAGACAAAGACACGAGGCGGGTGCAGGACGTGGAATGAACACAAACAAATGAGGATGACGTGAGAACAGAGCAAAAACAGAATATGATAAGAGGGGACCAGGACAGAGCAAGAATAATGGGAACTAAAAGCAAACCAAGATATAATAAGTACAAAAGAAAAACTACATGAGAACTTATCAGAAAATCAATACTGAAGCAAAGCTCAACAGGAACTGACTAATTAACAGAAAGCAAAACCCGATATAAAAGTACAACAGAAATGAGAACAGCAGATAAAGAAAACTGGTGACTACAGAATAGTGCAATAAATAAAAAGAACTAACTGATGAGCAATAAGTGACAAACAGAACATAATCAGAAGAAACACCTGAAGATAAATAATAACCAAAACCTGTGACTAAAGCATAATACAAAAATGTGATAAACAGAACTAAGCTATGAATACAAGATGCTCAAAAGAAAACTGAACCAGTGACCAAAGCATAACACAAGAGATGAAGTAAACAGAATCAAACTAAGACTGGAAGAACTAAGGGACCAAGAGAGAACAAATACAAGGTTAATTGACAAAACCAAAACCAAAGATAACATGAAAACCTTACAAGAACAAGAAACAAGACCAGCTGAAGCATGACTAAGATACATAGCATGATTAAAAAAATACAAAAGGCTCATGCAAATGTGGAAAAAGAGTTCAAAATAGTAACAGCCGGGCCCAACAGGGCTGGATCATGACAATAAACCCTTTAAACTGTCCTAAGGTAAAGTCATGTATGTTGAGAAAAGACTGACGGTATATATGTTGATTTAACGTAATTTAAGTTGTCTTTAAAATTGAGAAAAAAAAAAGGAGCCTTTTGTTGTTCTATTTACATGAGTGGGTTACACTCACAGAGACCTCTTTTACAAGTCACTGTATTACTGGTCTTGATTGCACATTTGGTGTTTTTTATCGCAGAGAGCTTAAGTCACCACTCTCTGGCCCAACGCTATCGGGGGTCGGGCATGGTTACGGCTCGGGTGCTATGTCCGACTGCAAAAGTGGAAGTTCTGTTAATTGTTCTAAGCGTTCTGTGTTCACCCTTACTCAAGAAGTTGATTTAAAGGTACTCAATAGAAAGGTTATTTTGTTTTTTGTATTCTTGCATAAGAGATGCCAACTCAGAGTCAAGGCAGCAATTTACTATATAATCAAACTGTAATAATGGCACTATTGACAGTAATAACATATAAAAGGTATAAATAGCCCAATTAAGAGAAAAAAATTCTGACACAACTAAAACAGATGCAATGTTCTATAGCCTTGCTTCAAGAGACACATCTCACGGAAAAGGAACATCTGAAACTAAAAAGAGATGGGGTTGACCAAGTTTATTTTAGCTCTTATGGTAACAACAAAAGAGGAGGAGTAGCATTTTGTTTCATAAATCTGTTTATTTCAATTCTGAAAAAGTTTGTCAAGATCCAGAGGGACGCTATAATATGGTGGTGGGAAATGTGGCAGGGATAAAATTGAGTATTTTAAATGTGTATGCACCCAATGAGGATTGCCCACTTTTCTTTAAAAAGCTTGCAAATCTTGTAGCAGATAACGGAGAAGGTATACTACTCATAGGTGGAGACTTGAACTGTGTTCTCAATAATAAATTAGATAAATTACCTGTAACACTTAATCCATTAAGTAGAATGTCAAAAAGTTTAACAAACATGATGACAGAACTCGGGCTAATTGATGTGTGGCGTTACCTTCACCCAAGAGAGAAAGATTTCACTTTCATATCTCAGGTACATGGGAGCTACTCTAGGCTAGATCACTTTTTAATAACAAAAAAGAATATTCATCAGATTAAGGAATGTAAAAAAGAACCAATTACAATATCTGACCATAGTCCTGTGATAATGAAATTAGATGTGGGGCTGGAACCTTGTTTTCATTACTGGAGAATAAATGTTTCAATATTGACGGACATGTCTATTAGAGAGGAAATAAGATCGGCCATAAAGGAATATTTTGCTTTAAACGATAATGGAATGGTTTCACCCTCAGTGTTGTGGGATGCAGCGAAGGCAACAATAAGGGGGAAGTTAATTTCCATAGGGTCTAGATTAAAGAAACAAAGGATGCAAAAACAAGTTCAATTTGAAAATGAAATTAAGAGAATGGAAAGTGAGCATAAACAACATGGGGGCAAGGAAGTTCTAGAAAAACTCAAAGAAAATAGAACCAAGCTGGATGAATTATTGGCCATCAGGGCGGAGGATGCCCTCAGGAAGTTTTACGAATTTGGTAATAAGGCAAGCCGACTATTAGCATTTCAACTGAAAAAGGCGCATTGTTGTATTGTTCGTATTGTTCGAGTCGTATTGTTCCGAGAATTAAGCAACTTAATAGTAATACAATTGCAAATAACCCTAAAACCATTTCAGACAACTTTGCCAAATTTTATGAACAACTATATAAGGGACAAATTCAGGATTTAAAAGAAGAAAAAATCCAGTCGTTTTTTAAAAATGTGAAGTTGGCCAAATTGACAATTGAGGAAGCCTCAAAAATAGTTGAATCTATAAGAGAAGATGAAGTTAGAGAGACAATTAGTAAATTGAAACACAATAAATCACCAGGAACGGACGGGTTTGTTGGGAAATATTATAAGGTTTTTATTAACGTGCTCACAGCTATATTATGCAAAATTTATAATTACGCCCTTAATTCGGGGAGTCCAACAGAGTCCTGGTCTGAGGCAATCATCACAGTTCTACACAAAGAGGGAAAAGACCCTTTGCAATGTGCAAGCTACCGTCCTGTAAGTCTTCTTAATGTGGACTATAAAATACTAACTTAAATTGTAGCATCTCAAATCCAAAAATGTATTAAAAAACTAATAAATCCAGATCCGACGGGGTTTATTTTGGGTCGTCAGGGATTTAATAACATAGGGAGAGCCCTAAATTTACAATCACTGATGACAAATAATCCCCAGCCATCTATGCTTCTCGGCCTAGATGCCGAGAAAGCATTCGATCGTGTTGATTGGCAATTTCTCGAGCATACTCTAATTGAGATGTGTGGTTTAGGTCATTTTACAGAAATCCTAAATCCAAAGTCAGAGTAAATGGGTATTGTTCAGAGTTTTTTAATATTGAGCGGGGAGTTCGCCAGGGTGATTCGTTGTCCCCCATTTTATTCAACCTGTGCATTGAGCCTCTGGCGGAGGCCATACGTCAGGACGATCAGATCCAAGGAATTGGGGATGGAGGTGGGGCAACCCGTAAAATTGGCCTTTTTGCGGATGATATCTTGTTATTCATCAAACATCCTCTTACTTCAGTCCCCAGACTAATTGAATGTCTAAAGGAATATGGTGATATTTCCAGATATAAAATAAACCAAAATAAGTCAGAAGCAATTATGGTTTCAGGACAAAGGCCAAGCCAACTCGATGAGACTTTTCACTGCCCAGAGCATGGATTGAAGTACTTGGGGACTATCCTTACACCCAAACCAGCACAACTGTTTGATGCTAACTTGTCAGGTTTTGGGTTTTTGCTCTGTTTTATTGTACATTTTGTCTTATTTTTGGGGGATTGTCGGCTCTTTGCCTGTTGCTTTCTGCTTGGGTTCTCTCTGTCTTTCTTTTGGTGGTGGGCATTTCCCTTTGTCTGACTACTCCCCTGTTCTAGTCGCCTCCCCTCACACCTGTCCTTGATTTGCTGCTCATCACTTGGGTGGATTTAAGACTCTCTCTTTGCTCTGGTCCTTTGCCAGATCGATGTGCCTAGAGCCTTCTTTCCAGCCTTTTCTTGTACCATTGCCTTGCTTTGTGTTGCCTCATTGTGTTTTTGACCACCTGCTAGTTTTCCTTGACCACGTCTCTCTCCTGATGATTGTTGTACTTCTGCTCCTGTCTGACTGCCTTACCTTGTACCGACCCCTGCTACTCAACCCAGTAAAAGAGTTAAGCCTACAGTTTGGTGAGTTTGTGTTCTGCATTTGTGTCCAGCCAGTTGTCAACACAGAGCCTGATAAACTATAACAAACTGATAAAGGGAATTAAAAATGATCTGTCTCATTTGGAAATCCTACCCTTAAATTTATATGGTAGAGTGGAAACCGTAAGAATGAATCTGCTTCCTCGTCTTTTGTTGTTATTTCAATCTCTGCCAGTAAAATTTCCGGCCTCAACATTTACCATGTTGAATAACTTAATCTCCTGATTTCTTTGGCAACAAAAAAGAGCAAGAATTAAACTTAAGACACTCCAAGTACCTAAAAATAGGGGCGGTTTAGCTTTACCCGACTGGGCAGCCCAATTATCAGCTATTGTGACTTGGATTGGAGGAGATGAGGAAGTAAAATGGACCCAAATTGAACAAGGTGAAACTAAAGGTGTACAATTACATTCTCTTCCCTTTATAGATATCAGATGTGTCAATAAAATTAAAATTGGAAATGAATGGACCAAACACACATTAAAAATATGGACTGAAGTTAAAAGGTTGCTCAAAGATACGGGATCGGTTTCCAGAGCTATGCCTATAGTGGGGAATATAGACTTCCCACCTTCCATGTGGGACCAGGGCTTTAAGAGATGGGCTACTAAAGGTCTTAGAATTCTAGGTCAGTTATTTGAGGGAACTAATTTAAAATCCTTCGCACAACTTCAAGAACAGTTTGATCTCCCTGCAAAGGATTTATACAGGTATCTTCAAATTAGGTATTATATCACCAATCAGAGAGAACGTGAAAGAATTAATAAAAATCCAAACATTATAGAACAGTATTTCATCATTATTGCAGAAAAGAAAATTCCATCCCAAAAACATGTCTCAAATTTGTACAAAATTGTTGCATTTAATAACTGTCAGAATACTTACAATGTTAAAGAAAATTGGGAATTAGAATTGGATTGTATAACAGAAGATGTGCAGTGGGACAAGCTGTGTGAGAACAGTCACAAAGGAATCAACAGTCAAATGTGGAAATAATTTAATTGGAAAATAATAATACAATTTTTTCACACCCCACTTGTAATTTCTAGGTTTGTTAAAAACCCCACAGCAGCTCTATGCTGGCGACAGTGTGGGATGAATGGAGACCACACCCATATCCTCTGGGACTGTCCGGTCATAGCGAAGTACTGGAAGGGAATCAGGGATGAAATGGAGACAATAATTAAAAGAGATATACCCTCCAATTCTTTGTTTTATTTACTGGGTGTAATACCCGACCACTATACTGCAGATCAAAAGTACATTTTGCACTTTTTACTACTTGTAGCGATGAAAACCATTACGGCCAACTGGAAACAGATTCTGTCACCATCGGTTGCAGAGTGGAAAAATAGGGTTAAACAGGTGTATACAATGGAAAAAATTACTGCATGTCTACAACACAAGTTGGACAAGTTCAATCAAAGATGGTACATGGTGAAACTTTACTTGGGAATGTGAATTTTCTAGTCTATTGTGATTTGTAAATAATCTGCAATTTGCCCGGTCATCTCCCCTTTTATCATCATTTATTTTTATTTTGGTAAATGCTGCCTTTGTCTCTATTTTTTTACATATGTATGTATGTATGTATATATATATACTCAACAAAAATATAAACGCAACACTTTTGGTTTTGCTCCCATTTTGTATGAGATGAACTCAAAGATCTAAACTTTTTCCACATACTCAATATCACCATTTCCCTCAAATATTGTTCACAAACCAGTCGAAATCTGTGGTAGTGAGCACTTCTCCTTTGCTGAGATAATCCATCCCACCTCACAGGTGTGCCATATCAAGATGCTGATTAGACACCATGATTAGTGCACAGGTGTGCCTTAGACTGCCCACAATAAAAGGCCACTCTGAAAGGTGCAGTTTTATCACACAGCGCAATGCCACAGATGTCGCAAGATTTGAGGGAGCGTCCAATTGGCATGCTGACAGCAGGAATGTCAACCAGAGCTGTTGCTCGTGTATTGAATGTTCATTTCTCTACCATAAGCCGTCTCCAAAGGCGTTTCAGAGAATTTGGCAGCTCATCTGCATGCTCGTCGTCCTCATCGGGGTCTCGACCTGACTCCAGTTCGTCGTCGTAACTGACTTGAGTGGGCAAATGCTCACATTTGCTGGCGTTTGGCACGTTGGAGAGGTGTTCTCTTCACGGATGAATCCCAGTTCACACTGTCTAGGGCAGATGGCAGACAGCGTGTGTGGCGTCGTATGGGTGAGCGGTTTTCTGATGTCAATGTTGTGGATCGAGTGGCCCATGGTGGCGGTGGGGTTATGGTATGGGCAGGCGTCTGTTGTGGACGAAGAACACAGATGCATTTTATTGATGCCATTTTGAATGCACAGAGATACCGTGACGAGAGCCTGAGGCCCATTGTTGTGCCATACATCCAAGAACATCACCTCATGTTGCAGCAGGATAATGCACGGCCCCATGTTGCAAGGATCTGTACACAATTCTTGGAAGCTGAAAATGTCCCAGTTCTTGCATGGCCATTGAAGAGGAGTGGACCAACATTCCACAGGCCACAATTGACAACCTGATCAACTCTATGCGAAGGAGATGTGTTGCACTGCATGAGGCAAATGGTGGTCACACCAGATACTGACTGGTATCCCCCCCCAATAAAACAAAACTGCACCTTTCAAAGTGGCCTTTTATTGTGGGCAGTCTAAGGCACACCTGTGCACTAATCATGGTGTCTAATCAGCATCTTGATATGGCACACCTGTGAGGTGGGATGGATTATCTCAGCAAAGGAAAAGTGCTCACTATCACAGATTTCGACTGGTTTGTGAACAATATTTGAGGGAAATGGTGATATTGGGAGCAAAACCAAAAGTGTTGCGTTTATATTTTTGTTGAGTGTATATACATATATATATATATATATATATATATATATATATATATATATATATATATATATATAAATACTTTTTTCTTCCTTTCTCCCCTCAGCCCCAACCAGTCCCAGCAGAAGACTGCCCCTCCCTGAGCCTGGTTCTGCTGGAGGTTTCTTCCTGTTAAAAGGGAGTTTTTCCTTCCCAGTGTCGCCAAGTGCTTGCTCATAGGGGGTCGTTTTGACCGTTGGGGTTTTTCTGTAATTATTGTATGGCTTTTGCCTTACAATATAAAGCACCTTGGGGCAACTGTGTTGGGAAAGTGTAGTGACACGGACCCACAACAGAGGGCGCAAATGAACGGACAATAGATGAGCCAAAATACAACACTTTACTGTTGTGAAACATGCACAATGAAATACAGACAAATGCAGAATTTGGATTAGAGTCAAATGTACAAAGGGGACATGTGGGCAGGGTCGAGGATAGGCGACGTCTGTCCAGAGAAGAGCCGGATCCCACACATTTTCCACTGCCACCAAACCCGGAGGATACTGGAGCCGCCAAGTCCTGAGTCCCCAGGTGGCCACCGTCTCCGGCTGTCGGATCTGGTACTGCTGGCAGGAAACAAGACAGAAAGCGAGGTGAGTGTGGTGACACTCAGAAACTCCTTGCACACAGTTCAGGGATTGCAGGTGGGAATTACAACTCCACCTCTGCAAATACAACACTGTTGTATATCGATTGCGAACCGTAATCTCGTTCAGTCCTCTGTAATCAATGCATGGACGGAGTCCGCCATCTTTCTTGCCCACAAAAAAGAAACCAGCACCCATCGGGGAGGAGGAGTTCCGGATCAGCCCGGCAGCTAGCGAGTCCCGGATGTAGGTTTCCATTGATTTGCACTCTGGACGTGAGAGGTTGTACAGCCTGCTGGACGGGTACTCAATGCCCGGGATCAAATCAATGGCACAATCATACGGACGGTGCGGGGGAAGAGTGAGTGCCAGATCTTTGCTGAAGACGTCAGCAAGATCGTGGTACTCCTCGGGCACCGCCGTCAGATTGGGGGGAGTTTAACCTCCTCATTAGCAGTCAAACCGGGGGGGAACCGAGGATCCTAAACACTCCCGGTGCCAGGTTTCGCTCCACTGATCCACAACCCCAGATGGCCAATCAATCCGGGGATTGTGTTTTATCATCCACGGGAAGCCCAAAATTATGCGGGAGGTAGAAGGAGTCACATAAAACTCAATCTCCTCCCGATGATTCCCAGACACTACCAGAGTTACAGGTAGTGTCTTGTGTGTGATTAAAGGGAGAAGGGTGCCATCTAGTGCCCGCACCTTCAATGGTGAAGGGAGCGCCACTAGGGGGAGCCCTACTTCCCTTGCCTATCTGCTGTCCAGCAGATTCCCTTCTGACCCCGTGTCCACCAGTGCTGGGACTTGAAGGGTTAGATCCCCACTCAGGATCGTAACTGGGAGACGTGCAGAAATGCGTGTGTGTCCCACGTGAATTTCTTGGCCCACCCTTAGCCCAATTTCTAAGGGCGGGTGTTGGTGTTTAACCGCTTGGGGCAGTCTCTCTGCTGATGCTCACTTGAGCCGCAGATAAAGCACTCCCCGCGGGCCAGTCTCCTCTGTCTGTTAGAAGCTCTTAATTTAGCCCTGCTAATGTCCATAGCATCATCAGCAGGGGGAGCTGTTACCACACGGAGCGCTGAGGCTGTGGAGCGTGGGGAGGACGGAACCTTTTCGGACCTGGAAGGGAGAGGGACGGCGCGTGCCCGGCCACGTCCTTCGTCTCGCTACCGACGGCGTTCTTCTAACCGATTGTCTAATCCTATAACTAGATGAGTAAGCCCGTCCAAATCCCGCGGCTCATCCTTAGCCACCAGGTGCTCCTTCAGGACCGACGACAGTCCGTTTACGAAGGCAGCGGACCTTGCAGCCGTGATGCGGAAGTTGACTGCATACTCAGCTGCGCTCCGACGCCCCTGTCTCATAGACAGCAGCACTGTTGAAGAGGTCTCGCCTCTATTTGGGTGATCAAAGACTGTTCTGAACTCCCTCACAAACCCAGTATATGTTGTTAGGAGCCGTGAATTCTGCTCCCAAAGCGCCGTAGCCCAGGCGCGTGCCTCACCTCGAAGCAAATTAATTACATAAGCCACCCGGCTGGAGTCTGACGCGTACGTCATGGGACGCTGTGCAAAGACGAGCGAACACTGCATGAAGAAGTCTGCGCATGTCTCCACACAGCCTCCGTATGGCTCCGGGGGACTTATGTATGCTTCAGGGGATGGTGGGGGGGGGGGTCGTTGAATGACCATTGGAACGTCTATATTTGGCACCAGGACAGCAGGAGGAGCATCTGCAGCAGCGCCCTGTGCACGCGCTTCCACCTGTGCGGTGAGAGCCTCCATCCTGCGATCTGTTATGATACGTTCTGCTCGGTCATTAAATCCAACCGAGCAGTGAAGGCGGTGAGGATTTGCTGCAACTCACCTACCACGCCTCCCGCTGGCGCCTGTGCACCCTGCTTTTCCATTGGTTGTTCAACAGATGGTTGACACCCCTCGGAATCCATGACGCTGGCCGAGATATCCTGTTGGGAAAGTGTAGTGACACGGACCCACAAGACAGAAAGCGAGGTGAGTGTGGTGACACTCAGCAACTCCTCGCACACAGTTCAGGGATTGCAGGTGGGAATTACACCTCCATCTCCGCAAATACAACACAGTCTTTCACAGGACCTGAAACAAACCCTTGTCTTCACGGGTCGGGAAGGGTGCGGTTCGTCACCCTGTCGTCCACGACCAGCTCAGCCTCCAGCTGACACAAGCAGTCAGGAACTCCTGTAGTAATCAGATAACAGTTAAGTGCGATACGGCACAGAATATGGCTGAGGAAGTTACCTCCGAAGGTAGGCGATATCTCGGCAGCGGGGTGAAGATGTTGTCCGGCTTTTATGGGGTGTTGATGATGTGGTGATAGATGACAGCTGTCATGAGTTGATGAGTGACAGCTGTCACTCCCGGCCATTCCCGTGAGGCGGCTGCGCCCTCTCGTGCCTGAAGCCCGCACTTCAGGCAGGGCGCCCTCTGGTGGTGGGCCAGCAGTACCTCCTCTTCAGCAGCCCACACAAAAAACTGTTTGTTGTGATTTGGCGCTATATAAATAAAATTGATTTGATTTGATTCCTACTATGGCATTTGTAGCTTTAAACAATTTATTTTATTGTATTTATCTTGCAACATTGTGTACACTGAATGTGTATATTAAGATCGATTCCATCACTCTTGTCTCAGGGAATGTTCTTATTGTGTGTTAAAAAATTTTGAAAATAAAAAGTTAAAAATAAATAAATAAATAAATAAATAAATAAATATCTTCATGAAAAAGACACAAACATGCAGTTAACTGTATTTTGTTTCTTCTTGTGTAAAAACACAGCTTAGATGTGGTTTGACTGAAACAAATTGTCATTAAACTTAAATAAAACAGGGATGAAGTGGAGGTTTAACAGTCACGAGGTGTTCACAGGAAACAGTTATTTATTTCTATATTTATTTATTTATGTTCATTGTTAGTTGGTTTAATCTTTTCTGTTTTGTTTTATCAGATTCTTTTTATCTGTTTCTCTAAAACTGTATTGCGGCATTATTAGTTATTATTATTACTATTATTGTTGTTGTTGCTATTATTATTGATATATATAAATAAAAATAAATGAATAAAATATTACAATTTGTAATACATTTGACTCTTTTATGACAACAAACACTGAGCCATGAATTATTATACAGAAAACAAATGTGCTGACAGCTGCAACAGTTTAATGCTAACTTTAACATTGAAAATGCCATAGACATGCTAACGCATTAGCATTGGTCCCGTTTTTAAGTTATAAAATACATCTATCAACTGTTTCAGAAGACCATAACAGGTCAGCTTAACATAAAAAGGTAAATATTACTCACAGACATATGCTCTTTAGTGGGGAAAAATTAAGATTAAGCGAAATAAAACACTGAATCAACAAAGCACCAGACTGCTTCGATCTGTGGATCACTGCTTCGATTGGTTCAAGGTTCAAAGCAAAGCCACGCTGCAGAAATGGTTGATTTATATGGAAGAAATGAAACATTTGCGGTAAAACAAAGTTATTTAACAACTAACTGATGACTAAATTAGTTGACAACTATTTTAATAATCAATGAAATCGATTAGTTGTTTCAGCACTACTAAACACCTCCTCTCTGTGAGATCCCATTTGGGGTGTGTGTGTGTGTGTGTGTTGGGGGGGGGGGGCAGAGTGTCGCCTGTGTACCTGGACTAAACCATTGTACAACTGTGCAGGGGTGGAAGGGCCCTCAGAGATCTTTCAATATTATTGTTTGAGCAGAATTATGTTTTGCAACATTTATACATTCATCCTAATTATATTCTTTTACAACATGAATTGTATGGACATTAATAACATGCAACACAAAAATGTATTTAATGCCAGTTTTTTGTGGCCCCCCCCCCCCCCATGGTCTGGGCCCTGGGTACATAGTACCCTTTACCCCCCACCCCAAGTCTGATGCCCTACTCCTACCCCTAACCCTAACCATAACCATGAATCAGGACAATCCGTGAGACTGTGTTGCTTATCTTTCCATTTTGAACCATAAGTGATGTTTCTGGATTAGAACTGAACAGACAATCAAGATGTTCCTGAGTCAGTCACTCTGAGGATCGAACCCCTTTTCAGGAAAAACAAAACGTTCTTCATATCCATGTTCTTAATGTGATACAGTATGAATGTTGCATGTGTGATAGGCTGGGCATCTGCATATGGCGATTAGCGGACATCATACTCTGGTTCCTGCTCAATATCATCGATCGACAATGGTTGGAAGTGGGTAGTTTCTCGATGGAGGACTCGCTGTACGACATTACATTGGACAAAGGCGTTGGAGACTAATTTTACAATCATGGAACGGAGGCAAGGCACTACACAGCAAAATAAGAGTGCAAAAACTGCAACAATAGTCAATAGAGGGGTCAAAGCTCATAGTAGAAGTTGCCACCAACTTCCTGATGTAAACCATGACCAGAAACTCCAGCTAGGTGATGACATTGTTGCTTGGACAGAGTCATGGACCTCTGTCATCTTTTGTAGGGCTCGGGTGATGGCACCTCCATCAGCTGTGTTGCCCAGGATAGAGATGCAGCACGCTGTGCCCACCAAAGCACACACTCCACCGGAGGATGCGGTCAGCTGATCAAGAACCATACAGTTTTGTAGTACCATCAGTCGCAGGGCCCTAATTTCCTTGGTGGTTGCGTTGGCCATCTCAAGTGTGGAGTTCATGAATTGCAGAATTCAACTTCCAGAGCTACGAGGTTGACCTCAACATGTGGAAGCATGCCGAATAGTGACCTCCATCCCTGATGGAATATTCTTTTATCACTAGGAATATGGCTGGTATCAGACAGTTCTCGTTTAGCGCGAACATTATGTGGTTCACGGAACTCGATGGTGGCTTTGGACCATTGATCTTTAGGAATATGTACTACTGGTTCGTGTAAATTAATCATTCCACGTCTTCCACCCCAAGGTGAGCGTAAACGTTGGTCCTGCATAGCCAGTAATAAGCAGTGAGGGCTCTAGTGCCCTTCTGAGTTGGCGCTATGGCGGCACAGTAACAGCGCTTAACATAAGGGGCCTGGGTGGTGTTACACCAGAAACGGTCTGTGTCCCTGACAAGGTGGGCCTTGTTCCACTGGGTTTTATCCTGTTTACAGGTTTTATTTCTGTCGCATTCATTTTTTGCTGTTCGATTTACATAATCGCAGAAGGTGTAAGTAGAATTGCAGGAGTGAGGTGGAAGCCACCCAAGCAGGTTTGAGCCATTCCCAATTACGCAATAATCAAAGCTGTGATAAGGCGTTAAATCAGTTATCAGTAGGGGGTCCTGCACCTGGGGCCATGATAACATAGGAGGTAAACCGGAACCGGTACAGTTATTTCCCTCCAAGGGAGATGCAGTGGTTTTGTTCAGAGGTACTGAATAATTTCCTGGGTAGGTTGACAGGCCTATCAAACAATCAGTATTAGCTCAAGACATTGGAGTAGCATGTAGTCCATTATGTGTGGTGGAAACAGGCATATGTGTACAGACATAACAGTTGGTACGGTTCACTAGATGTGAAGTGTAATTCACGTAGCGCCACCACATGTTGGTGTGGTAAGGATGTTGTGGTTCGTCAGGGTGGTCGATGTATCGTATTTCCCTCAGGGTGAGAGGTTGAACAGGGGTTGATTCATCGAGAGCAGTTTCAGACGGGGGAGGTCGTTCCCACGTCTGCCACAGTAGGTATCCCAGTAGACAGAAACATGCTAAGATCACAACACACCAGACTGTCTGCCAGACTCGCCCACAGCCACGGCGCCTGGCACGTGGGTTGCGTGTACTCTGCAGATCAGTCATTGATGCTAGGCCACAGCGCCACCTATAGACCACTCTAAGTGGGTATGTTGGGAAAGTGTAGTGACACGGACCCACAACAGGGGGCGTAAATAAACGGACAATGAAAGAGTCGAATATGAACACTTTACTGTTGTGAATGAGCACAACCACAATACAGAGGAATGTGAAATTTTGCAAATAGTCAATCACAAAGGTGACGTGTGGGCAGGCTCGAGGATAGAAGACGTCTGTCCTGAGTAGAACCGGAACCACACGATTTCCTCCGCCACCGAACCCGGAGAATACTGGAGCCGCCAAGTCCCGAGTCCCCAGGTGGCCACCGTCTCCGAATGTCGGATCTGGTACTGCTGGCAAGGAGCAGAGACAATAAGATGTGGGTGTGTGCACACCCAGTAACAACAATGATGGAGATTCCACCTCCACCTCTAACACACACTCGTGCAGCTCCTGTCTCAAACACTTATCTGGTGGGGGTGTAAAGCGAAGCTGTCGCCGGTCACGCCAATCTCCAGATAGAGCACTCCGCAGGAAAACAGCTGCAAAAACGAGTTTACTAAACACAGTCAGTGATACGGCTGAGAGTATTACCTTTACAGGTCGACGATATCTCGGCAATGAGGTGGAGATGACGTCCGGGTTTTATGGAGTGAGATGATGTAGTGTAGATGGGTGACAGCTGTCAAGAGATAATGAGTGACAGCTGTCACCCCCGGCTGTGTCCGTGGCGGCAGCGCCCTCTCGTGCCTGAAGCCCGCACTTCAGGCAGGGCGCCCTCTGGTGGTGGGCCAGCAGTACCTCCTCTTCTGGCGACCCACACAACAGAGTAAGGATCTCCCTGCTTCACTGACGTTGAGACGAGACACCACTATACGGTGAATCCCCTTTGTAGTCAGACTTCCCCTTACTTGTTTGTGGTAATAGGCACACACTGCAGCTTACAGTGACTTAGATGTATCCATGACGGTCTTTCAGCGATCTTTACGGCTGTTGGTGTGGTCAGCAACACTTGGAACGGGCCTTCCCACCGTGGGCTGGACCAGTTTTTCCTTTTTATGACCTTGATAAACACGTAGTCTCCTGGCTTCACTGTTTTGGTATTCTGTGGAGACAGAATCAGTCGGCAGTAACTGTGCTTTTAACACATCTTTTTCCTGAAGTATCTTTTTCATAAAATCTGCTAAGGTCAATTCGTCATCTGCCTTCTGTAAATCTGATCCAAAGAGTGGGAGGCAGTAAGGTCTACCATGCAAAATCTCAAAAGGTGACGGCCCTTGTGGCGTGGGTGTGATGTGCATATATAATTTTACCAGGTCCAGGCATTCAGGCCAGGGTCATCTTGTTTTGTCCATGGTTTTCCTGAGCCTGGACTTGACAGTCCCAGTAGTTCGTTCCACGAGTCCTGCACTATGTGGGTGATATGCACAATGATGTTTTAACTGAATGCCCAGTGTTTGTGTCAGGTGCTGTATCATGGTGTTGACAAAGTGTGCTCCATTGTCGCTGTGAATTTTTTCAGGTATTCCATATGCAGGAATAATCACTTTACACAGTGCCTTTGCAACTGACAGGGCATCTGCATGTTTTGCAGGAACAATTTCATCATCATCATCATCATCATCTATTTTATTTGAGCAGAGGATAAGAAATACAGAAAACAGAAAAAAAAAAAAACAGAAAACAATTTAACAATAACATAAAAAACAAAAAAACTGAATTTACTATTAACTCAGGACATTGAATCTGCTCAAAAAGGAGTGGGAGGAAGAAAACTTATTTAATCCCACCCCTTTATTCAAATTTAACATAAAGTGCATAGCTGCTTCCCGTCAATTAGATAGAAAATTAAGAAAATAATACATTTAAATACTTGTAAATTCCCACAATAGATACCAACAGCAGCAAGAAAACAATACCAGTATAATAAACAAGCGACAAGCACATACCAACAATGGTAAGAAATCAACGATACCAGTTACGGCAAAGAAAACAAACATATGATGCTCATACCAACAATGGTAAGAAAACAACAATACCAATTACGGTAAGAAAGCAAACATATAAAAACATACCAACAATGATAAGAGACAACAATACCAATTATGATGAAGAACCAAACATATGAAAGAAAGAAACATATAATGCACAAACCAACAATTGTGATACAGAGTCATGAGCCATGAATGTAAAATGGCTTTTATTGTTAAGTCTCAATCATTCTATACCGATCCCAGACCCTCTGTTTATAATGTGACTTGAATTCATGAATGTTTTGGCATTGCTTGAGTCTGACGTCCAAACCATTCCATAACTTTGCTCCACATACAGACACACAAAAAATTTTCAGAGTGGTTCTAACTTTTAATAATGTGAATTTGGCAAAACCTCTAAGATTATGAACACACTCTTTAACTGAGAAGAACTTTAGAATGTTACTTGGCAGTGATTTGTTAAATACCTTAAATAAAATCTGTAATGTAGAATATTTTACAAGATCATGAAATTTAAGCAATTTTGATTGCATAAAAAGATTATTGCTATGTTGTAAAAATCCAACTTTATGTATGATCCTTATTGCTCGTTTTTGTAGTATAAATAGTGGTTGTGTTGAACATTGATAGTTGTTACCACCGGGTTGTTGTTTCAACCCATTTGGAGAATGCATCAATCAAAACCAGGCAGTATTTGTATGAACGACTCTGATTCAGCTCAATGAAGTCCATGTGTACTACCTGGAATGGGTTTGTGTAGGCTCTCAGTTGTCCAGGTGGTTTACATAGTAGAGAAGCTTGAATCTTCGACTGGACTGGGTTGCTTGAGGTGAGGACGTTTCACTTCAAATCACAGAAGCTTCCTCAGCTAAAATTCTTGCTCTGGTAGTCTGACTTCTGTCTTGACTCTTGTAGAGAAGAATAAAACAGAAACCAACAAAAGCTGGAGTTTTTAACCTAACCAGACCCCTCCTACCGAGAGGCCGACTGCTACAGGCTAGTGATTAAACAATAGCTCTAATTAGCACCTATTGTGCTCTAGTTAGCACCCTCCTAATGACAGGGCAGCTGTCCCTCCTAATGATGGGACAGAAGCCTCTCCTGATGGTTCACTTGACGACTCTCCTGATGACATGAATGACTCATTACCATGAACAAAAGACTGAAACTGCTTTGACCTGAGTACCCCATTGTAAATAGAGGACAAAGCGTGTCTGAGACCCCCTCCCCGGTTAAGGCTGGGTTTCAACTGTTTTACAAAGAATGCTTCCTTGACACCTCTCTCAAACCATTTCTTCTCTCTGGCTAAGATTTTAACTTCCTTGTCCTCAAACGTGTGGTTAGTGTCTTTCAGGTGGAGATGAACTGCAAACTGAGGTCCACTGGAGCCCTCTCTGCGGTGCTGGTATAGCCTTTTGTGTAAAAGTTGCTTAGCTTCTTATCGTGTCAGCCGTGTTCTGGCAAAAATAAAGAAATCATTCAAGGATGGTGAAATTGTGAAAGAAGCTTTCAAGGAAGCTGCAGATGTGCTCTTTGCCGATTTTAAAAATCAGAAGATCGTGTCTGCATGATGTGCAGCTCTCAAGAAAGGCTGTTACACGACGATGTGAGTTAATGGCGGAGGATATTGATCGGCAACTGAGCAGTCCCGGCGCCAGGAAAAAAATATTAAAGGGGTGATGAGTTTATCACAGGGGGCAGGGTCGCCCCCCCCCCCCCAAAAAAAGTGCGCACCGGAAGAGACGTGCCTCTGAGCGTGCGTAATGAATTGGGTGCGCTCCTGGAAAGCTTGTGTATTTAGGCTACACCATTGTAAGAGACTGACTGAGTAAGAGTAAAGAGTGATGACAGTATTTTTTTAATTATTATTTTAATGTATAGACCCTTGGTCAAGTGATCTCCTGCATACCACACAGAGCCGGTGTTCTGTCGAGATGAGGTGCGCCAACTTTCGACACTCTGAGCTGTGACATACCTTTGTGTTGTCCAATAGGAACGACGCGTCGGGCCAAAACACGGAAGACTCGTGGCAGAAACCACTGATCTGTACAAAATGAATTGGACCAATCTGATTGGTGCAGAAACCACAAAACATTAACGTGTGACAGGACTGCTCATTTAGAGAGCAGTTTTCTGAAGAAAAATCATTGGAAATGTTTTTTTGTTGTTGTTTGTTACCTCAAAATTTCTGATTACTGTTAAAAAAAAGTTTAGAACACTTGTAATTAAAATAGCTAAATAAGCAGCCGGGAAAGCAGGCCGACTGAGTGACTGTGAGGAGGAAGCATAGTTCTAAACAGAAGCCCCGTGTACACCGCCAACCCGTTCACATTTCTAACCGTTTTTCCCCACTCGACAACACACCCGCCGAGGATCAAACTCTGGTTATTGGCGACTCTGTTTTGAGAAATGTGAAGTTAGCAACACCAGCAACCATAGTCAATTGTCTTCCGGGGGCCAGAGCAGGCGACACTGAAGGAAATTTGAAACTGCTGGCTAAGGCTAAGCGTAAATTTGGTAAGATTGTAATTCACGTTGGCAGTAATGACACCTGGTTACGCCAATCAGAGGTCACTAAAATTAACATTGACTCGGTGTGTAACTTTGCAAAAACAATGTCGGACTCTGTAGTTTTCTCTGGGCCCCTCCCCAATCGGACCGGGAGTGACATGTTTAGCCGCATGTTCTCCTTGAATTGCTGGCTGTCTGAGTGGTGTCCAAAAAATGAAGTGGGCTTCATAGATAATTGGCAAAGCTTCTGGGGAAAACCTGGTCTTGTTAGGAGAGACAGCATCCATCCCACTTTGGATGGAGCAGCTCTCATTTCTAGAAATCTGGCCAATTTTCTTAAATCCTCCAAACCGTGACTATCCAGGGTTGGGACCAGGAAGCAGAGTTGTAGTCTTACGCACCTCTCTGCAGCTTCTCTCCCCCTGCCATCCCCTCATTACCCCATCCCCGTAGAGACGGTGCCTGCTCCCAGACCACCAATAACCAGCAAAAATCTATTTAAGCATAAAAATTCAAAAAGAAAAAATAATATAGCACCTTCAACTGCACCACAGACTAAAACAGTTAAATGTGGTCTATTAAACATTAGGTCTCTCTCTTCTAAGTCCCTGTTAGTAAATGATATAATAATTGATCAACATATTGATTTATTCTGCCTTACAGAAACCTGGTTACAGCAGGATGAATATGTTAGTTTAAATGAGTCAACACCCCCGAGTCACACTAACTGCCAGAATGCTCGTAGCATGGGCCGAGGCGGAGGATTAGCAGCAATCTTCCATTCCAGCTTATTAATTAATCAAAAACCCAGACAGAGCTTTAATTCATTTGAAAGCTTGACTCTTAGTCACAAATGAATCTTTCACCTGATCCAGCCCTATAGTTAGGGCTGGATCAGGTGACCCTGAACCATCCCTTAGTTATGCTGCTATAGACGTAGACTGCTGGGGGGTTCCCATGATGCACTGTTTCTTTCTCTTTTTGCTCTGTATGCACCACTCTGCATTTAATCATTAGTGATCGATCTCTGCTCCCCTCCACAGCATGTCTTTTTCCTGGTTCTCTCCCTCAGCCCCAACCAGTCCCAGCAGAAGACTGCCCCTCCCTGAGCGTGGTTCTGCTGGAGGTTTCTTCCTGTTAAAAAGGAGTTTTTCCTTCCCACTGTAGCCAAGTGCTTGCTCACAGGGGGTCGTTTTGACCGTTGGGGTTTTACATAATTATTGTATGGCCTTGCCTTACAATATAAAGCGCCTTGGGGCAACTGTTTGTTGTGATTTGGCGCTATATAAAAAAATTGATTGATTGATTAGTCTTGTCCATCCAAATTGGAAGTCCCAAAAAACAGTTTTATTTGTTATTATCTATCGTCCACCTGGTCGTTACTGTGAGTTTCTCTGTGAATTTTCAGACCTTTTGACTGACTTAGTGCTTAGCTCAGATAATTATAGTGGGCGATTTTAACATCCACACAGATGCTGAGAATGACAGCCTCAACACTGCATTTAATCTATTATTAGACTCAATTGGCTTTGCTCAAAATGTAAATGAGTCCACCCACCACTTTAATCATATCTTAGATCTTGTTCTGACTTATGGTATGGAAATTGAAGACTTAACACTATTCCCTGAAAACTCCCTTCTGTCTGATCATTTCTTAATAACATTTACATTTACTCTGATGGACTACCCAGCAGTGGGGAATAAGTTTCATTACACTAGAAGTCTTTCAGAAAGCGCTGTAACTAGGTTTAAGGATATGATTCCTTCTTTATGTTCTCTAATGCCATATACCAACACAGTGCAGAGTAGCTACCTAAACTCTGTAAGTGAGATAGAGTATCTCGTCAATAGTTTTACATCCTCATTGAAGACAACTTTGGATGCTGTAGCTCCTCTGAAAAAGAGAGCTTTAAATCAGAAGTGCCTGACTCCGTGGTATAACTCACAAACTCGCAGCTTAAAGCAGATAACCCGTAAGTTGGAGAGGAAATGGCGTCTCACTAATTTAGAAGATCTTCACTTAGCCTGGAAAAAGAGTCTGTTGCTCTATAAAAAAGCCCTCCGTAAAGCTAGGACATCTTACTACTCATCACTAATTGAAGAAAATAAGAACAACCCCAGGTTTCTTTTCAGCACTGTAGCCAGGCTGACAAAGAGTCAGAGCTCTATTGAGCCGAGTATTCCTTTAACTTTAACTAGTAATGACTTCATGACTTTCTTTGCTAATAAAATTTTAACTATTAGAGAAAAAATTACTCATAACCATCCCAAAGACGTATCGTTATCTTTGGCTGCTTTCAGTGATGCCGGTATTTGGTTAGACTCTTTCTCTCAGATTGTTCTGTCTGAGTTATTTTCATTAGTTACTTCATCCAAACCATCAACATGTCTATTAGACCCCATTCCTACCAGGCTGCTCAAGGAAGCCCTACCATTATTTAATGCTTCGATCTTAAATATGATCAATCTATCTTTATTAGTTGGCTATGTACCACAGGCTTTTAAGGTGGCAGTAATTAAACCATTACTTAAAAAGCCATCACTTGACCCAGCTATCTTAGCTAATTATAGGCCAATCTCCAACCTTCTTTTTCTCTCAAAAATTCTTGAAAGGGTAGTTGTAAAACAGCTAACTGATCATCTGCAGAGGAATGGTCTATTTGAAGAGTTTCAGTCAGGTTTTAGAATTCATCATAGTACAGAAACAGCATTAGTGAAGGTTACAAATGATCTTCTTATGGCCTCAGACAGTGGACTCATCTCTGTGCTTGTTCTGTTAGACCTCAGTGCTGCTTTTGATACTGTTGACCATAAAATTTTATTACAGAGATCAGAGCATGCCATAGGTATTAAAGGCACTGCGCTGCGGTGGTTTGAATCATATTTATCTAATAGATTACAATTTGTTCATGTAAATGGTGTTATGTGCAGACGCAGGTTGAGGAGCTGACCAACGTCTGACCGAACCCAGTGCTAAATAACCAGAAACCGGTTCCACAAACAAAACGGTTTTATTTCCCCTCCAGTGCAATAATTAGTGTACAACATAAATATTTGGTTTGTCTGGCGGAGTGAAGGACGGCACGCTCTCCAGCGCCCAAAAGGATCGAAGCCTCGGCGGTTCTGGACTCAGATTCACCGCCAAACACCCCCCAGGTGGACACGACAAACTGACTCTGTGAAGGATGGAAAAAGGTGAGGTAAGTCAACAGAGCTACAGCAAATATCCTTCAGAGGCACACACTATCAGCAACACATTCAGGTCTGAATTTAAGCTTTATGTAAATGAGCAGCTTCTCACAACAGGTGGAGGATCATCAGTCCGTACGCCACGGCAGTGAGAAGCAAACTGCACAATTCTCATCAATGTTCAAATATACTGCGTAACAGAATGCCAAATTACTATTAACGATCATTCAGACAATACTCACCTCTGATGTGTGCTGACAGCATGTGTCCCTCACCCGTCCTCCTTCACAGGCACGATGTGTCAAACCCTGGCGCAGTCCTCAGCGTCTCACAAACGAACGTCACAAGGTCGAGTTCCCGGCAATTCTGCTTGAACCACTCATGGCTTAAATGCAGAACGCCATCTCATTATCTGCTTCAGCTGAAAGTCTTTAAGTTTGCACGTGAGCATCATCCACAGGTGCTGCGAGTCAGTAGGCCTGCACGTGAACATCCTCCACAGGTGCAGCTAATAATGCTGATGAGGGTGAAGGACTCTTCTGCCAGCACCCTCTCCACAGACAAAAACCAGTTTGCATACCACCTGGAGAGCAAAGAAAAGAAAACAACACAAAAACATCCAGCCAAACCCCCCAACACACAACAGTACCCCCCCATCAACGGGAAGCCTCCCGGCAACCGAACAGACCAGGCCCGAGAACAACACCTCCCTCCGGGGTCCATGACAGAAAGCAGACGGCAGGACAGGGCACCGCGGCTGGAAGGCCGGCTGGCTTCAACAAAAACCCCAAAAAAGTCCCATATACAACCCAACATAGAAGAAAAACACAAAACCCACCCAAACCCTCCCCAGGGGACCGTCCCATCCAACCCCGGGGAGAAAATAAAAACTCCCAAATGCAATAACCCAACACAGCCCCAACAACACAATACAAACATAAATTCACAAAGAAAAATAACAAACAACCCCCCCCCCCCAGAACGATATGCAGAGCCCCCCCCCCAGAAGACCTTTACCGCCAGTTCCAGGAGAGACAGCCAAAACCGGAATCCTACAGAGGTCCCCAGGCTTACACGGAGGAACAGCGCCCCCCAGAGGACCGTACCATCAACCCCAGGAGGCACCCTCCCCACAACCCAGGAACCCCAGAACCGGCCACACTTGGTCAATCGGCCCCACAATCAATTCCCCCCCAGGGGACCGTCCCATCAACCCTGGAGGTGGAACCTGGAAGGAAACATAACACAAAAATCCAACCCCCGGCGGACTTCATTAAAACACCCCGGGGGCAAATAAAACAACTGTCAAACCCTATTACCCCCCCCAGCACCCCGAAAGACCCCAGATCACTCCCAGAGCCTATCGTTAGCTCAATTTTGGCGAACGGCACAAAACTACTAAGCTGGGGAAGGAAACAGGAAAAACTAACCCGGTCCCATCCCCTAAGCGCAGCGGAAAACCGGAAATACGTCTGGTGCCACTACCCGACCATACCACCAGCCCATCGGGAGGGGTGGAACTACTGAAATGGCGAACGGCAACAGATCGGCCCACCACTCCGACTGAGGTATGTTCCCGCTGCACCACACCCCGGTAACACCAATGACGAACAGTCAAAGGCCCACCGGGGCTGGAGAGGAACCGGGCCCTAACCAAACCCAAAAAAACGCCCCTGATAACCCCCACCTAGGTGCAGAGGTCTTCTGAGAAACGCTCAGCGTGACCAACCTGCACCACCCCACAACCCAAAAGACAAACGGTCTCAGAGCAATGTGAGGTTGGGGTTAGGGAAGCAGGGAAATAAAAAACAACAAAACAAAACTACCCAATCCTCAAACAGAAAATACCTAAGTCCAAATAATGAAAACAAACAATTACCTGAGTCCAGCCGAGCTCCGGGTCCATTTTGGAATGGCCGGGAACTACTGTTATGTGCAGACGCAGGTTGAGTAGCGGACCAACGTCTGACCGAACCCAGCGCTAAATAACCAGAAAGCGGTTCCACAAACAAAACGGTTTTATTTCCCCTCCAGTGCAGTAATTAGTGTACAACATAAATATTTGGTTTGTCTGGTGGAGTGAAGGACGGCGCGCTCTCCAGCGCCCAAAAGGATCGAAGCCTCGGCGCTTCTGGACTCAGATTCACCGCCAAACACCCCCAGGTGGACACGACAAACTGACTCTGTGAAGGATGGAAAAAGGTGAGGTAAGTCAACAGAGCTACAGCAAATATCCTTCAGAGGCACACAATATCAGCAACACATTCAGGTCTGAATTTAAGCTTTATGTAAATGAGCAGCTTCTCACAACAGGTGGAGGATCATCAGTCCATACGCCACGGCAGTGAGAAGCAAACTGCACAATTCTCATCAATGTTCAAATATACTGCGTAACAGAATGCCAAATTACTATTAACCATCATTCAGACAATAATCACCTCTGATGTGTGCTGACAGCATGTGTCCCTCACCCGTCCTCCTTCACAGGCACGATGTGTCAAACCCTGGCGCGGTCCTCAGCATCTCACAAACGAACGTCCCAAGGTCGAGTTCCCGGCAATTCTGCTTGAACCACTCATGGCTTAAATGCAGAACGCCATCTCATTATCTGCTTCAGCTGAAAGTCTTTAAGTTTGCACGTGAGCATCATCCACAGGTGCTGCGAGTCAGTAGGCCTGCACGTGAACATCCTCCACAGGTGCAGCTAATAATGCTGATGAGGGTGAAGGACTCTTCTGCCAGCACCCTCTCCACAGACAAAAAACAGTTTGCATACCACCTGGAGAGCAAAGAAAAGAAAACAACACAAAAACATCCAGCCAAACCCCCCAACACACAACAAATGGGGAATCTTCTTCACAGACTAAGGTTAATTATGGAGTTCCACAAGGTTCTGTGCTAGGACCAATTTTATTCACTTTATACATGCTTCCCTTAGGCAGTATTATTAGACAGCATTGCTTAAATTTTCATTGTTACGCAGATGATACCCAGCTTTATCTATCCATGAAGCCAGAGGACACACACCAATTAGCTAAACTGCAGGATTGTCTTACAGACATAAAGACATGGATGACCTCTAATTTCCTTTCTTTAAACTCAGATAAAACTGAAGTTATTGTACTTGGTCATTTTTGATCAGGATATGTCATTCAATGCGCATATTAAACAAATATGTAGGACTGCTTTTTTGCATTTACGCAATATCTCTAAAATTAGAAAGGTCTTGTCTCAGAGTGATGCTGAAAAACTAATTCATGCATTTATTTCTGTCAAGGTGTATGGTTGCTCTGTTTTGCCTGGTTATGTTTTTTCTGTTTGATTGTTCTTTTATTTGTTTTGTTTTGTATTTGTTTTATTCATTTTGTTTTGGATCCTGGTCTTGTTCGTGCTTTTCATGCTGCCCACCCTGCCGCGCCTGGGCCGCCCGGGGTCGGCCGTGGCGGGGGGGGGGGTACTGTCAGGGTGTGAGGTTGCTCTGTTTTGCCTGGTTTTGTTTTTTCTGTTTGATTGTTCTTTTATTTATTTCTTCTTTTTTGTGGTCTTTTTCTGTGTCTCTCTTGGTGGGTGTGTCTCTGCCTTCTGGACCACGCCCTGTTCTGGGCTCCTCCCCGCGCACCTGCTGTCTATCTTCTGCTAATCACCTGGATGTATATATACTGCTCATTTTGCTCTGTTTCCTTGCCAGATTGATGCGCCCTGTGCCTTCTCTCCAGCCTTTGATTCCGTGTTCTGCCTGCCTCATAGTGTCCTCGACCTCCAGCCTGTTTATTCCGACCTCGTCTTAGCCTGATGTTTTTGGTTCTGTCACTGTGTTTTTTGGACTGCCTTTTTGTGTACCGACCCTTGCTGTATCCTCCACTAAAGACTTCCAACCAGAGCTACCCGTGTGAGCCTTGCATTTGTGTCCAAGCCAATCATCCCAACAGATCAATCTGGCCAACAATGGACACAGCAGGATCAGATCCCTTTCAGCTAGCGGTGCGTCACCACAGTCAGCAGCTTGCACAACAGGAAGACAGACTTGAAGCACTTAGCTCCGGGTTTAGCGAACTTGCTAAATGCCAGGACGTCTTTATGTCTTCCATCACTGAGCAGATGAGTCGGTTACTGACACAACGCAGCCCTCAGGCATCGTCGGATGCTGCCACCACTGGTTCCGGTCCACCTCCACCAGCACCCACAGCCGCCTCACCCATATCTGCATCAACCCCGGTGGTGTGTAACCAGCTGTCTCAACCCGAACGCTTTTCTGGCGAGACCGGAGACGTCCGACCGTTCATTACACAGTGTGAACTCCATTTTGAACTGATGTCAGCCATGTTTCCTACCGATAGAGCCAAGATCTGTTGTGTGGGCCGCTGAAGAGGAGGTACTGCTGGCCCGCCACCACCAGAGGGCGCCGCCGCCTCACAGGAGCAGCCAAGGTGACAGCTGTCACCCATCACCTGAGACAGCTGACAGCAATCATCAGTCGGGTATATCAGCAGGACGGCATCTCCACCTCATTGCCGAGATATCGTTTCTACCAGAGAGGTGACGTATCAAAGCCTACTGAGTACACAGTATTGACTGAGCTAGTTATTGGTTACTGTTCCAACGAGAGGTGGAGGTACCTTTCCTGCCGTTCGGAGTTCTGGGTGCAAACGCGCCCCCATCTAACTGTTCTTTTTCCCTCGCCAGCAGTACCAGGTCCGACACGCGGAGGCAGTGGCCACCTGGGAGTTCGGGACTTGGCGGCTCCAGTATACCCAGGGTCCTGTGGCGGAGGAAGCCGTGTGGTTCCGGTCTTACCTTGGAGAGGCGTCTCCTATCTTCGAGCCTGCCCACACGACACCTTTGTGTATTGACTTTTGTCCAATTCTGTAATTGGTTGTATTCGTTGTGCACATTCACAACAGTAAAGCATTGTTATTTTGACTTACTCCATTGTCCGTTCATTTGCGCCCCCTGTTGTGGGTCCGTGTTCCTACACTTTCCCAACAGGATATCTCGGCCAGCGTCATGGATCCCGAGGGGCGTCAACCGGCTGTTGAACGGCCAATGGAAGAACAAGGCACACAGGCGTCCGCAGGAGGGGTAATCGGTGAGTTGCAGCGGATCCTCACCGCTTTCACGACTCGGTTAGATTTAATGACCGAGCAGAACGCCCTCCTGAACCGCAGGGTGGAGGCTCTCGCCGCGCAGGTGGAAGCGCGCCCTCCGGGCGCCGCTGCGGCTCTCCCTCCCGTAGACCCTGTGCGTGACAGCGACGTTCCACTGGTTGTCCAACGACCCCCCCCACCATCCCCTGAAGCATACATAAGCCCCCCGGAGCCGTACGGAGGCTGTGTGGAGACGTGCGCGGATTTCCTTATGCAGTGTTCGCTCGTCTTCGCACAGCGTCCCGTCATGTACGCGACCGACGCTAGCAAAGTAGCTTATGTGATAAATCTGCTTCGTGGTGAGGCACGCGCTTGGGCTACAGCACTCTGGGAGCAAAGTTCACGGCTCCTTCTGACATATGATGGGTTTGTGAGGGAGCTCAGAACAGTGTTCGATCACCCTAATAGAGGAGAGACCGCTTCAGCCGTGCTGCTGTCAATGAGACAGGGGCGCCGGAGCGCAGCTGCCTATGCAGTCGACTTCCGCATCGCGGCTGCGAGGTCCGGCTGGAATAACACTGCCCTCCGCGCCGCCTTCGTAAACGGACTGTCATTGGTCCTCAAGGAGCACCTGGTGGCTAAGGACGAACCGCGGGATTTGGATGGGCTTATCGATCTTGTCATACGATTAGACAATCGGTTAAATGAGCGCCGTCGGGAACGAGACGAAGGGCGTGGCCAGGCACACGTCGTCCCTCTCCCTTCCGGTTCCAACCGCGTTCCGCCCTCCCCACGCTCCACGGCCCCTGCGCTCCGTGCGATCACAGCTCCCCCTGCTGACGAAGCTATGGACACGAGTAGGGCAACATTTAGGGCACCGGCCACACAGAGGAGGCTGGCCCGCGGAGCGTGTTTTGTTTGTGGCTCGATTGAGCATCAGGTACGAGACTGCCCCGAGCGGTTAAACACCAACGCCCGCCCCTAGACACTGGGCTAGGGGGGGGCCGAGACGTGCACGTGGGACACACCCACATCGCCACACGACTCCCAGTTACAATCCTTTATGAGGATTTAACCCTGAAGGCCCCAGCACTGGTGGACACGGGCTCAGAAGGGAATTTGCTTGATAGCAAATGGGCCAGGGAGATAGGGTTCCCTCTGGTGGCACTTACCTCGCCTGTGCAGGTTCGGGCACTAGATGGCTCCCTACTCCCTCCAATCACTCACAAGACACCACCAGTAACTCTGGTGGTGTCGGGGAATCACCGGGAGGAGATCGAGTTTTTTGTAACTCCGGCCACCTCCCGTGTGATTTTAGGTTTTCCCTGGATGTTGAAACACAATCCCCGGATCGATTGGCCGTCCGGGGTAGTGGTCCAGTGGAGCGAGACCTGCCATCGGGTATGTTTAGGTTCCTCGGTTCCTCCCGGTTCCCAGGCCAGGGAGGAGGTCAGAGCCCCGCCCAATCTAGGGACGGTGCCGGTGCAGTACCATGACCTTGCGGAGGTGTTCAGCAAGGATCTGGCACTCACCCTTCCCCCGCACCGCCCGTATGATTGTGCCATTGATTTGGTTCCAGGCGTTGAGTTCCCGTCCAGCAGGCTGTACAACCTCTCACGACCTGAACGCGAATCAATGGAGACCTACATCCGGGACTCTTTGGCTGCCGGGTTGATCCGGAATTCCACCTCCCCGATGGGTGCGGGTTTCTTTTTTGTGGGGAAAAAGGATGGCGGATTACGTCCATGCATTGATTACAGGGGGCTGAACGAAATCACGGTTCGTAACCGATACCCCTTACCCTTGTTGGATTCGGTGTTCACGCCCCTGCATGGAGCCAAGATATTCACCAAGCTTGATCTTAGGAATGCGTATCACCTGGTTCGGATCCGGAAGGGAGACGAGTGGAAGACGGCATTTAACACCCCGTTGGGTCATTTTGAGTACCTGGTCATGCCGTTCGGTCTTACAAATGCTCCCGCGACGTTCCAAGCATTGGTTAATGATGTCTTGCGGGACTTCCTGCACCGATTCGTCTTCGTATATCTAGACGACATACTCATTTTTTCTCCGGATCCTGAGACTCATGTCCGACATGTACGTCAGGTCCTGCAGCGGTTATTGGAGAACCGGCTGTTTGTTAAGGGCGAGAAGTGTGAGTTTCACCGCACCTCTTTGTCCTTCCTGGGGTTCATCATCTCCCCCAACTCCGTCGCTCCTGATCCGGCCAAGGTTGCAGCGGTGAGAGACTGGCCCCAACCCACAAGCCGTAGGAAGCTGCAACAGTTCCTCGGCTTTGCAAATTTCTACAGGAGGTTCATTAAGGGCTACAGCCAGGTTGTTAGCCCCCTGACAGCCCTGACCTCACCAAAAGTCCCCTTCACCTGGTCGGATCGTTGCGATGCCGCGTTCAAGGAGTTGAAACGGCGCTTCTCGTCTGCACCCGTTCTGGTGCAGCCCGATCCTAGTCGCCAGTTAGTGGTTGAAGTGGACGCCTCGGACTCAGGGATAGGAGCTGTGCTGTCCCAGAGTGGGAAGACCGATAAGGTTCTTCATCCGTGTGCCTATTTTTCCCGCAGGTTGACCCCGGCTGAACGGAACTATGACGTCGGCAACCGAGAACTCCTTGCGGTGAAAGAGGCTCTTGAAGAGTGGAGACACCTGTTGGAGGGAACGTCCGTGCCATTCACGGTTTTCACTGACCACCGGAACCTGGAATATATCAGGACCGCCAAGCGGCTGAATCCCAGGCAAGCCCGCTGGTCACTGTTCTTCGGCCGTTTTGACTTCCGCATCACCTACCGGCCCGGGACCAAGAACCAGAAGTCGGATGCCTTGTCCCGGGTACACGAAGACGAGGTCAAGGCGGAGTTGTCGGATCCACCTGAACCCATCATCCCGGAGTCCACTATCGTGGCCACCCTCACCTGGGACGTAGAGAGAACCGTCCGGGAGGCCCTGGCACGAAGCCCGGACCCCGGGGCTGGGCCCAAGAACAGACTTTACGTCCCACCAGAGGCTAGGGCTGCAGTCCTGGACTTCTGTCACGGCTCCAAGCTCTCCTGTCACCCAGGGGTGCGAAGAACCGTGGCAGTTGTCCGGCAGCGCTTCTGGTGGGCGTCCCTGGAGGCCGACGTCCGGGATTATATCCAGGCCTGCACCACCTGTGCCAGGGGCAAGGCCGACCATCGCAAGGCTCCGGGACTGCTACAGCCGCTGCCCGTGCCTCATCGCCCCTGGTCCCACATCGGCCTGGATTTTGTCACGGGCCTCCCGCCGTCCCAGGGAAACACCGTGATCCTCACGATAGTGGACCGATTCTCCAAGGCGGCCCACTTCGTGGCCCTCCCGAAGCTCCCAACGGCCCAGGAGACAGCGGACCTCCTGGTCCACCACGTCGTCCGCCTGCATGGGATACCATCAGACATCGTCTCCGATCGCGGTCCCCAGTTCTCCTCGCATGTCTGGAGGAGCTTTTGCCGGGAACTGGGGGCCACGGTCAGTCTCTCGTCCGGGTATCACCCCCAGACCAACGGGCAAGCAGAGCGGGCCAATCAAGAAATGGAGCAAACACTGCGTTGTGTTACAGCCGCGCACCCGGCGGCCTGGAGTACTCATCTGGCCTGGATCGAGTACGCCCACAACAGTCAAGTGTCATCAGCCACCGGCCTCTCCCCCTTTGAGGTGTGTTTGGGGTATCAGCCCCCGTTGTTCCCGGTGGTTGAGGGAGAGGTCGGTGTGCCCTCGGTCCAGGCCCACCTGCGGAAGTGCCGTCGGGTGTGGCGTGCCGCCCGTTCTGCTTTGCTGAAGGCCCGGATGAGGGCGAAGACCCATGCAGACCGGCGGCGGTCCCCGGCCCCTACGTATCGCCCCGGGCAGGAAGTGTGGTTGTCCACCAAGGACATTCCACTGCAAGTGGCCTCCCCAAAACTCCAAGACAGGTACATCGGTCCGTTTAAAATTCTCAAGGTCATCAATCCCGCCGCAGTGAGGCTTCAGCTTCCAGCCTCACTGCGGATCCATCCAGTGTTCCATGTGTCAAGGATCAAGCCCCATCACACCTCGCCCCTCTGTACACCCGGTCCGGCGCCACCTCCTGCCCGGATCATCGATGGCGAGCCGGCTTGGACAGTGCGCCGGTTGTTGGACGTCCGACGGATGGGCCGGGGCTTTCAATATCTGGTGGACTGGGAGGGGTACGGCCCTGAAGAACGCTCCTGGGTGAAGAGGAGCTTCATCCTGGACCCGGCCCTCCTGGCCGATTTCTACCGTCGCCACCCGGACAAGCCCGGTCGGGCGCCAGGAGGCGCCCGTTGAGGGGGGGGGTGCTGTTGTGTGGGCCGCTGAAGAGGAGGTACTGCTGGCCCGCCACCACCAGAGGGCGCCGCCACCTCACAGGAGCAGCCAAGGTGACAGCTGTCACCCATCACCTGAGACAGCTGACAGCAATCATCAGTCGGGTATATCAGCAGGACGGCATCTCCACCTCATTGCCGAGATATCGTTTCTACCAGAGAGGTGACGTATCAAAGCCTACTGAGTACACAGTATTGACTGAGCTAGTTATTGGTTACTGTTCCAACGAGAGGTGGAGGTACCTTTCCTGCCGTTCGGAGTTCTGGGTGCAAACGCGCCCCCATCTAACTGTTCTTTTTCCCTCGCCAGCAGTACCAGGTCCGACACGCGGAGGCAGTGGCCACCTGGGAGTTCGGGACTTGGCGGCTCCAGTATACCCAGGGTCCTGTGGCGGAGGAAGCCGTGTGGTTCCGGTCTTACCTTGGAGAGGCGTCTCCTATCTTCGAGCCTGCCCACACGACACCTTTGTGTATTGACTTTTGTCCAATTCTGTAATTGGTTGTATTCGTTGTGCACATTCACAACAGTAAAGCGTTGTTATTTTGACTTACTCCATTGTCCGTTCATTTGCGCCCCCTGTTGTGGGTCCGTGTTCCTACACTTTCCCAACAAGATCGCTTATATAATCACTCACCTGACCGGACTTGCGGCGACCTGGGCCACCGCTGAGTGGGGTCGCCAGTCACCAGTTTGTGCTTCTCTCACAGCCTTCACCACCGCCCTTGAACAGGTTTTTCAGCACATGGCCCCTGGTCGCGAGGCAGCGCGCTCGCTTATGAGGCTAAGGCAGGGCAGCCTCCGGGTCACCGATTACGCCATTGACGTCCGCATTCTTGCGGTCAAGAGTGAATGGAACCAGTCGGCTCTGCTAGATGTCTTCTTCCGGGGTCTGTCCGCTGACATTCAAGACCAACTCGTAGCAGTGGATTTACCAGAAGATTTGGATAGTCTTATTGCACTGGCAATCCGTACGGACCGTCGTCTGCAGGACCGCCCACGACGAGGAAGCCGCTACCCGGAACACCATGCCGACACGCCTCCAAACCAACCTTCCTCCTCCACCCACGCTCGGCTCGACCCTCCTTCCCTCAGTGCTGAGGATCCCATGCAGCTGGGACGCACACATCTTTCCCTTGCGGAGAAACAGCGCCGCCGTGAGGGTGGACTCTGTTTTACTGCGGACAGCCTGGACATATGATTTCTAATTGTCAAGCCAGGGGTGCCATCGTGCGGTCAAAAGCAGAAGTGCGGGTGAGTCTAAATTCCATTTCAACCATTTCGCCTCAGAACATTATTCCAGCCAAATTAGTATCCGACCACTCCACTATTACTGTATCAACTTTTGTTGACTCTGGTTCTGATGCTAATCTAATCTTATCCTCTCTTGCTAGGTCCCTTCACCTTAAGATGTATAAGGTCTCTCGTCCACTGGTGGTACGTGCCGTGGACGGTCATGTTATGGGCCAAATAACACACTGCACTCAGGCGATTACAATGATAGTATCTCACATACACTCTGAATCCATCAGTTTTCATGTACTGGATAAGATGACTCACCCAATCATTCTGAGGCACCCCTGGTTACAACGTCATGGGCCCAACTTTGATTGGGTAAAGTGTGAAATTGTTTCATGGAGTCCGGCATGTTACAACGTCTGTCTGAAGAACACCATTTGCATTTCTCAGGGGTCCAATCCTGATCTCACCGGGGTTCCTGAATGTTATCATGATCTGGCAGCTGTTTTCAGTAAAGCCAAGGCGAAATCGTTGCCTCCACATCGCGACTACGATTGCGCTATCGAGCTCCATCCTGGGGCGACGCTACCACGCGGTAAACTCTATTCTCTTTCAGCTCCGGAGCGCAATGCTATGAACGAATATATTCAAGAATCCTTGGTGGCAGGGTTGATACGTCCTTCTTCATCCCCCGCCGGGGTGGGTTTTTTCTTCGTCGAAAAGAAGGATAAGACGCTCCGTCCCTGTGTCGATTACCGGGGCTTAAATGACATAACTATTAAAAACCGTTATCCGCTCCCGTTAATCACCTCCGCGTTTGAGTTATTAGAAGGAGCCACAATCTTTACCAAACTCGATCTGCGAAACGCCTACCACCTAGTCAGGATAAAACAAGGAGATGAATGGAAGACAGCCTTTAACACCCCCTCGGGGCATTATGAATATCTCGTCATGCCCTTCGGACTCACAAATGCACCTGCCATGTTCCAGAATCTGGTCAATGATGTGTTGCGGGATTTTCTCAACAAATTTGTCTTTGTTTACCTAGACGACATTCTGATATTTTCCCATGATTTGGCCACGCACAAACACCATGTCCGTATGGTCTTACAGACCTTGTTACAAAGCAACCTTTTTGTGAAGGCCGAAAAATGCGAATTCCACAGATCCACGATTTCTTTTCTCAGTTTTGTGATCTCCGCAGGAGAAATCAAAATGGATCCTGCCAAAGTGGTGGCGGTTCAGGAGTGGGCAGCACCCACATCCCGCACGGAGGTTCAGCGATTTTTGGGTTTTGCCAACTACTATCGCGAATTTATCCGGGGCTTTAGTTCTATCGCAGCGCCCCTGCAGGTCGCGACCTCAACCCTCCACTCGTTCAACTGGACGCCTGAGTGTGAGGAGGCATTTAGAGTCCTAAAGAATCGCTTTACCATGGCCCCCATGCTGCTCCTCCCTGACACCGCTGGGCAGTTTGTGGTTGAAGTCAATGCCTCCAATGTGGGGGTGGGGGCAGTCTTGTCTCAGCGAAATCCCGCAGACAAGCGGCTACATCCATGTGCCTTTTTGTCTAAGAAACTGTCCTCAACGGAACGGAATTACGGCATCGGCGACCACGAACTGTTAGCGGTAAAAGTGGCCTTGGAGGAGTGGCGGCACTGGCTAGAGGGGGCACAATACCCATTTGTGGTCTACACAGACCATAAAAATCTTGAATACCTCCGCACCGCAAAACGCCTTAACTCTCGTCAGGCCCGTTGGTCCGTTTTTTTCAGTCGTTTCAATTTCACCTTGTCCTACCATCCGGGCTCTAAAAATGGTAAACCGGACGCTTTATCTCGTCAGGGGGAGCCTGTTGATGCGTCAGTAGAGCCGGAGTCGATTCTGCCCTCCTCCTGTTTTGTGGCCGCCCTTACTTGGAACATCGAGTCACGTATAAGATCCGCTGTAGGGGATGCACCAAACCCCACTGGGTGTCCACGAGGGAAGCTTTTCGTTCCTCCGGCCCTCAGGGGCGAAACCATTCGCTGGTGCAACGACACTCGTATGTTTTGTCACCCGGGTATTAGGAAGACCCTTTACCTTGTGCAGCGGAGATTCTGGTGGCCTGGCATAGTCAAAGACGTCTCAGAATATGTATCTGCCTGTCAAGTTTGTGCTATGCACAAATCGTCCAATCAACCGCCTGCTGGTGCCATACTGCCGTTACCAATCCCGGTTCATTCATGGTCTCACATCTCGATGGATTTTGTAACTGGGTTTCCTCCTTCCAAGGGACATACGGTGGTCTTGACCGTCGTTGACCACTTATCTAAAATGGTTCATTTTATACCTTTGAGCAAACTCCCGTCGGCTAAAGAAACTGCTGTGGTAATGTTGAATCACATCTTCAAGCTACATGGGTTGCCTCAGGATATAGTATCTGACCGGGGCACACAGTTCGTGTCCCATTTTTGGAGGGAGTTTTGCCGTCTCCTCGGGGTCACCTCCAGCTTAACCTCGGGCTACCACCCACAGGCCAATGGGCAGGCGGAGCGGGTTAATCAGGAGTTGGAGAAAGGGCTTCGGTTGTTAGCGTCACGTCATCCCGCTTCCTGGGCCGATCAACTCCCTTGGGTGGAACTCGCACACAACTGTTTACCCTCCGCTTCCACTGGTTACTCTCTGTTCCACGTGGTCTTCGGTCATCAGCCCGCGCTCTTCTCTTCTGTCGACCTAAACTCCCCGGTTCCTTCAGTGCTTAGCCTGATCCTCCATTGCCAACGTACCTGGGAGCGGGCTCGGGCTCTTCTGTTGCGTTCTGCGGTCTCTTATAAAGCCTCCGCTGACCGTAAACGGTCTGCGGCTCCTTCTTACGCCGTGGGCCAGAAGGTATGGTTATCGACCCGTCATCTGTCCCTTAAGGGCGTGCCCCAGAAACTGGCTCCCCGGTTTGTTGGACCGTTTCCAATCTCCAGGGTCATCAATCCTGTCTCAGTCCATCTTCGTCTCCCCCAGTCCATGCGTGTCCATCCCATGTTTCACGTCAGTTGTGTCAAACCCGTTGATTCCGTGTTGATTCCGTGTTCTGCCCGCCTCATAGTGTCCTCGACCTCCAGCCTGTTTATTCCGACCTCGTCTTAGCCTGATGTTTTCTGTTCTGTCGCTGTGTTTTTTGGACTGCCTTTTTGTGTACCGACCCTTGCTGTATCCTCCACTAAAGACTTCCAACCAGAGCTACCCGTGTGAGCCTTGCATTTGTGTCCAAGCCAATCATCCTGACAATTTCCGCTAGGCTGGACTATTGTAATTCATTATTATCAGGTTGTCCTAAAAGTTCCCTGAAAAGCCTTCAGTTAATTCAAAATGCTGCAGCTAGAGTACTAACGGGGACTAGAAGGAGAGAGCATATCTCACCCATATTGGCCTCTCTTCATTGGCTTCCTGTTAATTCTAGAATAGAATTTAAAATTCTTCTTCTTACTTATAAGGTTTTGAATAATCAGGTCCCATCTTCTCTTAGGGACCTCATAGTACCATATCACCCCAATAGAGCGCTTCGCTCTCAGACTGCAGGCTTACTTGTAGTTCCTAGGGTTTGTAAGAGTAGAATGGGAGGCAGATCCTTCAGCTTTCAGGCTCCTCTCCTGTGGAACGAGCTCCCAATTCAGATCAGGGAGACAGACACCCTCTCTACTTTTAAGATTAGGCTTAAAACTTTCCTTTTTGCTAAAGCTTATAGTTAGGGCTGGATCAGGTGACCCTGAACCATCCCTTAGTTATGCTGCTATAGACTTAGACTGCTGGGGGGTTCCCATGATGCACTGAGTGTTTCGTTCTCTTTTTGCTCTGTATGCACCACTCTGCATTTAATCATTAGTGATTGATCTCTGCTCCCCTCCACAGCATGTCTTTTTCCTAGTTCTCTCCCTCAGCCCCAACCAGTCCCAGCAGAAGATTGCCCCTCCCTGAGCCTGGTTCTGCTGGAGGTTTCTTCCTGTTAAAAGGGAGTTTTTCCTTCCCACTGTCGCCAAGTGCTTGCTCACAGGGGGTCGTTTTGACCGTTGGGGTTTTTACATAATTATTGTATGGCCTTGCCTTACAATATAAAGCGCCTTGGGGCAACTGTTTGTTGTGATTTGGTGCTATATAAATAAAATTGATTGATTGATAGAAACCTTTCATCTGTAAATTAAAACCACCTGTTATTTCAGATTAGATAATTTCTTGTTTAAGATAAGGAACCTCAGACATTTATTTTTAGACAAATAAAATAACATGGAAACTTGTATATTTTAAGTCTGGTAGATTATTTATATCTCATTTCAACCAGAAAAACAAACATTAAATAACTACAAATGTTTATTATAAATGCAAAAGGAAATAATTTAACAATGACTGCAGTGTGATTGTAAAGTAGGATTTCTGTGACATAAACCTCATGATTAATTTTTTTATAGTCATTTAAACTTGTAATTTTGTCAAAACCTAACCCTAACCCAATATGTAATTGTCAGGACAGAGTCATTTCTAAAATATGAATTTGAGCACAATAAGTGGAGAGTTTCTACTTGTGCAAATGTCTTTTGACTTTGATTCGTGGACATTTTTAATGATCCATTCATTTATTGTTAAAATATAAAATGAAACAGCTTTTTAAAAAATAATAAAATAGTTGCTGTTGAAAGAGCCTTTTATTTAGAAGCAGGTGATGTTCTGCTGGATTCTCGGGACCAGATGAAGGTCTCTTCTGCAGATTTTAACTTGGTGGTGTTGCTGAAAATCAGAGATGTTTTCTTTTGACTGGACTTTGTGGTGTTCAGCTCATCAGTGGAAGTTTGGAATCTGGTCAATGATGTGTTGCGGGATTTTCTCAACAAATTTGTCTTTGTTTACCTAGACGACATTCTGATATTTTCCCATGATTTGGCCACGCACAAACACCATGTCCGTATGGTCTTACAGACCTTGTTACAAAGCAACCTTTTTGTGAAGGCCGAAAAATGCGAATTCCACAGATCCACGATTTCTTTTCTCAGTTTTGTGATCTCCGCAGGAGAAATCAAAATGGATCCTGCCAAAGTGGTGGCGGTTCAGGAGTGGGCAGCACCCACATCCCGCACGGAGGTTCAGCGATTTTTGGGTTTTGCCAACTACTATCGCGAATTTATCCGGGGCTTTAGTTCTATCGCAGCGCCCCTGCAGGTCGCGACCTCAACCCTCCACTCGTTCAACTGGACGCCTGAGTGTGAGGAGGCATTTAGAGTCCTAAAGAATCGCTTTACCATGGCCCCCATGCTGCTCCTCCCTGACACCGCTGGGCAGTTTGTGGTTGAAGTCAATGCCTCCAATGTGGGGGTGGGGGCAGTCTTGTCTCAGCGAAATCCCGCAGACAAGCGGCTACATCCATGTGCCTTTTTGTCTAAGAAACTGTCCTCAACGGAACGGAATTACGGCATCGGCGACCACGAACTGTTAGCGGTAAAAGTGGCCTTGGAGGAGTGGCGGCACTGGCTAGAGGGGGCACAATACCCATTTGTGGTCTACACAGACCATAAAAATCTTGAATACCTCCGCACCGCAAAACGCCTTAACTCTCGTCAGGCCCGTTGGTCCGTTTTTTTCAGTCGTTTCAATTTCACCTTGTCCTACCATCCGGGCTCTAAAAATGGTAAACCGGACGCTTTATCTCGTCAGGGGGAGCCTGTTGATGCGTCAGTAGAGCCGGAGTCGATTCTGCCCTCCTCCTGTTTTGTGGCCGCCCTTACTTGGAACATCGAGTCACGTATAAGATCCGCTGTAGGGGATGCACCAAACCCCACTGGGTGTCCACGAGGGAAGCTTTTCGTTCCTCCGGCCCTCAGGGGCGAAACCATTCGCTGGTGCAACGACACTCGTATGTTTTGTCACCCGGGTATTAGGAAGACCCTTTACCTTGTGCAGCGGAGATTCTGGTGGCCTGGCATAGTCAAAGACGTCTCAGAATATGTATCTGCCTGTCAAGTTTGTGCTATGCACAAATCGTCCAATCAACCGCCTGCTGGTGCCATACTGCCGTTACCAATCCCGGTTCATTCATGGTCTCACATCTCGATGGATTTTGTAACTGGGTTTCCTCCTTCCAAGGGACATACGGTGGTCTTGACCGTCGTTGACCACTTATCTAAAATGGTTCATTTTATACCTTTGAGCAAACTCCCGTCGGCTAAAGAAACTGCTGTGGTAATGTTGAATCACATCTTCAAGCTACATGGGTTGCCTCAGGATATAGTATCTGACCGGGGCACACAGTTCGTGTCCCATTTTTGGAGGGAGTTTTGCCGTCTCCTCGGGGTCACCTCCAGCTTAACCTCGGGCTACCACCCACAGGCCAATGGGCAGGCGGAGCGGGTTAATCAGGAGTTGGAGAAAGGGCTTCGGTTGTTAGCGTCACGTCATCCCGCTTCCTGGGCCGATCAACTCCCTTGGGTGGAACTCGCACACAACTGTTTACCCTCCGCTTCCACTGGTTACTCTCTGTTCCACGTGGTCTTCGGTCATCAGCCCGCGCTCTTCTCTTCTGTCGACCTAAACTCCCCGGTTCCTTCAGTGCTTAGCCTGATCCTCCATTGCCAACGTACCTGGGAGCGGGCTCGGGCTCTTCTGTTGCGTTCTGCGGTCTCTTATAAAGCCTCCGCTGACCGTAAACGGTCTGCGGCTCCTTCTTACGCCGTGGGCCAGAAGGTATGGTTATCGACCCGTCATCTGTCCCTTAAGGGCGTGCCCCAGAAACTGGCTCCCCGGTTTGTTGGACCGTTTCCAATCTCCAGGGTCATCAATCCTGTCTCAGTCCATCTTCGTCTCCCCCAGTCCATGCGTGTCCATCCCATGTTTCACGTCAGTTGTGTCAAACCCGTTGATTCCGTGTTGATTCCGTGTTCTGCCCGCCTCATAGTGTCCTCGACCTCCAGCCTGTTTATTCCGACCTCGTCTTAGCCTGATGTTTTTGGTTCTGTCGCTGTGTTTTTTGGACTGCCTTTTTGTGTACCGACCCTTGCTGTATCCTCCACTAAAGACTTCCAACCAGAGCTACCCGTGTGAGCCTTGCATTTGTGTCCAAGCCAATCATCCTGACAATTTCCGCTAGGCTGGACTATTGTAATTCATTATTATCAGGTTGTCCTAAAAGTTCCCTGAAAAGCCTTCAGTTAATTCAAAATGCTGCAGCTAGAGTACTAACGGGGACTAGAAGGAGAGAGCATATCTCACCCATATTGGCCTCTCTTCATTGGCTTCCTGTTAATTCTAGAATAGAATTTAAAATTCTTCTTCTTACTTATAAGGTTTTGAATAATCAGGTCCCATCTTCTCTTAGGGACCTCATAGTACCATATCACCCCAATAGAGCGCTTCGCTCTCAGACTGCAGGCTTACTTGTAGTTCCTAGGGTTTGTAAGAGTAGAATGGGAGGCAGAGCCTTCAGCTTTCAGGCTCCTCTCCTGTGGAACGAGCTCCCAATTCAGATCAGGGAGACAGACACCCTCTCTACTTTTAAGATTAGGCTTAAAACTTTCCTTTTTGCTAAAGCTTATAGTTAGGGCTGGATCAGGTGACCCTGAACCATCCCTTAGTTATGCTGCTATAGACTTAGACTGCTGGGGGGTTCCCATGATGCACTGAGTGTTTCGTTCTCTTTTTGCTCTGTATGCACCACTCTGCATTTAATCATTAGTGATTGATCTCTGCTCCCCTCCACAGCATGTCTTTTTCCTAGTTCTCTCCCTCAGCCCCAACCAGTCCCAGCAGAAGATTGCCCCTCCCTGAGCCTGGTTCTGCTGGAGGTTTCTTCCTGTTAAAAGGGAGTTTTTCCTTCCCACTGTCGCCAAGTGCTTGCTCACAGGGGGTCGTTTTGACCGTTGGGGTTTTTACATAATTATTGTATGGCCTTGCCTTACAATATAAAGCGCCTTGGGGCAACTGTTTGTTGTGATTTGGTGCTATATAAATAAAATTGATTGATTGATAGAAACCTTTCATCTGTAAATTAAAACCACCTGTTATTTCAGATTAGATAATTTCTTGTTTAAGATAAGGAACCTCAGACATTTATTTTTAGACAAATAAAATAACATGGAAACTTGTATATTTTAAGTCTGGTAGATTATTTATATCTCATTTCAACCAGAAAAACAAACATTAAATAACTACAAATGTTTATTATAAATGCAAAAGGAAATAATTTAACAATGACTGCAGTGTGATTGTAAAGTAGGATTTCTGTGACATAAACCTCATGATTAATTTTTTTATAGTCATTTAAACTTGTAATTTTGTCAAAACCTAACCCTAACCCAATATGTAATTGTCAGGACAGAGTCATTTCTAAAATATGAATTTGAGCACAATAAGTGGAGAGTTTCTACTTGTGCAAATGTCTTTTGACTTTGATTCGTGGACATTTTTAATGATCCATTCATTTATTGTTAAAATATAAAATGAAACAGCTTTTTAAAAAATAATAAAATAGTTGCTGTTGAAAGAGCCTTTTATTTAGAAGCAGGTGATGTTCTGCTGGATTCTCGGGACCAGATGAAGGTCTCTTCTGCAGATTTTAACTTGGTGGTGTTGCTGAAAATCAGAGATGTTTTCTTTTGACTGGACTTTGTGGTGTTCAGCTCATCAGTGGAAGTTTGGTTGTCTGCACAGCAAATGTTCCTGATTGGGACAAATAAAAATATTTCTTTAAATATAAAGAAACACTAAACAGTTTATACATAAAAAAGGGGGGAAAACGGCAAAAAATGATGGAAAAAAACGCCCGAAAAAATAAGTTATTTAAAGTTGAGCTTTTGTGGTGTCTGAAAAAAGCTGTACCTTTATTTGGTAAAAAATAAAAAAGACTGAACCATTTACAAATTAAAGTGTTCACTAAGATCAACTGTGCTAAAAGGCTAAGCTAATGTTAGCCGATCATTAAACCTTCACAGTTCAGTGAACGTCACATTTTATTTTTACATTATTCTCACTTCGGTAAAGCTGCAGAACTAAACTCTGTTGGGCAAACTGGGACTTCGCATATATACAAAAAGTGGGAGATTTCGGACTGAGTGGGTTTGCTCCATCACCCCGATGGCCTGGATCGCCTGCCCAGTGATGATGCCTGAAGGCCGGCTTCTCCGTGCGGGTTGGCCTGCTGTCGCAGTTCGATCGATATCCCACCAAGTCGTCGGTCCTCCCTCGGTCGGTGTCACTCCGAAAAGTAGCTGAAAAAAGCTTCTCCCAGCAGGGTGATGGGAGAATCGTTCTACTGCTGTTTTTTAAAAGTTTTTTTTGTGGTTCAGGCAACCAAAGTTCAAGACGGCGATCGCTGAACTTTTTTCAGATTGTGGAAACAGCCAGAGTGTGACGTAGCAATCTCTGCCCCCTTACCGCTTCCGAAGCGACGCGTCTGACGTCACGACGCATTAGAAACGCACCGCCCTCTGCCGCACTGACAAGCGCAACCAGGGCCGGCCCAAGCCTTTATGGGGCCTTAAGCAGAATTTCATTTGGGGGCCCCCCTACCATCACCTCAGCACTAGATGCCTCATTATTCCATAGGCTACACTGTTATGTGTGTAACGTACCCACAATCATTAGCATTATTTGTAATTATCTTACATCATACAGGTGTCATTCTTGTTTTTAACCTTAAAGGGGTAGCAAACTCATAAATATGTTTTAATTAACTTCTACTTACAGAGTGATGTATAAGTATGGCTCATTAATTTAACTATTTGAAAGTAACATCTGCAGGCAGGAGACTGGATTTATAGTAAACATGTTAAATAGTTTAATTTCTTTCAGATGTGCAATGGTGTGCAAAATGTTCAGTATCCAAATACAAAATAGAATCAAATGACATTCACATTATCTTACAGAAAAATAAAGTTGTAATCAAAACTAAATACTTAAATAATAAATACAATACTTAAATAATCTCCCAAATTAACATAGAAATCCACAACATAACAGCAATGTGTGTGCAGAGCAATGCACAAACATTGCACTGGGGGCTATTTCTTTAACTTTGGCCTGCAAACCATTGAGAGTTGAGCTACTTTTCCCCACCTTTTGCACCAAATTAATCTGAGGAGTTGATCTGCCCTGCTGTTTAACTCTAAGTTTTTCTTCGTAAGGAAGACTATCAAATGGCTTCGCCAAAATCCGGTCCACAACATTCAAATTGTCTGTCATTATGTGCAGCTTGCTACCTAGCTAGCTCGCTAGCTGGGACTGGCGTGAGGCTAGTGTGAAGTTTGTCCGCCTGTGAGCGCTTTGTGACGGTGGAGGAGCTCGGCAGCACCCGCTGCTCGGTAGGAACAGAAACTGCGATAGAAGTCAGAAGAGTGATAGAAGTCAGTCTCCAAACACAAGCAGCTACAAAAAAAAAACCCACCAGAAATAGAAGCTCGATTTGTCGATAGTCGTTTTTAACAAAGAAAATGCCGCTAAGAGGATTAAGAAAGTCTCAGGTTCAACTCAGAACAGAATGAAAATTTAAAAAATGCTCCCACGGATGTTTACACCAAAAGATCGCTGATTCAGCGGCATTGTAGCTGTTTCATGTATACTAAACTTGAAGCAACTTTGTAACAGATGGTTCGCAGGAAAGACTCGACAGACTGGAGTCAAAGGTTGACCGCATACTACAACTACTGTGGAGGAATCAGGCTGCTGAAGAAGCTGACTGCATTGGAGATAATGCAGGCCAGACTTAAAACAACGGAGGAGCTGGACCAATTCAGCAAAAGGCTGGAGGACCAGGAGTTTAGGAGGACACTGGTAAATTATTGTTCCTAACACTTTTGCAGAAGTGGTTATTTTCATAAAAGTTGCATATTGCCATTGCACACATACTTCTTTTTACTCTGTCATAGGTGAATCTGCTGAAACAGCTATCTGGATCAATGCTGAACTCCTTTGCCAGGACGATGCTCGGCGAAAATGGGATGTGGCGGTTGTGGGCTGGCGTCAGCCTCAAAGGATGAAAGGGGAGAAAGCCCTGCAGCCTCTCACTCTCTAGAGTTTTGAAGAGTAAGTTATCAAGGTGTCTCACTGCATCATTTAATTTTAGTTAGCAATTAAAAATAATTTTATCCTTTCTCCAGTTTAAAAAGAGGAAAATACAAGACCGTTTTTTATTTTGTTTTTGTGACAGATGCCTTCAGCAACAAGATGGAAATTTTACCAGATGCTATCGATGATGCTTTAACTGAAACACTGCGCCATGCAGCAAAGAGGGTAAGTAGTTAAACTTTTATGGCATCAGCAACTCGCAGGTGACTTGTACTAGCACCATGGCCACACCTAGTCATTCCCTTCAATCAAATCCCGGTCCAGTGTTGACTGTTTCAAGAGTGAAGACCGTGACCGGCTCACAGGCCTTTATTGCAATCTCTCTCTCTCTCAGTCCGTTCCTTACATTCTGTATTCTCTTTCTGCAAACATCTGTTTTGGTTTGCCTTCCCTCCATAGTGTAACTGTCACTCGGCTGTGTTGACAGTTGGAATTCATTCATTACTGGTTTATTTGACAGGGACAGTGCATATTAATGAACGTACAGTTGTTTATAGACAGTATATATATACACACACACACACACACACACACACACATATATATATATATATGAGGTCTGTCAATAAAGTATAGGTCCTTTTTATTTTTTTTCAAAAACTATATGGATTTCATTCATATGTTTTTACGTCAGACATGCTTGAACCCTCGTGCGCATGCGTGAGTTTTTCCACGCCTGAAGGTGACGTCATTCGCCTGTGAGCACTCCTTGTGGGAGGAGTCGTCCAGCCCCGTCGGAATTCCTTTGTCTGAGAAGTTGCTGAGAGACTGGCGCTTTGTTTGATCAAACTTTTTTCTAAACCTGTGAGACACATCGAAGTGGACACGGTTCGAAAAATTAAGCTGGTTTTCGGTGAAAATTTTATCGGCTGATGAGAGGTTTTGAGGTGATATTGTCGCTTTAAGGACTTCCCACGGTGCAAGATGTCGCGCAGCGCTCCCAGGCACCGTCGTCAGCCTGTTTCAAACTGAAAACCTCCACATTTCAGGTTCTATTGATCCAGGACGTCGTGAGAGAACAGAGAAGTTTCAGAAGAAGTCGGTTTCAGAATTTTATCCGGATATTCCACTGTTAAAGGAGATTTTTTTAATGAAAGACGTGCGGACGGATTGCAGCGTCGGCTCGCAGCCGCTGCGACGCTCCGCCACAGGAAAAACACCTCTGTTGGAAGCCTTAAGGACAAGCTGGAACATGTCCAGCTGTTAAACAATTTCTCATATACTCACTCCACTGAAAGCCATCAAAAGCCGCCTGGATTTTACAAATGGATATATATATATATATATATATATATATAGCGCACAATTTGGGGGACCTGTACACAGCACAACACATTTTAAATAGCATGAAATTCTCAAAACTTAAAAGCTTATATTTTTCTAAGCTTGGACGGTGATGAGAAATCGTGGTTTTTTGTTTTTTTTTTGATCCAATATTTTTATGGCTTTTTTGTACAATTGTTCTACTGGTTTCAGTACAGTTGTTCCTGCAAAGGACTATGTTGTAATGCAATACTCTATATGTGACATGAAGTGTAAGTAACATTTGGCCGCATCTATTGTAATAAACGGTCTTATCTGTTTAAAATTAGATCGATTGAACTTTACAGTGTGATTTACCTTTTTGATATGTTTTTTGAATGTAAGATTTGGGTCTAATATCACTCAGAGATATTTGAATTGGTTCACAAGCACAGTTCTTCCCCTTCCAAGAAAACATGGGATCTGGCTAGCTAAATTGGTCTTTTGGTGAACATCATACATACAGTTTTTTGGTGTTCAGCAGAAGACAATTTTTATGTAGTCATTTGTGTATTTTACATAGTGCATTTGTGAGGTCTACAGATATTTTGTCACTCTTTCCCTGGGTAAAGATTACTGCGTCATCTGCATACATTTGCATATTTAGTTCAGAGCACACATCAGGGAGGTCATTTATATACAGAGAGAATAGAGGGGCTAATATTGAGCCTTCTGGAAGACCAACATAACTAGGGAGATAAGAGGATGTGGCACCATCCACAACAACATGCTGCTTTCTATTAGAAAGATAGGATTGAAACCACTGAATAGTATCCTCCGAAAAATTAAAATATGAATTGTAAAAATTGAAATATTGAATTAAGGATTTTGCATATTAATACATGGACTGGTTGAGCACCCTTGAACTTCACTGTGCTGAGGGGACTGGCTCTATAGAAGTTACTGTATTGTATTTTTATGAATGATTTTGTTGTGTGGGCCGCCCGAAGAGGAGGTACTGCTGGCCCACCACCAGAGGGTGCCCTGCCTGATTGGCGGGCTTCAGGCACCAGAGGGCGCAGTCACTGCATGAGAACCCCAGGAGCCCGGAGCTAACAGCTGTCACCACTCATTTCATCATTCATCACACCATAAAAGCCTGGCAGAGACGTCACATCCCTGCCGAGAAATCAGCTTACCCGACAGGTAAACCTCTCAGCTGTAATTGTGCCGTTCGCACATTTTCTGTGTCTAAGTCTGGCAGTCGTAACCTTGTATACTCACAGCTTGGAGCTGGGTGGTGGAAGTTGGAAGGAGTTGGCGTTCCCGCTCCTCACTTATCACTTAAGTATACTATTGGTACTGCACGTATTTAGCGTTCCTGTTTTCCTGGAAGTGGTGGATTATTCCCTCAGGAGGGGACTGTGACTTTGCTGAACTGTTTGCTGGGTGTGCACACACCCACTTGATCTGTTTGTTCTTCCTGCTAGCAGTACCCGATCCGACAGCTGGAGGCGGTGGCCACCTGGGGACTCAGGACTTGGCAGCTTCGGTGTGTTGCAGGTCTCCGCTGGTGGTGGAAATCGTGTAGGGCCGACTCTTCTCTGGACAAGCGTCTTCTATCCTCGAGCCTGCACACACGTCACCTATTGTTTAATTGACTGTTACCTAAAGTCGTATCTGTATTCCGTTGTGCACATGTCACAACATTAAATTGTTATCTTTGGCATTTTCATTGTCCATTCATTTATGCCCCCTGTTGTGGGTTCGTGTCACTACACTTTCCCAACAGGATTTCTCGGCCAATCGTCATGGATCCCGAGGGGCGTCAACCATCGAGTGAACCACCAATGGAAACGCAAGGTGCACAGGCACCAGCAGGAGGCATATTAGGTGAGCTGCAGCAAATCTTAACCGCCTTCACTGCTCGGTTGGATTTGGTAACCGAGCAAAATGTTATACTCAATCGGAGGATGGAGGCTCTCACCGCTCAGGTGGAAGCGCATGCGCAAGGCGCTGCTGCAGCACCTCCTCCTGCTGACCGAGTGCTGAATACAGACATTCCAGTGGTCGTTCAACGAACCCCCCCCCCCCCCCCCGTCCCCTGTTGCATACATAAGCCCTCCGGAGCCATACGGAGGTTGTGTTGAGAAGTGCGCAGACTTCCTGATGCAGTGTTCGCTCATCTTTACACAGCGTCCCGTCATGTACGCGTCTGATGCGAGCCGGGTGGCTTATGTTATAAACTTGCTTCGAGGAGAAGCACGTGCCTGGGCTACGGTGCTCTAGGAGCAGAATTCACGGCTCCTAACAACATATGCTGGGTTTGTGCGCGAGTTCAAACAAGTGTTTGATCACCCCAGTAGAGGCGAGACTGCTTCGAACGTGCTGCTGTCAATGAGACAGGGGCGTCGGAGTGCAGCCGAATATGCAGTCGATTTCCGCATCGCGGCAGCGAGGTCCGGCTGGAATATTATTGTACTCCGCGCCGCCTTCATAAACGGACTGTCTCCAGTCCTGAAGGAGCATCTGCTGGCTAAGGATGAGCCGTGGGATTTTGACGGGCTTATCGACCTGATTATATGGTTAGACAACCTACTAGAAGAACATCGTCGGGAGCGGGGCGAAGGGCGTGGCCGGGCACGAGCCGTCCCTCTTCCTTCCGGGTCCGAAAGCGTGCCGCCGTCCCCACGCTCCACAGCCAGAGAGCTCCGTGTGGCAACAGCTCCCCCTGCTGATGAAGCTATGGACACGAGCAGGGCCAAAGTGAAATCAAATAACAGACAATGGAGGTTGGCCCGCGGGGAGTGTTTTTTCTGTGGCTCGACTGAGCACATACAGAAGAACTGCCCCAAGCGGTTAAACTACAATGCCCGCCCTTAGAGACTGGGCTAAGGGTGGGCCATAATACTCACGCAGGGAAACCCCGTAAATCCACACGCATCCCAGTCACGATCCTGAGTGGGGATCTAACCCTTCATGCCCCAGCACTGGTGGACACGGGGTCAGAAGGGAATCTGCTGGACAGCAGATGGGCAAAGGAAGTTGGGCTCCCTCTAGTGGCCCTACCTTCACCATTGACGGTACGGGCACTAGATGGCACCCTTCTCCCATTAATCACACACCAGATACAGCCCGTGACATTGGTTGTGTCTGGGAATCACAGGGAGGAGATTGTGTTTTATGTAACACCTTCTACCTCCCGAGTGATTTTGGGTTTTCCATGGATGATAAAGCACAATCCCTGGATTGATTGGCCGTCTGGGGTTGTGACGCAGTGGAGCGAAACCTGCCACCGGGAGTGCTTAGGATCCTCGGTTCCACCCAGTGTGACAGCTAAAGAGGAGGTTCTAGTCCCCCCCCCCCCAATCTGGCGGCAGTGCCAGCCGAGTACCACGACCTTGCTGACGTCTTCAGCAAGGATCTGGCACTCACGCTGCCCCCGCACCATCCGTACAATTGCGCCATTGATTTGATCCCAGGCGTCGAGTACCCGTCCAGCAGGCTGTACAACCTCTCACATCCGGAGCGCGAATCAATGGAGACCTACATCCGGGACTCTTTATCTGCCGGGTTGATCCGGAACTCCACCTCCCCGATGGGTGCTGGTTTCTTTTTTGTGGGCAAGAAAGACGGCGGACTCCGTCCATGCATTGATTACAGAGGGCTGAACGAGATCACGGTTCGCAACTGATACCTGTTACCTCTGTTGGATTCAGTGTTCACGCCCTTGCATGGAGCCCAGATTTTCACAAAACTGGATCTTAGGAATGCATATCACCTGGTTCAGATCCAGGAGGGAGACGAGTGGAAGACGGCATTTAACACCCCGTCAGATCACTTTGAGTACCTGGTCATGCTGTTCGGCCTCACCAATGCGCCCGCGAGGTTCCAAGCTTTGGTTAATGACGTCTTGCGGGACTTCATGCATCGGTTCTTCTTTGTATACCTTGACGATATTCTCATCTTCTCCCCGGATCCTGAGACTCATGTGCAGCATGTACGTCAAGTCCTGCAGCGGTTGTTGGAGAACCGGTTGTTTGTGAAGGGTGAGAAGTGCGAGTTCCACCGCACTTCTTTGTCTTTCTTGGGGTTTATAATCTCCTCCAACTCCGTCGCCACTGATCCGGCCAAGGTTGCGGCGGTGAGAGATTGGCCCCAACCGACAAGCCGTAGGAAATTGCAGCAGATCCTCGGCTTTGCAAATTTCTACTGGAGGTTCATCAAGGGCTACAGCCAGGTAGTTAGCCCCCTGACGGCCCTAACTTCCACTAAAGTCCCCTTCACCTGGTCGGATCGGTACGAAGCTGCGTTTAGAGAGTTGAAATGCCGGTTCTCGACTGCACCAGTTCTGGTGCAGCCCGAAACCAATCGCCAGTTTGTAGTTGAAGTGGATGCCTCTGACTCAGGGATAGGAGCCGTGCTGTCCCAGAGTGGGGAGTCTGACAAGGTTCTCCATCCTTGTGCCTATTTTTCCCGCAGGATGACCCCGGCTGAAAGGAACTATGACGTTGGCAATCTTGAACTTCTGGCGGTGAAAGAGGCTCTTGAGGAGTGGAGACACCTGTTGGAGGGAGCTGCGGTGCCATTTACGGTTTTCACGGACCATCGGAACCTGGAATACATCCAGACCGCCAAGCGTCTGAACCCCAGGCAAGCCCGCTGGTCACTGTTCTTCGGACGTTTTGACTTCCAGATTACATACCGCCCCGAGACCAAGAATCAATGATCCAATGCCCTGTCCCGGGTACACCAGGAGGAAGTCAAGACCGAGCTGTCGGATCCTCTGGAAACCATCATCCCCGAGTCCACTGTCGTGGCCACCCTCACCTGGGACGTGGAGAAGACCGTCTGGGAGGCCCTGGCATGAAACCTGGACCCAGGGACTGGCCTGAAAGACAAACTATACGTCCCACCAGAGGCCAGAGCTGCAGTCCTGGACTTCTGTCATGGTTCTAAGATCTCCTGCCACCCAGGGGTGCGAAGAACCATGGTAGTGGTCCGGCAGTGCTTCTGGTGGGCGTCTATGGAAGCCGACGTCCAGGATTATGTCCAGGCCTGTACCACCTGCGCCAGGGGCAAGGCAGACCACCAACGGGCACAAGGACTCCTCCAGCCATTGCCTGTGCCTCATCGCCCCTGGTCCCACATCAGCCTGGACTTTGTCACGGGCCTCCCGCCGTCCCAGGGCATGACAACCATCCTCACGATAGTGGACCGGTTCTCCAAGGCGGCCCACTTCGTGGCCCTCCCGAAGCTCCCGACGGCCCAGGAGACAGCAGACCTCCTGGTCCACCATGTCATGCGTCTGCATGGGATTCCATCCAACATTGTCTCTGACCGTGGTCCCCAGTTCTCCTCGCAAGTCTGGAGGAGTTTCTGTAGGGAACTGGGGGCCACCGTAAGCCTCTCGTCCAGGTACCATCCCCAGACGAACGGACAGGCAGAGCGGGCGAACCAGGATTTGGAGCAGGCCCTCCGCTGCGTGACCTCCGCGCACCCGACGGCCTGGAGCAACCATCTGACCTGGATCGAGTACGCTCACAACACTCAAGTCTCATCTGCCACCGGCCTCTCCCCGTTTGAACTATGTTTGGGGTACCAGCCCTCATTGTTTCCGCTCGTTGAGGGAGAGGTTGGGGTGCCCTCAGTCCAGGCCCACCTAAGGAGGTGCCGTCGTGTGTGGCGTACTGCCCACTCTGCCCTGCTTAAGGCCCGGACGAGGGCCAAGGCCCATGCAGACCGCCGGCATTCCCCGGTCCCTGCATACCAGCCTGGGCAGGAGGTTTGGTTATCCACCAAGGACATCCCCCTTCAAGTGGAATCCCAGAAACTGAAAGACCGATTCATTGGACCATACACCATACTCAAAGTCCTCAGTCCGGCCGCAGTGAAGCTGGCAGCTTCAGCTTCACTGCGGATTCATCCTGTTTTCCATGTCTCCCGTATCAAACCTTACCACACCTCAGAACTCTGCACCCCCGGACCGGCGCTGCCTCCTACCCGGATCATCGACGGAGAGCCTGCTTGGACCGTGCGCAGGCTCCTGGATGTCCGTCGGAAGGGCCAGGGGTTCCAGTATCTGGTGGACTGGGAGGGTTACGGACCCGAAGAGCGCTCCTGGGTGAAGAGGATGAGTGATGATGCCACAATTAGTCATGGGTCAGATGAGAAGTGATCCATTTTATACTGAGAACCTGTCTCCTCCTCTGTAAGGTACGGGGGAGACATGTTGGTTTCACTTCTGTCGGCGTCGGCATGCACAATACATTTATCATATAGCTCTTGTACCCTTTGGATAGTACTGAAGTTATGTCCAAAGACGTGTACAGAAGTTGACATGTTCAGGGCTGGATCCAGAGTGAAAATCTGACAGATGCATTTTTGCCCAATGATAAAATAAAAATCGTACACGTCTTGTTATTCAATAATCTTCATTCTTTTATTCGTATCTTATTTTATTTGTGTATCACGTGGCTGTGGAACTTACCTATAATTTAAAAATAATCAAGTTTTTAGAATTTTGCAGAATTTATTTATTTGCTTCAGAAGAAAAGTAGATCTGCAAATTTACAGTGTAGTTTTTAGAATTTTATAGAATTTATTTTTAACAGTATTTATTCGCTCCAGAAGAAAAAATATAACTACCAATTTACAGTGTATTTAAAATAAGAAGTAAGTTCTGTGTGTCAACAATGATTTAATTTCTTTGATTATCGGAAAGTGTCCTATGCCACGTGACCGAATGGGTGCCTTCGTTCGGATACATGTATTTAGTAAATAAATAAAATGTTTTCCGATCTGAAAGTTTGTGTGTGGCATAAATACACTTAAACCAGGCATACTTCCATGATGATTTATGGATAAATTAAATACTTTTACAATCAATGCATGTGCCATGTCCGATATCGTCGGCATCAACAATCGACAGTGACTGAGTGAGTGTTTTTTTTTTCCAAGTTTCAGCCATCGATCGACCAACGATTTTAGTCGGAAAACCACTGAAAATGTAATTTCAGTCATCATAGAATGCCTTTCAAACCACACTATTGTCTGAAAACTATAAACCACTCACCGTTTCTTGCTGAAATAAGCACCCAATTTTCCTTGCACAACTTTTTTCCTGGATGCCATGATCATCAACTCGACTGGACTGATGCTATGCTTGTTTTGATCCACCTGCGCGGTGCATTGTGGGATCAAATCAAAAGCTGTGTTCACTGCAGGGACACGTTTGGTACTATTCGGGATTATTTGAGTTTTTTTTTTTACCGATGACCAACAATGTGTAAAAAAATGACCGATGCAACTGCATCAGTCCAAACCGGTCTGGATCCGGGCCTGATGTTGCTGCTTTAAATGGTGGGGGGTGGAGACATCTTCAGTTTTTGCTTAATGTTGACCCTTCTAGTTCATTTTATACTGAGAACTTATCCATGGCTTAATGCTATTGTAACTGTAATAATACTGGATGATGACCCCATTACTAAGCCAGGTGACTAGCTGTCACCTGGCTTAGTACCTGAGAGATTGGAGTGTATTTTACCTGTTTCTATGACTATATTATTTATTATGATGTGTTTATTTATTTATGTTAGGTAAATTATTCTATTGAATTTTTATTGCACTGAAGTCACTGATTGAGCAAAGAAATTTCATTCTCTTGTGTATACAATTGCACAGTGAAAATAACAATAAAATCTTTGAACCTTGAACCTTAGTCATGGGTCACACAGCATGGATGAGAACTGATCCATTTTATACTGAGAACTTATCCCTGGCTTAATGCTATTGTAACTGTAATAATACTGGAGCACGGATGAGAACTAATCCATTTACTATCCATCTCCTGGATTGCCTGAAAGAAATTAAAATGTGGATGGCCAATAACTTCCTCCAGTTAAATGAGAATAAAACTGAGGTCATAATCTTTGGCCCCCTAAAATCCATTAACTCCATCTCCAGGAATGTTGGCTCCCTCACTCCATTTGTCAAAACCTATGCAAGAAACCTGGATGTAATTCTAGACTCCCAACTCAACTTTGACAAACAAACCTCTTCTGTTGTTGTTGGTCAGGAAAATGTAAACTTGCTGTGGTCACTTCCAAAAACCACCTCCAAATGTGTCCCACGTTTCATGTAAATCAGACTGAGGAACTTAATTTTTTTTTTTTTTACTTTTGACAACAATGACTTTCACCTTCACTGATTTAATCTGACCTGGGCAATTCCAGAATCCACCTCCAAATGTGTGCTGTGTTTAGTGCACAACATTTTGACCTTTCACCCCACTTAACTTGACCTTTGCCAAAACAAACCCTTTAGGGGCAACTCCCGGAGCTGACTGTCATCCACATATCCAAGCTTGGACAAACGTTCAGATGATGGTCTGATGTTTGAGGGTAAATCAGCGTCTGTGGGGAACAAGAAGAGGGAACAGTGAGGGAGTGAAATAGTTTGAAAATTTGAATTAAAGCTGAGATGAAACTCATGTCACACACAGTGAAGTGATGGTAAAGTATCACAGAGACAATCATCTGATGAATACTTTCCCATCATCCTCCTCCTCCAGGCCTCCTTCCTCCCCTGCAGCTCTCAGGCCAGAACTGAAGCTGAAGCTGAAGGAGCTGCTGAAGATGTTCCCTCATGGACTGTGGGCCAAGGCGCTGCCTAAAGGTTTTCCAGGACAAATACAAAGTAAGTGACATTCTGAACCACTCCACCTGCGTTTACCTTCTTCATCAGCCAGAGCAGCTGTGATCAAGAAATGACTTCAGAAAACACCACATCCTTAAAAACAGACTTAATGAGTGTCTGTGAGAACACTTCTTACCCGATGGACTTTTAACTCTAATCTATTTGTATCTTTTCCAGCCCAAACTGCCTGAATGCGGCCTGGAGAACCTGGATCTCCTCAAAAATGTCTGTGAAATTGTCTGTCCACTGCCTGATGACCCCAAGAAGGTCATCCTGTATGGGGCCATTATTGTAGCAAAAGTATTTGCAAATGCGTATTTTGATCCACAAATGCGTGTAGCAATCTGTGCATGCGTATTTTGATCTGTGCGTGTGTAAACAGATCCACAAATGCGTATAGAAATCTGTGCGTGTGTATCCGTGTGTCTGTGAAAATCGGGCCACTCGATTGGACGTGTTCTTACACGTGACTTTTGCTACAGTTCTGCCGCGTCAGATCTGTGAATGCGTGCAGCGATTTGTTTGTGGAGACTCGTCTGTGCCTCCGTGGTTATACAGCTTCATACCACCAGAGGGCGCAAGCACCAATAACATCGCTCACCGCTGCCGTTTTTAGCCCGGCTGGATAGACTGTATGGCGGGACGAACAGACGATGAAATGGAGTCTGGATGGCGTGCAGTAAGTACTTTATTGTTATATTGTGATAACTTAGGTTGCTGTAAGTGGTATTTTTGAAGAAATAACAATGTTAAAAAATCTACTATCTGTTAACAAGTTATGTTTTCTTGTTAGAGACACAAGAAAATATCTGAAGTCCAACAAATTAGCAGCTAGCCTTGGACCTGATACACAGCACATAAGATATCGTCAAGGATTTAGCTTGCATTCATTCCATCTGACTATCTACCAGACTCTTCTGCATATTCAAGGAGATGTGATGTGGTGGCAAGAAGTATTTCTAATGTCATAACTTTTTTTAACAGTTTAACAGTGATAAGTTTTTTTTTCAAAATACCCAGTTTATTGTCATTGCACCAAATGCCAGAGACGTTCAGAATTTGCATAAAAATAAATATAGTTAGGTTAAAAATTGCTTTTCTTGTAGGGTCAGGATCTTGGATCACAGAGGAATGTGGAATCTGTAGCAAGAAATCTGGTTGCACTCATCCAACAAAATATGGATGCTCGTAGTTGTGAGGCAAGAGCATCTGTCAAACCCTCATCCAGCGCTGCCACCAATGTCAATCCTCCACCCAGAGCAATTCCTGTCCTCAACCCGTTGTCTGGAACAGCCACCACCATGCAGCCATCATTCTCAGCAGAAATGCAACAGTTTTTATAGGGACTCAACACACACATAAATTTACATGGGAAAAGAAAATCTTATATGATGCACAGTGCCCTCCAAAAGTATTGGAGTACTTTAAATAATACTGTAAATAATATAATAAAAATAATAAAACTGAATATTTACAGGTATTAACTTCAACTTTTTTCTTATATAGCGCCAAATCACAACAAACAGTTGCCCCAAGGCGCTCCATATTGTAAGGCAAGGCCATACAATAATTATGAAAAACCCCAACGGTCAAAACGACCCCCTATGAGCAAGCACTTGGCCACAGTGGGAAGGAAAAACTCCCTTTTAACAGGAAGAAACCTCCAGCAGAACAGGCTCAGGGAGGGGCAGTCTTCTGCTGAGACTGGTTGGGGCTGAGGGAAAAAACCAGGAAAAAGACATGCCGTGAAGGGGGGCAGAGATCGATCACTAATGATTAAATGCAGAGTGATGCATACGGAGCAAAAAGAGAAAGAAACAGTGCATCATGGGAACCCCCCACAATCTACGTCTAAAGCAGCATAACCAAGGGATGGTCCAGGGTCACCCGATCCAGCCCTAACTATAAGCCTTAGCGAAAAGGAAAGTTTTAAAGCCTAATCTTAAAAGTAGAGAGGGTATCTGTCTCCCTGATCTGAATTGGGAGCTGGTTCCACAGGAGAGGAGCCTGAAAGCTGAAGGCTCTGCCTCCTTAGGTATTACACCTAAGTGTTCCATTACTTATGCAGTCATCTTGGCTTTTATATTTGTAATTAAGTTATATCAAGTTATTCATTTTAGAAACTTAAATAGATAGGAACATAGATCATTTCAGAACCATTTATTTATTAATTGTATTTGAAATGGCATAAACAAATTAAGATGTGTGACATACGAAGTCTTTCAGTCAAGCAGCCGAAATGGGCTTCCTCAGGAGGGTGGCTGGTGTCTCCCTTAGAGATAGGGTGAAAAATTCGGTCATCTGTGGGGAGCTCGGAGCACAGTCCCTGCTCCTTCGCGTTGAAAGGAGCCAGCTGAGGTGGTTCGGACATCTGGTAAGGATGCCTCCTGGGCACCTCCCTAGGGTGGTGTTCCAGGTACATACATCTGGGAGGAGACCCCGGGGAAGACCCAGGACTAGATGGAGAGATTATATCTCCACACTGGCCTGGGAACGCCTCAGGATCCCTCAGTTAGAGGTGGTCAGTGTGGCTTGAGATATGAAAGATTGGGGTGCCCTACTGGAGCTGTTGCCCCAGTGACCTGATCCTGGATAGTGGTTGAAGATAAGTGAGTGAGTGAGTGAAATACCAAGTGTTCCAATACTTTTGGAGGGGACTTTATAGGGTTAGAGCAGCCTTGTAGAGTTATGTCAGTGGACAGAATTGAATGAGAATATTGCCCATGGTAACTGTAGATACTAATTTGATACATTATTGTCTGTCACAGATCTTTTCCGGGGAAAGAGGAGGTTTACGCACCAATCACGAATGGTCACTTGCAAAGTGCAGTGTTTTCAATTTTTTGTCCTTCTCTCACCTGCAATTGTGACTCCAAAAGCAGATGAGGAGCTAAAGTTTTTCCAGGCAGGGTTAGGCATGAAAACAATCTCATTGCCTGAAGATGCATCTCATGATCAGGTAAGGTGCTATAGTGTTTCATAGCAAATCATAGATATGCTGTAAATTCACCAACGGTTCAGACACAGTTTTCCATACTGAGTGTATTTAAGTAAATCCCTTTGGCTGCTCCCTTGTTTTTACTGGGGATCACCACAGTAAGTCCTAGGGGATCTGCTTTTTGAGTTTTATGCTGGATGCCCTTCCTGATGCAGCTCAAAATTACATGGAATGTGGTAGGGGTGGGATTTGAACCAAGAACCTGCTACACTGAAACCAGTGCACTAACCACTTGTCCACCACGCCTGCTATTGTGTTTTAATGATATTTAAAAGACAGTAGGCCACTTACAAGATCTAATTATTATTTTTTTTGTATGAGCCATGTACTCACATGCAACGTTTTCATAATATAATAATAATCTGAAACTTAGTGTACTAAATGACAAAAAAACCCACTAATCAATATTAATAGAATTTAAATAATATGCCCAATTCTCTCTCTCTCTCTCTCTCTCTCTCTCTCTCTCTCTCTCTCTCTCTCTCTCTCTATATATATATATATATATATACACGAGTATATCTCTATATATCTCGTATATCTGCACAGCCACAAAAGTGAATGCAATGCAACACAACCAACATATGTGCCTCAAATGTGATGAATGATATGAAAATGGCCCAGAGTGCAGTTGCTAATGTGTTATTTTTGCAATGACTAGTTCTAATATACATGGCCCAACTCATGCACAGGAAGCATCATCAGGTAAAACTATGAGATTTAAGCATATGACAAAGAAAAAAAAAGGAAAGAAGCTAAAAGTGAATATTAAAAATGTTCTTCATGAGACTGTCACATTAAATCTATTTGTTGTTGTCATTAGTAAGTTGATTATCAATGTTTGAAATCATACTGTCTTTCTCTAGATATCTGCAATACTTACCCAGGAGTACCCTAAACTTAGGAGCTTGAATGGCTCATGGATGTTTTACAAGTCTTCAGGTACCGAGTTATTTACTTAATTTATTCCACATTGTTCCAACTTGTTGTTTTGTTTTGTTTTTTAGCCTTGAGATAAATTTATATATCGCGGCCGAAATGGCCTTCCTCAGGAGGGTGGCTGGTGTCTCCCTTAGAGATAGGGTGAGAAGTTTGGTCATCTGTGGGGAGCTCGGAGTGGAGTTGCTGCTCCTTTGCGTTGAAAGGAGCCAGCTGAGGTGGTTCGGGTATCTGGTAAGGATGCCTCCTGGACGCCTCCCTAGGGAGGTGTTCCAGGCACATCCATCTGAGAGGAGACCCCGGGGAAGACCCAGGACTAGGTGGAGAGATTATATCTCCACACTGGCCTGGGAATGCCTCGGGATCCCCCAGTCAGAGGTGGTCAGTGTGGCTCAGGAAAGGGAAGTCTGGGGCCCCTGCTGGAGCTGGTGCCCCAGTGACCTGAACCCAGAAAAGCAGTTGAAAACAGTCATTGTTTAGTTTTTGTCGCATTACAGGGTTGCCAACTTTGGGATTTTGGCTAGAGTGAGACTGTGCGCGACAAAAAATTTTTGTAACCCTAATAAAAAAAACAGTCCTCCTTTACTAGTAAAAATAATAATAGAAGGGAAACTGTATTTGATTCTTCTCCTCTCCACGTCCATGAATATTTCACTAAGCTTGTCTACCGACATGTAAGAGACAGATATTGAAATATGCTTAAAATGGCTGGGGGAGAAGAGGGCCCTGGGGGGGGGCAAAACTCCCCAGAAGCTGAAGGATTTTAGCCATGCTCATGCTCCAAAGAACCATTTTCTGCAGGGAATTTTCAAGGAGAGATAGAGAGGATGGAGGCAGCACTTTATCCATCTGTTTACAAGCTGGACAAAAGCTTCATATCAAATCAAATCCAAAATCTTCATATACCAGCAGCTTCTGTTCCCATGTGAGTCTTTTCCAAAACTGTAGAGAAGAGGAAAACAGACACCGCTGAAATGATCTTGTTTTTAAATAAAAACCTTCAAAGCCCCCAAATGTCCTTCATTTTGTACATTACGGTCGTAACAGTCCATAGCTGAGCAAACATTTCACAATTTATAACTATTTCTAATTATTACATACAGTATGTTATGATGACACAATCACATTATAATACAAGTTTAATATTAATGTCTTTAAACACTCAACTGGAATGACACATTAAATGTAACGTGCAGGTAATAAAATTATGAGTAAATCCTGTATAAAATATATTGGTCTTGACTTAGATCAGACCTTATCTGGCGAGCTTAGAGCTGACAAAGTGATCAGCAAGTCAAATGCAAAATTCAAGTTCAATGATTTGGATTTGCATATGAGAAAACTTCTTCCATCAGTCTTGATATAGTGTCACGTGGACTGTGCCAGTGTAGCCTGGTATTCTGGCTTGAGCAAACGTAACCAGGGAGAGGTTGTAGATTATGCACAACAAGATCATTTGCTTTCTCCTCTCTGCACAACCCCAGGCCCACATAGGCCTGGCTGAATTTAGAATGTCAGTATGTTGCCTGTTGAGCTCAGAGTTCAACATCCATCCATCTTCTACCGCTTAGTCCAATTAAGGGTCACGGGGGGCTTAACAAGCCCCAAATTACTTGGTCACTTCTTCTAAATTTACAGCTGTGCAGCACAATATTAATACTCGGTTGAGTACCTTGTGTGTGGTCATTCCTCAGGTGAATAATGGTCCGTCTCGTCAAATTAGAGTTTGTGAGTCGAAGCCTCTTTAAAAACAGGGTTAGACAGTTTTTATTCCAAGAATTGGCTCAACAAGAGAACAATTGATTGTGGGTTTTTACTGTTTGGTTTTGGACTGTGTTTTCACTATGGGTTGGGAGAAATAAAACACAACACTTTTGGTTTTGCTCCCATTTTGTATGAGATGAACTCAAAGATCTAAAACTTTTTCCACATACACAATATCACCATTTTCCTCAAATATTGTTCACAAACCAGTCTAAATCTGTGATAGTGAGCACTTCTCCTTTGCTGAGATAATCCATCCCACCTCACAGGTGTGCCATATCAAGATGCTGATTAGACACCATGATTAGTGCACAGGTGTGCCTTAGACTGCCCACAATAAAAGGCCACTCTGAAAGATGCAGTTTTATCACACAGCACAATGCCACAGATGTCGCAAGATTTGAGGGAGCGTGCAATTGGCATGCTGACAGCAGGAATGTCAACCAGAGCTGTTGCTCGTGTATTGAATGTTCATGTCTCTACCATAAGCCGTCTCCAAAGGCGTTTCAGAGAATTTGGCAGTACATCCAACCAGCCTCACAACCGCAGACCACGTGTAACCACACCAGCCCAGGACCTCCACATCCAGCATGTTCACCTCCAAGATCATCTGAGACCAGCCACTCAGACAGCTGCTGAAACAATCGGTTTGCATAACCAAAGAATTTCTGCACAAACCGTCAGAAACCGTCTCAGGGAAGCTCATCTGCATGCTCGTCGTCCTCATCGGGGTCTCGACCTGACTCCAGTTCGTCGTTGTAACCGACTTGAGTGGGCAAATGCTCACATTCGCTGGCGTTTAGCACGTTGGAGAGGTGTTCTCTTCACGGATGAATCCCGGTTCACTGTCCAGTGCAGATGGCAGACAGCGTGTGTGGCATCGTGTGGGTGAGCGGTTTTCTGATGTCAGTGTTGTGGATCGAGTGGCCCATGGTGGCGGTGGGGTTATGGTATGGGCAGGTGTCTGTTATGGATGAAGAACAGAGGTGCATTTTATTGATGGCATTTTGAATGCACAGAGATACCGTGACGAGATCCTGAGGCCCATTGTTGTGCCACATCCAAGAACATCACCTCATGTTGCAGCAGGATAATGCACGGCCCCATGTTGCAAGGATCTGTACACAATTCTTGGAACCTGAAAATGTCCCAGTTCTTGCATGGCCGGCATACTCACCGGACATGTCACCCATTGAGCATGTTTGGGATGCTCTGGACCAGCGTATACGACAGCGTGTACCAGTTCCTGCCAATATCCAGCAACTTCGCACAGCCATTGAAGAGGAGTGGACCAACATTCCACAGGCCACAATTGACAACCTGATCAACTCTATGCGCAGGAGATGTGTTGCACTGCAAGAGGCAAATGGTGGTCACACCAGATACTGACTGGTATCCCCCTCCAATAAAACAAAACTACACCTTTCAGAGTGGCCTTTTATTGTGGACAGTCTAAGGCACACCTGTGCACTAATCATGGTGTCTAATCAGCATCTTGATATGGCACACCTGTGAGGTGGGATGGATTATCTCAGCAAAGGAGAAGTGCTCACTATCACAGATTTAGACTGGTTTGTGAACAATATTTGAGGGAAATGGTGATATTGTGTATGTGGAAAAAGTTTTAGATCTTTGAGTTCATCTCATACAAAATGGGAGCAAAACCAAAAGTGTTGCATTTATATTTTTGTTGAGTGTAAATACCTGTTGTTGTTGTGTTTTTTTTTCTCAGTTACCATTTTCCCCTTGTTTCTGCCTTGCATTTTGGGTTCCATCAGGCTCTGCTTAAACCATAACAGTTGGCATGAGAAACCTACACTTCATAAAGTATACATTGTTGGTGAACATGGCATCAATAATTTGTTTTCCCACTGTGCAGTTAGAATGTATGCATGCTGCACCCTATTTATGTAATTTGTCAAACACTTCTTTGGTATTGACATCAGATTTCAATGTTTCAGGGGGAAGTGGACAAAGGCGGCTTGCACCTTTAAGCCCCCAGGTGCAAGGCTACACCACTTCACAACTTAAGAGAGCATCAAATGGTGGAAAAATTATCCTTTACATAGCCCCACTGCAGGGTGAATTAGATGTTAGTCCTCTCCACAAAAATGCCTCAGAATTTTCAAAAATGCCAAAGGCAGTCAAATTGTCAGGAGGAGATGCCATTACATCTTTTGGCCCTCCATGTTAACAGTTGCACCAACAAAGTGGAACAGTGTGAGGTAAGTTGTTTTCTTCCCATACATGTCATTGTGCCTTCTTGATATTAAGCTTTTTGTTGTTGTTTTGCAACTAGGATGTGGATGTAGAGTGTGTCTCTGTGACTAATTTGACAACAGAGGACACTGTTGCTATGTCCCCAAAAACTACATCCAACAAAGATGTAAGATCACCTTCAATAAACTACCTTGAACATTTAGCATTTTATACCGTACATATCTTTATCTCAACATCTGATTTTCCTATTTTGTGAAGATAAATGGATGTCCTACAGCTGCATTGTCCTCTATGACTTTCTGCCCTATTTGTAGCCAGCTTTATCCTACAGACCATCTGGAGATGCATGCAGCTATCTGTGGAGAGAGGTAGTCAGCTAAAATTTAATTATTAAATGAGTGTCCAAAAAGGCACAGTGATGACAAAATCTCCCAAAACTCATCACTTTGCAGCATTTCTGATGTCCATAATGTTATAACACCACTTCCTCAAAGAACAGCAGCAAGCACATCAGCCAGTACATTAAAAGGTAAGGTGACCTTTTTGCTGTTCCATAAAACAGGATAACCAAATAAGCCAGGATTTTCCATCTGCATCAGACACTCAAAGCGCTTTACAAATAATGCCTCACATTCACCCCGATGTGATTTGGTGGCTAGCAAGCTTTTCATATTACCCAATGAAAATGTCTTTGCCCTGTTAGACTGGAGGACTGTAGAAGATCCCCAAAAAGCAATTTGGTTTTTCACCAAAGAGATACTGCATAATAACAACAGTTCTGACGAGAATCGCTTTGCAGTGGATTTGAGGAAAGACCAGGAGGAACAGGACATGTCTTATGTGAGCTTCTACAAACGGTCAAATGTGGAGTGGGCGTCTCCACTGAGATGCAGACTTGAGGGTGAAATATTGTTTTTTTTTTTTTTTTTAATATGTCAACATTTTCAAAGGAGAATATTGCTTTAATACATGGACACGTACTTATATCTCCCCATCTTTTACCGTAGGTGATGCTGCTGTTGGAGCTGGTGTTAACCGGCATGTTATGTCAACAATGATGATGAAGCTCATAATTGGTTTCCACCTAAATCTTGGTCAGGAATTGTACCACACTTGGTTTCTAAATGGTAAATGGACTGCATTTACAGTATATAGAGCTTTTCCATCTGCATCAGATGCTCAAAGCGCTTTACAAATTTTTTTTTCCGAACAATGAAAATGAGCAGGTGTTTTGTAACAAGGTTCAGTCAGATCGGCACACAGAAATGATCACACAGACTGCATTTTGCTAGAACAAACAGGCGTATATTTATTCCCCACAAAAGCAGTTACATCAAACACAAGTGGTTGCAGCGCATAAAATATCTCTTTCTCTCTTACCGTGATGCCTTTAAGGTGGAGAGCCAACACCTTCGGCAGAGTGCGCTTGTCAACCGGCTGGGTGTTCGTACGTAACCCGCAGCAGACTCTATCGGAGCATGGCTCTGCCCCCTCTTTTCTAGTGTGTGCGCGAAGGGAGGGTGAGTGGCCATCTCAAACTCCCAGGCGCACATAATTCCTTTAATCAACAGGCATCTGAAAGTTATTTCCTCTTGCAAAAACATAATGACCCCAGCTCTTCACTCCCAGTTCAGAATGACCCCAGCATGCTTCACTCCCAGTCGTTAGTGGCTACAAAAACAAATTTGTGCAATTAGTGTAATAATAATAAGTACATCATTAGGGTTACTTTAAGACAGGGGCAAAACAACATAATCTTTTCTCCACACAGCAGGCATTCATTGTTGGGCTATAAATGTTATGTTCCAAGTGTAAGCTATTGTAAATGTATTGTTTAATCAGGAAATGGTGGAATCACCAAGAGTTTTGATGGTCAGTCAGACCACTTGGTGCCTGCCAACTCTGCTGTGATGGTAGAGAGTGAGCTTTTCCTGATGGCAGGACGAATGATGGGGCATTGCTTCCTGTATGGTGGTCCTGCTTTCCCTGGCCTCAGCCCAGCCATCAAACATGTTCTGTGTGGTGGGACAGTTGACACTGTCACTGTTAATATTGAAGACTGTCCTGATTTGGACATCCGTGAAACAATCCAGCTGGTTAGTGTGGCGACCGTAATATTAGTACATATTCTTTGAACGTGTTATATTAGTAAGCGCTTATTTGTCTGCCATTAATTACATTTTTCTTCCAACCTATCTTTTCTTTCTTCATTCCTTTCTATCTGAAGCTAAAAGAAAAGTCTGAACTCCAAGGTGAACAGCGTGACAGTGTTGGCAACCTTTGTATGGCATGGGACCTTCCGCTTCCAAACCTAAACAACATGAAGTGGCTCCATGACAAGCTATTCATACATGCGGTAAAATTTCAGTCCTTCTGCCCTGTTAACAACTTGATTAGTTGGAACCAATTTGGTTATTAAATTGACTGTTTTTCTTTATCCAGACTTCTAATGCTCTTTTACACAGGTTTTGGATCTATAAGCAAAACAAGTGAAGCAGTTACGGAAGGGACTGAAGGAGACTGGCATTTGGCCTCTTCTCTGCTATAGAGCAGATGTAGTGAAACTGCTTTTCCCTTGTGAAAAAGATGCAGAGATCACACCCCAGGTGCATGAAATAAGTTTGTATATTAATCATTTATTCTCTCTAAAAGTACCTCATTTTTTTACTTCTATGTATGAATTTCTTTTGATATCAGTCCCTGTCTTTACAGATGATTCTTCCACACATCACATGGCCCAAGCTGAAATCAGATTTTGACTCTGATGATGAAGATGAGGCGTCTGTGGAGGCCATCACACAGGTCACAGGCTACTTCAGGAGTTTTATTGAACATGCTCTGTTTTAACATTAACTCTCATAAATGTCCTTTACTTCTGTTAAATATATTCAATTTATCAACATAAAACTTGAGGAGTATTACCTCTGCCAACTGTTTGTCTGAACAGCCTGAAGCCCACAATTTTTCATACATCACAATGAAATTACTACTGGATTCATATCCTGATAGACAAGAAGTGATTCAATTTTCAAGGGCAAAGTCAGGAATAATCCCTCTTTGACAATGAAAAATTTTTCAAAAACTCATAACTGTCAAAAAAAAATCACACTTCTTTCATACTTGAGAGCTTTATGTAGGATGGTATCCTTTATCGACTGAAAAAGTTTGATCCGGATCTGATACGGCTTGTGGTTTTTGTGGACATTTGAATTGATATACATTTTGCATTATATCTCAAAAGTGCCTCAGTTACTCTTATTTGTGACAATGAGGTGCAGACTGGCTGATCTGCATCTGATCCATATTGTGGATTTAGCAGATATTTGATTCTTTTAACATTGAAAAGCCCTCTTGATTTATATTTTAGCTTATGAAAAGCCACTTATAACAAGACTTTGACCTTGAAAATTTTTTCCAAGGTAAAAATTTGTGGAGTTGGAAAATAGTGTTGAACAGGGTGTTCTAGTTTAGGATGCGTTTCACAGGTCTGTACTGTCTTTTCAACAGCTTCCTCAGAACAACTGAAGAATCTGCTGCAATTCTGGGTGGGTTGGGAGGTTCCACCCAAGGAGTTGATTGTGAAGGTGATAAGTGGCTTTCTTCCAAGGGCCCTGACATGCTTTGAAACTATTAAGTTGCCTGACCATTACACAACCTACAAAGATTTTGAGTCTGACTTGGTTGCTGCCATTACTTCCTGGCACGCAGGATTTGGTCTTGTTTAAAGATAACAGAAGATTGACCTCACCTAGTGTGGTATGGTGTGTATTCCCATAGGATTTTCATGCTAAAATTGATCTTGTTATTTGGTTTCAATAGGGCCTCGACTGTCAGAAAATGATAGGATTCAAATTTTCAGACCCCTACTTCTCTTTTGCAAGGGGGCAAACATTAGTACAGGGGTAATTTGAAAATAGTTACCGTATTTTCTGGACTATAAGTCGCACCGGAGTATAAGTCGCACCAGCCACTTTATCCATTATAAAGAAAAATAAACCATAAATAAGTCGCACCGGAGTATAAGTCGCACCAGCCACTTTATCCATTATAAAGAAAAATAAACCATAAATAAGGTCCACTGGACTATAAGTCCCATGGACATACAGGTATGTTAACATGAAAAGTTCAGATGATAATATTGTGACGGCTACCGTTTTCGGATGCATATTTAACCAGTCTTAACTTGTAATCTGCAGAGTATGATTTTCTTTTTGGTGGCATTTTTACGGGCCTTCTCCGTTGTCTTGTTAAGTTATCAGTAACGTTAAAATTTTTATTTTTCTATGGTAGTCAGAAGTCGCAGGAACAGTCACACAAGCCTCGAGTGCCCTCTCGTGAGCTGCATTTTACCTACAGATATGTTTGTATTTTGCGGACCACATTGCGAGCCGAACCATGCAGCACCTACCTGCGCAGCTCATGACCACCCAGCGGTGTCGATCCAGCTCCTTCCAAGTGCAGACGCTAATCCTCCGCCGTCGCTCAGTGCTCCCATGCAGCTCTCAGCGTCAACTCTGCTCACATTGATATCCAAGGGTTGAAGCTGTCTTGTTAGCCGTCCCGGAATAAACACCATGTTCGTCTGCTTCAAACGCTTTTCACAATCATCGACGCCAGCTCCTTCCAAGTGCACACGCTAATCCTCCACCGTCGCTCACCCGGTGCTCCCACGCAGCTCTCAGCGTCAACTTAAACACTCTGCTCACATTGATATCCAAGGGTTGAAGCTGTTCTGTTCGCCATGCCGGAATAACAGCAAGCACCGTGTTCGTCAGCTTCACACGCTGTGGGTGAGGTGAGGAATACGCATCCAAAGTTCTGTTCTCTGATTGGTTATCGCGACCAGCGTGAACTATAGGATGGCCGTCATACTACAGTGCCCATGATGCATTGCATTTCCTTTTCCGGTGGCCATTTTAAAACATAGATCGACTCTGTCACGTAAAATTGTTTTGTTACAGTAAATTAATTGAGATCCTACCGGTATATTTTTCATTTATAAGTCGCACCGGAGTATAGGTCGCACCCCCGGCCAAAACATGTAAAAAAGTGCGACTTATAGTCCGGAAAATATGGTAAATTAAATCAACATTCACCAATATATCTGTCTTGTTAAGAAGATTAAAATAAGGTATAAACTGTCTAGGTTTTGACCAGCAGTTGCATAGGTATAAGGTTCAAGGTCATCCTGGGGTAAATGCTCAGATTTACAGATACATTTTGCCATTTAATTATCCAACCAAATGCCACACAGTGTAAAACAGTATATTTTTGGATCCTAGGAGACAATATGAACAGCTTGTCACCAGTTTGTACAAAATCTGATCATCAGGTAAATTTTACCGCAGGATGACAAACCATTATGGGACTATACCACTTTAACTAGAGGTTGGAACCTAGGCGAATGTACAGTAGTGTTCAGAATAATAATAGTGCTATGTGACTAAAAAGATTAATCCAGGTTTTGAGTATATTTCTTATTGTTACATGGGAAACAAGGTACCAGTAGATTCAGTAGAGTCTCACAAATCCAACAAGACCAAGCATTCATGATATGCCCATGGAGGTCAGTCTTGTCAACACACCTAAAGTGTCAACTTGGTGAATGGAAGCCCTCACACGTTCCCACTGAACTAGGCACCCCCTGGATTTTAGAGCTCCCTTGACCAGTCGATACCCAGAGTGTGGCATTGTCTGTTTTATGTCTGCAACCATGGCATCCAACTCTTCATCTGTCATTTGACTGTACAGTGAAGTAACTGACATACTGTTTTCAGACAGTCTTCTGTGGATTGTATGTCTGGACACTCCCAGTAAGCTTGCAATGGTTGTGACAGACAAGGGGATTTCAAGAAGATGCTGAAGCTTAGCAGGGCTGGCATAGAATTTGAGACGTCCTGTGTGACTTTGAACCATTTCAATTTGAAAATTTGATTCCAAATCTTGGACATGTTCCCTTTCAACCCTGATCAGCCTAATCAATTCAGATAGTGTGTCCATGATGCACGCTGGAATGTTAAGCCTACTCAAATTGGCACTAGCAAACACTAGGTCTTGAACACACACAAATTCCATGCGGTCCAAATCCAATGGCCTGTGGTCTAGAATATGTTGGAGACGAGAATGTAGCCTCTCAAGGATGATGTGACGAAGCACACCCTGTAAAACAGGTGTAATTTGGCATTAGTTTAGGAATACATTTCATTTTACATTACATCCTCCTTTTAAACATTTTTTCAGCAGACCTCAGTAAGGTCAATTTACAATCATGGGAAAGAAGGTGTTACAACAAAATGATTGTCTCCAATTAATTCTAACAAAAAAGCAGGATCCATTATTTCAGTTTTAAATTTACAGTGTAATACAGACATGCAGAAGTTACAGGCTTCTCTGGCTGTAATTGAAGAAACTGCATAAATGATTCCACCTGCTCAAAGTAACGTTAATCAGTGAAATCACATGCTGCAGTGGGTGGTTGCACAGAAAACCTGCACCCTCTCGGCCTTTTCTGGAACTGGTTTGAGACCTCTGGTTTAGAGGATTTTCTTAGAAAGAAAGCTCAGCTACAATTTGCCAGAAGGTACATGTGAGGTGCAAGCCAAGATTTAATGTTTTGGTGAAAAGAAAATGTCCACTCCGCACCTCCGTGCGACAGTCTTCGCACTGCCCCAAACACAGACGCCAAAAGTGTCAAGTGCCGCGAGCTCCACCCCCCCCCTTTCGTTTAACTGAAGCCTGCACGGCCCAGTGTGTTTGCTGAATATGGTATCTAAATAGTTGGATTCTGAGAAGCTTAGCTTAAAAGTAAATGTTACTTACCCATGGGTTGATAGAAGATCCATCCATGTTCCAACACAGAAAAAAAGACACTCTCAAACTGAATCAATTCTTCGAGCGCCCAGCCGGGCTTAAAACCGCAGCGGTGAGCGATGTCATTGGTGCTTGCGCCCTCTGGTGGTATGAAGCTGTATAACCACAGAGGCACAGACGAGTCTCCACACAGACACACAAATCACTGCACGCATTCACAGATCTGACGCGGCAGAACTGTAGCAAAAGTCACGTGTAAGAACACGTCCAATCGAGTGGCCCGATTTTCACAGACACACGGATACACACATACAGATTTCACACGCATTTGTGGATCTGTTTACACATGCACAGATTTCACATGCACAGATCAAGATACACACGCACAGATTGCTACACGCATTTGGCTGCAAACCGCCCCAGTGCACGCTGAAGGTCCTGATTTGACGAAGCCAACAGAACCACATTGTCCGCAAACAGCAGAGACGAGATTCTGTGGTTCCCAAACCAGACCCCCTCTACACCCTGGCTGCGCCTAGAAATTCTGTCCATAAAAATAATGAACAGAACCGGTGACAAAGGGCAGCCCTGGCGGAGGCCAGCGTGCACTGGAAACAGGTTTGACTTACTACCGGCAATGCGAACCAAGCTCCTGCTGCGGTCGTACAAGGACCGGATAGCCCTTAGCAAAGGACCCCGGTCCCCGTACTCCCGGAGCACCCCCCCACAGGGTGCCCCGAGGGACACGGTCGAACGCCTTCTCCAGATCCACAAAACACATGTGGACTGGTTGGGCGAACTCCCATGAACCCTCGAGCACCCGATGGAGGGTGTAGAGCTGGTCCAGTGTACCGCGATCAGGATGAAAACCACACTGCTCCTCCTGAATCCGAGGTTCGACCATCGGTCGAATTCTCCTCTCCAGTACTCTGGAATAGGCCTTACCGGGGAGGCTGAGGAGTGTGATCCCCCTATAGTTGGAACACACCCTCCGGTCCCCCTTCTTAAACAGAGGGACCACCACCCTGGTCTGCCAATCCAGAGGCATTGTCCCCGATCGCCACGCGATGTTGCAGAGGCGTGTCAGCCAAGACAGTCCCACAACATCCAGAGACTTAAGGTACTCAGGACAGACTTCATCCACCCCAGGAGCCTTGCCACCGAGGAGCTTTCTAACCACCTCGGTGACTTCGGCCTGGGTAAACAGTACTGGTGGAGAGCTGCTTCCACCTCCTGAGGCGTCGGACGGTTTGCCAGAATCTTTTCGAGGCCGACCAATAGTCCTCCTCCATGGCCTCCCCGAACTCCTCCCAGACCCGAGTTTTTGCCTCTGCGACCGCACGGGCTGCGGCACGCTTGGCCTGCCGGTACCTGTCAGCTGCCTCCGGGGTCCCACCTACCAACAAAGATAAGTAGGACTCCTTCTTCAGCTTGACAGCATTCCTTACTTCCGGCGTCCACCACCGGGTTCGGGGATTGCCGCCGCGACAGGCACCAGAGACCTTGTGACCACAGCTACGAGCAGCCGCATTGACAATGGAGGTGGAGACATGGTCCACTCGGACTCCATGTCTCCAACCTCCCCCAGGATCTGGGAGAGGCTCTCCTGGAGGTGGGAGTTGAAGACCTCGCTGACAGAGGGTTCCGCCAGTCGTTCCCAGCAGACCCTCACGATACGTTTGGGCCTGCCAGGTCTGACCGGCTTCCTCCCCTCCCAGCGGATCCAACTCACCCCCAGGTGGTGATCGGTCGACGGCTCTGCCCCTCTCTTCACTTGAGTGTCCGAGACACGTGGCCGAAGGTCAGATGATACGACTACAAAGTTGATCATCGACCTCCGGCTCAGGGTGTTCTGGTGCCACGTGCACTTATGGACACCGTTGTGCTCGAACATGGTGTTCGTGATGGACAAACTGTGACTAGCACAGAAGTCCAACAACTGAACACCACTCGGGTTCAGATCGGGGAGGCCGTGCTTCCCGATCACCCCCCTCCAGGTCTCACTGTCGCCGCCCACATGGGCGTTGAAATCCCCCAGGAGAACAATGGAGTCCCCAGTCAGAGCGCTATCTAGTACCCCTCCCAGGAAGGTCGGGTACTCTGCACTACTGCTCGGCCCATAGGCCGAGACAATGGTGAGAGACCTGGCCCCGACCTGAATTCATAGGGACACGACCCTCTCGTTCACTGGAGTGAACTCCAGCACATGGCGACTGAGCTGGGGAGCAACAAGCAATGCGACCCCAGCTCTCCGCCTCTCCCCGTGGGCAACGCCAGAAAAATGAAGCATCCAGTCCCTCTCCAGGAGTTGGGTACCAGAGCCCAAGCTGTGCGTGGAAGTGAGCCCGACTATCTCTAGTTGGTATCTCTCAACCTCCCTCACAAGCTCAGGCTCCTTTCCCCCCCAGCGAGGTGGCATTCCACGTCCCAACAGCCAGGGGCTGTAAGCATGGACTGGGCTGCCAGGCCACCCGCCCTCGACCGCCACCCAATCCTCTCTGTACCCGACCCCCATGGCCCCCTCTGCAGGTGGTGAACCCACAGGAGGGGTTGGGACGTTGTGTAAAATGTAAATAAAAACATTTTACACAACATTTTAAAAACATTTTACACAACGTTGGGACGTTGTGTAAAATGTAAATAAAAACAATACAGTGATTTGCAAATCCTCTGCAACCTATATTCAATTGAATACACCACAAAGACAAGATATTTAATGTTCAAACTGATAAACTATTGTTTTTGTGCAAATATTTGCTCATTTTGAAATGGATGCCTGCAACATGTTTCAAAAAAGCTGGGACAGTGGTATGTTTACCACTGTGTTGCCCCTGTCCAAACTTTTTGGGACTGCATTATGAAGCGCAAAACATGACAACGGAGACCCCGGACTGTTGAACAAATGAAGTTGTACATCAAGCAAGAATGGGAAAGAATTCCACCTACAAAGCTTCAACAATTAGTGTCCTCAGTTCCCAAACGCTTATTGAGTGTTGTTAGAAGGAAAGGTGATGTAACATACACATATTGAATTACTTTCCTTGATCACTGTATTGTGAATATTTCTTACTTGAAATAAAAAGATCTGTTGGAAGGTTTTTGGTCTCCAGTCACTTTAAGTAAATAGGAGAAGATTATTAAAATGATTCAGGTTGTAAAGTCGTGCAGAACTCGAGTAAAGGCCTCACAGTGACGGTGAGAATGAGTCCAGGACCACACCTACAACATCATGGTGATGAACCCTTGTTGGAAGCCCCCCCTGTGAACTTTTGTTAAGGGCCCCTACAGACTCCAGAATTCCCACTGTTCTTCTGGTGTCTGGGTTTCCTCTGGGCACTCCAACATCTCCACATCTGGAGCTGGTCCCTGTGCTCTGGACTGTGGCTGCACACAGCTCCTTCTGAACTGTAATTCAGATGGTTAAATGCAGAGGACATAACCCGTGTCATGATTGGACGATTTGATGGTGGTTCTACTAGAATTTTTTTTTTTTTTTTTATTGTCTTTGAAGAGTTGATTTTATTTATCTGGAAATTGAGACATTTTTTTAATCATTAATTTTGGAAATGAAGCTTCAGTATTTTTCCAACAGCTTGAAATTCGTTTCATGGAACAATGCTATCTACATTTTTGATGTCATCACTCAAAAAAGTAATGTCACATATAATGTCACTCGCTACTTCAAAAATTATTTTACTTTCAGTGAAAAGTAGCTCATTGCATTACTTGTTTCTTTTGCATTACTCAGAAACAGCCTGTAGCCAAACTATGGGACATACACCTCCGTCATTATTGTGTCCACTGCAGGTCCTCTGCTGTCAATCAAGTGAACATTGGCTGCCCTTCTCTTCAACACAACCCTGTTGGTCCTCTGTCCATCAGCAGCTCCAATATGTGCTTTTACAGCTTGAAACTTGACTCAAAACTCTTAAACAAACCATCTCTCAAAGTCTCTTCTTCCTTCCTCAGTGTGATAACAGTCTGTGCATGAATAATATCATCTGTGATGCTCTCATGAACAGCTTTTTGAAGGGATGTCAGCTCTGTATCCAGGCTGATCACACGTGGCTTCACTTTACCAGCATCATGGTCTCTGAGAATCTGAAGCACCTTCCTGCTGTCGTCCGCTGCATCTCTCATCACAAGAGACAGACTTTTATCATCCAACACTTGAATCAGTTCAACAAACACCTCTTCATTTCTTTCAGCATCTTGATCTGCAACTCCACACCTTCGACTGAGCAGACGCAGGTGTGTGAGAAACATAGTTTCCCATAACTCATAGTTTTTCTCATCTCCATCAAAACATAATTGAGTCCATCATCTTCCAGTCTCCTTCCTGGGTCCATAACCTGTTGATGTTGCATCATAAAGGACTGGAATACTGTCCTGACATCATGGAGGAACAAACTCACACACAGCCTTCAGTTTGTTTGACTGACAGGAAAACTGCTCACAAGAGCAAAGTCACAGTCATTTATTGATTATCTGCTGCACTCTGACAATGAGAACAGAGTGAAGAGCACATTGAAGAACACAACAGTTCAACATCTTTGAATTACAGGACTGATGGAGAAAAAAATATAGCTTCTTTTCATTCTTTTTCTTTCTGTCACTGTTCATACTCCAGTCCAGTAGGTGGCGGTAATGCAACGATAAGTTCGCCACCGTCATTAGATCCCAACGAAGAAGAACTTTCCTGTTGTGGTCCGAGGCTAAAGCTAGTTAGCTGGAGACGCTGGAAACTCTTCTGTGAACAGATCAAACTTCACTCTGTGATCATTGAATATGTTTTTTGAAGAGCTCCAGAAGCACAAAGGTCGACAGTAAACCGGAAGAAGAAGAAAAGGCGAAGTTAGCGCGAAAAGGTGGAAGAGCTGAGAAGGTTGTTGAAACAGCGGCTAACTGCTGCTAATGAAGCCGAGATATTTGAGTTGGTAGAAACAAACAGATCGCAGAGCAGCAAGAAGAAACGAGTGGATTTAAAGAAGAGAAGCAACTAGTCAACGTGCTGGATGCTGTTTTGAAGCCTAAAGTTTGCTGATCCAGAGCAGGTTTGTCCACTAAACTTTATTTCAGACCAACTCCACCACATCCAAATGATAGCTGTTAGTTTGTGTTGGAGTTCTTATTTTAGACTGAACACCAAATAGCAGCAAAATAAATAAGACACACTGTGACTTATGATGATAAATGAAGGACAGTTCAGCTTGGTGATGGACTGATGAAGCCGATCAATCGATAGTATTGATTTCAATTTTTCCTCATTTTATACACACAAAAATGGAACTATGCACACAATTCATAAAATCTGATACTCATGAATCAACATCATGACTCCAAACTGCTGAACTCTGAGCACACTAACCCCCACGCTGCCCTATAATAAAAATAACCATATTAGAAGAAAAATAAAATTGAAGATCTATCTGGATAAGATGACTTTAAAAACCTCTTTAACACTGAGGGTGAATTATGGCATCTCCTTCGCATCATCCGTGAATGTGAGCATTTGCCCACTCAAGTCGGTTACGACGACAAACTGGAATCAGGTCGAGACCCCGATGAGGATGACGAGCATGCAGATGAGCTTCCCTGAGACCGTTTCTGACAGTTTGTGCAGAAATTCTTTGGTTATGCAAACCGATTGTTTTAGCAGCTGTCCGAGTGGCTGGTCTCAGACGATCTTGGAGGTGAACATGCTGGATGTGGAGGTCCTGGGCTGGTGTGGTTACACGTGGTCTGCGGTTGTGAGGCTGGTTGGATGTACTGCCAAATTCTCTGAAACGCCTTTGGAGATGGCTTATGGTAGAGACATGAACATTCAATACACGAGCAACAGCTCTGGTTGACATTCCTGCTGTCAGCATGCCAATTGCACGCTCCCTCAAATCTTGCGACATCTGAGGCATTGTGCTGTGTGATTAAACTGCACCTTTCAGAGTGGCCTTTTATTGTGGGCAGTCTAAGGCACACCTGTGCACTAATCATGGTGTCTAATCAGCATCTTGATATGGCACACCTGTGAGGTGGGATGGATTATCTCAGCAAAGGAGAAGTGCTCACTATCACAGATTTAGACTGGTTTGTGAACAATATTTGAGGGAAATGGTGATATTGTGTATGTGGAAAAAGTTTTAGATCTTTGAGTTCATCTCATACAAAATGGGAGCAAAACCAAAAGTGTTGCGTTTATATTTTTGTTGAGTGTATATCTGGGGAGTCGCCCTGATGTTTGAGTGTTTTTCCTCGTCTCTGACACTGCGACCAAATCATTGTTAAATTACTAAATGCTTTGGGAGTGTATTTACTACTTTACTACTTTTATCGTAATTATTTTATCGTTGAGTTTTCAATCTGACATAGTTTCTTCAGGCTTCAGTCAAATTATGTGTCACAGTAAAGTTAAAAATTGAGCAACATGGGTAAAAAAAAAAAAAATCTTTTTTTGCCATATGTCTCAGCCCAAACCAAGCCTTCGAGTTATTTTTCAACAAACTTAGAAAATTAAGTTTACTCAATGAGTCTGCAAGTTTGACCACTGAGGCAACTAAACATAGAAAAATATATCAAAATGAAAACTAAACTCGAAGCATTGTGTTAAAATTAAAGCATTAAATTTCCGTGATAATTGCCAAATGTTTGGAAGCTCGGCACTAAGTTAGACTAATTTCTGGTGGGGGTTGGCCTCCGCCAAGGCTGCTCCTTGTCACCAATCCTGTTTGTGATATTCAAGGACAGGATATTGATGCATACTCGAGGGTTTTCAATTTGGTGGCTTCAGGGTCTCATCAGTGCTTTTTTTCAGATGATGTGGTCCTGTTGTCTTCATTGGCCTGTGACATCCAACACTCATTGGATCGGTTCACAGCCAAGTGTGAAGCGGCTGGGATGAGGATCAGCACCTCTAAATCTGAGGCCATAGTTCTCGGTAGGAAACCGATGCATTGCCTATTCCTTGTAGGGTATGCGATCTTGCCCCAAGTGAAGGAATTCAAGTACATCAGGAGTTTTGTTCTCAAGTGAGGGGACAATGGAGCGTGAGATTGGCCGAAGAATCGGTGCAGCAGTGGAGGTATTGTATTCCCTCTACCATACTGTTGTGATGAAAAGGGATATGAGCCAAAGGCGTAGTTCTCGATTTTCTGGTCATTCTTCGTCCCTACTCTCACCTATGGTCATGAGGGTTGGGTCATGACCAAAAGAAGTAGATTGCGGGTACAATCTGCCAGAATGGACTTCCTTAGGAGGGTGGCTGGTGTCTCCCTTAAAGCTAGGATGTGAAGTTCAGTCATCTGTGGGGATGCCCAGAGTAGAGCCACTGCTCCTTCACGTTGAATGGAGCCAGCTGAGGTGGTCCGGACATTTGGTAAGGATGCCCCCTGGGCACCTCCCTCAGGAGGTGTTCCAGGCACGGTCATCTGGGAGAAGACCCTGGGCAAGACACCACACTGGCCTGGGAATGCCTCGGGATCCCCCAGTCAGAGGTGGTCAATGTGGCTTGGGAAAGGGAAGTTTGGGCTCCCCTGCTGAAGCTGTTGCCCCCGCAACTCGATCCTGAATAGGCGTCTGAAGATGAGTGAGTGATATTTGGCAAATGTCCTATTGTAAATGAAATTGTTCCAATTGTCCTTACTTTGCCACAAAATGGGGACAATGTCTCATTCTAATCCAGTTATATTTTTTCTGCAAATTTGATTGGTTAATTGTGTGAGATTTCATCATATAATATCAGGTGCAAGGTCGCAAAATATTCATCCATTTGACATTTAATGTATTATTCCGCGACCTGACTGGCTGTGTGCGCTGCTGGGCAGATGTCAATAATGGCACCATTAACTGAGAGCGAGAGAAATTTGCGTACTGACGGTGATGCTGGGGTCAATTTAAAGGAAAAGAAAACCCACTGATAATTTACTATTGGGTTGGTAGGTTATGATATTGAGAGCCCATATGAAAAGTTGTAGGCATGTGTGATCATTTATCTTAAACTTCAGAGTGTTTTTGTGTGGCTGGTCTAAAGCCACCAGCAGGCAGCCATGTGTGGCTGCTATAACATCGATGTGTGACGTCACATGGGCACAGAGGTTCACAGCTCCCCAGTGTCGCCCTTCAGTATAGAAGGGGCAAAGCACATTAGTGGCATTCAACATCCCGGATCAACCACACCCTCAGTGATGCTGCCTGCTGTCTGCTCTCTGCTCTGTTTACTGCTGAGCGGCAGGAGGCGGGGAGGTTTCTCCACTCAAGGCGAGCTGCTTCTTCCGTGCACTGCACGAGAGATGAGTTTTAATCCACCGGTTGCCGCAAATTTCCGCCCGGCTCTCAGGTTCAAATGGTCTGTGTTGCAGAGCATGGGTTTTCTGAAAAATGAACTGAAAATCAGCAGCTGATCCCCAATTCCCCTCTTCTTCAGCAGTAAACAGAGCAGGCAGCACCACAGAGGTTTCTCAGGTTTCTCTCCAGTATCAGAAAATCCTGCAGGTTCGATCAGGAAATTCCAATCCGTGAATTACGTCCGATCTGGGATGTTGATTGCCGCTTACATCGGCTGTGAAGCCGCAGTTCATTCGGAGCGCTGTGGCTCGCTCAGAGCGAGCTGAAGAGAACAGCCGATCACAGATTCACTTTGTCCCCACTGAACGGTAAATCCACCAAAATCTTTCAGTGTGTAGTTACTTCCGTGAGCACTGATCAATTTAGTTCATGTTACAGTTGAGAGGCTTTGTGTTTGTTCAGCAGGAAAATAGTGAAGGACAGACAGAGGGAGAGAAAGCGAGCAAGCGAGAGAGAGAGAAAGGGGGAGAGGACTTTTACATCAGCACCTGTTTGCCACCTGTGGCTTTCTGTGCTCATCCTACGTCACAGCAGCGCCACAAGCGATCCGGGTTTTTTTTTTTTTTTGATTGATTAAAATTAGGGCTGAAACGATTAATCAAGTAATTCGAATAATTTGATTACAAAAAATGTTCGAGGCAAAGAACATTCGTTTAAAGTTGTAGTACATATGCCAGGCCTGTAGGTGGAACTGTAACGCTCCCACAAAAAAACGAGAAGAAGACCGTAGAGCATGCCCATAACTAATGTAAGCGCTAATCAATGTAGCAGGCAATACTACAAGTTTACAAAGCCACATGCTAAAATAGTAAAATAAAGCCTTTTAAGAGAAAGGGTCTGTGCTGATCGTCTGAAACTGACTTATTATGCATTTAAAGTGAAGCAGTGTGTTTATATATATATTTTTTAAAAACATGGTTTGCTCCACTGGCTGCTCTCCACCTCCGCAGATGAAGCGAAAGGAAGTGCACTTTAAATTAATCATGTTTAACTATTTTATATATATATATATTCAGATTTGATAAGAGTTTTTATCAACAGGCTGTAGAGTTAATTTATCAGTGCAGCTGTTGTGGAAATGTTGCACTCCACAGCCATTTTTTCAAAGGCTTTGTTATTCACCAAGTATCCACAGAAAACTAAAAATTTGAGTTCGGTTTGAGCTGTTCTGTACGGCATGTAGAAATATACACTAAACACTGAATAAATCACAGCAATAAAAAGTGCAAATGAAATGTGCAATAAGAAAAAAAAAGGATCCTGTCCGCAGACTGAAGATTTCACAGAGCGCCTGGGCTTATGGTTTGGCAAAGCTCCAAAACTCTTAATAATGTGAAAAACTAAAGAAAGAGAGAGGGAACATCCTAAACTTAAAAATCTCCATGATGGCACAGCGACATTGTGCCATTGCTTAGAAAGAGCCCTGCTACTACTGATATTGTTTAAAAATACAAAAGTACTTTTTTTTATCCGATTACTTGATTAATCGATAAAATAATTGGTAGAATAATCGATTCCAAAAATATTCGATAGCTGCAGCCCTAATTAAAATTGTGTCAATGGCAGCATTTATGAAATCATCGAATTCTGCTTAAATGCTGACTTACAAGGCGGATATTTCAGTTGTAAGAACTTATTTTCATTGATATGCATCAGTTGTTAGTTTATAGCACAGTCTATCTTCCCAGCTATATTTTGTCAGTGGGTTTTCTTTTCCTTGAAGCTACCATATAGAGATGGGTATCGAGAACCGGTTCCTTTTGGGTATCGTTAAGAAATGATTCGATCCACCGACATCAATAACCTTTTAGCTTAACGACTCCCTTATTGGTCCTTCAGAGTGGATGTTGTTTTTGGGGGTGTTTGTCAGGAAAATGATAATTTCTCTACATTGATTACAGACCCTGCAGTGGATCTGTAATCAACTTTTCTGCAAATCATCCGGAATATCCATATTGGGGCCAAAACACACTTCTCGCATTTTCATCTTTTCCTCTGCGGACAGTTTTTTTTTTCCCCCCTCTGCGGACAGTTCTTGGGCTGTTCGCGCTATGACGTCATTTGTTTATGCACAGCGGGCGGGTATAGCCAGATAACGTCGACGTAAATCTACGATACCGGCCTAGCAACGCCCCGGTAAAGTGATAATAATAACTAATATTGCTACAAAATAATTTTAGAATTTTAATAATAATAATTTTAGTAAAAAGACAAAAAGAACCTGATGAAACAAAACACAACAGAAAATATAAAACCAACTAACAATGAACATAAATAAATAAATACATATAGAAATAAATAAGTGTTTCCTGTGAACACCTAGTGACTCTTACACCTCCATTTCATCCCTGTCTTATTTAAGTTTAATGACAGTTTGTTTTGGTCAAACCATATTTTCAGTGTGTTAATTTCTTCAGTGATTTCCTCCAGAACTATCTGCCAAGCTGGAAAACTGCTGCATCCTAGTAAGAGCAGAATACTACTGGAATGAATTTGAATAAGGAAAGTTTTTTTTTTTTTTTTTTTTTCCCCACAAAATGGATGCTGCACTCACTGCAGTTTATTGTCTGGAATAGTCCCAGATTGCATTTCAGAGCTTCTAGAATTCAGTCATTTTCGTGCAGATGGTGTTGGGGGGTAATTTTGGGTTACATCTTTTTTTGTTTTTCACCACTTTCATCCTTGAATATGTCAATCGTGAGTCACTTTTGTGCAGATTAAAGTCACTAACTGGGACTCCTGTTTTGTTGCGAGAAAGAAACGAGAATTGTCTTCCGTTCTGTTCACACAGCTCCAAACGCTGCGCGGCTCTCTGCCGAGTCAAGTTAGAATGGAATTAATAACTTCAAAGCGAAACCCCGTTTAAATCAATTGACACCTCTTTCCAAACATTGTAATACATTGCAATCGATCAAAACATTTTTTTCTCCCAAAACGAGATGTCCTGCGCTGACGTGCAGCCGGCTGAGCTCAGCTCAGAGGTACGGAGAGACGTTCATGCCAAAATGTCTGAAAGGAAATGCTTTTGACAAAAACTACAGATTTTATTGATTTTTATTTATGTCCAGAGATCAAGTATCCAGTGACCAATTTAAAATGTTGTAGACATAAAAAAAACCTGTAAAGGCTACTTTTAGTATACAGAAAATTCAGAAGAGGTATCAATAAGGGAATTGATAAGGAATCGGACCGATAAGCGGAATCGATAATGGCATCGATATCGATAAAATCTTATCAATACCCATCCCTACTGCCATACAAAAGTATTGATGTGTATTCTGATTAGGGATGCACCAAGCCACAATTTTTCACTTCCGATCTGATCCCGATACCTGAATTTGGATATCTGCCGATACTTTTCCGATCCGATACCAGAGCTGTATTTGCTTTAATATTATTATCGTCATTATTGTTGATTTATACGAGGATTTTCTTAAAAAGGAGACCTGAACGTTCAGCTACAATTTACCAGGTGTATCTAAGATGAAAGCCTAGATTTGATATTTTGGTGAAAGAATTAAGTACTTTTATTTTTTATAGACTTTTATAGCCTTATTTTTATAGATTTTAGTTTTTTAATTTTTCCTCCACTTGGTCTTTGACTTTCTCTTTTGTGTGTTTTTTAAAGTCTTTCTACAAACCTGTCTGAAGTCCAGCAGCTGAGGGACATGTTGAAACTACAGCTAACACCTGCTGATGAAAGAATGATCACAGACCAGGAAGAAGAAATGTGTCATTTAAAAGAAGAGAACAAAAGAGGTAAAGGGCTGGATGCTGTTTTTAATCTTCTAAATATCTTACTCATACAACTTATTGATACTTTATAACATGTTGTAATGGTCAAATATTATCTTCTTCTGGTATTCCTCCATTGATTCTGTCAATACTTATGCAACAGGATGAGGTTGATTCTGATTAAAGATACACGTAAAATTTCTGCATATTCTGTAAAATCTCTTAATTTATTCCTGAAGGAAAGTGATGCCACCACCCTCAATGTTTTGACTCCTTTTGTCCAAGATCAGCAGGACTTTGAATTTAGAAATGAACAAAGGTAACTGAAAGTTTCTGGTGGCAGTGATTCAGTTCAATTTATTTTCAATTATATAGCGCCAAATCACAACAAAGCTGCCTCAAGGCTCTTCACACAAGTAAGGTCTAACCTTACCAACCCCTACAGCAAGCACACAGATGACAGTGGTAAGAGGAAAAACTCCCTCTGATGATTTGAAGATGAAAACCTCAAGCAGACCAGGAAATTTTGAGAGGCCCTGCTAGTGTACAGGACGGGAGGCCTGCAGAAGAAGACACCCACTCCAACTTTTGGTTGGAGCCACACCTCAAACAGAGAGGGAAAAAAACAAAGTGATTTGTGTATTTTGGCACGTAGAGGTTTGGTTTATTTTGATCCAACACTTGGCACTAAAAGGTCAACATCAGTAACCTGTTGTACACGGGTAAGAGCAGCTCTGGTTATGAGCAAACGAAGAAATTATCTTTGCTCCCAGAATTTATTTATCTTTTAATTCAAATCAACATGACTTCAATGAATAAAACCCATTATTTTCTACAGCTCCCATCAACAACCCAAACTAGGGACCTTTTCCTTGGTAACGTGGTAGCATTAATATCCGGCTTTGCTACCAGGCGTGACATGTCGACTTGAATTGTGTAAATGTGGACGTGTGCAGAAATGTGGGTTTGTAAAAGAGAAAGAAAGAGAGACTGTGATGGAAGTCTGGTCCCAGAAACAGTCTTTGTAAACAGAACTATCTTTGGTTTTGTGATACCAGTTCACTTAGTCTGTAACAAAAGCTGACTCAAGTCATTGAAACTCAGGTGGGTTCTTGTTGATCTTTGTAACTGAAAATGTCAAAGTTTTTGCTTCGACAACCACTGAGTTTCTGAGGAAAGTCAAGACAGTGGATTCAACAAAACTTATTGATTTATTGTTGGGATGCTGAATGAATTAATGGATTTATTAAGCACACACAGGTCCAGAACAACAAAAAACTTACAAAGGAAGAAAGAAAATAGTCCAACAATACATCCATGCGCCCGAAAGGGTGCGGGCAGAAGCAAAAGCTTGTAAATGCCTACCCCTTTACCCCCCCCCCCCCCCCCCCCAAAAAAAACACGTCTGTGATGAAAAAAGCGGTCCTTTTTATTTTTTTCAAAAAATAAATGGATTTGATTCATATGTTTTTACGTCAGGCAAGCTTGAACCCTCGTGCGCATGCGTGAGTTTTTTCACACGTGTCGGTGACGTCATTCGCCTGTGGGCAGGCCTTGAGTCAGGAGTGCTCCACCCCGCCCGTCGGAATCTCTTTGTCTGAATAGCCGCTGCGGACGGTGCGCGTTGCTTTATCAACATTTTTTCTGGACCTGTGAGGGATATCCGAGTGGACACTATTCGAGAAATTAAGTTGGTTTTCGGTGAAAAGTTTAACGGCTGATGAGAGATTATGGGGTGTTTCTGTCGCTGTAAGGACTTCCCACGGAGCGGGACGTCGCACAGCGCTTCCAGGCGCCGTCGTCGGCCTGTTTCGACCTGAAAACATTCTGATTTAAGGTTTAATTCACCCAGGACGTCGTGAGAGAACAGAGAAGATTCAGAACAGGCCGGCATGAGGACTTTATGCGGACATTCCACTGTTTAAGGACATTTTGTAATGAAAGACGTGCGCGCAAATTCGCCAAGTCGTCACGGAAATGACTTGGCGAATTTGCGCGCACGTCTTTATTATGATATAATCAATTTCCAAAATTTCAAAATATGCAAATGGACAAACAAAGGATTAGTTGGCTCACGATAAGATTTCTTACTAATAATTCTTATAGCTTTCTTTTGAAGTAAAAAAAAATAGGAATTATGAATTATGTAAATTATTTTATATTCATCAGTTTCTCTGATAAATATTGAATCTGAAAGGTTATTACTTGTTGCACTGTTAACCCAATAATTCATATTAGAAGGTACGAGTTTGCAAAATTTTTCCCGACATTGGTAAAATAATAATTAAAATGATCTACTGTAGCTTTCTTTTTCTATCAATTGTATCAGTATTTAAATAAAAATATGTTGGATAATCTTTGAATTTTTTTTTTATTTTTGATGATTTTATTTGAGTTCCAAGTACCTTTAATGTTTGTTTTATTTTTTTCCAATAAATCACTGTAATACTGCCTTTTGCAAGATTGCACAATATTAGTAAACTTGTTTTTATGTCTTATCTACTCTTAGCTTCAATTGTTCTGAGTTTTAAAAATTGCTTGTACAAATTTTTTTTTTCTTTTTACACACATTCAGCAGTCCCTTAGTGATCCAGGGTTTGTCAGTGTTTTGCTTGTTTCCAACATGTAACATCAATGGACAATGTTTGTCATATAACTTGGAAATAATGGAGATAAATGATTCATATGATTGGTCAATGTCTTCAGTGTAGATGTCACGCCAATACTGGTGCATTAAATCTGTTCTAAGATTTGCCATACTTTCCTCAGTTATTTTCCTTTTGAAATTTGGAATTTCAAGATCAACTTTATCAAGTAAGGAATTCTAAGCAACAAAAACTGGTAAGTGATCACTAATGTCATAAGTAATCCACCCGTTAAATTCCCGACAATAACATATGTTAATATATTGTCAATGTGTTCGTAGTAATCCTGGTTGGGTGTTATCGCTGGATACAATCCCAAACCAACCACAGAATCCAAGAATTCCGCTATTTGTATTTGGCTGAGGATTTAGAAAATCTATGTTAAAGTCTCCACAAACAAATAAAAGCTTATTGTTTTTGAGTTACATTTCAGTCAGTTTCTCCACAAAAATATTTAATTCACAGTGATGATTGGATCTGACATAAAGAGCCACACCACCACCTTGTTTATTCACCCTGTTTCGAGCAAAAAAAAAAAAAAAAAAATCATAACCCTCAAACTGGATAGAGTCACCATACTCATCTTTTTACCACATCTCAGTAACTGCAATAACTGAAAAATATTTATTAGCAATTTTAAACAGTTCTGCTTTGTGCAAAAATTTATAGAAAGGCTTCTTCTATTAAAATGTATGATAGAGAATGTCCCATTTGTGAAGAAATAATGCTTAAATTGTTCCTCAGTAAAATAATTACAATGATGATTTCTATTTTTAAGAAAAAAAAAACCAATCTGGATCAATATTATTTTCAGTGTTATGAAATCTATATTCGGTATCATCAAAAAGTTTTAAATTGAGCTCCTGTGCAGATGTAAGTTGTGAAGACTCAGTTGACATCATAACAGAAATGTAATCCACAGTCCAAAAATCTAGTGAAGTAAATTCTAACTTCACGAAACTAAACATGATGTAGAATTTCTCAAAATTTATCCCATAACAAAAGATGAAGAATAAAAAAAGATGAAAAGACCACTCAAAACAAGCAAATATGCGATAGATTTTTTTGCAAAATTTGTCCTGTAAAACACACACACTCATCTTCAACCACTTAGTCCAGTTAAGGGTTGCAGGGGGCTGGAGCCTATCTCAACAGTTGGGGTACACCCAGGACAGGACACCAGTCTGTCACAGGGCCACAAACAGTCACAGTCACACCCACACGCACACCTACGGACAATTTAAAGTTTCCAGTCCACCTAACTCGCATGTCTTTTGGATGTGGGAGGAAACTGGAGCACCCGGAGGAAACCCATGCAAACTCCACACAGAAAGGCCACAGGCGGGAATTAAACCCATAACCTCCTCGCTGTGAGGCAACAGTGCTAACCACTAATCCACAAAACAAAACAAGAACCATAACAGAATCACTCCAAATAAATGAAAAAGAACCAGTAATGAGCATTTTCCTCCTTAAGAAGCAGCCACTTAAAATGATCCAAACCTGAGAGCTCTCTTATCAAAATTTTTGCTTCCTGCGGAGATCCATTTAATTGAATCCACACTTTACAGTTCCTGGTCCAAGTTGCTTGTATTTTTTTTTTCCTGTTTTCTTAGAGCTCTGGCTTGTCTTACAATATTGGCATTTTTCTTTGTCAAATGTTCGTTTACATGTACCTCACTTCCTCTCAACTTTTTTGTTTGTCTTAACAATTCATTCTTAAATTTCCTGTTTGCAAACCGGATAATAATAACCGGTTTAGACTGTTTATCTTTTTTTGGAGTTGAATGGCAGTCTGCAATATCATTACTGTTAATGTGGACGTCCTTAGTTATAAAAAATGAATGTTAAATATGTCTGTAGTTTTCACAGTAAAAAAAAAAACACACAAAAAACCAATTTTTTTCCTATTCAGATTGGTGAATTTGGGTTCAGTGTTTTGATGCAGTGTCAGAATGAAAGAAAAACTGTAAAGTCACATAGGTGAGGCTGTGCTGAAAAAAATTACACCAAGCGAGGCAAAGTAAACCGTTTTTAAGGTAAATTATGAAGGTAAAACCAAAAGTAGTCAAAAACGTCCAATTATACCCAGGACTCCAGAGGTTTAAAAATAGTCTTAAAGTCACATTTCAAATGCCAGCAGGCAGCCTGTGCCCCAAGATACAAGCATGACAAGAAAAGGCTCTGAAACTTGCTGATTTCTTTTTAACCCTTGAGACACAGAGCAAGTCTTTGTCCAAGGACCACAGGGTATGAGGAGGCACATAAGGTTAAACAAGTTCAGCAAGCTAGTTGAGTTCATGACCATTTAGAGCCTTATATGTCAGCAACAAAACCTTGAAATCTGCTCTTTGAGGTGCATGGAGCCAGTGAAGGGAAGCCAGAATGGCTGTGATCAAGCCTTCTGGTTTTCATCAAAACGTGAGCAGCAGAATTCAGTACCATCTGCAGACATCCTATACTATTTTGTAGCAATCCAGAAAATGAAACATTACAATAGTCAATTGTGGAAGACAGACATGAATTAAAAGTTGTGAAATTGAAATCAAATCTTGATGTACATTTCCACTTTATCATTTCCATCAGTGCAATAACTTACTGTCATCAGGTCAAACTCACCACTCTGATACTTTATTTTAATGAGTGTTGTTCTAACAGTTATTGTTAATTTGTTTCTTTACAGACATGCAGCCGTTGTTGGTGATTAAAGAAGAAACTCTCCCTGAACACCAGGAATGGAATCTGAGTGTTGACCAGGAGGACATTAAAGAAGAAGAGAAACTGTGGATAAGTCAGCAGGGAGAGCAGCTTCAGCAGCTGGAGGAGGTAGATCTCACCAAGTTTGGTTTCACTGCCGTCCCTGTGAAGAGTGAAAATGAACACGAAAAACCAGAGTCATCACAGCTTCATCAAAGCCAAAGTGTTGAGAGCACAGAGGCTCAGCCTGTAGCCAGCAGCTCATGTGTACACAGAACACTGACAGCAGAAGCTGATAGAGAGGACGATGGAGGACCACAACCAGCCAGCAACTCAGTTCCAAATAGTCATTTACAACCAGATACCAGTGGCAGGAGTTCGGACAGTTCTGGAACTGAGACTGATGACAGTGATGACTGGAAACAGACCAGAAAACCTTGGTCAAGTTTTAACTGTCAAAAAAATATCAATATTGTTAGTTCAAGCAACACTGATGATAAACAATTTAAAGGCTCTAAATTTGGAAAAGCATCTGGTCACATGAGCAACTCAGAGCAACAAAAGGAGAGACAAGCAAGCAGAAAAGCATTTAGCTGTTCTGATCAAAGTAAAAGACAAAAACAGAAGGGCACTCTGAACAAACACATTAGAATTCAGTCAGGACAAAAGCCATTTGGCTGTTCTGAATGTGGTCGAAGATTTGAACGAAAGAGCCACCTGAAAGAACACATCATAATTCATACGGGGAAAAAACCATTTGTCTGTTCTGAGTGTGGTCAAAGATTTGGACAAAAGCGCAACATGAACAGACACATGATAATTCATACAGGGCAAAAAGCATTTGCCTGTTCTGAGTGTGGTAAAAGATTTGGACGAAAGAGCAACCTGAAGACACACATGATTATTCATACAGGGCAAAAAGAATTTGTCTGTTCTGAGTGTGGTCAAAGATTTGGAAGAAAGGGCAACCTGAACACACACATGATAATTCATACGAGACAAAAAGCATTTGTTTGTTCTGAGTGTGGTCAAAGATTTGGACTAAAGAGCCCTCTGAACAGACACATGATAATTCATACAAGACACACAAGCAAAATACCAAGACCTTAAGTGATCGAGGAACAACATGGTCATTGAATGCAATCGATAAAGGGGTTAAAGTTCTCCATCGCTATGTCTGATTTCCTTCAATTGGACTCAGAGCCGGTTCTATCCGTTTTAGTGGCCAAGGCCTTGGATTTGCTGTGGCCTCCCCCCATGTGCAAACAAAGGAACAGCCGAATGAATTTATTTGGGTGAGATTATGATTTAGATTATAGATTGATAACAGTCGTATGACAGATGTTAAAGGTTTAATTGCTGATCAAACACACATTAAAATAACAATGAAATAATACAATGAAATAACAAATAAAATCAGAATTCCTTTTTAGATATTGTTCAAATATTTTGAAAGTCCTGACAGCTCCCATAATATGAATAATAAAAAGGTGCTATGTTCAAACAATACAAAAGTGCAGTATAACAAAAACACACATACACACACACACAAGCAACATAAATAGAAATGGTGCTACGGTCAGTGAATACTTTGTATTTGTAACAGTGGGCCTTCTAGAAGCAGAATGTACAAACAAGACAACATGAAACTAATGTAGCACTAAAGTAATCCAAAACTACTCTACCTTAACTGTCTACCCGTCTGAACTTACAACAGCACAGGGTCCATCATGGTGCCGTGCAGCTCCACTGTGAATTAAGACGTGAGATGAAATCTCTCTGAGTAGGATTTCCCAGTGATGAGTCATCTTCAACCGCTTATTTGGGATCAGGTAGCGGGGCAACAGCTCCAGTAGGGGACCCAAATGTCCCTTTTACCGGGATATATTGACCACCTCTCACTGGGGGATCCCGGGGTGTTCCCAGACCAGTGTGGAGATATAATCTTTGCACCTAGTTCTTGGTCTTAACCAGGGTCTCCTCCCAGCTGGATGTGCCTGGAACACCTCCCTGGGGAGGCGCAGAGGAGGCATCCTTACAAGATGTCCTTCCCACTGTCGCCAAGTGCTTGCTCACAGGGGGTCGTTTTGCCGTTGGGGTTTTTACGTAATTATTGTATGGCCTTGCCTTACAATATAAAGCGCCTTGGGGCAACTGTTTGTTGTGATTTGGCGCTATATAAATTAAAAAAAAAAAAAAATGCCCGAACCACCTCAGCTGCCTCCTGTCAACATGAAGGAGCAGCGGCTCTACTCCGAGCTCCTCACGAATGACTGAGGTTCTCCCCCTATCTCTGATGGAGACACCAGCCACCTTCCTGAGGAAACCCATTTCAGCCCATAGAGAGGGGTTTCCCCTTGATGTGTATCTTTAATTTATAGTCATTTTAAAAATCATAAACCACATACTTCCAGTATTTGGTGATAAAAGCTCTTGGGGCTTTTGGCAAAATTACTTAATTCTAAAATAATATAAATAGTAAGTCCCTTCAGCTGGTCCCTTGTTTTCACTCAGGTCCCCACAGCAGTCCCAAGGTGGATCTGCATGTTAATTTGGCACTACTTTTACACCGGATGCCCTTCCTGACGCTACTCCACACTACATGGAGAAATATGGCAGGGGTGGGGTTTGAACCGGGAACCTTCTGCACTGTACCCAAGCACACCAACCACTTGGCCACCACCCCTGTGTATTAATAATATATTATTTCATAATATATTATTTTTTCAAGGTATTAGAATCTGATTATTATTATTATGTACAAAAAATGTATTTCAAATTGCTGCAAAAGTGGACCTTTAAGGGCTTTGGGGGGGCCTTCCCCACCCCTCACCCCTGTGGTTCTGTCCCTGCACCAGAGGCCTGCAGAGTTTGTCTGCAGTTGCAAAGAGTTTGCTGTCTGTTCTTATCAACTCCGTGGATTTGATCAGATTTATCAGTGCAGCTTTTGTGTAAAGCTTCACACACACGTGAGGCTGTTTTTCCACAGGCTGCGGTCACAACGTGCACGCGCACTGCCAGGAAAGATCAGAAACTCACGACGACGCAAAGAAATAAATGATTTGACCACTTCAGAAAGAAAACAGGGAAGGATGTCTTTGTCTGATTCGGGTAAAGTTCTAAAGGATCTGTGGCAGGGCCGGCCCAGGCCTTACACATCAGGTGAGTCGTCAAAAATAAATAAAATCAATCAATAAACGTGCTGCAGAGTAAATTCATCCGATACGAATGACAAACTGTTAATGAAGAGTTTGCATTTACACTACGTGTCACGGTGTTAAAGTGTCTGATGCAGCTCTGCTGTTCAGATTAAAGCTACTGTGAGTAGATTTGTGAAAACTGCAGCAAACGAAGAATTGTAAAAAGTTTATTTTATTTAGCTGAATAGATTTTAATTGGTGTGAATGGAATAAAAGTTGTAGAAAATCTGTCTCCACCTTGTTTTACCTTAAAACCTTGGACACGATCACAAAAGGGTTTCTATAAAAAGGTAGATAGTGAACAGTGATTTTTTTTTTCTTTTGCTCTGTTCACAATTCTTCAGAGAAGTTAGAAAATAGTGAAATTCATCACAACACATTTTCAGTTTCTGATTTTAATTCTCATGGTTTTGTATGATTCATTCATTTCACAATTCTTCCTCATAAGATTTTGAATTTTGTTATAAACAAACTAGTTGTTTTGGAAAATAACATTCACCCAAAATGCTTCTTTTCCTCCAGTTTCTGATGAAGTTTCATTTTGTTAGTTTTGTTTGATTCATCACAACTCTGTTCTTGAATGCAGAATTTAGAAATTGAATTTGGGGAAAAATATCAAGTTTCGGTTATGAAAACGATGAAATTGACCTGAAATTGAGCATGTTACTGAATTTTATGTTTTCTGATAGGAACAAAGACAACATTCAAGAAAGAAGAATTTAGATTGTCATTAAATATTGGGTGAAGAACCCCAACTTCCATCAAAAATATTTCCAGTAAGTTTTTGTCCCCTGATCCAGGTGACACTCTGCTGTCATTTCAGCTGGTACTTCAGGTTTCATTCAAAAGTCTGTTTATACAAGAGTGTAAACACTAAAATGACTGCAGTTTGAAGTAAAAGAGAAGCAGTAAAATTAAGAACTGTGCACCATTTTCTCTGAGACACAAACAGCAGTGGAACAACACAGAGACAGCTGGACATTAATGTTTGGGTTTTTAATTTGCCCCATAGATCTACAACCCCTGGCAAAAATTATGGAATGGATGTCACAGTACCTCTCTGATTGACTGTCACCCCCCTCCCCCACAAAAAAACAGTTTTGTATGATTCATATTATAAAAATAGGAAACCTAAAAACAAAACCTCCAAGCTCCACTGAGGAAAACAAAATACAAAAGGGAAAAAAAAAAATCTGAACAGGGCACTCACCAACTTATAGAATGATTTCCAAGTTTAAATATGCCACGTTCGCACCATCAAAGATGTCTAGCATGGACCACATGCGATCGCTGGCCGCAGAACAATTTCCCATGGTAGCCATCAGCTCCTCACAAAGTTCTGTCACAGTTCTGGTATGTTTGATCTCCTGAAAATAACGTATTCCAATTTCTTTACAATGTCAGCAATATATCTGAATGTTCAGGCAGCCTGTAGAAACAACATAGTGGAGATTCCACATGCACGTTCACAGCAGCAGTAAAATAGTGTCCTGTGACACAAACAGCAGCATCAGCACACGTTAGGATCCAAAATGTGACAGACTGAAAGAGTTTGAGCAAAGTGTGTCACCTCCTGTCTGTACATCCTCTGTAAATCCGAGCCACCACTTCCGAATGAAAGCTCAGAAGCTTTCTTATCGAATGAGAGGGATAAAAAGGCAGTACAGTCTTGTTTCAACCCTGCATGATATCGCGGGATGTGACCCATTATGGGGACAGCCGCTGTGGCGCATACAAGCCGAGACCATAGGCGGCGCCAAGGGGGTGCTTCAGCTACCCCTGGGATTGTCAAAGCACCCCCATAGTACCCCCCCAAAACTTAGTTTCAGTTTTTTCAATTTAATTGGGTTAGTTATACACATTCAGATAAAAAAAAAAAACAAAAAAACAATGAATTTAAAAATCAATAGCTGAAAAATGCACGTGATTAAGTTTTTACTAACTTCATTGCGGTGCACAGTGCAGAGATGGATCGTTTCATTTATCATAAACGTGCACGGTTGGATAAAACGGCTTCAGACGGTGGGGAAGCAGCAAGTCAGGCTCGCTCTTCTGCCTTACCTGACGAAAATTTTGAGGTACCAGAAACCGAGCAGGACCAAGACGAGGACGAGGATGTTGAAGGGCAACCGCGCTCCACGGACAGCTCTGGCCGTGCAGATGACATTAGCTCTCAGCCATGCGAGGGTCCAACATGCCCTGTACTACAAGAATATCCTCCAAAAAGTGGAAAGTTTACGGTACACAGCTTGCCAAGGGATCGAACAGAGAGGCCACAGTGAGGGTGAGGAGTCAGCAAACAGGGAATTTTCACGAGCTTCTGGATGTAATTGGATTATTTGGCCCATGGTGAAGAAAAAGTTGGGCAACAACCCATCAAATATATTCACCACGACATCCAGAATGAAATTTTTTCTGTGATGGCTGAAATGATTCGGAGCAGCATAAGTGATGAGGTGAGGGATGCTGAGTGCTTTGTCATTTTGGTGGATGAAAGTAAAGATGTGAGCAAAAAAAGAACATATCAGTGATCGTTCCGTATTTGAAGCCGGGGACGGAGAAAGTGCAGGAGGAGTTTTTGTATTTTACTGCTGCAGATGGACTGGACGCTGACTCCTTACTTGCCAGCATCAAGCGCACTCTGTCAGTGTAATATTAATCTGCAGTTTTGTGTTGCCCAGTGATACGACGGAGCATCAGTTATGTCGGGATGTAATAATGGAGTGCAAGAAAAGTTTAAAAAAAAGAGGTACCACATGCAATGTACATGCACTGTCATGCACATAGGCTGAATTTAGTGTTAGTGGACTCTGTACACATAACATCACTGCTGCAGAGTTTTTTGAAACACTACAGATGCTGTGGTACATGATCTCTTTATGAAAAAACAAAGAGATCCAACGGGAGAAAAACAAAGGGAGCCAACAGCAAAGTGCATAGAACTTAAGAAGTTGTCTGACACTAGGTGGGCATGCCAGTATAATGCCATCTGGGCTGACCAAACACTCTCCCAGCAATCCAAGCTGCCCTGCATGACATCATCAGACAGACAAACGCACATCAGAGGATGGAGGTGAGAGCATTTAGTGCAGTGACGGATGACAAGTTTGTTCTGCATCTCATACTTTTTGAAGATGTATTTCAAACCACTAAGTTCATGTCTGATCAGCTACAGTCCCCTAATTTTGACCTTGGAGCAGCAGATGACCTTGCAGTCTGTCATCACCACCTTATCAGAAATGCGCACAGAGGAAAAATGGAAATAAATACGGGAGCACACTGAGGATCTGTGCTCAAAAATAGGCCTTTCTCCTCAGATTCCGCCTGAGAGAAGGTTGATTCAGACGGCACGACACCTTTAGGTGTTTGTGGTGGACGCCCCTTTAGAAAGAGCACATATAGACACTTTGGAATACCTAAAGATCCACTCTTTCTTTCCTGTCATAGACAGGTTATTGATGGAGATGAAATGCTGCTTTTCAATTAAGACAAATATTGTTTTGAGAGGGGCTTGGTCCTCTTCCTCAGAGAGAGGATTATCAAAACTCTTAAAAGAGGGTAAATCATCACGCAGTGTTGCAAAAGATGTTGGTTGTTCACAGTCAGCTGTGTCTAAACTCTGGACCAAATACAAACAACATGGGAAGGTTGTTAAAGGCAAACATACTGGTAGACCAAGGAAGACATCAAAGCGTCAAGACAGAAAACTTAAAGCAATATGTCTCAAAAATCGAAAAATGCACAACAAAACAAATGAGGAACGAATGGGAGGAAACTGGAGTCAACGTCTGTGACCGAACTGTAAGAAACCGCCTAAAGGAAATGGGATTTACATACAGAAAAGATAACAAAAGCCATCATTAACACCTAAACAGAAAAAAAACAAGGTTACAATGGGCTAAGGAAAAGCAATCGTGGACTGTGGATGACTGGATGAAAGTCATATTCAGTGATGAATCTGGAATCTGCATTGGGCAAGGTGATGATGCTGGAACTTTTGTTTGGTGCCATTCCAATGAGATTTATAAAGATGACTGCCTGAAGAGAACATGTAAATTTCCACAGTCATTGATGATATGGGGCTGCATGTCAGGTAAAGGCACTGGGGAGATGGCTGTCATTACATCATCAATAAATGCACAAGTTTACGTTGATATTTTGGACAATTGAAAGGATGTTTGGGGATGATGAAATCATTTTTCAAGATGATAATGCATCTTGCCATAGAGCAAAAACTGTGAAAACATTCCCTGCAAAAAGACACATAGGGTCAATGTCATGGCATAGGGTCAATGTCAACGAGCAGATCTGATTTGATGCAGGTGTTAGTTTGGGGGATGAAAATTTACAGGGTGATTCCATAATTTATTCCTCAGAATTGAGTGATTCCATATTTTTTTCCTCTGCTTGGTCTAAAAAAGTAACCGTTACTGACTGTCACAATCTTTTTTTCTTGATTTCTTATAGTGTTTCTTAAAGCCAGAAAGTTGCCATTTGAAATGACTTTAGTTTTGTGTCATGTCTGTGATCTGCTTTTTTTCTACAAAATTAAACAACTGAATGAACATCATCCGAGGCCAGTGATTCCATAATTTTTGCCAGGGGTTGTACAAGACACTCGGGAGCGGAGGACCCGACCTGTCCTGCCGGGACACGTGGTGGGTTACGTGATGGACAGCTGGCGGAGGTGGCAAGTCATGTGCCTGTACACATTGTCTGTGGAGGACGTTGAAGATGTTTACTTATTTGGTGCTGTGGTGACTGGGTTTCTGCTGTGTGGAGCGGCCATAGCACTGGTTTACTGGAAAATTAAGAAGGTGGAGGCGGCATTAACTGGCCCGTCCAGGCTGCCCCACATGATCGATTCGATTGGAAGGGCAGTGTCAGCTCAGTCGGCGGGTGTTAACCTCAGGTTGGAATCCATCTCGGGGAGAATGGCTGCACTGGAAACCGCTTTGATCGTCAGTAATGACCACATCTCTTCTCCTCTATTCGGATGTATTTGGGAGCCACTCTGAAGTTTCAGACAGTGGAATCTTTCAGGCGTCTGTTAATCTGGATATCTATTTGGTTTCCAAACACCAGCTGCCCTTCAAGGCCACTGAGATAAAATCCTCCCCCCGAGGAACACTCCTGATGCCTTGCTCCTCGTCTTACCCCACCTCTCTTGTCTTTCCCTCTCTCAGTCCTGTGATGTTGACTGTGGGATCTTGGACTTTGGTGGACTGATTCAGGACTGGGATCCCCCCCCCCCCAGGATGGACAGATAAGGCCTGTTGATGGTGCCAAGGGCGGCCTTCGGGCTGTCTGTCTGAACACTGGCCACATTCAAGTCTCGGCTGTCATCTGTTGTGATTGTTTACTGTTTTTCTGTGACTGTTTTCTGTGCTTATGGGTTTTGTTTTTTTTTTTGCTTCAGTCGTGCTGTGTGTGTTCAACACAGCAGCAATGGAGGTTTTTTCTTTCCCAATACTTTCCTTGTGTGTGCTTTTATGTGTGTTTATGTACCAGACCGGCTTATGTGTGTTGTTGTTTGTTAAGTGTGTCATGAAGCCGGTCAAGGTTTGCTCAGCCCTGCTCGTAACTCAGGGCAGGGACATACATCTAGGGCTGGGTCCCCGGGCGCCGTAAAGGCGACCTCTGCTCCTAACTGGCAATTAGGATGGGTTAAATGCAGTAAACACATTTCATTGTGCAGGGAACATGTTCCTATGTGCATATGACAATAAACTCCTTTGAATCCTTTGAATAACTAAGGTTGTAGTATTTGTGCATAAATTGCAGCAATTTCACTGTGCTGTCAAAGGCTCAGTTGTCACTTATTTTTGATCAAGAGTATTGTATTGGGGTAAGATTGTTCAGGTGAATATTACATTTTAACATAGAGCCCCAGGCTGGGAACGTGGCGGAGTTGTAGCAGAAAGCCGTTGTGACACACAAGCCCTTATTTCATAGCACCTGCAGAAACAAATCTCTGGAGCCGCCCCTGGCAGAGACCTGAATAAGCTGGAAAGAGAAGAGCTCTGTCTGATGGTCCGATCCACTATACAGACCTGTGCACACATTGTGGATCCACCTGCTCTCGTGCTTGTCCAGGCCAGAACAATAAAGTCCACTTCATCATCATACTGATCGTGCTCTGCGTTACATCGTCATCCAGTTAAACGCGCTGGTCCAAGATGCCTCGTTATTTTGACCCATTACAAAAAAACTACACCACACACGCTAAAAACACTCCATCAGACACTCCAAGCACGGCAAATATCACCGATCTTTCAAATACCATAACTGTCTGATTGTTGTCAGCTTTTTGCTCCACACAAAAAAACACAATTTTAATTTCCTCAGCAACTATTGTGAGCTTTTGTTCTAATCTGTATCTCAGAGGTCATCAGGGGTCATGTTCGTGGAGAGCAGGCTGTAGCAGTGGGGTGCTGGCAGAGTAGGTGGATGGAGCACTTTGTGGTCTGACCGGAAGCTACTGCTGGAACTGTTGCTGCCCCCAACTGGCCTCCTGGGAGCCCCAGACAGAAGTTGTGAGTGGATCTGTCCTGGCCACTGTGATTGATGAGGCTTCCAGCCCATTGAAGAACACTGCTGCTTGCTGGGCTCAGGGATAGGTGCAAGAGTGCAGGGTATGAGGAACTTGTCTTGCTACTGCTGCTGCTAAGTCTGCATGGGAGACACCTGATGAAGTTCAAACCGATACCTCTGCAATAGGCTGCTGACTTCACTCTGGAACCTCAGCCACATGGGGGAGGGAATGTGTAGGTGACCTCCTTCATGAAGTCAAAGAAGGCGTCTTTCTGGCGTTGCAGGGGTGACTTCTCAGTATTAGAGAGCTTGTTTAGCAGTTGGCTTTGCAGTTCAGCAATGTTGCTCGGTGGCCTCAAGGTTATCACTAGCCATGGACCTGCACCCCAAGAAAGTGTCTGTATCAGACTGAGCGGCTGTAGGGGGATGATGTTCAGTGGCATCAGACTCAGACTGTGGAGCTCCTGCTGTGGCAGTCAAAGCTGCTCTGGTTTGGACCTTGGCCTTCATCTGGAGAAGAAACAATCAAATAATGTGAGTATATGTAGACAACTGTTCCAATTTCATCATCAAAATGAAAACATGAAATAAAATGAAAAAAGAAAACAATGAAATAAAATACTTACACTGACAGTCACCCTCTTTTTGACCTGGACAAGGTGTGGGCTGAGAAATTCAAAGTGGTGCAGGATCCAGCGGTTCCATGCAGTCAGCTCATTGTTGCCAGAACCTGAGGGAGCCTGCTTCAGCTTGCCAAACCGGGTTCTCATGTTGATGTACCACTTCTTCAGCTGGTCACTTTGCTCATCTCCCTGGCCTTCTGTTCCCAGAGCGTTACCTTTAGGCCCTTGTTGATGTAGTTGCGGTGCTTTTTGTTGAGGATGCAATCTTGCTCAAGGGCCTTGAGCCAGTCAACCATTTCCTGCTCCTGCTCCTCTGTGAAGTCAGCTGTCACCAGCTCCCTCTTGCGCTTCTTCTGGGACTTGGCAGCCTCACTGGGAGGAAGCTCATTATCACTGTCAACAAAGAACTGCACTGCTGGCTGAAGAACCTCAGCAATTATGTCTATCGGGGAATCAGGGGGAGGGGATGTGAATTCAGCTTCAGACTCTGAAGGTGCTAGGACATCTTCAATAACAGGAGTTGCCCCTTGAGGAGCTCCTTGGGCTGCAGCACCTCTGACTCGTCCATGGCCGCGTCCAGTGGTGGAGTTCTTGACCATGCCTCCCTTCTTCCTTAGTGGCATGATGTCAAAAACTGGTGAAACTTTGAAACCTTTTAAAGCAAAGACAAAATGTTGATGTTGACTAGGTGACTCCTCAATGTGGACTGAAATTCCAGCACCAGCTAGGTGCATTGTTATGCTATTCAGCGCCTCTTTCAATTACATCCAGACCCACTCAAGGGAATTGGGAAGTTCCGAATGCATTCGAGAGGCAAATGAAATGTTCTGATGGCATTCAAAGTACATTCCAGCTTAATTATATTAATAACGAAAAGATTTTGGCCGCAATAGAGATGCAGTCAAGGTCCATTCCGGCTCATTCATGGCACATTCGGGACATTCTGGCGGGATTTGAAGTAGCTGACCATTTTGATTTTTCCCTCTAATGCAATCAGAATGTTTTGAATGCTGTTGGGATGCCGGAAGAATATTTAGAATGCAGTCACAATACACTTTGAATGCAGATGGATATTTCTCCACTTCAAATGCACCTCAGATATTTTGAGCATGAGCAAAACATTCGGGTTGGCCACAAGAATGGGTCTGAATGTTTGGAATGCTCTCAGAATGCAGTAAGACGTTTTTGAATGCACTTTGAACATTCCGGAATATAGTGAATTTTCATTCCAACTGCATTCCAGCTCATTCTGCTTCTCATAGTAACTTTCTGTAGAATACTGTTGAACATTTTAACCTCCTTCATTTTGATCAGTTTAGTAAGCTCCTGCATGTCCATTCTTCTTGTTTCAACAATTTCTTGGCTAATTCTTCTTCCAATTCCCACTGCTCTGGGTCTGAGTACATCTGCATATTGTTTAGTGGTTGGGTTGGTGAATAACTCCTGATTTTTTGGGGTGGTGAATACCTCCTATTTCTCCTTTAATGTGAGAGGCAGACTGGTTCTGGTGTACTTTGCCAAATATGTGTTGTGGACACCGCTCCATTCTTTGTGTGGGAAAACTTGCAAAATTGACAGTGGATCAAATACTTCACTGTATTTCCTCATCCGTGAACTGGTTTTGTGTGACAAAATTGTGTCTTTGGGTGGTGAGTCTCACTCTTGGATTGTCTTTCTTAGGGCCCCTTCACACGATTGAAGCCGGCTATTGCATGAAGGAGGAACTGCATGCCATTTGTGAAAAATCGGAGCCGCCTCAAACGCCTCATACAGTTGTCGCTACAAGCGGCTGAAAGACAGCGAGTGCTCATTCGTCCCCTCTCTCGACAGGTGTCGGCCATATTCCAGGTGTCACACATGAACATCTAACACCGCTCACCGGACACTCAGAAAAGGTGGGGCTATTTGCACTCCTGGTACGAGAGTAGACAGCAGGCAACCACATTCAAGCTGTCTGTGAAAACTGTCAAAGTGCCCCACAATTATGGCGCAGCCAAGCAACACACAAGCGGCGTGCCAGAGTGTTGACTCTCCCCTCAACACGTGGCCTGCGTGGGTATCACATGTGTGTAGCACCCCCGCGCCAACAAATGTGGCGTGTGTGTGTGTGGGGGGGGGCACACTTGCATGAAATGCTGATATGTACAGACATGATCACATGGAGACTGGCTAGCTACGTCTGAGTGCACACAGCACGGCAAAGCGCCTCTCAGCTGATCGCCGGCCTGCGACTCACTGACAGGTGGAAATTACGGCTCAGTGCACACGACATGTTACATTACAAACACAGACATCAGACACATGCAGGACAAGCACATAAGTAATACATGCAATCAATCAATCAATTTTATTTATATAGCGCCAAATCACAACAAACAGTTGCCCCAAGGCCGTTTATATTGTAAGGCAAGGCCATACAATAATTACATAAAAACTCCAATGGTCAAAACGACCCCCTGTGAGCAAGCACTTGGCGACAGTGGGAAGGAAAAACTCCCTTTTAACAGGAAGAAACCTCCAGCAGAACCAGGCTCAGGGAGGGGCAGTCTTCTGCTGGGACTGGTTGGGGCTGAGGGAGAGAACCAGGAAAAAGACATGCTGTGGAGGGGAGCAGAGATCAATCACTAATGATTAAATGCAGAGTGGTGCATACAGAGCAAAAAGAGAAAGAAACACTCAGTGCATCATGGGAACCCCCCAGCAGTCTAAGTCTATAGCAGCATAACTAAGGGATGGTTCAGGGTCACCTGATCCAGCCCTAACTATAAGCTTTAGCAAAAAGGAAAGTTTTACTAATCTTAAAAGTAGAGAGGGTGTCTGTCTCCCTGATCTGAATTGGGAGCTGGTTCCACAGGAGAGGAGCCTGAAAGCTGAAGGCTCTGCCTCCCATTCTACTCTTACAAACCCTAGGAACTACAAGTAAGCCTGCAGTCTGAGAGCGAAGCGCTCTATTGGGGTGATATGGTACTATGAGGTCCCTAAGATAAGATGGGACCTGATTATTCAAAACCTTATAAGTAAGAAGAAGCATTTTAAATTATATTCTAGAATTAACAGGAAGCCAATGAAGAGAGGCCAATATGGGTGAGATATGCTCTCTCCTTCTAGTCCCCGTTAGTACTCTAGCTGCAGCATTTTGAATTAACTGAAGGCTTTTCAGGGAACTTTTAGGACAACCTGATAATAATGAATTACAATAGTCCAGCCTAGAGGAAATAAATGCATGAATTAGTTTTTCAGCATCACTCTGAGACAAGACCTTTCTAATTTCAGAGATATTGCGTAAATGCAAAAAAGCAGTCCTACATATTTGTTTAATATGCGCTTTGAATGACATATCCTGATCAAAAATGACTCCAAGATTTCTCACAGTATTACTAGAGGTCAGGGTAATGCCATCCAGAGTAAGGATCTGGTTAGACACCATGTTTCTAAGATTTGTGGGGCCAAGTACAATAACTTCAGTTTTTATCTGAGTTTAAAAGCAGGAAATTAGAGGTCATCCATGTCTTTATGTCTGTAAGACAATCCTGCAGTTTAGCTAATTGGTGTGTGTCCTCTGGCTTCATGGATAGATAAAACTGGGTATCATCTGCGTAACAATGAAAATTTAAGCAATGCTTTCTAATAATACTGCCTAAGGGAAGCATGTATAAAGTGAATAAAATTGGTCCTAGCACAGAACCTTGTGGAACTCCATAATTAACCTTAGTCTGTGAAGAAGATTCCCCATTTACATGAACAAATTGTAATCTATTAGATAAATATGATTCAAACCACCGCAGCGCAGTGCCTTTAATACCTATGGCATGCTCTAATCTCTGTAATAAAATTTTATGGTCAACAGTATCAAAAGCAGCACTGAGGTCTAACAGAACAAGCACAGAGTCCACTGTCTGAGGCCATAAGAAGATCATTTGTAACCTTCACTAATGCTGTTTCTGTACTATGATGAATTCTAAAACCTGACTGAAACTCTTCAAATAGACCATTCCTCTGCAGATGATCAGTTAGCTGTTTTACAACTACCCTTTCAAGAATTTTTGAGAGAAAAGGAAGGTTGGAGATTGGCCTATAATTAGCTAAGATAGCTGGGTCAAGTGATGGCTTTTTAAGTAATGGTTTAATTACTGCCACCTTAAAAGCTTGTGGTACATAGCCAACTAATAAAGATAGATTGATCATATTTAAGATCGAAGCATTAAATAATGGTAGGGCTTCCTTGAGCAGCCTGGTAGGAATGGGGTCTAATAGACATGTTGATGGTTTGGATGAAGTAACTAATGAAAATAACTCAGACAGAACAATCTGAGAGAAAGAGTCTAACCAAATACTGGCATCACTGAAAGCAGCCAAAGATAACGATACGTCTTTGGGATGGTTATGAGTAATTTTTTCTCTAATAGTTAAAATATTTATTAGTGAAGATCTTCTAAATTAGTGAGACGCGATTTCCTCTCCAACTTACGGGTTATCTGCTTTAAGCTGCGAGTTTGTTTGTTATACCACGGAGTCAGGCACTTCTGATTTAAAGCTCTCTTTTTCAGAGGAGCTACAGCATCCAAAGTTGTCTTCAATGAGGATGTAAAACTATTGACGAGATACTCTATCTCACTTACAGAGTTTAGGTAGCTACTCTGCACTGTGTTGGTATATGGCATTAGAGAACATAAAGAAGGAATCATATCCTTAAACCTAGTTACAGCGCTTTCTGAAAGACTTCTAGTGTAATGAAACTTATTCCCCACTGCTGGGTAGTCCATCAGAGTAAATGTAAATGTTATTAAGAAATGATCAGACAGAAGGGAGTTTTCAGGGAATACTGTTAAGTCTTCAATTTCCATACCATAAGTCAGAACAAGATCTAAGATATGATTAAGCGCCTTGGGGCAACTGTTTGTTGTGATTTGGCGCTATATAAGAAAAAAGTTGATTGATTGATTGATTAAAGTGGTGGGTGGACTCATTTACATTTTGAGCAAAGCCAATTGAGTCTAATAATAGATTAAATGCAGTGTTGAGGCTGTCATTCTCAGCATCTGTGTGGATGTTAAAATCGCCCACTATAATTATCTTATCTGAGCTAAGCACTAAGTCAGACAAAAGGTCTGAAAATTCACAGAGAAACTCACAGTAACGACAAGGAGGACGATAGATAACAACAAATAAAACTGGTTTTTGGGACTTCCAATTTGGATGGACAAGACTAAGAGTCAAGCTTTCAAATGAATTAAAGCTCTGTCTGGGTTTTTGATTAATTAATAAGCTGGAATAGAAGATTGCTGCTAATCCTCCGCCTCGAAGAGAGAGACCTAATGTTTAATAGACCACATTTAACTGTTTTAGTCTGTGGTGCAGTTGAAGGTGCTATATTATTTTTTCTTTTTGAATTTTTAATGCTTAAATAGATTTTTGCTGGTTATTGGTGGTCTGGGAGCAGGCACCGTCTCTACGGGGATGGGGTAATGAGGGGATGGCAGGGGGAGAGAAGCTACAGAGAGGTGCGTAAGACTACAACTCTGCTTCCTGGTCCCAACCCTGGATAGTCACGGTTTGGAGGATTTAAGAAAATTGGCCAGATTTGTAGAAATGAGAGCTGCTCCATCCAAAGTGGGATGGATGCCCTCTCTCCTAACAAGACCAGGTTTTCCCCAGAAGCTTTGCCAATTATCTATGAATAATTATAGGCCAATCTCCAACCTTCCTTTTCTCTCAAAAATTCTTGAAAGGGTAGTTGTAAAACAGCTAACTGATCATCTGCAGAGGAATGGTCTATTTGAAGAGTTTCAGTCAGGTTTTAGAATTCATCATAGTACAGAAACAGCATTAGTGAAGGTTACAAATGATCTTCTTATGGCCTCAGACAGTGGACTCATCTCTGTGCTTGTTCTGTTAGACCTCAGTGCTGCTTTTGATACTGTTGACCATAAAATTTTATTACAGAGATTAGAGCATGCCATAGGTATTAAAGGCACTGCGCTGCGGTGGTTTGAATCATATTTATCTAATAGATTACAATTTGTTCATGTAAATGGGGAATCTTCTTCACAGACTAAGGTTAATTATGGAGTTCCACAAGGTTCTGTGCTAGGACCAATTTTATTCACTTTATACATGCTTCCCTTAGGCAGTATTATTAGACAGCATTGCTTAAATTTTCATTGTTACGCAGATGATACCCAGCTTTATCTATCCATGAAGCCAGAGGACACACACCAATTAGCTAAACTGCAGGATTGTCTTACAGACATAAAGACATGGATGACCTCTAATTTCCTGCTTTTAAACTCAGATAAAACTGAAGTTATTGTACTTGGCCCCACAAATCTTAGAAACATGGTGTCTAACCAGATCCTTACTCTGGATGGCATTACCCTGACCTCTAGTAATACTGTGAGAAATCTTGGAGTCATTTTTGATCAGGATATGTCATTCAAAGCGCATATTAAACAAATATGTAGGACTGCTTTTTTGCATTTACGCAATATCTCTAAAATTAGAAAGGTCTTGTCTCAGAGTGATGCCGAAAAACTAATTCATGCATTTATTTCCTCTAGGCTGGACTATTGTAATTCATTATTATCAGGTTGTCCTAAAAGTTCCCTGAAAAGCCTTCAGTTAATTCAAAATGCTGCAGCTAGAGTACTAACAGGGACTAGAAGGAGAGAGCATATCTCACCCATATTGGCCTCTCTTCATTGGCTTCCTGTTAATTCTAGAATAGAATTTAAAATTCTTCTTCTTACTTTTAAGGTTTTGAATAATCAGGTCCCATCTTATCTTAGGGACCTCATAGTACCATATCACCCCAATAGAGCGCTTCGCTCTCAGACTGCAGGCTTACTTGTAGTTCCTAGGGTTTGTAAGAGTAGAATAGGAGGCAGAGCCTTCAGCTTTCAGGCTCCTCTCCTGTGGAACCAGCTCCCAATTCGGATCAGGGAGACAGACACCCTCTCTACTTTTAAGATTAGGCTTAAAACTTTCCTTTTTGCTAAAGCTTATAGTTAGGGCTGGATCAGGTGACCCTGAACCATTCCTTAGTTGTGCTGCTATAGACTTAGACTGCTGGGGGGTTCCCATGATGCACTGAGTGTTTCTTTCTCTTTTTGCTCTGTATGCACCACTCTGCATTTAATAATTAGTGATTGATCTCTGCTCCCCTCCACAGCATGTCTTTTTCCTGGTTCTCTCCCTCAGCCCCAACCAGTCCCAGCAGAAGACTGCCCCTGCCTGAGCCTGGTTCTGCTGGAGGTTTCTTCCTGTTAAAAGGGAGTTTTTCCTTCCCACTGTCGTCAAGTGCTTGCTCACAGGGGGTCGTTTTGACCGTTGGGGTTTTTACGTAATTATTGTATGGCCTTGCCTTACAATATAAAGCGCCTTGGGGCAACTGTTTGTTGTGATTTGGCGCTATATAAATAAAATTGATTGATTGATTGACAACCGCATCAGGTAATTCATGTGAAAACATAAAAGGGAGAACAGTAATCCACGTTATTTCATTACTTCCTGGAGTAAGTGCAGGTGGAGGCTAAATCTTTATAGCAGCAATTAAGAATTAGAAATTGTGGTATTTTATTAATTTTTTGCTTTGCTGCTGTGTGCATGACTTTCCACATGCTCGCACTGTGCTCGTGGGCACGAACACATGCATGCACGAAACCGGCACCGCAGTATCATGCGCACCTGTCTGACTGTGTGTCCCTCCCGACAGTGGGTGAATTTTCATGGTTCACCATTTCGTTTTTGGTTCACTGATTTTCTTCCGGTTTCTGCATCTTTCATGTTATGGGTGAAGGGGCCCTTACTTGGGCAGTGGTGGTGGAATATCTTCTCCCATTCTCTACATCTTTCCCTCTGGATGGTGTATTTCACTTTTGCATATTCTACTGCCCACAGTAGTACCCACTCTTCCTCCTTCATCCAATGACTCATTTCATACTCTACCTCTTTCCCTTCATCTAGTGACTGGTGATCATTCATTGGTTTTTCTTGGGCTTCTTACTTTATACTTTCTATTTTCTTCTCTGCGAGTATATCCGCTTCTTTTATTCTTTCCTCAAATACTTTTTTCCCTGCTATACTTGTCATTTCTTGAGGAAGTGAAGCAGTGTAAGATCTTTGCTGGGGTCCAGAATCAGTACTTTGGTGATCTGGTGGGTTATGCAGCAGAGTGCTGGCAGAGGACAGATGTCTCCCTGCAGCATTCGAAGATGTATGAATTACCACGTGTGTGTTCAAGTGGCTCTTTTGTCTAAACTGCTGACCACATTCAGAACAGCAAAATTGTTTTTGTCTTTCTTTGTTCATTTCTCTGAGATTTCCTTTTAATAGAGTGCAATGGGCCCCAGACCCGGGGTCTATAGTTGCACCTTAAACACTACTGGCAGTGTATCCGATGGCTCTTTTCAAGATGGTGACTGTTCCCTTAACTGCACCTCATGGACACTTGGGTGGCCGGGGACTGCCTCAAGGTATTTCTTCAGGTTCTTCTTCATAAGCCCTGTTGCTCCCACCACAACGGGTATTATATCCATTTCTTTCAATGACCATGTCATAGGTCATGTTTAATGCCTTGGTATTTCATGATTTTCTCCCTTTCAGCTCTATTCAGGCCATAGTCACTGGGGACTATTCCATCAATAATTTTGGCTGTTTTCTCTTGCTTGTTCCAGTTGATAATATCAGGTTTTATTGCACCGCCTTCAATATGTCTACCTATTTTTGTCTTTTGTTTTTCATTTGCCTTGAATTTCCTTCTAATAGAGTGCAGTGTAAATTATCATGTGTCTGTTCAGGTGGCTCTTTTGTCCAAATCTTTGACCATATTCAGAACAGACAAATGCTTTTTGCCTTTTGTTTTTTATTTGTATTAAATTTCCTTCTAATAGAATGTGGTGGGCCCCAGACCTGTGGTCTAAAGTTGCACCCTTAACATTACTGACATTGTATCCGAGGGCTCTCTTCAAGATGGTGACCTGTCCTCTCCTCAAATACTGCCTTTGATCTCCTGTCCCACTTCTCATGCCTTGAGTAAGTGAAGCAGTGAAAGATCTTTTTCTTTTCCCCAATGGACCAATTTACAATGATATTGTTTCATTGGTTTCTTTTGGCCCTTTGATGCTGTTGATGCTGGGATCCAGGATCAGAACTATGTTGATCTGGTGGATGACCCAGCTGAATGCTGCCACAGGAGAGACGTCTCCCCGCAGCACTGAGAGAAGTTGCACCATTGCTTTCTTCACATGTCCTGGTGCCTAGACGCTTTGTAGAGTTTTTAGCTGTGCTTTGTTTTCTTTGAAACATCCTCATACCAAGATCTCTCAAGGCAATCCCCTGCACAGTGGGACCGTATGATTCTCATGTGTTTGTTCAGAGTGCCCTTCTGTTTTTGTCTTTTACTCTGATCAGAACAGCTACATGGTTTTCTTTTTGCTTGCCTCTCCTTTTGTTGCTCTGAGTTGTTCATGTGACCAGATGCTTTTCCATATTTAGAGCCTTTAAATTGTTTCTCATCAGTGCCTGAAAGAACAATATTGGTATTTTTTTGACAGTTAAAATGTGACTGAAGTTCTCTGGTCTGTTTCCAGTCATCATTGTCATCAGTGTCAGTTCCAGAACTGTCTGAACTCCTGCCACTGGTATCTGGTTGTAAATGCCTGTTTGGACCTGAGTTGCTGGCTGGTTGTGGTCCTCCATCGTCCTCTCCATCAGCTTCTGCTGTCAGTGTTCTGTGTACAGATGAGCTGCTGGCTACAGGCTCAGCCTCTGTGCTCTCATCACTTCGGCTTTGATGAAGCTGTGATGACTCTGGTTTTTCATCATCATTTTCACTCTTCACAGGGACGGCAGTGAAACCAAACTTGGTGAGATCTGCCTCCTCCAGCTGCTGAAGCTGCTCTCCCTGCTGACTTATCCACAGTTTCTCTTCTTCTTTAATGTCCTCCTGGTTAACACTCAGATTCCATTCCTGGTGTTCAGGGAGAGTTTCTTCTTTAATCACCAACAGCGGCTGCATATCTGTAAAGAAACAAATTAACAATAAATGTTAAAACAACAGTCATTAAAATAAAGTATCAGAGTGGTGAGTTTGACCTGATGACAGTAAGTTATTGCACTGATGGAACTGATAAAGTGAAAATGTACATCAGGAGGATTTGTTTTACATTGCACACATACTTTAACTGGACTCCAACATAATGTCAAAACTCATGAATATGGGGTTATTCCATGCCAAATCACCCAGTTGTAAAAATATTTCCCAGGTCACTCCTCAGCCCTGTTCTGTCAATTTGATGTCACTCACATTCCAAAGTTAGGGTGAAATACCAACTATTAGGTCTGTATCTTCAAAAGATTTGAAGTTACAGCCCCAGGAAATTTTGGTGATTTTTTTTTTCACATTTTGCAAAAAAATGCTGCTTGTACCAACTTTAGATGTTAACAAGTAGCTTACTGTTAGCTTCACGGGTGTGAAACTGTTCACCGTAGGCTAATGTTTAATGTAGAATGGGAAGATTCAGTACATTTTGGCCTATATTATATGATCTGGCTTCCACAAAGGCCTAAAAATAGTAGCAAGCCCAAAACTTGACATTTGACACGTATTCCTGATTGCTCAAAAATCAAAGAAATACACTAGCTATGTCAGTCTAACTGTTTGCAGCATGTTTATTGATGCGTTAGAGCATCTCTATACAGTCAAATCATAAATTAGGTTGTTTGGAGCAAAATCTGTAGTTATTAGAAATCTGCTAATTTTTAAATGAGGTTCAAAATATGCCCATTTTCATACCCAATGTGGGTATTTCAGCATTACATTCATATTTTTACCATGTGTTCTAACATATCTCAAGATGATGTGTAGCAAATATGGTGTTGATGTTCAGTTACTCTCACTGCCATGTGAGGAGCAGAAAATGAGTATACAGTAAAACTCGCAGTCGCATATAACGGAAACAGGTGGACCAGCTAATTTTGTCCGTTATAATCGAAATCAGTTATATGAATAAAATGGACAACATCCATTATACGAGGGCTGTCAATAAAGTATAGGTCCTTTTTATTTTTTCAAAAACTATATGGATTTCATTCATATGTTTTTATGTCAGACATGCTTGAACCCTCGTGCGCATGCGTGAGTTTTTCCACGCCTGTCGGTGACGTCATCCGCCTGTGAACACTCCTTGTGGGAGGAGTCGTCCAGCCCCTCGTCGGAATTCCTTTGTCTGAGAAGTTGCTGAGAGACTGGCGCTTTCTTTGATCAAAACTTTTCTAAACCTGTGAGACACATCAAAGTGGACACGGTTCGAAAAATTAAGCTGGTTTTCAGTGAAAATTTTAATGGCTGATGAGAGATTTTGAGGTGATACTGTCGCTTTAAGGACTTCCCACGGTGCGAGACGTCGCGCAGCGCTCTCAGGCGCCGTCGTCAGCCTGTTTCAAGCTGAAAACCTCCACATTTCAGGCTCTATTGATCCAGGACGTCGTGAGAGAACAGAAGTTTCAGAAGAAGTCGGTTTCAGCATTTTATCCGGATATTCCACTGTTAAAGGAGATTTTTTTAATGAAAGACGTGCGGACGGGTCCGCGCATCGGGACGCAGCCAGCGCGGTGCGGCGGCACAGGAAAAACACCTCCGTGTTGATAACCATTTGTAAAATCCAGGTGGCTTTTGATGGCTTTCGGTGGAGTGAGTATATGAGAAATTGTTTAACAGCTGGACATGTTCCAACTTGTCCTTAAGGCTTCCAACAGAGGTCTTTTTCCTGTGGCGGAGCGTCGCAGCGGCTGCAAGCCGACGCTGCAATCCGTCCGCACGTCTTTCATTAAAAAAAAAAATCTCCTTTAACAGTGGAATATCCGGATAAAATGCTGAAACCGACTTCTTCTGAAACTTCTCTGTTCTCTCACGACGTCCTGGATCAACAGAGCCTGAAATGTTTAGGTTTTCAGCTTGAAACAGGCTGACGACGGCGCCTGAGAGCGCTGGGCGATGTCTCGCACCGTGGGAAGTCCTTAAAGTGACAGTATCACCTCAAAATCTGTCATCAGCCGTTAAAATTTTCACTGAAAACCAGCTTAATTTTTCGAACCGTGTCCACTTCGATGTGTCTCACAGGTTTAGAAAAATTTTTGATCAAACAAAGCGCCAGTCTCTCAGCAACTTCTCAGACAAAGGAATTCCGACGAGGGGCTGGACGACTCCTCCCACAAGGAGTGCTCACAGGTGAATGACGTCACCGACAGGCGTGGAAAAACTCACGCATGTGCACGAGGGTTCAAGCATGTCTGACGTCAAAACATATGAATGAAATCCATATAGTTTTTGAAAAAAATAAAAAGGACCTATACTTTATTGACAGACCTCGTATGTATATAATGGATTACTTACAGCCAGTGGTGGGCACAGATAACCAAAAAATTAACTTTGATAACAGAGAATCAGATAACTGAAAAGTTATCTTTGATAAAGATAAAACGATAAACCATCCAAAAATGTATCGGAAGTTACAGATAACCGATAAATTCCAGTATTGTCGCTGTTACACTTATAACTACTAACAAGCTGATTTTGAGTTTTAACACCACAATCGCTTCTGGTAGCATCAAAAACAACAATAGACCCAAACAATGAGTCAGCATTTCTGTCTTTGAACATCTTGCCCCCTGCTGGAAGCTCCTGCTTACTACATGGCTTCCAGCACAGAAGCAAGCTGAGAGGAGCCATGAAGCTCAACTCTCTACTTAGTCACAACGCTTCCGTCAGGCGGAGGTCTTGGAAAATAAAGCAGTGCTGAGTCATGGTTTGGTGTATAAATAAAATGAATACTGAGAGAATAACTCCACTAATGTCAATTCTGTCATTTGTACAAAGTTAAAATATAACATATATCTTTTAATGTTGAACAATGCACTAATTCTGAAGTTTTGTAACAAACACAGACAGATCGCAAAGGATTCTGGGTAAAATGTGCCTCTGCTAAACACTGATTGGTTGAGTCATTCATTATGTAAACCAACACGTTAATGTGACGTGTGTCGTGTGTTGATGTTTACAGATAAATGTGCTTTTGTAAAATATTCCATTTTTTTATTTGTAAAAACAGCATTTTCAAAAAAAAAAAAAAAAGCCAAGTCCTGCATCATGTAGTATACATGGAGTAACGAGCTGCGTTTAACATCTCAAGACCACTGTGCCTGTGCAAACACAGCAGACCTGTCTTGTAATGTTTTTTTTTGTTTGTTTTGTTTTTAAACTTTGATGTCTCCCATCGAGGGTTTTTGTAAATTAAGTTTGAAAAAAAAGATTCTGTTTACGTTTTGCTTCTGGAAACATGAGTCCGACGTGAGGTTTTTGAACATACAATGTGTGTGAGAACATAAATCGTGCGCTCTGAACTTTTACACTGTGTGGTTCTGTGGTACAGGTTGAACTGGAACCTACAGTGAAAATATTGACCCCGCTTCAGTTTGAATACTTCCATGAACACTACTAGCCAGCAGATGGCAGTAGAGACTTGCCAAAACAAAATTCCAGATAATCTGTGTCTGCTGCTACTCTGCTACATTTAAGATGAGTGGAATTTAATAAACGCAAACACAACAACATCTATAAACCCAGAGAATATATTCACAAGAGTTTTAGGCACTAGAGATTAACGCTGTTGTCCGTGGAGCCTGATCAGAGTTTTTCAAATGCATTTTTCATGTCGTGAACGTACTGAGATTATCCTATACCCATAATGCATCTGGACACACCATGTCCACACTCAAACCTTAAAAATTAGCGTATTGCTTTAAAACTAAAACATATATCTGATATTTTCACTTCATAAAACTTCAGACGTGACATTAATTTAAATAACTTGTCCGACAGTGGGAGAGAGAGAGCGTAAGCATGAGTGATGGAGGGGGCGGACGGCCACTGTGTAATGCTTTAATATTAGCACCTGCCTTGACACTTTACAGGATCATGCATGATATCCAATATATGACCTGATACATGTAATCCAGATTCTCCTCACCAGGGGAGGTGATGGTCTAGTGGTTAAGCATTGGACTTGATACCAGAGGATCCTCAGTTCAAATCCCAGCCTGACCAGAAAATCACTAAGGGCTCTTGGGCAAGGTCCTTAATCCCCTAGTTGCTCCCGGTGTGTAGTGGGCACCTTGCATAGCAGCAGGCTGACATCGGGGTGAATTTGAGGCACTGATGTGTAAAGCACTTTGTGCGTCCAATGCAGATGGAAAAGCGCTATATAAATGCAGTCCATTTACCATTCTCCTGATTATGGGTGCACTGTGATGCATCGCGGACTGTTGGCTATTATTGCCACACCGGTAATTACAAGTGTGTACGTCAGTGATCTGATGGCTGTAATAGTCTGATCACACGTGTGTACATGCACTACAGTGATACGATAATCAGTGGACCCTGGTTTACAGTTCATCAGTTCATAGGTTGGATGCCATTTGACATCCAGCAGAGAGATATGGCAGGTCTTCAAAAGACAGTGGACCACAGCGCTCGCTCTGCCATGCCCCTCCCCTTGATTGCCTTTCATCCAGACTTTGGGTGGTGTTCGAACCGCACTCATACGGCATTCGAGGTGCATTTAAGGTGCATTTGTAATATTCTTACTGCAGTCTGACAGCATTCTAGGTATTCGTACTGTGTTGCAACTACATTTGAAATGGACACACCCACTGGGGAGCGGGCGGGAATGGTCTGAATTTCAGTGGGAGCAGGACTAAAAATATAGTCCTGCTTAGTGCTCTAGTCGGAATGAATAGTTAAACACATGGTGTTAATTACTACAGTAACATCAGAGAAACATCAATAACTGCAGTGCTATGTAAATAGAGCTGCCACGACTCGCCAACTAGTCATGACTACGTCAGCTATTGAAACTGTCGACAACTAATTTAGTAGATGATCAGTCGTTTATTTTATTTAAATATTTGTTTTTCCTCTCAATTCATAGTTTTAGGCAGTGAGCCGCCCCACCGTCATTTGGACGTGTGTGTGTGCACGCACAGAGTCAACTGGCTGCAGACTGCGAGGGAGCGGGTGGGAGACAGATTCCGGAGGCACGAGACATTACATTCTGCTGAGGACCATCAGTGCTTGTGAGACAGCGAGCAAGGAGAAGAGAGAGAGGATTTGAACCCGACTGAACATGTTAAAAAAAAAAAAAAAACTGTGGCGCTGCCTTTACTTCTCTCTGCACTTTCTCTACCCATACGGGTCAGACGGCACTGTCCTGTTCACACCATGTGTAAGCCTTCAGTTAATTCAAAATGCTGCAGCTAGAGTACTGACCGGGACTAGAAGGAGAGAGCATATCTCACCCATATTGGCCTCTCTTCATTGGCTTCCTGTTAATTCTAGAATAGAATTTAAAATTCTTCTTCTTACTAATAAGGTTTTGAATAATCAGGTCCCATCTTATCTTAGGGACCTCATAGTACCATATCACCCCAATAGAGCGCTTCGCTCTCAGACTGCAGGCTTACTTGTAGTTCCTAGGGTTTGTAAGAGTAGAATGGGAGGCAGAGCCTTCAGCTTTCAGGCTCCTCTCCTGTGGAACCAGCTCCCAATTCAGATCAGGGAGACAGACACCCTCTCTACTTTTAAGATTAGGCTTAAAACTTTCCTTTTTGCTAAAGCTTATAGTTAGGGCTGGATCAGGTGACCCTGAACCATCCCTTAGTTATGCTGCTATAGACTTAGACTGCTGGGGGGTTCCCATGATGCACTGTGAGTGTTTTGTGTTTCTTCCATGAGTGTTTCTTTCTCTTTTTGCTGTGTATGCACCACTCTGCATTTAATCATTAGTGATTGATCTCTGCTCCCCTCCACAGCATGTCTTTTTCCTGGTTCTCTCCCTCAGCCCCAACCAGTCCCAGCAGAAGACTGCCCCTCCCTGAGCCTGGTTCTGCTGGAGGTTTCTTTCTGTTAAAAGGGAGTTTTTCCTTCCCACTGTCGCCAAGTGCTTGCTCACAGGGGGTCGTTTTGACCGTTGGGGTTTTTCCGTAATTATTGTATGGCTTTGTCTTACAATATAAAGCGCCTTGGGGCAACTGTTTGTTGTGATTTGGCGCTATATAAATAAAATTAATTTGATCTGATTTGATGTGTGCGTCGTATACTGAATTTATGAGTTCATGAGATGAAATAAACGGTCAAATATCATTAAAAAAATCCTTAAAAAATGAGTATAAATGAACTGAGCAAAAATTCCGCATTACACGGGTAAAAAAACAAAACAAACAAACAAACAAAAAAAAACCCTGACGTGGAGAAGCTCTGCAGTGACGTTCAGAGGCACAGATCACTTAAAGCAGGTAAGAACTCTGAACTTTAACAGCTGTTTGTTTCCAAAGGTTTTTATTTGTTCAATCTTAAGCTTAATGTAGTGTTTAAGCATAAAACATGACTGATGAGGAGAAAAAAAATTACTTTTAAAAATGACTTCATCACACTAAAATGAACTGGAGTCAGAATAAAAATACAAGCTGCTGATTTTTGTTATTTTTCAAAGTTATAAGCTGCAGCTATATGTTTTATTCATTTCAAAGTGAGTTACCGCCTATTTTATTCTGATTTATTTACAAAAAATATGGGGAGTCAAATCAGCCTGCATTGTTCTGTTCAGTTTATATCAAAGTTTTCCTGCACATGTCCATGTAGTTTTTTCCTTCTTTATAAGAGTTTGGTGTTTGCATTTGCTCCATAAAGTTTGAAAAAGAAATGCAACAGAAACAACCACAAATCAAAAAAGTTGGGACTATATGTAAAATAAAGATAAAAATAAAAATGTTGCACTATTCCCAGTTTCTCCACTCACAGAAGCTAAAAGTTCTTCCAGAGTTGTGTGTTGGTGGCTTCCCTCACTTTTCTCCTTCCAGCATGGACATATAGTTTTTGAGAACTGCCTACCTGACACAGATTTACTATCAAGTACCACACTGTTTGTATTTCTGAATGATTGATGTAAATGAAGTCTACGAAATAGTCATTGATTTGGAAATGTTCATGTTTTCATCCCCTGACGTTTCTCGGAAAATGCTGCAGGCCTTAAATTTAGGAAATTACGTATGACTGACTAGTCGACTAATCGCAAAAATAATCATTGACTAGTCAACTATCAAAATAGTTGTTTGTGGCAGCCCTAGATGAAAGTATAATACGCATAACAGTGGTTTACCAAACTTACTTAACATAATAAGCAGACATTGCCTTAGCAGACCACATAGGTAGCTCGCCCTTGTCCAATAATGCCAAATACAGTGGAATGGAAAAGTCTGGACATCCTTGATGCTTTCCATGATTTTCCTTTATAAATCACTGGTTGTTTGGATCAGCAATTTCAGTTAAATATATCATATAGCAGATGAGCACAGAAAGTGTGCAATAATTCTTTAAACAAAATTAGGCAGGTGCATAAATTTTGGCACCCCAACAGAAAAAAAATACATAAATATTTAGTAGATCCTCTTTTTGCAGAAATAACAGCTTCTAAACGCTCTGGATTCTGTTTGAAGGTATTTTGGACCATTCTTCTTTACGAAACATCTCCAGTTCAGTCAGGTTTGTTGGTTTCTGAGCACGGACAGCCCGCTTAAAATCAAACCACAGATTTTCAATAATATTCAGGTCTGGGGGGACTGAGATGGCCATTCCAGAACGTTGTACTTGTTCCTCTGCATGAATGCTTTAGTAGATTTTGAGCAGTGTTGAAGGTCGTTGTCAAATCAAAATCAAATCAATTTTATTCATATAGCGCCAAATCACAACAAACAGTCGCCCCAAGGCGCTTTATATTGTAAGGCAAAAGCCATACAATAATTACAGAAAAACCTCAACGGTCAAAATGACTCCCTATGAGCAAGCACTTGGCGACAGTGGGAAGGAAAACTCCCTTTTAACAGGAAGAAACCTCCAGCAGAACCAGGCTCAGGGAGGGGCAGTCTTCTGCTGGGACTGGTTGGGGCTGAGGGAGAGAACCAGGAAAAAGACATGCTGTGGAGGGGAGCAGAGATCAATCACCAATGATTAAAAGCAGAGTGGTGCATACAGAGCAAACAGAGGTGAATAAAAAGAAACACTGGGTGCATCATGGGAAACCCCCCAGCAGTCTAAGTCTATAGCAGCATAACTACGGGATGGTTCAGGGTCACCTGATCCAACCCATAGTACTGGTTTACTGGAAAATTAAGAAGGTGGAGGCGGCATTAACTGGCCCGTCCAGGCTGCCCCACATGATCGATTCGATTGGAAGGGCAGTGTCAGCTCAGTCGGCGGGTGTTAACCTCAGGTTGGAATCCATCTCGGGGAGAATGGCTGCACTGGAAAACCGCTTTGATCGTCAGTAATGACCACATCTCTTCTCCTCTATTCGGATGTATTTGGGAGCCACTCTGAAGTTTCAGACAGTGGAATCTTTCAGGCGTCTGTTAATCTGGATATCTATTTGGTTTCCAAACACCAGCTGCCCTTCAAGGCCACTGAGATAAAATCCTCCCCCCGAGGAACACTCCTGATGCCTTGCTCCTCGTCTTACCCCACCTCTCTTGTCTTTCCCTCTCTCAGTCCTGTGATGTTGACTGTGGGATCTTGGACTTTGGTGGACTGATTCAGGACTGGGATCCCCCCCCCCCCCCCCAGGATGGACAGATAAGGCCTGTTGATGGTGCCAAGGGCGGCCTTCGGGCTGTCTGTCTGAACACTGGCCACATTCAAGTCTCGGCTGTCGTCTGTTGTGATTGTTTACTGTTTTTCTGTGACTGTTTTCTGTGCTTATGGGTTTTTTTTTTTTTTTGCTTCAGTCGTGCTGTGTGTGTTCAACACAGCAGCAATGGAGGTTTTTTCTTTCCCAATACTTTCCTTGTGTGTGCTTTTATGTGTGTTCATGTACCAGACCGGCTTATGTGTGTTGTTGTTTGTTAAGTGTGTCATGAAGCCGGTCAAGGTTTGCTCAGCCCTGCTCGTAACTCAGGGCAGGGACATACATCTAGGGCTGGGTCCCCGGGCGCCGTAAAGGCGACCTCTGCTCCTAACTGGCAATTAGGATGGGTTAAATGCAGTAAACACATTTCATTGTGCAGGGAACATGTTCCTATGTGCATATGACAATAAACTCCTTTGAATCCTTTGAATAACTAAGGTTGTAGTATTTGTGCATAAATTGCAGCAATTTCACTGTGCTGTCAAAGGCTCAGTTGTCACTTATTTTTGATCAAGAGTATTGTATTGGGGTAAGATTGTTCAGGTGAATATTACATTTTAACATAGAGCCCCAGGCTGGGAACGTGGCGGAGTTGTAGCAGAAAGCCGTTGTGACACACAAGCCCTTATTTCATAGCACCTGCAGAAACAAATCTCTGGAGCCGCCCCTGGCAGAGACCTGAATAAGCTGGAAAGAGAAGAGCTCTGTCTGATGGTTCGATCCACTATACAGACCTGTGCACACATTGTGGATCCACCTGCTCTCGTGCTTGTCCAGGCCAGAACAATAAAGTCCACTTCATCATCATACTGATCGTGCTCTGCGTTACATCGTCATCCAGTTAAACGCGCTGGTCCAAGATGCCTCGTTATTTTGACCCATTACAAAAAAACTACAACACCACACACGCTAAAAACACTCCATCAGACACTCCAAGCACGGCAAATATCACCGATCTTTCAAATACCATAACTGTCTGATTGTTGTCAGCTTTTTGCTCCACACAAAAAAACACAATTTTCATTTCCTCAGCAACTATTGTGAGCTTTTGTTCTAATCTGTATCTCAGAGGTCATCAGGGGTCATGTTCGTGGAGAGCAGGCTGTAGCAGTGGGGTGCTGGCAGAGTAGGTGGATGGAGCACTTTGTGGTCTGACCGGAAGCTACTGCTGGAACTGTTGCTGCCCCCAACTGGCCTCCTGGGAGCCCCAGACAGAAGTTGTGAGTGGATCTGTCCTGGCCACTGTGATTGATGAGGCTTCCAGCCCATTGAAGAACACTGCTGCTTGCTGGGCTCAGGGATAGGTGCAAGAGTGCAGGGTATGAGGAACTTGTCTTGCTACTGCTGCTGCTAAGTCTGCATGGGAGACACCTGATGAAGTTCAAACTGATACCTCTGCAATAGGCTGCTGACTTCACTCTGGAACCTCAGCCACATGGGGGAGGGAATGTGTAGGTGACCTCCTTCATGAAGTCAAAGAAGGCGTCTTTCTGGCGTTGCAGGGGTGACTTCTCAGTATTAGAGAGCTTGTTTAGCAGTTGGCTTTGCAGTTCAGCAATGTTGCTCATGGTGGCCTCAAGGTTATCACTAGCCATGGACCTGCACCCCAAGAAAGTGTCTGTATCAGACTGAGCGGCTGTAGGGGGATGATGTTCAGTGGCATCAGACTCAGACTGTGGAGCTCCTCCTGTGGCAGTCAAAGCTGCTCTGGTTTGGACCTTGGCCTTCATCTGGAGAAGAAACAATCAAATAATGTGAGTATATGTAGACAACTGTTCCAATTTCATCATCAAAATGAAAACATGAAATAAAATGAAAAAAGAAAACAATGAAATAAAATACTTACACTGACAGTCACCCTCTTTTTGACCTGGACGACAAGGTGTGGGCTGAGAAATTCAAAGTGGTGCAGGATCCAGCGGTTCCGTGCAGTCAGCTCATTGTTGCCAGAACCTGAGGGAGCCTGCTTCAGCTTGCCAAACCGGGTTCTCATGTTGATGTACCACTTCTTCAGCTGGTCACTTTGCTCATCTTCCTGGCCTTCTGTTCCCAGAGCGTTACCTTTAGGCCCTTGTTGATGTAGTTGCGGTGCTTTTTGTTGAGGATGCAATCTTGCTCAAGGGCCTTGAGCCAGTCAACGATTTCCTGCTCCTGCTCCTCTGTGAAGTCAGCTGTCACCAGCTCCCTCTTGCGCTTCTTCTGGGACTTGGCAGCCTCACTGGGAGGAAGCTCATTATCACTGTCAACAAAGAACTGCACTGCTGGCTGAAGAACCTCGGCAATTATGTCTATCGGGGAATCAGGGGGAGGGGATGTGAATTCAGCTTCAGACTCTGAAGGTGCTAGGACATCTTCAATAACAGGAGTTGCCCCTTGAGGAGCTCCTTGGGCTGCAGCACCTCTGACTCGTCCATGGCCGCGTCCAGTGGTGGAGTTCTTGACCATGCCTCCCTTCTTCCTTAGTGGCATGATGTCAAAAACTGGTGAAACTTTGAAACCTTTTAAAGCAAAGACAAAATGTTGATGTTGACTAGGTGACTCCTCAATGTGGACTGAAATTCCAGCACCAGCTAGGTGCATTGTTATGCTATTCAGCGCCTCTTTCAATTACATCCAGACCCACTCAAGGGAATTGGGAAGTTCCGAATGCATTCGAGAGGCAAATGAAATGTTCTGATGGCATTCAAAGTACATTCCAGCTTAATTATATTAATAACGAAAAGATTTTGGCCGCAATAGAGATGCAGTCAAGGTCCATTCCGGCTCATTCATGGCACATTCGGGACATTCTGGCGGGATTTGAAGTAGCTGACCATTTTGATTTTTCCCTCTAATGCAATCAGAATGTTTTGAATGCTGTTGGGATGCCGGAAGAATATTTAGAATGCAGTCACAATACACTTTGAATGCAGATGGATATTTCTCCACTTCAAATGCACCTCAGATATTTTGAGCATGAGCAAAACATTCGGGTTGGCCACAAGAATGGGTCTGAATGTTTGGAATGCTCTCAGAATGCAGTAAGACGTTTTTGAATGCACTTTGAACATTCCGGAATATAGTGAATTTTCATTCCAACTGCATTCCAGCTCATTCTGCTTCTCATAGTAACTTTCTGTAGAATACTGTTGAACATTTTAACCTCCTTCATTTTGATCAGTTTAGTAAGCTCCTGCATGTCCATTCTTCTTGTTTCAACAATTTCTTGGCTAATTCTTCTTCCAATTCCCACTGCTCTGGGTCTGAGTACATCTGCATATTGTTTAGTGGTTGGGTTGGTGAATAACTCCTGATTTTTTGGGGTGGTGAATACCTCCTATTTCTCCTTTAATGTGAGAGGCAGACTGGTTCTGGTGTACTTTGCCAAATATGTGTTTGTGGACACCGCTCCATTCTTTGTGTGGGAAAACTTGCAAAATTGACAGTGGATCAAATACTTCACTGTATTTCCTCATCCGTGAACTGGTTTTGTGTGACAAAATTGTGTCTTTGGGTGGTGAGTCTCACTCTTGGATTGTCTTTCTTAGGGCCCCTTCACACGATTGAAGCCGGCTATTGCATGAAGGAGGAACTGCATGCCATTTGTGAAAAATCGGAGCCACCTCAAACGCCTCATACAGTTGTCGCTACAAGCGGCTGAAAGACAGCGAGTGCTCATTCGTCCCCTCTCTCGACAGGTGTCGGCCATATTCCAGGTGTCACACATGAACATCTAACACCGCTCACCGGACACTCAGAAAAGGTGGGGCTATTTGCACTCCTGGTACGAGAGTAGACAGCAGGCAACCACATTCAAGCTGTCTGTGAAAACTGTCAAAGTGCCCCACAATTATGGCGCAGCCAAGCAACACACAAGCGGCGTGCCAGAGTGTTGACTCTCCCCTCAACACGTGGCCTGCGTGGGTATCACATGTGTGTAGCACCCCCGCGCCAACAAATGTGGCGTGTGTGTGTGTGTGTGTGTGTGTGGGGGGGGGGGGGGCACACTTGCACGAAATGCTGATATGTACAGACATGATCACATGGAGACTGGCTAGCTACGTCTGAGTGCACACAGCACGGCAAAGCGCCTCTCAGCTGATCGCCGGCCTGCGACTCACTGACAGGTGGAAATTACGGCTCAGTGCACACGACGTGTTACATTACAAACACAGACATCAGACACATGCAGGACAAGCACATAAGTAATACATGCAATCAATCAATCAATTTTATTTATATAGCGCCAAATCACAACAAACAGTTGCCCCAAGGCCGTTTATATTGTAAGGCAAGGCCGTACAATAATTACATAAAAACTCCAATGGTCAAAACGACCCCCTGTGAGCAAGCACTTGGCGACAGTGGGAAGGAAAAACTCCCTTTTAACAGGAAGAAACCTCCAGCAGAACCAGGCTCAGGGAGGGGCAGTCTTCTGCTGGGACTGGTTGGGGCTGAGGGAGAGAACCAGGAAAAAGACATGCTGTGGAGGAGAGCAGAGATCAATCACTAATGATTAAATGCAGAGTGGTGCATACAGAGCAAAAAGAGAAAGAAACACTCAGTGCATCATGGGAACCCCCCAGCAGTCTAAGTCTATAGCAGCATAACTAAGGGATGGTTCAGGGTCACCTGATCCAGCCCTAACTATAAGCTTTAGCAAAAAGGAAAGTTTTACTAATCTTAAAAGTAGAGAGGGTGTCTGTCTCCCTGATCTGAATTGGGAGCTGGTTCCACAGGAGAGGAGCCTGAAAGCTGAAGGCTCTGCCTCCCATTCTACTCTTACAAACCCTAGGAACTACAAGTAAGCCTGCAGTCTGAGAGCGAAGCGCTCTATTGGGGTGATATGGTACTATGAGGTCCCTAAGATAAGATGGGACCTGATTATTCAAAACCTTATAAGTAAGAAGAAGCATTTTAAATTCTATTCTAGAATTAACAGGAAGCCAATGAAGAGAGGCCAATATGGGTGAGATATGCTCTCTCCTTCTAGTCCCCGTTAGTACTCTAGCTGCAGCATTTTGAATTAACTGAAGGCTTTTCAGGGAACTTTTAGGACAACCTGATAATAATGAATTACAATAGTCCAGCCTAGAGGAAATAAATGCATGAATTAGTTTTTCAGCATCACTCTGAGACAAGACCTTTCTAATTTCAGAGATATTGCGTAAATGCAAAAAAGCAGTCCTACATATTTGTTTAATATGCGCTTTGAATGACATATCCTGATCAAAAATGACTCCAAGATTTCTCACAGTATTACTAGAGGTCAGGGTAATGCCATCCAGAGTAAGGATCTGGTTAGACACCATGTTTCTAAGATTTGTGGGGCCAAGTACAATAACTTCAGTTTTTATCTGAGTTTAAAAGCAGGAAATTAGAGGTCATCCATGTCTTTATGTCTGTAAGACAATCCTGCAGTTTAGCTAATTGGTGTGTGTCCTCTGGCTTCATGGATAGATAAAACTGGGTATCATCTGCGTAACAATGAAAATTTAAGCAATGCTTTCTAATAATACTGCCTAAGGGAAGCATGTATAAAGTGAATAAAATTGGTCCTAGCACAGAACCTTGTGGAACTCCATAATTAACCTTAGTCTGTGAAGAAGATTCCCCATTTACATGAACAAATTGTAATCTATTAGATAAATATGATTCAAACCACCGCAGCGCAGTGCCTTTAATACCTATGGCATGCTCTAATCTCTGTAATAAAATTTTATGGTCAACAGTATCAAAAGCAGCACTGAGGTCTAACAGAACAAGCACAGAGTCCACTGTCTGAGGCCATAAGAAGATCATTTGTAACCTTCACTAATGCTGTTTCTGTACTATGATGAATTCTAAAACCTGACTGAAACTCTTCAAATAGACCATTCCTCTGCAGATGATCAGTTAGCTGTTTTACAACTACCCTTTCAAGAATTTTTGAGAGAAAAGGAAGGTTGGAGATTGGCCTATAATTAGCTAAGATAGCTGGGTCAAGTGATGGCTTTTTAAGTAATGGTTTAATTACTGCCACCTTAAAAGCTTGTGGTACATAGCCAACTAATAAAGATAGATTGATCATATTTAAGATCGAAGCATTAAATAATGGTAGGGCTTCCTTGAGCAGCCTGGTAGGAATGGGGTCTAATAGACATGTTGATGGTTTGGATGAAGTAACTAATGAAAATAACTCAGACAGAACAATCTGAGAGAAAGAGTCTAACCAAATACTGGCATCACTGAAAGCAGCCAAAGATAACGATACGTCTTTGGGATGGTTATGAGTAATTTTTTCTCTAATAGTTAAAATATTTATTAGTGAAGATCTTCTAAATTAGTGAGACGCGATTTCCTCTCCAACTTACGGGTTATCTGCTTTAAGCTGCGAGTTTGTTTGTTATACCACGGAGTCAGGCACTTCTGATTTAAAGCTCTCTTTTTCAGAGGAGCTACAGCATCCAAAGTTGTCTTCAATGAGGATGTAAAACTATTGACGAGATACTCTATCTCACTTACAGAGTTTAGGTAGCTACTCTGCACTGTGTTGGTATATGGCATTAGAGAACATAAAGAAGGAATCATATCCTTAAACCTAGTTACAGCGCTTTCTGAAAGACTTCTAGTGTAATGAAACTTATTCCCCACTGCTGGGTAGTCCATCAGAGTAAATGTAAATGTTATTAAGAAATGATCAGACAGAAGGGAGTTTTCAGGGAATACTGTTAAGTCTTCAATTTCCATACCATAAGTCAGAACAAGATCTAAGATATGATTAAGCGCCTTGGGGCAACTGTTTGTTGTGATTTGGCGCTATATAAGAAAAAAGTTGATTGATTGATTGATTAAAGTGGTGGGTGGACTCATTTACATTTTGAGCAAAGCCAATTGAGTCTAATAATAGATTAAATGCAGTGTTGAGGCTGTCATTCTCAGCATCTGTGTGGATGTTAAAATCGCCCACTATAATTATCTTATCTGAGCTAAGCACTAAGTCAGACAAAAGGTCTGAAAATTCACAGAGAAACTCACAGTAACGACAAGGAGGACGATAGATAACAACAAATAAAACTGGTTTTTGGGACTTCCAATTTGGATGGACAAGACTAAGAGTCAAGCTTTCAAATGAATTAAAGCTCTGTCTGGGTTTTTGATTAATTAATAAGCTGGAATAGAAGATTGCTGCTAATCCTCCGCCTCGAAGAGAGAGACCTAATGTTTAATAGACCACATTTAACTGTTTTAGTCTGTGGTGCAGTTGAAGGTGCTATATTATTTTTTCTTTTTGAATTTTTAATGCTTAAATAGATTTTTGCTGGTTATTGGTGGTCTGGGAGCAGGCACCGTCTCTACGGGGATGGGGTAATGAGGGGATGGCAGGGGGAGAGAAGCTACAGAGAGGTGCGTAAGACTACAACTCTGCTTCCTGGTCCCAACCCTGGATAGTCACGGTTTGGAGGATTTAAGAAAATTGGCCAGATTTGTAGAAATGAGAGCTGCTCCATCCAAAGTGGGATGGATGCCCTCTCTCCTAACAAGACCAGGTTTTCCCCAGAAGCTTTGCCAATTATCTATGAATAATTATAGGCCAATCTCCAACCTTCCTTTTCTCTCAAAAATTCTTGAAAGGGTAGTTGTAAAACAGCTAACTGATCATCTGCAGAGGAATGGTCTATTTGAAGAGTTTCAGTCAGGTTTTAGAATTCATCATAGTACAGAAACAGCATTAGTGAAGGTTACAAATGATCTTCTTATGGCCTCAGACAGTGGACTCATCTCTGTGCTTGTTCTGTTAGACCTCAGTGCTGCTTTTGATACTGTTGACCATAAAATTTTATTACAGAGATTAGAGCATGCCATAGGTATTAAAGGCACTGCGCTGCGGTGGTTTGAATCATATTTATCTAATAGATTACAATTTGTTCATGTAAATGGGGAATCTTCTTCACAGACTAAGGTTAATTATGGAGTTCCACAAGGTTCTGTGCTAGGACCAATTTTATTCACTTTATACATGCTTCCCTTAGGCAGTATTATTAGACAGCATTGCTTAAATTTTCATTGTTACGCAGATGATACCCAGCTTTATCTATCCATGAAGCCAGAGGACACACACCAATTAGCTAAACTGCAGGATTGTCTTACAGACATAAAGACATGGATGACCTCTAATTTCCTGCTTTTAAACTCAGATAAAACTGAAGTTATTGTACTTGGCCCCACAAATCTTAGAAACATGGTGTCTAACCAGATCCTTACTCTGGATGGCATTACCCTGACCTCTAGTAATACTGTGAGAAATCTTGGAGTCATTTTTGATCAGGATATGTCATTCAAAGCGCATATTAAACAAATATGTAGGACTGCTTTTTTGCATTTACGCAATATCTCTAAAATTAGAAAGGTCTTGTCTCAGAGTGATGCCGAAAAACTAATTCATGCATTTATTTCCTCTAGGCTGGACTATTGTAATTCATTATTATCAGGTTGTCCTAAAAGTTCCCTGAAAAGCCTTCAGTTAATTCAAAATGCTGCAGCTAGAGTACTAACAGGGACTAGAAGGAGAGAGCATATCTCACCCATATTGGCCTCTCTTCATTGGCTTCCTGTTAATTCTAGAATAGAATTTAAAATTCTTCTTCTTACTTTTAAGGTTTTGAATAATCAGGTCCCATCTTATCTTAGGGACCTCATAGTACCATATCACCCCAATAGAGCGCTTCGCTCTCAGACTGCAGGCTTACTTGTAGTTCCTAGGGTTTGTAAGAGTAGAATAGGAGGCAGAGCCTTCAGCTTTCAGGCTCCTCTCCTGTGGAACCAGCTCCCAATTCGGATCAGGGAGACAGACACCCTCTCTACTTTTAAGATTAGGCTTAAAACTTTCCTTTTTGCTAAAGCTTATAGTTAGGGCTGGATCAGGTGACCCTGAACCATTCCTTAGTTGTGCTGCTATAGACTTAGACTGCTGGGGGGTTCCCATGATGCACTGAGTGTTTCTTTCTCTTTTTGCTCTGTATGCACCACTCTGCATTTAATAATTAGTGATTGATCTCTGCTCCCCTCCACAGCATGTCTTTTTCCTGGTTCTCTCCCTCAGCCCCAACCAGTCCCAGCAGAAGACTGCCCCTGCCTGAGCCTGGTTCTGCTGGAGGTTTCTTCCTGTTAAAAGGGAGTTTTTCCTTCCCACTGTCGTCAAGTGCTTGCTCACAGGGGGTCGTTTTGACCGTTGGGGTTTTTACGTAATTATTGTATGGCCTTGCCTTACAATATAAAGCGCCTTGGGGCAACTGTTTGTTGTGATTTGGCGCTATATAAATAAAATTGATTGATTGATTGACAACCGCATCAGGTAATTCATGTGAAAACATAAAAGGGAGAACAGTAATCCACGTTATTTCATTACTTCCTGGAGTAAGTGCAGGTGGAGGCTAAATCTTTATAGCAGCAATTAAGAATTAGAAATTGTGGTATTTTATTAATTTTTTTGCTTTGCTGCTGTGTGCATGACTTTCCACATGCTCGCACTGTGCTCGTGGGCACGAACACATGCATGCACGAAACCGGCACCGCAGTATCATGCGCACCTGTCTGACTGTGTGTCCCTCCCGACAGTGGGTGAATTTTCATGGTTCACCATTTCGTTTTTGGTTCACTGATTTTCTTCCGGTTTCTGCATCTTTCATGTTATGGGTGAAGGGGCCCTTACTTGGGCAGTGGTGGTGGAATATCTTCTCCCATTCTCTACATCTTTCCCTCTGGATGGTGTATTTCACTTTTGCATATTCTACTGCCCACAGTAGTACCCACTCTTCCTCCTTCATCCAATGACTCATTTCATACTCTACCTCTTTCCCTTCATCTAGTGACTGGTGATCATTCATTGGTTTTTCTTGGGCTTCTTACTTTATACTTTCTATTTTCTTCTCTGCGAGTATATCCGCTTCTTTTATTCTTTCCTCAAATACTTTTTTCCCTGCTATACTTGTCATTTCTTGAGGAAGTGAAGCAGTGTAAGATCTTTGCTGGGGTCCAGAATCAGTACTTTGGTGATCTGGTGGGTTATGCAGCAGAGTGCTGGCAGAGGACAGATGTCTCCCTGCAGCATTCGAAGATGTATGAATTACCACGTGTGTGTTCAAGTGGCTCTTTTGTCTAAACTGCTGACCACATTCAGAACAGCAAAATTGTTTTTGTCTTTCTTTGTTCATTTCTCTGAGATTTCCTTTTAATAGAGTGCAATGGGCCCCAGACCCGGGGTCTATAGTTGCACCTTAAACACTACTGGCAGTGTATCCGATGGCTCTTTTCAAGATGGTGACTGTTCCCTTAACTGCACCTCATGGACACTTGGGTGGCCGGGGACTGCCTCAAGGTATTTCTTCAGGTTCTTCTTCATAAGCCCTGTTGCTCCCACCACAACGGGTATTATATCCATTTCTTTCAATGACCATGTCATAGGTCATGTTTAATGCCTTGGTATTTCATGATTTTCTCCCTTTCAGCTCTATTCAGGCCATAGTCACTGGGGACTATTCCATCAATAATTTTGGCTGTTTTCTCTTGCTTGTTCCAGTTGATAATATCAGGTTTTATTGCACCGCCTTCAATATGTCTACCTATTTTTGTCTTTTGTTTTTCATTTGCCTTGAATTTCCTTCTAATAGAGTGCAGTGTAAATTATCATGTGTCTGTTCAGGTGGCTCTTTTGTCCAAATCTTTGACCATATTCAGAACAGACAAATGCTTTTTGCCTTTTGTTTTTTATTTGTATTAAATTTCCTTCTAATAGAATGTGGTGGGCCCCAGACCTGTGGTCTAAAGTTGCACCCTTAACATTACTGACATTGTATCCGAGGGCTCTCTTCAAGATGGTGACCTGTCCTCTCCTCAAATACTGCCTTTGATCTCCTGTCCCACTTCTCATGCCTTGAGTAAGTGAAGCAGTGAAAGATCTTTTTCTTTTCCCCAATGGACCAATTTACAATGATATTGTTTCATTGGTTTCTTTTGGCCCTTTGATGCTGTTGATGCTGGGATCCAGGATCAGAACTATGTTGATCTGGTGGATGACCCAGCTGAATGCTGCCACAGGAGAGATGTCTCCCCGCAGCACTGAGAGAAGTTGCACCATTGCTTTCTTCACATGTCCTGGTGCCTAGACGCTTTGTAGAGTTTTTAGCTGTGCTTTGTTTTCTTTGAAACATCCTCATACCAAGATCTCTCAAGGCAATCCCCTGCACAGTGGGACCGTATGATTCTCATGTGTTTGTTCAGAGTGCCCTTCTGTTTTTGTCTTTTACTCTGATCAGAACAGCTACATGGTTTTCTTTTTGCTTGCCTCTCCTTTTGTTGCTCTGAGTTGTTCATGTGACCAGATGCTTTTCCATATTTAGAGCCTTTAAATTGTTTCTCATCAGTGCCTGAAAGAACAATATTGGTATTTTTTTGACAGTTAAAATGTGACTGAAGTTCTCTGGTCTGTTTCCAGTCATCATTGTCATCAGTGTCAGTTCCAGAACTGTCTGAACTCCTGCCACTGGTATCTGGTTGTAAATGCCTGTTTGGACCTGAGTTGCTGGCTGGTTGTGGTCCTCCATCGTCCTCTCCATCAGCTTCTGCTGTCAGTGTTCTGTGTACAGATGAGCTGCTGGCTACAGGCTCAGCCTCTGTGCTCTCATCACTTCGGCTTTGATGAAGCTGTGATGACTCTGGTTTTTCATCATCATTTTCACTCTTCACAGGGACGGCAGTGAAACCAAACTTGGTGAGATCTGCCTCCTCCAGCTGCTGAAGCTGCTCTCCCTGCTGACTTATCCACAGTTTCTCTTCTTCTTTAATGTCCTCCTGGTTAACACTCAGATTCCATTCCTGGTGTTCAGGGAGAGTTTCTTCTTTAATCACCAACAGCGGCTGCATATCTGTAAAGAAACAAATTAACAATAAATGTTAAAACAACAGTCATTAAAATAAAGTATCAGAGTGGTGAGTTTGACCTGATGACAGTAAGTTATTGCACTGATGGAACTGATAAAGTGAAAATGTACATCAGGAGGATTTGTTTTACATTGCACACATACTTTAACTGGACTCCAACATAATGTCAAAACTCATGAATATGGGGTTATTCCATGCCAAATCACCCAGTTGTAAAAATATTTCCCAGGTCACTCCTCAGCCCTGTTCTGTCAATTTGATGTCACTCACATTCCAAAGTTAGGGTGAAATACCAACTATTAGGTCTGTATCTTCAAAAGATTTGAAGTTACAGCCCCAGGAAATTTTGGTGATTTTTTTTTTCACATTTTGCAAAAAAATGCTGCTTGTACCAACTTTAGATGTTAACAAGTAGCTTACTGTTAGCTTCACGGGTGTGAAACTGTTCACCGTAGGCTAATGTTTAATGTAGAATGGGAAGATTCAGTACATTTTGGCCTATATTATATGATCTGGCTTCCACAAAGGCCTAAAAATAGTAGCAAGCCCAAAACTTGACATTTGACACGTATTCCTGATTGCTCAAAAATCAAAGAAATACACTAGCTATGTCAGTCTAACTGTTTGCAGCATGTTTATTGATGCGTTAGAGCATCTCTATACAGTCAAATCATAAATTAGGTTGTTTGGAGCAAAATCTGTAGTTATTAGAAATCTGCTAATTTTTAAATGAGGTTCAAAATATGCCCATTTTCATACCCAATGTGGGTATTTCAGCATTACATTCATATTTTTACCATGTGTTCTAACATATCTCAAGATGATGTGTAGCAAATATGGTGTTGATGTTCAGTTACTCTCACTGCCATGTGAGGAGCAGAAAATGAGTATACAGTAAAACTCGCAGTCGCATATAACGGAAACAGGTGGACCAGCTAATTTTGTCCGTTATAATCGAAATCAGTTATATGAATAAAATGGACAACATCCATTATACGAGGGCTGTCAATAAAGTATAGGTCCTTTTTATTTTTTCAAAAACTATATGGATTTCATTCATATGTTTTTATGTCAGACATGCTTGAACCCTCGTGCGCATGCATGAGTTTTTCCACGCCTGTCGGTGACGTCATCCGCCTGTGAACACTCCTTGTGGGAGGAGTCGTCCAGCCCCTCGTCGGAATTCCTTTGTCTGAGAAGTTGCTGAGAGACTGGCGCTTTCTTTGATCAAAACTTTTCTAAACCTGTGAGACACATCAAAGTGGACACGGTTCGAAAAATTAAGCTGGTTTTCAGTGAAAATTTTAATGGCTGATGAGAGATTTTGAGGTGATACTGTCGCTTTAAGGACTTCCCACGGTGCGAGACGTCGCGCAGCGCTCTCAGGCGCCGTCGTCAGCCTGTTTCAAGCTGAAAACCTCCACATTTCAGGCTCTATTGATCCAGGACGTCGTGAGAGAACAGAAGTTTCAGAAGAAGTCGGTTTCAGCATTTTATCCGGATATTCCACTGTTAAAGGAGATTTTTTTAATGAAAGACGTGCGGACGGGTCCGCGCATCGGGACGCAGCCAGCGCGGTGCGGCGGCACAGGAAAAACACCTCCATGTTGATAACCATTTGTAAAATCCAGGTGGCTTTTGATGGCTTTCGGTGGAGTGAGTATATGAGAAATTGTTTAACAGCTGGACATGTTCCAACTTGTCCTTAAGGCTTCCAACAGAGGTCTTTTTCCTGTGGCGGAGCGTCGCAGCGGCTGCAAGCCGACGCTGCAATCCGTCCGCACGTCTTTCATTAAAAAAAAAATCTCCTTTAACAGTGGAATATCCGGATAAAATGCTGAAACCGACTTCTTCTGAAACTTCTCTGTTCTCTCACGACGTCCTGGATCAACAGAGCCTGAAATGTTTAGGTTTTCAGCTTGAAACAGGCTGACGACGGCGCCTGAGAGCGCTGGGCGATGTCTCGCACCGTGGGAAGTCCTTAAAGTGACAGTATCACCTCAAAATCTGTCATCAGCCGTTAAAATTTTCACTGAAAACCAGCTTAATTTTTCGAACCGTGTCCACTTCGATGTGTCTCACAGGTTTAGAAAAATTTTTGATCAAACAAAGCGCCAGTCTCTCAGCAACTTCTCAGACAAAGGAATTCCGACGAGGGGCTGGACGACTCCTCCCACAAGGAGTGCTCACAGGTGAATGACGTCACCGACAGGCGTGGAAAAACTCACGCATGTGCACGAGGGTTCAAGCATGTCTGACGTCAAAACATATGAATGAAATCCATATAGTTTTTGAAAAAAATAAAAAGGACCTATACTTTATTGACAGACCTCGTATGTATATAATGGATTACTTACAGCCAGTGGTGGGCACAGATAACCAAAAAATTAACTTTGATAACAGAGAATCAGATAACTGAAAAGTTATCTTTGATAAAGATAAAACGATAAACCATCCAAAAATGTATCGGAAGTTACAGATAACCGATAAATTCCAGTATTGTCGCTGTTACACTTATAACTACTAACAAGCTGATTTTGAGTTTTAACACCACAATCGCTTCTGGTAGCATCAAAAACAACAATAGACCCAAACAATGAGTCAGCATTTCTGTCTTTGAACATCTTGCCCCCTGCTGGAAGCTCCTGCTTACTACATGGCTTCCAGCACAGAAGCAAGCTGAGAGGAGCCATGAAGCTCAACTCTCTACTTAGTCACAACGCTTCCGTCAGGCGGAGGTCTTGAAAAATAAAGCAGTGCTGAGTCATGGTTTGGTGTATAAATAAAATGAATACTGAGAGAATAACTCCACTAATGTCAATTCTGTCATTTGTACAAAGTTAAAATATAACATATATCTTTTAATGTTGAACAATGCACTAATTCTGAAGTTTTGTAACAAACACAGACAGATCGCAAAGGATTCTGGGTAAAATGTGCCTCTGCTAAACACTGATTGGTTGAGTCATTCATTATGTAAACCAACACGTTAATGTGACGTGTGTCGTGTGTTGATGTTTACAGATAAATGTGCTTTTGTAAAATATTCCATTTTTTTTATTTGTAAAAACAGCATTTTCAAAAAAAAAAAAAGCCAAGTCCTGCATCATGTAGTATACATGAAGTAACGAGCTGTGTTTAACATCTCAAGACCACTGTGCCTGTGCAAACACAGCAGACCTGTCTTGTAATGTTTTTTTTTGTTTGTTTTGTTTTTAAACTTTGATGTCTCCCATCGAGGGTTTTTGTAAATTAAGTTTGAAAAAAAAGATTCTGTTTACGTTTTGCTTCTGGAAACACGAGTCCGACGTGAGGTTTTTGAACATACAATGTGTGTGAGAACATAAATCGTGCGCTCTGAACTTTTACACTGTGTGGTTCTGTGGTACAGGTTGAACTGGAACCTACAGTGAAAATATTGACCCCGCTTCAGTTTGAATACTTCCATGAACACTACTAGCCAGCAGATGGCAGTAGAGACTTGCCAAAACAAAATTCCAGATAATCTGTGTCTGCTGCTACTCTGCTACATTTAAGATGAGTGGAATTTAATAAACGCAAACACAACAACATCTATAAACCCAGAGAATATATTCACAAGAGTTTTAGGCACTAGAGATTAACGCTGTTGTCCGTGGAGCCTGATCAGAGTTTTTCAAATGCATTTTTCATGTCGTGAACGTACTGAGATTATCCTATACCCATAATGCATCTGGACACACCATGTCCACACTCAAACCTTAAAAATTAGCGCATTGCTTTAAAACTAAAACATATATCTGATATTTTCACTTCATAAAACTTCAGACGTGACATTAATTTAAATAACTTGTCCGAAATTAGTTTGGTTAAAATTTGAACCATAAGTTAAAAATGTATGCCTCTGGATGACTTGGTGATATTGCTGTCGTATCAGTATGGGGTTAAAAGAAATTATGGGTTTTTTTGGTGACCAGTTCTGCTGACCAGCAGCTCTCCTCTGTTTTGCAGAGGGTAGAACTACACATCTGCTACAAAACATTTAACAGGCAGGTGCTCAACTGATTTTAAATTTTATAAGAGTTTATAGCTGTTCAGCTTTGTTTACTACGTTAACGGTCTAAAAATTATCGGACAAAATTTTATCGGAAGATAATTAGTCCAATAATGGTTTTCAAAGTTATCTGAAAAGATAATCCGATAATGAAAACTTTATCTTCGATAATTATTGGTTATTGGATTATCGGAACTGTGCCCACCACTGCTTAGAGCCAGGAGGCGCCAAATTGTCTGCGGGTAATCCCCAGCTCCAATTAGGCTTACGCATTTCCTTGATTAAATGCCTGACCTTGAATCGTGACCTGCCTCATTTAATGACCGGGTCAAAACTTTGTCTGAAAAAAATAAACGCCTGCCTTAAATAAGCGCCCATCATTATGTGCATTAAAAATATAATATTTGGTCAAAGTCACTCTTTATTCCCTAATTCAGTTGTTGAGTGGTACCTTAAAATCCTAGTGAGGGCATGTAGCACCCAATCGCAAAGTTCAGAGAGTCTGATTGGCAGGACACACATGCGTGAACCACAGTGTGATCATGTCATAGAGCTAATATCCTGGAAAGAAAACGGGCATGGGGGGGGGGGGGGGGGGGGGGGTGATTGACAGTGGGAGAGAGAGAGCGTAAGCATGAGTGATGGAGGGGGCGGACGGCCACTGTGTAATGCTTTAATATTAGCACCTGCCTTGACACTTTACAGGATCATGCATGATATCCAATATATGACCTGATACATGTAATCCAGATTCTCCTCACCAGGGGAGGTGATGGTCTAGTGGTTAAGCATTGGACTTGATACCAGAGGATCCTCAGTTCAAATCCCAGCCTGACCAGAAAATCACTAAGGGCTCTTGGGCAAGGTCCTTAATCCCCTAGTTGCTCCCGGTGTGTAGTGGGCACCTTGCATAGCAGCAGGCTGACATCGGGGTGAATTTGAGGCACTGATGTGTAAAGCACTTTGTGCATCCAATGCAGATGGAAAAGCGCTATATAAATGCAGTCCATTTACCATTCTCCTGATTATGGGTGCACTGTGATGCATCGCGGACTGTTGGCTATTACTGCCACACCGGTAATTACAAGTGTGTACGTCAGTGATCTGATGGCTGTAATAGTCTGATCACACGTGTGTACATGCACTACAGTGATACGATAATCAGTGGACCCTGGTTTACAGTTCATCAGTTCATAGGTTGGATGCCATTTGACATCCAGCAGAGAGATATGGCAGGTCTTCAAAAGACAGTGGACCACAGCGCTCGCTCTGCCATGCCCCTCCCCTTGATTGCCTTTCATCCAGACTTCGGGTGGTGTTCGAACCGCACTCATACGGCATTCGAGGTGCATTTAAGGTGCATTCGTAATATTCTTACTGCAGTCTGACAGCATTCTAGGTATTCGTACTGTGTTGCAACTACATTTGAAATGGACACACCCACTGGGGAGCGGGCGGGAATGGTCTGAATTTCAGTGGGAGCAGGACTAAAAATATAGTCCTGCTTAGTGCTCTAGTCGGAATGAATAGTTAAACACATGGTGTTAATTACTACAGTAACATCAGAGAAACATCAATAACTGCAGTGCTATGTAAATAGAGCTGCCACGACTCGCCAACTAGTTATGACTACGTCAGCTATTGAAACTGTCGACAACTAATTTAGTAGATGATCAGTCGTTTATTTTATTTAAATATTTGTTTTTCCTCTCAATTCATAGTTTTAGGCAGTGAGCCGCCCCACCGTCATTTGGACGTGTGTGTGTGCACGCACGGAGTCAACTGGCTGCAGACTGCGAGGGAGCGGGTGGGAGACAGATTCCGGAGGCACGAGACATTACATTCTGCTGAGGACCATCAGTGCTTGTGAGACAGCGAGCAAGAAGAGAGAGAGGATTTGAACCCGACTGAACATGTTAAAAAAAACAAACTGTGGAGCTGCCTTTACTTCTCTCTGCACTTTCTCTACCCATACGGGTCAGACGGCACTGTCCTGTTCACACCATGTGTAAGCCTTCAGTTAATTCAAAATGCTGCAGCTAGAGTACTGACCGGGACTAGAAGGAGAGAGCATATCTCACCCATATTGGCCTCTCTTCATTGGCTTCCTGTTAATTCTAGAATAGAATTTAAAATTCTTCTTCTTACTAATAAGGTTTTGAATAATCAGGTCCCATCTTATCTTAGGGACCTCATAGTACCATATCACCCCAATAGAGCGCTTCGCTCTCAGACTGCAGGCTTATTTGTAGTTCCTAGGGTTTGTAAGAGTAGAATGGGAGGCAGAGCCTTCAGCTTTCAGGCTCCTCTCCTGTGGAACCAGCTCCCAATTCAGATCAGGGAAACAGACACCCTCTCTACTTTTAAGATTAGGCTTAAAACTTTCCTTTTTGCTAAAGCTTATAGTTAGGGCTGGATCAGGTGACCCTGAACCATCCCTTAGTTATGCTGCTATAGACTTAGACTGCTGGGGGGTTCCCATGATGCACTGTGAGTGTTTTGTGTTTCTTCCATGAGTGTTTCTTTCTCTTTTTGCTGTGTATGCACCACTCTGCATTTAATCATTAGTGATTGATCTCTGCTCCCCTCCACAGCATGTCTTTTTCCTGGTTCTCTCCCTCAGCCCCAACCAGTCCCAGCAGAAGACTGCCCCTCCCTGAGCCTGGTTCTGCTGGAGGTTTCTTTCTGTTAAAAGGGAGTTTTTCCTTCCCACTGTCGCCAAGTGCTTGCT